>NC_140583.1:1107594936-1108269781 GCF_964204655.1 Triturus cristatus
AATCTCGCCTGTACCTATGGCTTCGTGTTCTCCCAGCGACGCCCTGCTGGAAGTTTTTCTCCAGGGTTGTATACATTTGTTGTCAGTCTTCTTGCCTAGTGTGCTGCAGGCTGCTCCCTCCAAGCTTTATTCTTTGTTTCTGTGCCTGCCTGGGGTTGATAAACTATTTTGGACTCACCCTTTGAAACGCCTTTATCCAAAGGTGATTTGCCTCCCCTGAGGTACTACTGTAAATGCTTGGTAGCCTTATTTCTATGTATGATCCACTTGAAGGGGGGATGGACGAATATTACGATGACACTAAAGGGTCTTTGTAGAAGGACTTGGTGGAAGCACTGGACGCTGGGGTCCAACTGTTCGTACACAAGGCTTTGGGCCACATTACTAGACACCTGCATAGCTCTGCAAGTCAGCAAGGATGAATCGCTGCACTCCCCTCACTGATTGGCGATTTTGGCCCTCCTCTCAGACAGGGCAAGTCCACTGAGAAATCTGATAAAGGATTCCACTCTGCAGTCTTTGACAAACTGGCTGACTCCCTTTTGGAGGATTATGTATATAGCGCTGTACTTGTTAATCTCTCGTCCACTTCACAGACACTTGAGGATTCAAATTCTTCTGGCTCTGATAACTCAGATCATGACAACGAGCCTGATCCCAGCAAATGTAGGCACAAGATGCGCCAGAACGAATCTCGGGAGCATCCCAAAGTACTGACTACTCTCGTTCCACCAACTGACTTCCCCCACAAGAGAGTGTTGATTATGTTCAGTCTGACATCCACCAGGGCTTTGATAAGGACGCCAGGCCCTGATTTCGCTTCAAGTGTTCCAGACCAGATCTCCCTGACAAAGTGCCCGAATCCCCTAAAGTGGACCCCACTTTGGTTATGTTCCTCAAAAAATACTAAAAACATCCCAAGAAAGAACTTGACCGTCCCTGGCGGAATTGCCAGGACAAGTTGCCGGACATCTCTGGTGCACTCAGTAACATCCTAGAATTGTCTTTACAGGCCAAGGATTCGGCGACCCCCATCGACCCTGACGTCTTGGTGGGTTGAGCTCAGTGAGCCATGTGTCATCTTGGTAATGCAAATTGCGCTATATCTACTGAGCGCAGATGCTCCATACTTATGAAAATTGACCCCAAACTTAATGAACTGGCCTCCTCAGATGCGAGTCCGGGGGCACAGGGCCTTCTCTTTGGGGCTCTGTTCCTTAAGGAGCTATCCAAATTCATTGCAATGTACAACACTCTTGACAAAGCCCAAGGGTCTCTCAAAAAGGTATTCTGCCAGTCCCTTTTAGGCAGGGCTGGACATTTTAGAGGGAGTTCGTTCAGCCGGGGTTACTATCAAGGCCAGCAACGTGACTACTACCAGCAAGGTAGAGGTGGTGGACAAGACTTCTCATATAATTCCACCTTCTACCCTTCCCTCTCCCTTAGTGCTACAGAAAAGGGCGAATCAAGGGAGCGTAAGGGACCTCCCAGGAGTCTGAAGCTACAGGTGTGACTTAGTCCTCTCTCAAAGATCTATTTGGAGTACAGAACCAGTCTTTTTCTTCACAACTGGCAAAGGTTAACCCAGGATTCATGGGTCCTCAAGTCAGTACAAAGGTGCAGGTTGGAGTTTTATGACACCCCCTTCCAGAGTTCCCCACCCAATGAAATGTACTTTTCCCAACAAGAGCGAGATTTCATCACATCAGAAATTCAAGCTCTCCTGGTGAAAGTGGCCACAGGGTGACCACTCCTCACACAAACACTTTCCTCAGCCTTATGTTACTGGTAGATAACAAAGGGGGCAGGTCACATCTTGTACTCATCCTGAGGGACATCAACACTTGGATAGCTTCGTGCCACTTCAAGATGGAGGGCATCCATCTTCTAAGAAATATTCTTCAGGAGGGAGATTTGATGGTGCGTCTGGATTTAAAAGACACGTACTTAACTGTCCCAATGTATTACCCTTATTGGCACTTTCTACAGTTTCTGTGGCTAGGGCATTGCTATGACTTGGAGGACCTTCCCTTCAGCACTCTGTTGTGTCTCAAAGATTATTACGAAGGGTGTGTGTTTGATTGTCTACCCAGACAACATCATTATTATGGCCCAAAGGCCTCAGATGGACTTGTCTCATTTGGAATGGATGATTTTCCTACTTCAAGAGCTGAGTTTAATTATCAATTCCCAGAAGTCGGTTCTTGTCCCAGTTCAAAGCCTGGAATTCCTCGGGCTTCAGGTGGATTCAGTCTTGACACATCTAGTTCTCCCCGCAGAAGGTCAGAATATCAAGAAAAAGTAGAGGTCTGCTTTGTGCAAACAGAAGATATCCTTAAGGTCGATAGCTCGGCTTGTAGGGCTTCTAACATCTTCGATACAAGACATTTTTCCAGGCCCTCTCCACTACAGAGCCCTTTAAAGGCTCAAGATTCAGCACCTCGGCAAAGGTCTTCATTGTTCAGAACAAGTCAGTTTGTCAGAGGCGGCCAGGACAGAAATGTCCTTGTGGTTGGATCACATAGAGGCCTGGAATGGCAAAGCGATCTTTGGCTCGGCCCAATCGAATCGGATGCCAGCTGGTGGGACTGGGGTGTAAGATGTAGCACGATGACCACCGGTTGGTCCAGGTCAGAACTGTCCCTCCATATCAATTGTTTGGAACTCCTTGCAGATTCTTTTGTGATACGGAGTCTCTCTACGAAGAAGACAGACTTTTCCATCCTTCTTTGGATGGACAACATCATTGCAGATCGGTATGTCAACAAGTTGAGTGGGACCACATCTTGCCTCCTCGCAGAGATAACCAAGGGCATTTGGCACTTTTGCCTGCAACATCATATATCAGTGGTGGCGGAGTATCTTCCAGGACAATGCAATATGGTTGTAGATTAACATTCCTGTCACCTCTGGGATTTCAGCGACTGGGAACTTCACACGAAGATCTTCAATGCGATTCACTGCCGCTGGAGCCCATGCTCAGTGGACCTATTCGCCCCTCGCCTCAATCGGCAACCTCCGACATTTTTCTGTTGATGCCCCGATCTGGTAGCATCCCCTGTTTATGAAGATTCCCAGGGTTCTTTCCCAGGTGAGGCGTCAGGGAGTGGAGATGGTTCTAGTGACTCCGTTCTGTAAAGCACAAGCTAGTTTTCCAGTAGTCCTCAAATTGACTTGTGCTTGCCCGATATCGATTCCATTCCGCTGCAACCTATTGCTGGATCCAGTGGGGCAGCCCCATCCTCTGATCCCCTCGGGACACCTCTCACTATTGGCATTGATCGTTTCTGGGATTAAGTTTCCCAGACACATTGCAGGATGCTGCAATCTTCTTCGGTCAAGCTTTGTCAGCTGGCACACAAACGCTACATCTCAGCTTGGCGGTACTAGTGTGGTTGGTTCCATGAACAGAGTGCTGATCCCATTGGAGCAGATTGCTGTTTAGTCATAAACTTCTTGTCTTCTTTAGCCTCAGCTGGTATAGCCTATCATTCAGTAAATTTTCGGTCTACAATTTCTGTGGGTCACCTTCCAATGGATGTTGAGCTCATCAGTAAGCATCCTATGGTGTGTGAGCTTTTAGGAAGTATTCCAATGTCCAATCCCCCTCGACCGCAGTATTCAGTTTTATAGAGGCGTTGCCAAGCGGCTGACCAAGAAGGCCGCATAAGCTTGAAGTTCTGCCTCAATCTCCAGCAATCCTGTATGTTCCTAAGGAATATAAGTAAATCCTCTGGAGGCCGAGTTGGAAAAATAGTTGCTGACATTGCCCTGCAGCAGTAAAGAGGACCAGAAATGATGCTCGGATCCTGCAACCCGTGGCAGGCCCATCATGGTCGAGCACGGGCCATTGGTCCTAGCAAGACGGCGCGCACTCAGCGCTAAGAAACACGCAGAGCAAGACCGTTGGCGGGGCTATGACCTAAAAACTGGGCAGAGCCACCCTGAGCAGCGTCTGCGCAGAGAAGAGAGCCCGCTGCGGTGAGAATGTTGGAGCCGTGCTGAGGACCAGAGGTGGGAATATACCCCACATATTGAAGATCTGAGACTGTGAAGAGACGAGGAGGCCCGCTGCTTTCCCAGAGGCCCTGCGGAGACAGGGGCCGCAGGGGAGCCTAGGGGACTGGCTTAGAACACCCGAGTGGGTCGACTGGCTTGCACCGTATCTGGGGGTGGTTGGAGGGGCGGAGGATCCCGAGCCCCCCACGCTGACTGCAACTTGACGACACAAGTGCGTGGGGCACGGAGAGCGGATGCTCCTAACTATTCTGGACCCTGCTACACCATAAATCGAGGCCAGGCGTAAGAGCAAAAAGACATTGAATGGGCGGCTGATAGAAAGCGGTTCAAAACGCGAGCCGAGATGATGGAGGGTGACCACCGGGGCGAAATCCACGACTAGTCACGAAGCCCCTGCTAGGTGCATTGACGAGACATGGCCCATAGGATTCATTGCCAGGAGGGAGCCAGTGCTGCCAGCAACGAGTGACCTTGGGGCCAAACACAAACCAGGAGTGCAACATAGGAACACACAACACAAGTACCCCCTCTCCCCATCACATGATATTGGCCTGTGGCAAAAAGCAGCAAACAGATTGCTCCCGCACAGCGCAAACCCACGGCCACGGTCTACCAGAGGAGACTGGTGCACATAGGGCCACATAAGCTGAGGCTGATACTAGAGAATGTTGCAGCGCAGTGGCTGCAGAGTGCACCTGGCTGGCCAGCTCCCACCAGCCCATGAGCCACCTGCTACCCGTGGCTGCATGGGATATAGACTATGGTACGAGGGGACCCCAAGCAACGGCGCCTCATTTTTGACAAGAGCAAGAACACTAGAACAATGCGGGAATCCGAAATGGTGGAGAGGGGGAGAACCAAAGGCCCCAGCAACGCAGAAGACGGAAATGGCCGCGCTTATGACTGAGCTGCGATCCGGATTCCGAGCCATGGAGGAAAGCTTTGATGGCGCAGTGTTCGATGTTACAAGGATCGCTTGGTTAAAACAATGTTATTTGAAAAGCTTTCTGCGAGTTGACATGATCCACACATCTAGAATATGACGACACACACGCTCTTCACAAAAAATGCCAATTCTGGTATGAATAACAAGTTAGGTGTAGAAGTATATTTGAGTATTACTTACTGTGAGGGGTAATATTTGGCCCCGCAAGAACTCTCTTTCTCTAAAATCATGCTATCCAAGATCATTGTGCAGGGTAGTACGATCAATACATGCGTAATAAGGCACACTTTGTGCTCAAAAGCAGGAATTAATGACTATGAATAATCAGTGCAGTAGGGTTATAACCATCGTTAATCACATAGAAATATCCTAGCACATATACTTGATTATATATCTATTAATATCTCTTTACAGACTGTCCTGCTACATAATATCGGACATATCTTAGAATTCATTGATACATACCAATTGTGCGCTTTTTCATGCCTCTAAATACGAAGGTATGCTGGACATTTCTTATTTATTTACCTTTCCAGGGACCAATGTAGCTGTGCTTGTGGTGGATTGGTTTTGCACATACAATCAGTCCCCTTCTTATTTTATTTCTTTGCAGATTTTCCTTGCTAAAATAATCATTATAGCCTACAAGTGTGTTGGGCAACGTACATGTGGACTACATACATACATCACAGGTATGCGGGGTGAACTGCAATATTTCAAAAATACCATAGAAATGTTTGGAGATCTTATATCCAATTTAGAACATAGACCAATCGGATGTGCTCAAATGACGATGTCCATAATAGAAAGGGTTGGTGCATTTCTGTAGATATACCAATGGAGATGATTTGAAATAATGTATAGGATTGCCTCTCTTTTTGTATTTGCTCTCATCACTTTGGGTTCGGTATCATGAAGATGTAACATATGATTCACAATAATTGTATGGTTCATCTTACTTTTGGAAATGTTCTTCTCCATTCATATGATTGTAACCAATGGTCCATTGTCATGAGGTGTCTTCCCATAAATGCATTTGCGATGATTTGAAATTCATTGTGGTCAATTCAGTAGTTTTTTAGAGTATATTAAAAATCTGTCTCATATTGTGTGTTAATATTTATAAATAATGTGGTTTTAAATGTGTAAATTTATATATGTATTAATGTATGTCTTGTATAATTTCTTATAGCCTTGAAGAAGTCCCATTGGGAGGAAATGCGCCGTGTTGGCTACGAATTCTGTGTCGTGCTTTCACAGAAAATTTCTGAACAGAAGAATAAAGGAATAAAAGATGAATATATTTTTCACAACTTGATGACTTACTTGACTCATTTGGGAGACGCCTGTGTTAAACTTTTATTACTAACTACTGTTTATCATTGTGTGTGTCCTTTCAAAACTGTGAACAACAATAGATGTGTGCTGAGCCAGCTTGTTCAGAATGTTACAACTGTTGGTTCTTTGGGAGGGAATTCCTCAGACACAAGAATCTGGGGATGGGGGAGCGTTTTATCACGTTAGAACTATTCGCAAACTTAGCACGACTGACAGAGCACTGCCTTAGGCCTTTAACTCATCTTCATACTGAGTTAAACACAACCAGAAGAATCCCGCTAATCTGAACCCATTCACAGACATCACATTAGCCACTTGGAACAATAGGGGGTTGAATAACCAGCGAAAGGGAAAGCAGGTCCTGCGCTACCTACAGCGCCACCAGGTAGACATAGCCTTTCTATAAGAAACACACCTTCCACCAAGAATCTCCCACACATTTGCCTCAACGTGGGGACAACACTGTTTTTTCTCCAACTACAGCTCATACGCCAGAGGAGTCTCCATCCTGCTACACAAGCACATACCTTTTCATCTGCTGGACCTAAATTCAGACACAGATGGACGATTCCTAATAGTAAAAGGTCATCTACTTGGGCACCACATAACACTAATGAACCTGTACTCCTCCAAAGCAGACAGTCCGGATTTTTACGTACGCCTTCAAACTGAAGCATTGGAAACGGATTATGTCTGCCAAGGGGGTGACCTTACCACACTGCTCCAACCAAACCTGGACAGCACCACCCACATCCCATCCACTAAACCTCAGTCCAGGGGGGCACTGCAGGAACTATGCGACATGCTTACATTAACAGACGTTTGGCGCCAGCGCAACCCCATGTAGGCAGCGTACACCCATCACTCAGTATATCACGATACCTGGACAAGAATGGACTATTGGTTGCTAACACCTAACCTCCTCCCCTGGGTCACCACCATCCTACACCCCGCGCACATTATCAGACCATTCTCCTGTGCTACTCAAATTGCAAATTCCGAGAGCGGAAGGGATGGAGAGGCCATGGCGATTTTCAAATATGGCTATACATAATGAAGTATTCCGAATGGAACTCAAGGCTGCTATAAAGGAATATTTTTAAATCAACCAAGGCTCGGTAGGCTCCTGGTCAGTGCTGTGGGATGACTTTAAAACAATACTGCGTGCAGCCTTTCTGTTTTCTCGCTTGAACCCAACAGCCACTGGGTTCAAGCGAGAAAGAAAAAGATGCAGAGACCTACTCGAAAGAATAAATACGAAAGAGTTTCAGAAGCTGTGCAATAAGCTCGAGCGTGAGAAAAAGAAAGAAAAGAAAACACAAAGGCTGCACGCAGTAGGATCTTTCTATATGTTTGAAAAGACATATTGTTGCTAACGAAGATGTAGCCATCGGGGGAGAGGCCTCTAGCGTGTGGATTTAAAAGTTACTCCATGAAAGATTGAAATACAGCGGAGACAACACAATCTGGACACCCCAATCCTACAAACTTGGAATTCAGTCAACCAGAGATCGGTTGGTTGTATTTCAAATAAGAAAAGCTGTTGTGGTCCTGAGGAGAACCCCTTCAAAAAATAGGGTGTTCGAAATGCGTTGACCTTGCGTTGTTTTGCCAAACAAACGTTTAATGTTTTTTTCGAAGTGTGCACTATTGATCATTGTTGAATCCTGAAGAAATGTGCATTTTTGGGGATAGTGGTGCACTAAAGGATTGTTTAAAAAATTGTTGTTTGGTTGTGCTCCTTGGTTTAAAAAATGATAGTGACAGTACAATACCAGGAAGGACCTTTTTTGTGGTGCAGTGTGGTTTGGAAGAGGTGAATGTGGAATGAAAGATGAGTGGGTAGAGAATGATTGTGGTCAGTGGTGTATGGGATGAGTTCTGAGTTGTAAATTTTGTTTATATTTTTGTATTTGAACGTTTTGTAATTGTCTTTAAAAATTAAAAAGAGGTGTTGTCTTGAAAAAAGAAAAAAACTTCTTTTGAGAATTAAAAGAAAAGCTAAATTGATATTTCAGGCTGTCATAGATTTTTTCATGCACCGCAGTTGAGATTTCATAAACGAGTATCAGTACTGGCAATTGTATTGTTTTATTGTTTAAGGGCTCAGCCTTACTGATTGGAGCCAAGACCCATTGTTGTTCTTTGGTGGGATGACTTTAATGCATATGCTAGAGGGGTATGCATATCAAAACATGCAGCCATACTACAGTCGGTACGCAATACACTTGCCCACATAGAGGACGAATTTGAGGTGTTCAAAAAGTAGGAGCGTGATGGCATGGAGAATAACTATCTCCAAAAACATGCTAAATTACTAGACAAATTCCAGGAGGCTGATGATAGAAAAGCACACTACCTTGGGAAATACACCTCTGCCAGAAGATATGGGGAAGGGGAGAGACCTGGCAGAACGCTGGCCAACTAATTGCAGCCGCCTAGGGGACAATCATACATATCTAGCATTAAGCGCAAAGATGGCATACTTGCCAGAAGCCCTTCCGATATCCAGTCCACTATACTAGCGTACTACACTGAGTTATATGCCACTATGATACCCCAGGATACACAGCATCGCACACAGTACCTGGAAGAAATTGCAATGGTGTGGCTCCCTAAGGTGCACCAGCAATTTTTAGCTGAGCCTTTTACGATGGAAGAAGTACTACAGGCCATAGACTCCATGGATGGCTCTTATGTGCCTGGACTAGATGGCTATACTGGTACTTTTTACAAAACATATAAAAAAGAATTAGCGCCCATCCTACTGGAGGTATACAGTGAAGCAATGAAAAGGACGTACATCCGCCCACCCTTCATGAAGACCCAACGTTGTGCGGGTTGTACCGGCCCCTCTCACTACTAAATTTTGATAATAAAATACTAGCAAAAATGATTGCCACTCGATTATCACTACTTATGGAGCAGCTGATTTCCCCGGGCCCAGACTGGATTCATCCCACATAGCTCCACGGCCCTGAATCTTTGATCCCTCTTTGCAGTGCTACATAGAAAACATACTTCGGTACCTCTGATAGCGGAATTGTTGGATTCTGAAAAGGCATTCGACTCATTAGAGTGGGATTTCCTCCGTGACACACGAAAATAAAACAGGCATACCTCAGGGATTCGCCTCCCTTGTCCGTTTACTATACACGCAGCCCAAAGCACGTATCAGTATAAATGGGGCAATTACACAAGCATTCCCAGTATCGCGTGGAACTCGACAGGGGTGCCCCCTGTTGCCATTGCTATTCATAATGTCGTTAGACTCGCTAAAGCGGCACCTACAAACCAAGCATATGCATAGAGAACTGCAATTCAAGCATGGGCTGCTTCTGGTAACAGCCTATGCGGATGACATCATCCTTTACATAAGGCACCCCAGTGACAATTTGGCACCAATCCTCCAGGAAATAACACAATACAGGGTCCTATCAGGACTGCATATCAACTGAAGAAAATCTGAGCTATTCCCTCTGACAGCTGTAATTAAACCGGTAGAGAACGAATTCCCCCAAATGTGGACTGACGGTACCACAAAATATCTGGGGATCCGCATACATGCAGACAAAGAGCAAATATTAAGACTTAACTATGGACCGTCAATAGACAAACTAACAGACCGAGTGGAGCGCTGATTCAGACTCCTTCTTTCAATGACAGCCAGCATTGCTATTATCAAAATGGTTGTCTTGCCCAAGTTTCTATACCTCTTCCACAACATCTCCATACCTCTAACGAATGTGTTTTGTAATACAATGCACTCCTTACTCACAAAGCTGGTGCGGGGGAGGGAAACAACCGCATATAGGTTGGGATACACTCACCCTCCCATATGAACGAGGTGGATTTCGAGTTCCTAATCTGCACATATTCTACCTGGTGGCACAATGTAGCTTTGCGAGGCACTGGTATCATCCATATGCACATTTGTCATATGCCAAACCTGAAGCAGGTCTGGCCTCCCAGTTAAGGCTGGCTGCCATATTACCATTGGGCCTACCGTGTGACCCGCAAGACATACAAACTGTATCCACCACTAGCTGGTCATGCATTAGATTATTCTGCAAGGTGGGAGGACAAAGACTGTACTACTCACAATCCCACTAAAAGATAATCCCTGGATACCTATTACCTAGGAAACACAAGCCCAACGGGAGATACTCCCTACATACACTTGGAGACCAATTCACTGAAGGGCACATCTTTTCATGCACTGAAGACACACGTTTCCAGAACGCCCCCCTCATAGATCACTTTGTCTTGAGAAGGCTACAGGGTGGAGAAAGGCTCAGATGCCAACTTATCCGCTAGAACCAAGGAATTCCCACTGTTTACATGGCTTATAACTGACTCAAACGGGGACCATCTCATATCCAAACTGTATCACGATAGCTTAAAATTAATACCTGCCCATGATGCTAAAATACGTGCTGAATGGGAGAGGGACTTAGGGCTCACTATAACTGACCAAACGTGGCACAACTGCTGCATGCAAACAAAACAGGTCTCTCTAAACTATCGGCACAAACTAGTTCATTTCAAATTCCTATGGCGAGTATACCTCATACCAGCCAAACTTGATTGGATAGACCTCAGCAGGCCTGGAACCTTTCCCAAATGCCAGACACACATGGCAGACTTCTTACACATGATATGGACGTTTCACAAAGTGGCTGCATGCTGTCAAGACATATTCACAATCATGTCAGATATGGTGCAACAACTCATCGATCCCTCTCCCCTACTGGCGTTGCTGGGATATGTCAAGGAAATCCCCAAATCTTCACGTAGATATGTAGCCATAGCGCTCTTGCAAGCAAAAAGGGAGATAGCTATACATTGGGGGGCAGAAAAAAGCACCCATAAAACAAACATGGATCAAAAGCCTAATCCACTGTGACGCTACCACAAAACTACAGCCACCCGCATCCAGACCACGAGACATATGGCAACCACTAAAAACCTACTTACTAATGATAAACACTGCAGACGATGAGCAATCAGAACCAATCGAGCAGGCGGAACCATGGCATTAAGATGGGTGATAGATGGGCAGCTAGCGACATTACCCTGAAAGAGTAAAATATACCCCCCTTGCACAAATGACGACCTATGAGCAACCCCGCTGTGATGTCTAAAACGATATGAATAGGCACGGGACAGATACGAACTCGGTAAAACATAAAGGCCTAGGACGAACACTCTTTATTAATTGTATCCTTAGCTGATATGCAGTTATATGTTATTTCTGAAAAATAAAGATTTAGAAAAATAAGTATTCGGTTTTATGGGACATAATATTGTCCTTAACTTTTTGGAGAGTTGGCCTGAAAATAAATATTTACAGCACAAACAATTGTCATCCAAACTGACTATGCTTTTATGTGTAATATCCTGCAAGAAAGTATCTGATGTACTCGCTTTAAATCTTGCGTGTAGAATTTTCTTTCCCGAGCTAGTTTCCTTCACTATCACAAGGAGGACAAAGTCAAATTCTAGGTCGGTTTCTTACCCTGTGTTCGCTTGGAACAGTAAGCTTTGTGTAGTTCAGTGTTTAAAGGTGCATGAGCTATGTACCAATGAGTTTCGTTCCGACATGAGGAGTCAGTTGTTGATTGCTTTGCAAAAACCCTTCAGGCCTATGGGGGCTGCCACCTTGGCCAGATTGATGTGTTGGTTGCTGTCAAAGGCTGGAATTGACATGTCTATTTTTGGCGCACATTCGGCTAGAGGGACCATGGCCTCGAGGTCCTTTACGTTAGGGTCTTGTTGGATAATATCCTAAAAGCAGCAGACTGGTCATATGAATCCACATTTAAGTAATTTCATTATAAAACGATTGTCGATGTTGCTTCTGTGGTGGTGGCCTAGCTTTGAACAAGCATAATCAGGTACTGACACAGAACAAATAAAATTCTAGCATTTGTGATAAGAATTTTAAATTCTATTAAGGACACGGAGACGAGGATTATCCCACTCTCAGCTATGTCTCTATATGCATTTATACTGTTTGGATATGCTGATTTCCGATGTTATAAATGCCCACCTTATTATCTCTATTTGGTTATGGACTTTTCGTTATGATGGCCAGTGATTACGGCTTCAGTGTTTTTTATCTCCACATGAAACGATGAGTAGTAACTGACTCTTGGGCTGAGATCGTACAGTGTTGGATGGTTCTTGGGCTCGATGGATGTTATTTGTCTGCAGTGGTCGTCGGTGCCCCGGAGCAAGGGTCTTTGGGTAAGACTGCTGTTGCGTCCGGAGTTCTTCAAGTTTGTTGAGGGTCCTTCATTGTTGGATTCCAGAGTGATGGACTGTTATTTCCCTGTTTGGGCAAAGAAAGAGGGCAAAATATGGCAATTGGTGTTATGTAGGGCTGTGGTCTACATGGTTGGTATGTGACTATAGGTATTAATGGGAAATGCAGTATTTTTAATTTAAAGTTTTGATTGGCTGCTGAAAAAAGTAAAGAAAGAGAAGCAGAATCCTCGACGCCATGTGAGAAAGTGGCTCTGTATATACTGTTCCCTAATAGGTACAGGGTGTACAGAGTCCACAGTCCCCAAGGGTTTGACAGAGGCTAAAGTTAGATATAACCTTACTCTCCAAAGTGGTAGCTTGGTCGAGCAGTAAGGCAGTATCAGAGGACAGTGTAAAGCATTTGTTGGACACACTCAGTCAATGGTCTCACACACTCAATAACTGAACTCTAGGCCAATGGTTTATATATAAAAAATATATGCTTGTTTTATTTTAGAACCAACACTTGGCATTAAAATATACTTGCTCAGAATGAGATGCTTTATATAAATACTTTTGCAATATGCAATTGACTTTTGTAAACAGTTACAAGTGGTTGCAATAGGCAACACTATTTTAAACACAACAATGCATTGAGCTCAATGGAAATTTCAAGTTATTTGCAACAGATTACTTTTAGGATTACTTTTGGAATTCCAGGACTGGATCCTAGATTCAGTCCTGGGTCAGTACTTAGAATCAAGTGATGAAAGTCGACTTAATTACTGTGATGATTTTTAAACAATATTTAGCTATTTTAAAAGTTGACACTTAGAAAATATTTCAAAGAAAACAGTCAATGATTCCCTATGGAAGAAAATTCAAGTTGCAGGTACAGTATGTTCTTGTTACTTTTGTAATCCAGTACTGGGTACCTAGACTCAGTACTGGGACCTTTATCCAAAACAGGTAAGTAATTACGTTTTCAGATATTATACGATTTTTAAAGAATATTTAAAGATTGCAGAAATTGACACTTAGAAGAAATTTCACAGAAAAACAGTCAATGATTTCCTAGGGGAGAAAATTGGGTTACTGGTAAGTACAGTTGTAAGTATTTTTCAGAGTCAGTACTGGGCACCAAGATCCAGCACTGGGAGCTCACCTGAGAGCAGGTGAGTATTTTCGTTTTCGTTACTCGGCTGATTTTTGGTGAATATTTTAAGATTTGAAAAATCCACACTTAGAAGAAATTTCAGGAAAAGGCCAGTCAATGTTACCCTATGAAGAAAATAGAGTTATCGGTTTAAAGGTAAGTACTCGACTGGCAGAGTTGAGGTTCTGGGCATAGACTCAGGGGTCCCCCAGGGTCAGGTAGGTACAGCCTCAGCGACTCTAGGGCAGCCGGGTGCAGAGTGAGTTAGGCCCAATGTTATCCTATGAGGGATAGTCAGTCAGTCAGCCAAAAAATAACTTTATTTGGTTTTCACAAACCATAAAGCATATAAATCACATTTCATATTAAAAACATTTTCAGTTCATAAAAGTCTACTTGGTTCTTTTTATAGCCACATGCCTTCAGTTTTTGCCCACTTTTGTAAGTAAGCTTTCTACTGCTATCATAAATTTTATCCCCCTGCATATTAAAATATTTGATGCGGCACCCATCCAACTTGTTGCCGCCTGTCTGCAGGTGCGGATTTTTAAATCATTAAAAACTGTTCTCAGCATCTTCCTTCTTTCTGTTTTTACTGTTTCACAGACACACAGTATATGGCTCAAAGTTTCAATATAATAACCACATAAACGACATGCCTTTGATTGATCCTTATTTTTCCAGGAGGGTACCAAGTCTAATGTACAATGATCTCCAAATCTGTATGCCATGAACCTCCTTTTTAAGGACAATCGGAAGTGAGCTGCTGGGTAGGGTTGAGGTCTTAGCCGTGTATAAGAGTTTATTGTGACCCATGCGTGGCGGCGTCTCAGTAATCCCCTCTTGTCCTCCACGAAGGATAATGCTTTTGCTTTGTTTTTGCACGCTATTTTAAATGTGGCCTTTTCCAACTTGCTGTTCCAAAGCCCATTGAGCTCTAATTCTTCCAGAGCTATCCTCAATTGGTCCCCCCACGAGTTTGGGATTCTTTGCTCTAGTTGTTGCTTAATTTCCAACCAGCATAAATTATTCAAAGTTCCCGATTCTGCTGCTCTAAGTTTCCAACATAAGTTTACTATGGTTGCCTTCCTTTGGCCTACTTGATTCTGTAATCCGAATTCCAAACGGATTTGTGCTGGAGAGGAACCTTTAAAGAGATTAAATACCGTTTTGTAAACCTTGGTTTGTAATTTATTTAAGATGTCACTTTCTTGGCCATGCCAGGTTTCCAGACCGTAGGACAGGGTCGGTAGCAGTTGGGCTGCCATGATTTTTAAAAGATGCCCATGTGAAGGGCTTTCCAGTTTCTTATATAGTTGTTTACAGGCAAATATTGAGGATTGAGCTTTTGCTGTGATCTCCTTTTTCTGCTCCACCATTGACAGATTTCTTGCCATTTTGATGCCCAAGTATTTATAAACTCTTATTTCTTCTATTGGAGAGTTCTTAGCAAACCATTTATAGTTTCTTTGTCTTGGGCCCACTAATCTTACCACCTTGGTTTTTGATTTATTCAATTCCAAACTTTGAGCATCCATGTAATCTATGAGTTTGTTTATTGCCCTTTGTAGCCCTATTGAAGTCTGACTTACCAAGATAATGTCGTCTGCATACTGTAAGTATTGAACCGGCTCATTTGCCAAATTTGGTGGGTGGCCATTTATTTGTTCTAAGTGGCAATTCAGATCAGCTAGATATAAATTAAATAAGCCTGGAGAAAGGACGCAGCCCTGTTTTAATCCATTTGTAATATTTATTTTTGAAGAGACTCTTTGTCCCTCCCCTAATTTTACAGTGGCCCATGTTTCACTGTATAGTGATTGTATTGCTTGTATCAGTGGTTGTGGCAGTCCCCATGCTTTCAGTTTCTTCCACAAGCGGTCCCGCGGCACTCTGTCGAAAACCGCTTTTAGATCTATATAGCAAGCCACTAGTACTCCCCTTTTCCTTTCAGCTTTTTCTGTCAGAATTGTCAAGGCTGTTAGATTTGTAATGGTGCCCATTCCCCGTCTGAAGCCTGTTTGGAATTTTGGGATAATGTTATTTTCCTCTGTCCACTCTTGTAGATGATCCAGGATGCATGAAGCATAGAGTTTGGCCTCTACGTCGATTAGGGCGATCAACCTGTAATTCCCGGGTTCTGTTCTAATGCCACTCTTGTAAATTGGGTGGAACATGTTACCGCTCCAGGATTGCGGGATCTTGTTGTTACGGAACACGTGGTTAAAAAGAGATGTTAGATATTTTGCCCAAACTTCCGGGTCTCGTTTGAACAGGGCATTTGGTAGCCCGTTTGGGCCTGCTGCTCCTTCCGCTTTCAGATTATTTATCAGTGTTTTTATTCGTTTAACAGTTGTCAAAATTTGGTCATCTCCTTCCCATTCAATGTTAGTGCTGGTTACCACGATGTTAGGTACTTTTTCCTTTACTTTCGGTGACCTTACTTCATCCACCTTTTCTAATCCCAGTTTGGGGTTATACAGTTTATCAATGTGTTCTAGCCAAGTATTTTCGCTTATTCCGATGGTATTTTGCTTTCCGTGACCTTTCATTAATTTTTTAATTATACCCCAGAATTCTTTACTATTTGGAAGTTTGCTTGCCCACAGCAGATCTTCCCATAACTTTTCTCTATATTTTCTTTTTTCCACTCTGCATTCCATCTTGTAAACCTTTCTTAATTTTTGGATCTTTCCGCTGTCTATTTTTATTCCCATTTTAATTGCTTGAGCATTTTGTCTTACCTCTTTGGCAATGTTTATTTTTTTGTTTCTCATCTGTGTTGTATACCATGGCTCTTTAATAAACCTGCGATTACTTTTGGTTACTATTTTTGCTGGGAATTTATCCAGGAGTGATACACATAGTTCCTCCCAGTTACTTGATGATTGTACTGCTAATTCCTCAGCATTCTTTATGTGTTCGTTTACCATGTCCATTATCTCTTCCATGATTGCTCCTCTCCATTTAAGCTTCCGTAAATTATATATTTCAGGCCACGCAACTAATGATGCTACAGACTCCTTTTGCTTAATGTTTAAGTCTAGGACTGTCTCTTGAGGGAAATGATCACTCTCTGGTCGAATTAAGATACGGAACTTGTCTACCCGGGGCATTAGCTCTTTACTGATTATCGTATTATCTATTATTGATTGTTTTTTTCCACAGGAAAAGGTTATGCCGGCCGGTTGATCTCCCTTCATGTTTCCATTTAGGATGACCATGCCTTGTTTTTCCAGCTTGTTTCGTATCTTTTGATTGTTATTCTTATTCTTATTCGTCTTTTCTCCTGTCAGATTATAATTAAAATCCCCTGATATTATCATCTCATGATATTGATGTGTAACTTGTAGTGTTTTTATTAGGTTTATTAGGGTTGACAATTTCTCCTCTTTTTTGTCCTTATCTGGATGAATATAAATATTTAGGATTATTAGTTTGTCTCCCACTCTTTCTCCTTGTGCAGGAAGCTTTTCTTCCACTTTTATTATTTGGATCCAGTTTTCTCCGGAATCCATTTCCTCCAATTTCCAGTCAATTTCTGTTGCAATGTATGTGGACAAACCCCCTCTTGGATGTCCGTACTTGGAGGTTTTTTCCGCCATTATGTGGAATTCTTCATATCCTGCCAAGTGCTTTGGTGAAGTGTTCCATGTTTCTTGTAACAACATTACTTTAAAGTTACTTAAATAGGTGAGGGTTTCTTGATCTTGTTGCATTTCGTTAAAACCATGAACGTTCCAGGAGCAGATCAAGGTCTTTTTCTCATTTTGATTTACTGCCTTATGGTTTTGTACCCCCCTTACAGTGGTGTTATCATCAGGAACGATGTAAATTCAAAGTGTGGGGAAGCCAAGACCAGTCGTGGTTTCCTTCTGACTGGGTGGCTGTTTGTCTATCCGTTGTGATTTGCACACCAGTTCCCCTGCATGTCTCTTGATTTGGTGACGTACTTCTGGCTCCTTTTAGTACCGTTGAAGGCTTTCCCTTTATTTTTTGTAGCCCGGAAACCTCGTCATTTATTAGCGGGTATGGATATTTTATTAACGGTGGGTATGATATAATTATGCCCCAAGTTGCGAAGATCTCCCTAGTGGAGAAGATCCGTTCCGTTGTCTCAATCGACGCCCATGTGGTTCTACTAACTTCCAAATCCATCTCCATATTAACTTGCACAAATTCTAGTGCCAAGAGATTGGATGATGGAATATCTCTTAATTTCGGAATTTCTCTAAATAGTTTAATTATATTACCCCTATTTAGTGTGTCGTTTTTTCCCTTTGTTTGATATTCCGGCTTGAAGATTAGTTTACAGCCTGTTGCTTCTGGGTTTGGTTGGGGTTCTTGATTTCCTTTTTGTTCCCTTTTTTCCCTTATCCTTTCCCCCGCCTTAGCGTTGATCATGAGCTCGGTAGTGGGCCGTCCTTTTGAACTCAATTTCGGCGTTTTATCTTCCTCTTCGCTTTGACTTCTATTATCCTCCTTTGTTCTGAACATTTTGGCTGTCCTGGTCTGTTCCAATTATTGTTTCTCCGCTAATATTTTACACGTCCGGCCTTTTTTATCCAGGGTAATTGATAGCTGGATGTCTGTACTTGACGCACCTTCTATGTTCACTCCAAAACTTTTTTCCCTTTTTGGCGGGGTTGTTTTGTCTTCATTAGTTGTCCATTTAATTATTTCTTCCTGGTGCTTGATTTTTGAACCATCATCGTTTTTTGCTTCAGGTACCGCTTTTTGAGACATGTCTTCTGTTACCTGTGGTTTTGTTATTTGTTTGTTTTTTTCCTTTCTTTTCACGTTTTCCGTCTCCTCCTCTATATGTGTTTTTGTTTTTGTTTTTTTGACGGTATTCCACCCTTTTATTGCTTTTCTATCCGCAGGTTCTGGTGCACTCTGATTGCTTTTCGTGGATATATTATGGTCCCTTAAATTGTCTAATATGTTTGATTCTTCGTTGTTTTGCTGTGTTGTTGGGCCCGTGACTGCTTGTTCTTGTGCACTGATATTGGCGTTTTGTGAAAAAATTGCATAATTTTGTTTTTCTCCCTGCTTAATTTTTGAATTGGCGTTCTTCCTAGATTTCCGTGCTCGTTTGCATTGTCTTTTGGTTTGATTTTCCAACACACTTGGAGCAGCAGGTGTATTTTTTTCACTACGCCTGTTGCCCTGCTATTTTGTTATGTTTGCATCGTCCTCCGTGGAGTTTTCTACAGATTCTATACCTTGCTTCGTATTTCTTTGTTTTTCCGTCCTTGTAGATTTACCTGTATTTACTAAGCACGATGTTTCTTCTATTTGTTTTCTTACTTGTGCTGCACTTAGGATCTCAGTCAAAATTTCTGGTAGACATGCCAGTTTATCTATTATTTTGCTGCACCCGGAGCTTTGGTCTAATACTTTGTTATTGTTTTGTCTGTCTTTATTTGGTCCATTAGTTATTTGTTCTAAAATTATGTCCAGCTTGTTATTGATTCCTGCAATATGAGTTTTCCCTGGTTTGTTGACCCTGATTCCTCCACTTGTTGGGTTTTAGATTCTAGCATCTTTATGAGGACGTCTTCCTCTGATATTGAAAAAGATCTTGACCAGTTTATCTTTTGAGTTATTCCTCGTTGTATAACATGATCTCCGCCTTCGCTTTGTTCCCTTAACATGTACCTTTGTGCAGCTTTTTCCTCCTTACTTTTTTCATGGGTGACTGTATGTTGAGGTGTAAGTTGGTATATAGGTTGGGATACCGGGACATGTATTTGGGCTGTCGTTTTTAGAAGCCAATTTTTTAAAACTGATTTTTCTTGAACCGGTCTTTCATCCTTTTCTTCTGTCATCCTTCCTTCTTTTTGTGGACACTTTTCCGGTTGTCTTGATGTAAGTTGGGCTGCCAGGACATGTATTTGGGCTGTCGTTTTTAGGAGCCAATTTTTTAAAGCTGATTTATCTTGAACCGGTCTTTCGTCCTTTTCTTCTGTCACCCTTCCTTCTTTTTGTTGACACATTTCTGGTTGTCTTGACTTTGCTTCTGGGCATTTATCTCCAGCGCTTTTTGGTGTTATCGAGAGTATCGGTTTTATGGGAGTTTGTAGGCTTTGAGCCTCTTCTGTAGTTGCATAAAGTGCCGCCATTGGATCTTTTAAAAACTGAAATTTATGCGTTACGTTTTTCCCACCAAACTTAAATTGCTCTGTAGCTGGAAAAGGGATCAAATTCTTTTCTTGTGGGTTGGAATCTTCTTTTAACTTACTCTTGTTTCCAGATTTATTAACCACTTTTCTTTGATCCTGTATTGTCGCTCTTTTCTTATTTTTGTAAATGGGGGCTTGGCGAACTTTTCCTGACCGCATATCCCCAATTCTCTACTCCGATTAATGATAGGACTGGCCCTGATGGCTATCTTGACCCCTGTGCTGGTTTTTGCTGTTTTTTTCTTTTTTTTTTTGCTGTTATTGCTGAACCCCCCTCTGCAGGGTGTTCTTAACTCTCCAGTCAGAGGTACTGTAAGCACGGCTTCACCTCTGCTTTGCCTCACCGCACCTTGCCTCCCGACTTTCACCTCCCACTCAACTTCCAGCACCTCCTCCCAAGCCTGTCTGCACCTTCTGCGTCCTGCCGAGTTACAAACTCCCCCACCGAGTCACTTCCTCGTCCATCGGCCCTTATGCTAGGTACGGCGCGAGGTGCTGTGGGGTAGCTTGGGGCCCGACGCACGCCGCAGGATTGGGGCAACTCCGACAGGGAGGAACTGCTTAGAAGTGTTGCAATGACTGGCACGGCGGTGACTTTATCTGTCAAGTCGCTTACAATCAGTCTCATCAAGATATATGGTGTCTACTTGGGTCCCTTGATTGGGGCCTCAGGTCACAAGTTCTCAAGCTGTTAGCCCACAAATAAATTAACTGATTTACCAGTTTTTTACCTGGCTGTCCATCGTAATTTTACTGTTGTCTACGTTGAAGCTGATACTTGTCTACTTAAATGCTGGTGCTTAAGTAATAGCTAGTAACTTAAATTTAATGATTAAGCACTGCGTTGCATTGGTAGTACATTTGTCCCCTCTTGGCACCTGAAACTCTACCGGGGTTGCCTTTTCCTGCAGAGCTGCTGCTCACTGCCTTCTGCTCACCCTTTACTTGCCAAAATCCATGACCGTGACCGGCCCTCGAGTCCAAAATACAGGCAGGGAATAGCTTCAGGGGCCTCTGGGGCTCAGGGGCTCTGGCTTAAGGCTTAAGGCCCCACCTGCCCGACCCACGCCCGCTTCTGCTCCCTCTCCCCGCACCAGTCACCCGGCTCACTGCTTCTTGCCGCCTCTCCTCACTCCTCTCACCTCTCTCCTTGCTGTGTGGGTGTGGCGCGGAGCGGTAGGGTGAGCCTCTGAATGCGGGGAGCCTCGCGAGCACGGGCTGCCTGGAACCGAACCTGATTGCTCCACTTCACTTTAATCCGCTTTGCTCCTCACGCCCCTCACTCTCCTCTCGTTGCCTTGACCGCTCAACCGCCACTGCTACTGTTCACCACGGAGTTTTGCGGTGCCTCCCGTGCCTCCTGTGTCGCGCACCGTTCACTCTCCCTCCAATACGGCACAGCACGCCGCGCCGCAGATGCGAGACACGGCCTGATGAACGCGCCGGCCAGTGATTGTAGCGGGGGGGATCCCAGCAGGTCCCAGGAATCCAAACGGGGATACAAACGGGCCCAAATGGGTCAGACACGGCCCCTGATAGTCCGCGATAGTCCGTGATCCGTGAGTCCGTGAGCTGGCAGCCCGTTTTCCCCGCTGCCTGCCTGCCTGCTCGGAATTCGGCGTTCAGCACTTCCGCGCTTCCGTGCTCTGTCGTTCTGTCTACAGAAGCTCGCTGTCTCTCTGGCTCCCTCTATCGCACCTTCCGTTCACTGGCAAGAAAGGTAGAGGTTAGAGTCAGGTGGGATAGGGGGGCCTTGGTTGGTGGCTGCTGACTAACAAGCCACACGGCTGTGGGAGCTGGGCTCCTGGTCACTTACTCAGGGCAAGTGGGGAAGTAGGTAGGTGTAGAGGTTGCACTGCCAGGGCCACTCGGGCGGCTGGGTGCAGGGTGCTTTTGAGCCTTCGGGCGCTCAATTGATTTCAATGGGAAATCTCCGGTTTAGAAGAAGACTGCAAGCTCGGGGATGAGGATTCTTCAGGTGCCACCACCACTTCGAGAGGTAAGTTGGGTAGTTGGAGGATAGGTAGGTACCCCGGGATTGGGCACAGGGGGCCGCGGGGCGCCGCGTGCAGGGGTGCCTTTTGGTGTCGGGAAATCTTACCCTCTGTTGATCGCGGTAGGGGGGGCACCTTGTTCTGAGGCTGCAGGCTTCTTCAGGAGTGTCGAGGGAGGTCCTTGGGTGCTGGACTCGGGGTCACAGTCGCCGTGGGGTCGTCCTCGTGGTCTTTGTTCACTTCGGCACTGGCCAGGCTTGGCTGGTGCAGAGTGTGCTGGGTTCGTGGTTCCGGGCTGCTGCCAGGGATTAGAGGTAGGTTTTGAGTAGAGCCTCTACTCATGGGAGTCCCAGGGGCTTAGAGCCAAAAGGTAGCCAGGTCCTCCGGGGTTTGTGAGGTTGCTGGCCACAAGAGATGCCGGGTTGGAGCAGGAGCAGGTTCGAGGGTCGACAGGCCAGTAGGGCTGGGGCCAAAGCAGTTGGTGTCTTCCTCTTCTTAGCACCTGCAGGGCAGGTCTTCTTTCTTCTTGCTCTTCTTTGTATTTCGGAATCTGGCAAAGGAAGGTTCAGGGTGCCCCTAAATACTAGATTTAGGGGCGTTACAGGTAGGTGAAGGGCAGGGACCAATGGGTCCCTGTCCTGGGGTGGGTACACCCCCTATCCTGCCTCTCTCCTGTTGGAGGGGGCAGTAGCCTAGTCCTGATAGGATAGGGCTTCCCATCTTCAAGATGGCGAGAGCCCGGAGATGTGCTTCACCTCGCCTCCCCCACCTGAGGGGTGGGGTTGTCAGGCTGGCACATCCCCTGTCCTTATTTGGGTTTTCCGGCCAAGCTTCCCACCAGAGTGGGGGGTTGCAGTGGCCTGGGGAAGCTCACAGAGGCGGCATGCCTTTGAAGCTTTCCCCTGCCCATCCTGGGGGAGGAGATTTAGCACCTCGCCCAGGATGTGCATTGTTGCAGGCCCAGGAGAGCAGGGGCTCTCCCACCCAGGGGTCCAGCAACATGTCTGCTGTGTGGCAACCTAGGCAGCCTCAGAGCAGACGTGGATTGTAGGTTAGGTTTAAGGGGGCATATCTAAGATCCCCTCTGGGGTGCTTGGTACATTAAATCCCACACTGGCATCAGTGTGGGTTTAATGTGCTGAGAAGTTTGATACCAAACTTCTCAGTCTTCAGTGTTGCCATTATGGTGCTGTGGAGTTCGTGTTTGACAAGCTCTCAGCACCATGTACTCTTAAATGGCAGCACTGCACTTACAGTGCTCAGGAATGGACCTGGGTACTGTAGGGGCACAGGGCTCCTGCTCCTGTGCCCACACCATTGGCATAAGGCACCCTGCTAGAGGGGTGGTTGATGTATGCCATGGCAGTGTAGGTGATGGGCATGGCACACAGGGATGTGTGCCATGTTGACATTTTGTTTTGTCTTGCACCCAGACACCCAGCCTGCAAAGGCAGTGTGTGTGTGTAAGGGTACAGGGCCTCTAAGGGTGGCACAATGAGTGCTGCAGCCCTTAGAGGCCTTCCCTGGTCACAAGGCCCTGGGTACCTAGGGTACCATTTACCAGGGGCTGACATGTGGCCAGGGTTTGCCAATTTGGGTTTTGTTTGTTTTAGGGAAGGAACATAGGCCCTGGGCACCTGATTGGCAGGAGTCCAGGGCACACTCAGTCAAAGTACATTCAGCAATTCAGCAAAAAGTGGGGGCATACCATGCAAGAAAGATGGCACTTTCTCACACTCCGTGTCACTAATTGAATAAAAAATTCTTCTTGCGAATGCTATAAAGAAAAAAAAAATCACCTAAAAATAAAAACCTGGAAATGTCACACAAGTAGTTTAACCTTGGCAGTAATGATAAAGTTGGAAAAAATAAAGCTATTGTTAGACCGTAGACTAACCGAATGTGAATGAAGCAATGCATTTTTCTTCCAATTTCTAGCACTGTCTGAAAATGTATAGTTAGCATAACTGTAGGAACGTAGGATCCTTCTGCATGGTTACCCCCACTTTTTGCCTGATGTTGTAATAGTTTCTGACTAGTCTGACTGGGATCCTGCTAGTTAGGACCCCAGTCGCTGTGCTTTCTCCCCTAAATTGGATATGGTGAGTACTTAGGTACACTCCAGATTGGACACTGATGTACCCTTATAAGTCCTGAGTATATGGTACCAAGGTGCCTAGGGGGTAGGTACACCAGGGGTCTTCCATGGGCTGAAGCATGTATTGTGCCATGCAAGAGAGACCACTCAAATTGTGACTAACGGCCTGCGATTGCAGCCTGTGTAAGCTGGTGCTGGCACCACTTACAACAGATATGTTTCCTTATATCTGAGGTCACTGCACTTAAACCTATATGTTACCCTTAAAGGCAGACCTTTCAGTCCTGAAGGCAGTGTGCTTGGTTCGAAGTGTGAGGGTGCCCCTGCATGAGCGGGACACACCTACAACCTTCGGAATCCATTCTCCTGGGTGGTAAGTGCATCAGCCATTACGACACAGAGTGGCCATGCGTCATTACACGATGACCATCTCTAAACTGGCTGTAACAAACCCTGTCATGTTTGATATCAAACATGTTGGAATCATACCCCCACACCATGATTCCATGCACTGTAAAGCTCCTCTGGGAGGCCCTCAGTGCTCCCAGTACAACTCTTCCAGAACCGGACAGCAAGCTAAGGCTGCTCCCGATCAGAGACATGTTTCTGCCCTCCTGCTGCTGAGCCAAGCTTGAACGGGGGGAAGGCATAACAATAAACCCCGACTGGGAGGGATGACCACCTCCCAGCCTGGGTTCAGTGTATTGGGGCAGGATGGGGTCGCTTGCCAGCACCACTAAGACTGCTTGAAGGGCACATTTGGTGCACTCCTTGCGTACTCCAGCTCAAACCAGTTCAGGGAGCAGTTGGCCCTCGCTCTGGCACAAAACTGGACAAAGGATATGGGAGTATCCTTCCCACTGTCCAACCCCTCCTCTGGGAGAGACCCCTGAGTTGTCCCAACCCTTTCCTAGGGGGACTTAAGGGGTTACCTGTGGGTGGGTCCCTAGATTTGTTGTGGAAAAGATTCAGATCACATACCACTACAGCTTCAACCGTCTGGACCCTCTGGACTTCGCTTGGGAACCGAGACTGCACCAGGGAAGATACCTGCTGTTCCTGGTCTCGTCGTCCTGAGGGTCTTCTGAAAGTCTGTGTCCGTGCTCTATGTAGGTTCTTCACCAGGCCTATGGACATCCAAGACACCTGAAGGAATCTCTCTTGGAGTGAAGGAGTCACTCCCCTGCATCTGTAGGCACCACAATGCAGCTGACCGGTCTGCTGTTCCTGGGCTCCCACGGACTCTGAAAGGCTCAGAATAATACAGGTGGTGGTTCTGCAACTCCCTCGAGCCCTGCACTGTCTTCTCACTGAGTCTGAGGCCAGTATCCGTCGTCGGAACTGCAGAAACAGAACCCCTGTGCAGAGATCCAGAGATCTTCGTGCTCCAAGAAGCTCCTACCTCAAGCATCTCCTGCAGCCAAGATCTTCAACTGCATCGTATCCTCTGCACCGTGGGTTTTCTTCATTGGTGAGCTGCTCGAGGTCCTCTTGCGACTCCTGTGCCTCCGGCCTGTGGGTCATCTCGAGGGTCTTCTTTGATTCCAGTGGGCTCCCCTCCTTGCTCAGGGCCTGCTTTGACTTACCTGCTTGTGGTGAGTCACTTGGGCCTTGCTGGTTCAGACACCGCACCTTTATCACAAACTTCGTTGTTTGTTGCTGCCGAAGTTTGTTGATGCCCCTGCTGGTTACTTACCTCCTGGCTCTCAACATCCGACAGCTCATAAACGGCTCCTGGTCTTCCAAAGCATCGCCTAGTCCACACAGCTGCAACCTGAGGGGCACCGCCAACCTTTCCTGCATCCCTGACATCGGTAGGCATTCGTCTTCTGTGCCTCCTGGTCACTCCGGAGTGGCACAGACTCTGTCCCCTCTGCTTGCAGGTTCTTCGCACCTTGAATTCACCTTTGGGTTCCACCAGACTCCTCCGTCTTCTTCTCCAGCAGCACCCTTTCTGAAGTCCTCCATTGTGGTCTACAGCAGTTTCTGACATCACTTGACACATTGCTCCCCTGGTTTAGGTATCCTGGTTCCTGGGGTATACATGGGTGGGGTGACACTCCAACCTTCCATCTTCCACGGGATGTCTTCAGGGTCTGCTGGGAAGGATCCCTTTTCTCTAAAACTGCAACTGCGACTTACCCATTGACTAACATTGAGTACGTGGTCGTGCTCCCACTCTGCACACGAACTTCATGAGGTTCCTAGATACTCACCTTGGGTGGTTCCTTGGGTCCTCAGCTCTTCCAAGTCTTCTGGGTCCACTCTTGTCTTGAGTCATGGTTTGCATTCCACTATTTTAGTAAATGGTTTGGTCTCCCCTGGAGACCATTGTGTATTTGTGCTACTTATGTGCTCTATTTCCTAAGTATTGTGTGTATCATGTTTATTTCTCCAGGTAGGAGATAATTCAGTGTTAGTGAGTGTTTGTAACAAAATAACTATTTTTATAACTACACTCAGTGCTTTAAATTGGCCGGTACTCACCGGTACTGAGTCCCGGCACTTATCATTTTTACCGCTCTTGGTACCAGCACTTCTCTGCTGCCAAGGAGAGTACCGGTACTCATCAAAGGTAGGGTCATTGTTGCTTTGACTTACGCGCACGAACGAGGCTGTTTGACAGCCAAAGAGCCTCTAGCCCAAGCTGAGCCACCTTTAAACAATTCAGTAGGGCTCATCTGCCTATTGTCCGGTGTTCACCACCACGCTGTGTTGACAGAGCAGGGTCCATTCAGGCCCTAGGCTGTCAAGTCAATCACATTCACACCATGGTGTGCATTTGTGCACACACTCCAATCCAGGCATCCTACTGACAGAAGCATTAGCAGCAATTAGGAAAGCCATGGGAGATAAGGGGTGTAAAATGGCCTTTATCCCACTTGAGTCTTTTGTGTGAGTGTCTGTCTTTTGTGTGTCTGGGTGTTTGCCTGCTTGTGTGCGCATGTTTGTGTGTGTGTGTGTGAGAGAAAAGCAAGTGAAAGAGGGAGAGAATCCAGACAGTAGGGAGGTATTTTAAAGGACATTCTTGGAATGCTTTGTGAGAGCACTGGTGCTTGTTTCTGTGAGTGCGCACTCAAGAATATATAAGTATTCGGCCACATAGTAGAAGTGTCATATGTCTTGTCCTTAGTCCCGCCCCTAGCCTTGCCCACTTCCTTTACTCATAGCTCATTTTAAAAGTACCTGCACTTATTTTTTCCCATTTAACGCACTGATTACACTGTGTGATTCTTTTTCACTTAACCTATACCATGAGATTGCAAGGCTGCCCGGGGGGGTTGCGCAGCAGCCCCCCTAAAAGGGCGGCCGCCTTAGTGCCACAGGAAGGCACTGGAGTCGCCGGTCTAGTCCCTGGGCCACGGCCAGGGAAGACGTCCGGCCGACCCATTTCCGGGGAGGGGGGAAGGGATAGGGGTATTTAGGCTGTCCCCGTCCATCCTTTGCCCTCTTGTCCCTCACCGTCTTACTGGTAAAACAATCTGCTTTACACTCCTTGTGGACAAAGCCTGGAGGCTGCTCTCCACAGCCACCAAGTAAAGAGCTTTCTAAGGTCCTCTAAGACCACTAAAATCCCCATAGGAGTCGGTTGGATTAGTGCAGGGTGCTACACTTACATAGGTGGGCACCATATACTAAGCCAGCCTCTCACAATAACGTTGCTTTAAATTGGACTTGGCATAAGCAACAATGATATAGACAAACAACAAATGGTGAGACTGCCTACATGCCTTTGTTGGTTCCGATTCCAAAATTCGTCCTTCTTTTATTTTTAAAATTGTAACGGTAAATCCCACAACCTGGCATACTCCCGATGCCTCGCCCTTTCCACAAAGAGTTCCTTGTTATTTGCCTTCACTTGCGCTCTCGGGGCTTGCAGGCTCTAAATGGTCCACAGTTTCGCGAAACTCAGCCTAAAACGATTCAGCCCCGCTATGAGAACAGACGGCAGCTAAAAAGAAAATGAAACCGCTCGGTACATCTGAGGCCAGCGGCAGCGCTCACCCGGCTAAAGAAGATCCAATAAGAGAAGTGATGGGAGTGTGCCCGAGGCTGCTAGAATTTGTAGTATCAACCAATGGATGGCAGAGAGCTATCAGCCAATCAGAGTCTGCCATGCCCCCTGATCCCCGCCCCATTCCACCGCAAGTCAGGGGGGAAACTTCCACCCTGCCCTTAGGAATTGCTCGGTCTTAGCTACGCCCTGTAGTGGAGCATATGAGCAGTGGAGGTTTAGATTTCTCTGGCCCTTGGGAAGTGGGTGCGCGCGCGCAGCCTGCTGTCATAACAAAACAGAGCTGTCACCGCCTCCTTGAGAGAGAGCCTGTGTAGGAGCACGCGCTTAGAGGCTAAGAAGTTCAGGGCAGTCAGCGTGTGTGGACAGCTGGACGCAAAACGGTGGACAGGTAAGGAGTATTAGAGTTGCGAAAGCCAAGAGGTGGTTAGTAGCGGGGTAGTAGTACTGACGGGATTTACAGCGCGGCTCGGTGCTTAGAGGTGCGCGGAGCTTCCTTTCAAACGTAGACTGTTTTACTGGTGTCAAGTAATGTGGCGGGGGTAAGGGGACTGGTAGTCTGTGCGGCCGCTTCAAGAAGAAGCATACAGCGCAGAAGTTTTAATCACATAAGACAAGTTTAGCGCACGGTTCCTCCTATGTATTGTTTATCTTTCAGGAGTCCAGTTTTTTGTTTGCAAATAGGTATTTATACAGTGTGCTGTATTTCCTGCACCGTAGCAGTGGGAGATAAACAAATACCTCAAGACTTCCATTCCGGAATTTGGCGTATGTGAAACAGAAATACGATCCCCCAGCTGGTCGCATCTGTTGAGGCTTAGGCGCCGCTTTCAGAAAGGTCCATGGCTTTCTTCCTTTTAAAGCCCCGTTTAACACAGCCTTAAAGAGATTTTCTAGTGTGAGAGGCTTGGTCGCTCCGTTTCAAATTTTCTTTGACCACGTCAGACTGAAACTCACAGCTTATTGTATCGTAAGGCTCTCAACACCACAGGGGAGAGTATGTGGTCTGACTGCTAGGTCGCCGACTTTGATGCTGGAATTGGAAACCAAGGTTCGAGCCTCGGGATCGCACCCACATCCTGTGACTGGAAAATCACTTAATATCCCCGTGTCTGAATGTGTCCTTGTGTAACGTAACTGGTGCTCATGTAAAGCACTTCGCGACCCGCGCTTCTACTTAAATACTCCACCACCTGTTAGGAACTTCCACGCTGAGTAGTTAAATTCTTTAATCTGAAAGCCAGCACATGCTCCTACAGAAGCCGGAGCAGTAAACGTCACGTCAGTTCGGTGATCAGCTGTCAACTGTCAACGGACAGTTCACAGCTGATGACTTCACTGGGTGTATGGTGTCCGCGCAGGGACACAGGAACGCGTTTTAAGAACGGTGTCCAAGAAGAACAAGTTACTTACCTTCGGTAACGATGTATCTGTAAGAAACATTAGTTAGTTAGATTCCTCACCTTAGAATATCCCCAGGCGTCAGACTGGATCCGGAAGATTTTTCGTCAGCAATACCCCTTGCGCGTCGCTAGGCGTCGTCTGCGGCTCCGCGTCCCTCGTCGGCGTTGTGCGCCGGAATGATGTCGTCGGAGTACTTAGACGCCGCCCTCGCGCGCTGACGTCAGTTCTTGTACATAGCCTTCCGCACCAGGATCGCAGAGCCATGCAAAGACCGACACTGGTGCCAAAAATAAAATCTAGGGGCCTGAAAAGGATAACCTTAACCCTAGATGTCAGTTCGCAGAACGGGGAGGATGGGTGGGTCGGTGAGGAATCTAACTAATGTTTCTTACAGATACATCGTTACCGAAGGTAAGTAACTTGTTCATCTGAAAGAAACACGTTAGTTAGATTCCTCACCTTAGAATAGATACCCAAGCAATACCATCCCCGGTGGTGGGTCTGCGAACCAAGATCACACCAGAAAGTCCTGGAGGACAGAACGGCCAAAGAAGCCATCCCTCCGGACTTGGCTGTCAAGGCAATAATGCCTGGCAAACGTGTGTAGCGAAGCCCACGTCGCCGCCTGACAGATGTCCTGCAAAGGGACTCCCCGTCCCAAAGCAGTAGTAGTCGCTGGGCTGTGCGCCCATTCTACTCGGGCCACAACAGGAGGGTCCTTTTTTGACAAAGAGTAACAGATTTTGATGCACAAAACGACCCACCGAGAGATGGTCCGTTTGTGCACAGCTTTCCCCTTCTTAGCACCCACGTATCCAACGAAAAGTTGGTCGTCCACCCGGAACTGCTTTGTGCGGTCCAAATAAAAGGAGAGCGCACGTTTTGGATCCAGACGGTGGAGCCTCTCTTCCTCTTTGGAAGAATGCGGAGGCGGAAAGAAGGTGGGCAAGGTGACAGACTGCCCAAGATGAAATGGAGTCACTACTTTCGGAAGAAAGGAAGGACGAGGCCGAAGGACAACCTTGTCCGGATGAACAGACAGAAAAGGAGGCTTTGAAGATAAAGCCTGGAGCTCACTCACCCGTCTAGCCGAGGTGATGGCTACCAGAAAAGCAGTCTTAAGAGTCAGAAGACGAAGAGGACAATTGTGAAGAGGCTCGAAGGGAGCGCACATCAGGAATGTCAAGACCAGATTCAAGTCCCACTGAGGCATTACAAAAGGGACAGGAGGGAACGTGTGAGTAATGCCTTTTAGAAAGCGTGTAACCACAGGGGACTTGAAAAGAGAAGGCTGATCAGGAAGCCGCAAGAAGGCAGAGATGGCAGCAAGATAACCTTTCAGGGTGCCCAGGGCAGAGCCCTGCCGGGCCAGAGAAAGAAGAAAGAGGAGAACCTCAGAAAGAGGGGCGGAAAGGGGATCCACAGCCTTTGCTGTGCACCATGCCACAAATTTGTTCCACCGGCAGGCGTATACCGTCTTTGTGGAGGGACGCCTGGCTGCCAGAATGATATCACAGACTTCAGGAGGCAAGTCAAATAGCATCAACTGCCGCCGCTCAATCTCCACGCACGGAGGTGGAGGCTAGACAGGTTCGGGTGGAGGACCTTCCCCTGCTGCTGCGACAGAAGATCCTCCCGAAGGGGCAGACGTATCGGGGGATCGGTCAACATACTGAGTAGCTCGGGATACCAGTATCTTCGTGCCCAATCCGGAGCCACCAAGATGACTTGGGCCCGGTCGTGCCTGATCTTCTTCAGCACTCTGGGCAGAAGTGGTATAGGCGGAAAGGCGTACAACGGACCGCAACTCCACTCGTGACGAAAAGCGTCGCCGAGCGAGTGCCGCCTTGGAAATTCCAACGCGCAGAACTGCTGACATTGCGCGTTCTCTTCGGTGGCGAATAGATCTAACCAAGGCTCTCCCCACTGCTGAAAGAGACCTTGCGCCACTTCGGAGTTCAGACGCCATTCGTGATCCATTATGCACCGGCGGCTGAGTTCGTCCGCTCTGGCGTTCAGAGAGCCCGCCAGATGTTGAACCAGTAGGGTGACGCCCTGGTGTTCCAGCCACGTCCAGAGGCGCAGAGCCTCCTGACAAAGGGTCCACGACCCCACCCCGCCCTGTTTGTTGCAATACCACATGGCGGTGGTGTTGTCCGTGAACACCTACACGACACTGCCCCTGACAGAGGGAAGGAAGGCTTTCAGTGCAAGCCGGATCGCTCTCAACTGCAACAGGTTGATGTGGAGACGAGACTCCGCCGGAGACCAGAGGCCTCTGATCTCCGCCTCTCCCATATGGCCACCCCATCCCAGGAGGGACGCATCCGTCACTACGACATGCTCCGGTTGGGGAAGGGAGAGGCTTCTGCCCATGACCCAATCGCGGTCCGTGAGCCACCACTGCAACTGCTGTGCAGTGCCCTCCGAGATCAAGACATGGTCGGACAGGTTGCCGTGATGCTGGGCCCACTGAAACTTCAGGTCCCACTGCAGAGCCCGCATGCGCCGCCTGGCGTGATGCACTAGTAGGATGCAGGAGGCCATCAGCCCCAGAAGCCGCAACACTAGCCTGACCGAAACCCAGGATAGAGGCCGAAAGATGGGAATCAGGGCCTGTATATCCCGGACCCGCTGTTCCGGTGGATAGACCCGGAACTGCGCCGAATCGAGAACCGCTCCGATGAAGAGGAGCTTCTGAGAGGGACTCAGGTGTGACTTCGGCACGTTGATGGAAAACCCCAGCAAATGCAGGAGATCCGCCGTAGTCTGGAGGTGGGAGACGACTGCCTGGGGCGAGCCCGCCTTCAACAACCAGTCGTCGAGATAGGGGAAGACTGGAACCCCTGATCTGCGCAGATGAGCTGCGACCACCGCCATCACTTTTGTGAACACCCGAGGGGCACTGGTGAGGCCGAAGGGGAGCACGGTAAACTGAAAGTGCTCTTGGCCCACCGTGAACCGCCGTCCTGCCGGTGGGCCGGCAGGACGGGGATGTGGAAATATGCGTCCTGCAAGTCCAACGCTACCATCCAGTCTCCGGGGTCTAGGGCAGCTAGAACCTAAGCCAAAGTCAACATCTTGAACCTTTCCTTCCAGAGGAAGGCATTGACGTTCCGAAGGTCCAAGATAGGGCGTAGGCCCCCTTTGCCCTTCTTGGGAACCAGAAAGTAGTGGGAATAACAACCACGACCTACTTCTGGACTCGGAACGCGCTCGACGGCCCCCTTGGCCAAGAGGGCGGAAACTTCCTCGTGGAGAAGATTCAAATGATCCCCCGAGATACGGTGGTGCTGCGGTGGCATGGCTTGAGGGGTCGTCTCGAAGGGGAGGGAGTAGCCCCTTCGGACGATTTGCAGCACCCACCTGTCCGATGTGATGGACCGCCAGTGGAGCAGGTGATGGCGAACTCTGCCGCCCACTGGCGTGGAATGGGCCTGAAAGCTCGGACTAGGAAGGCTTTGAGGCGGATGCTGCCGGGGTGGATGTGGGCTAACCTCGTCGTCCTCCAGATCCGCCTCGGCGGAAACCACGTCCGCGCGCAGGTTGGTTCTGCGGCTGGTGGCTAGGCGCACGTGAGGAGGCACCCCTTCCTTGGCCACGAAAGGGGCGAAAAGCGGAAGATTGCGACCGCGGGGCCGAGAGGCCCAAGGACTTGGCCGTAGCCCGGGAGTCCTTAAAGCGGTTCAGCGCACTGTCCGCCTTCTCGCCAAACAGGCGAGTGCCATCAAACGGCATGTCCATGAGAGTGCTCTGGACATCGCCGGAAAATGACGTGGACCGCAGCCAGGCGTGACGTCGAAGCGCCACTGTGGTGGAAATGGCCCTACCGAGCGAGTCCGTGGTGTCAAGCCCACAACGTATAGCATGGCGCGCGGCATCCCTCCCATCGGCCAGAGCCTGGGTAAGACGTGTCCGGACCTCCTCCGGACACAGGGGCAGCGCGTCCTCCACCGCATCCCACAGAGAGTGGGAATAACGGTCCAAGAGACAAGCGGTGTTCAAAGACCGCAGGCCCAAACTAAGGGAAGAGAACAGCTTCTTGCCAAACTGCTCTAGTCTCTTGGAATCCCGGTCCGGCGGAGCGGTCGGGAAAGAGGATTGGGAGGTGGAGGCCTGGATAACCAGGCTCTCAGGGGTAGGGTGTTGGGACAGAAAACTGGGGTTGCCCGGAGCAGGGCGGTGGCGCCTGGCGACGTTCCTGTCCACAGGAGGGACTGTGGAGGGCTTGGACCAGGTGCCCTGCAGAACGTCAATGAGGGCCTCATTGAATTACAGCAGAGGCTCAGTGGAGCTTGCTGCAGACTGAAGCACCTCAGTAAGGACGTTAGTCCTCACAGCCACGGCAGGCAGCTCGAGCCCAAGGGCTGCGGCCGCCTTGCGCAGCACCACAGAGAAAGCAGCGCCCTCCTCCGAAGCCACAGTCGGAGGAGAGACAAATCCAGTGTCTGGAGAGGTATCCAGGCCACTGGCCTCCCCCAGTTCATCTGCCCAGTCCTGGGACAGTTGAGCCTGAGCGGCCATAGGATCCTCGGATCCCTCCCAGTTGTCCCCATCATCCGACTCCTGGTATAGAGGAGAAAGTAACGGAGCCGGGTGGTAGACATAGTGTTGCAGGGATTCTGCTGATACACAGAACTATGCGAAGAACCCCAGGACCTCAGTGAATTGTGGTGTACCAGAAACTCACCTCAGAACCCAGAACCCAGTATCCGGCTAGCATAAGTGTCCCATTAGTTATCCGAGATTTAGCTCGGCGGTCCCAATGTGTAGACAACCCAGAACAAGCGACTCAGTACATACTCAGGAATGGTGGGAATCGGAAATACCTGTTCGTATATTATTCTCACATCAGTCCACAACAATAATCAACAGAGACACGTTGTAAATAAAAGGGGTTTATTTTTATAGACCACGTGTCCTAAGATGCAGTACTTTGGCTAATACAAGCAGACAAATGATTAATATCAAAACCAGCAACATAGTTACAATACCATAGAATATAAAAGGGGTGATCATATTATAATGTCAGTGGATACTACCACCTTCCCTTTACTAAGAAGCTAATATTATTAGTATGCTAATAGAAGGTCTCTTAGGCTTGAATAGGGGACCCCATACCTCAAAGATCAGCTTAGTGAAATCACATCACAGGAGCATCAGGAGACTTCTCGCAGGAAGGCTCGTCTTCGGTCTGAATAATAAACATGATGTCTGTGATACTAAAAGCACTAATTTTCAGGCATTTGCAGCTGCGCGTGTGTTATGGCTAAATAGTGGGCCGATCAACCTAGAGCGAAAAACATGCATTGTGTAATAACCCAGACTGTTTGTCACACCATGTACAGACCAAGGTCGCTGCGCAGAGCCTGGGATAGTAACAACAGATCGCGCTTGTGTGAAGCAAGTCTCGAGTCAACAGTTTGTTTTAAGAAATAACATGTAAACGCAGTGCCGTGTGCAAAAGCAAAAAGATGGCTTTCTAACATCTAACGTGGTTATGCTAACTTAACAATGCCTGTACGTATTCAGAGAGAACTCACTACACGCCCCCTTGATCGAAGCACTATTTAGTAGGCAAGAAAAGAGAGAACGCAGAGTTCAGTTTCGTCAGAGCAGAACAAGGCGTAACCAATTCAAAGGTTCAGAATGAGTTAAAGTCTGAAACGAAAAAAATTGAAAAGCAACAGGGGAAACTGTGGTGTCCGGAAAAAAAATATAATCAATTAAAAAAAAAACTCAAAATAACCATCATGGAGAAAGCAAAAAAGTAAATGCCGCGGCAGGGTGCTGTCCAGGAGCGACAGGTGCCAAGGACGATAGTTCAGTCAATCCATGAATGTATAGGCAGCATATGTGGCAACCGCTTCCAACAAAAAATCATTTGCAGGGCCAGCGAAAGTCTCAGCCATCCAATCCATCAACGAGAAGGAACACACGTGTTCTTCAATCAGCGGAGCTTCCAGCACGATCAGAGGGCACCCGGAATGTACTTCCAAATAGCTCATAGCCAAGAAGTTGCAGGCAGCTGTAGAGATGTCCCAATTACCCAGGATCCCATGTGCTGCTCCACACGCCATTATCCGGACACCAGAACAGGTCAACTCGTGAGACACTAAGGGCCTCATTAGTCGATCGAAATCCGGCACCGGAGACACCAGGCTGGTCAAGCACAAATCCAAAGGCCATTCAAAGGGGCAATCCAGGCAGTGTAGCACAGGCTGTACGCAGGTGAAGTAGCAATACCGGAAGGACAATCCATACGCCAGGCTTAAAGTCGCCAACGGCAGAGTTCCATAAAAGTCAAGCATCCTATCCCGAAGAAGCTGCAGGCGGGACAGGTGCACGAGTGGCACAGATGGAGCAGCCATTTCGTAGAATGAAAAGGAAAAGCAGCACACCTGCCGCTAGCGCCAGAAGTAGCGGAACACCTCCAAAGATGCTCGAGAACAGAGAATGAAAAAAGCCTGGAACCACACCAAAAATAGTTTGGAAAGAGGTCACGAGACCCGAGCCCATAAGTTTAAAAAAATGAGCCAGGCCGGTCGTGGACGAGGCATTGAAAATAGTTTGGATCAAAGAGCCGAAATGTAGGGGGAGGTCAGTATTCAGAAGCGCCTGTACCTCTGTGCGCGTATTAGCAACGTGAAGGTCGAATGTTTCACGAGAGGAAGTCAAAGACACCTCTTTTTGGGACAATAAGGCTCTTATTCTGCTCAACTGGTTGAACTCTGCTTTCAAGGTTGGAATCGAAGGCCAGATAGAAACATCCAGCCGCCCATGCGGGGGTGGAAAGAGAACATTATTGCAGCAGACAACTTTCTGCGAGACAGTTACTATGTATGGGATTCCCACTAACATCCCACAGCAAGCTTCAGTATTCAAAATTAAATAACTACCGTTAGCAAGCAGCTTGAAAGAAGGGGTAATCATAGGCACTGGGATACCTCGCAGAACGCAGGCCAAATTCGGGGCTTGTACATTGCACGCGCCGTGTAATTGAATGTGCCTACAAACCAAGGAATGGTCTGGTGACGTGGTGCATTCCTCGCCTTTCAAATAAACCTCAGTTCCGTCCCTAGTACATCTATACGTAAAGGGGAGGGACCAAACCTCGTGTATGAAAGCGGTGCCTAGCGGTTCATATCTACCTAAAGCATAATGTTTCATACAAGACGTAAACTTAAAAAGCGCAAAAGGGAGAGTTATCAATCCGTGTGCTAGCCACGTAGCCGAATTGATCTCCGCTACTGAGAAGGGCAATGGTTCTAATTTTTCAATATGTAACAATGAATATGTAGCATCCTTCATGGACATAAAGCGCTGCTTGTCAGTAAGGTTAAAGGGAAGGAATAACGATGTAGTGTTCAAATAGTCCCAAGGGACCCTCCCTGCCTTTAACGTCTGCAATGTCCACGCAAACTGCATAACAGAACGCAACTGGTTTTGACCATGATATAACACAGACATATCATCATGCACAATATCAACAACTGACGAAACAATATTATCTAATGTATAAATCCTAGAAGAGAGAGTGCTAATGCTATTATCTATAACGGCTAAAACCTTCTCCATGTTGGCTTGGTCAATAGCTCTCAATCTGGAAGCCGCCTCAATCTGTGACAACTTCCAGACTTCGTTGTAAATAGCATACGCCCACCTTTTGGTTCTGCCGCTCACAGGACCCTTAACAAAATCATTCAAATCTATTCTGTCATGTAATTGTGATAAGTGATCCTTGACAGACGCCAAAGTGGAATGTCGCAGCCAAGATTGACATAACTTGCCCACAGAGTATGTAGTGACAGTATGTGACGACTCAAACCGAGGGTCTACACGTTCTTGAGTATATCCCGGTTTCAGTCCCAGAAAACGTCGTTGACAGATATCTGAACTGCTTTGCCAAATTAACCAACCCTCACTATCAACTTTCGAAATATTGAAAGATGTATTTGAAACTAAGGATTGCAAAGCAGCGCGGGACAGATCTGTGTGGTTATCCCAATTGGGATAAGCGCCCAGATCTGGCACAGAAGGTGACTTTAATTGTTTAGAAGTAGCCAATCCGAAACAGGTGGTTTGGAAGATGGATGAATTTAAAAATAAAATATGATTTGGTATAAGACAGGCACGATGTAAAGCCTCTGTACCCTGTACCTGCCACGGCTTGGAACCCCAAACCGACTTTAGATCAATAGTAGCCTTCCATACATCATAACCTTTGATTGACAACTCGTCCATGAAGGACTTAGAATAAAGTAGCTTCGTGTGTGTCAGTCTAACTTTTGCGGCAGACTCAGGCAGCACCTTAAAATAAAACGCTGCCGGGTTGGAAACACTGAAATCGGTAAAATATGAATACTTGTTAACCAGTGTTTGTGAACTTCCGAATTCGGGAGTAGGACAGTGTTCCCATTGGGTAAAATTTACAAAATTTCTAAACGTATTTGCTTTATGCAGGAAATGATTGCCATAATGTTGAAAACAATACTGTTCCGCATAATTAGCCGCATTTTCGTATAAATTTTCAGCATCAAAAGCGGCATAATATTTCAAATCAGAAAACAGTGATTCAATGGCGTGTACATCCCAATCATCAGAACGTATGTTCTGCCTAACCACATCACCCATAGAAACACGAAATACATTAGGTACATTAATGACCTCTGTAGGCCCATGAATTTGGAATTTAACAGCATCCCATGCGATTCCATCCAAGACGGGCCAGGCAGTAATATTCACAAAAGTCTGGTCCCTCTTCATGATGTGGGACGAGGAGTGGGGGGCCAAAGTTCCATTGATAAGTCTAATTGTCGATCTCTCACTCAGATAGTGGCCATCCACAAGACGGAAAAAAACTATTACAAATCCAATGGACATAAACAAAAAAACACTGAAAAGCAACAGCCAAATGTATGTCCAAGGGGCAATCAAAAAATGTCTCTTAAACCAGCTGAAAAAAACTGCAATGTTCGATGGGGGGCTTGAGGGCAATGAGTTAGTGTCAAAGGAGAAACGGGACTGTCCAAGCGCCGTAGATTGTAAAACAGGTGAGGGACCACGTGTAGGATAAGCATACTCAGTCTCTTCGGGCAAACCACCAGCCGATGGTATCAACAAGGGATCAGTAACCGATTGCATCTCGATGGCAACATCAGGCAAGGTGTTAGAAGCAAGAGTCAACATTGAATTTCTTTGCAGCGTCTGGCATGAAACTGCTGGAGTCACACTGAGAAGTATCGGCCACTCGCTGAAGTTTGACATTGTCAATAGAGATGTACCTGTTTTCTTTGCGACCAGGAAGTGGAGGTAAAACGACTGTTCTTGTACCCTGCACACCAAGCACTGGAACTGGTGCACGATAAGAGGGGCCGAACTCCTTCTTGTTCTCCACCTTCTCACGGACCAGATCACCAACTCGGGGTAGCCAGCCGACTACCGGAATCTGAACTTCAGCTTCAGATGTGGAGGGCATGTGTTCCTTCGATAGAGTGTCTCTGGCTTCTTGCAGAGTCTGTAAAACAGCACAGTGATCATCTACGTCAAAGGGTGCGGTCGACGCCGCCATGTCTAGACCATCAAGGTCTGGTACAAACATTCTTATTCCGAAGAGCATCATGTACGGGGTCCGCCCACCCAGAGACCTTCTAGGGAGATTATTAAGTGCACGTTGGACGTTATACAAATGGGCTAGCCAGTTTCGGCCTGTGCCTAAAACACGGGCTGTCAATGATTGCTTTAAGTCACGGTTCATTCGCTCCACCACACTATTACCCTCAGGTCGGTAGGGGGACGAAAATTTGACTAGGACCCCCAAATTTCTCATAGCCTCCTTGTAAGCCTTAGAGGCAAACGCAGGGCCCTGATCAGAATGGAAGGTACCACACGCAAAAGTTCCCACAAAGACACGCAAATCTCTGATGACAGTCCGCGAGTCAGCACTCCTTTGTGGCCATACCCACAGAAAACGTGTGCACGAATCCACTGCAACCAAGATGTACTTGTACGCAGTATCAGAAGAAAAAGGACCGCAGTGATCCAAATAAACACAACCAAATGGTTTATTGGATATGTACAATTGTGTTTGTGATGGGCGCGCAACAGTAGAAGGTTTAATCTGTTGGCAAATGTCACAATCGAGAACATAAGCGCGCGCTTGTTTATATAAACCGAACCACCAGTAACGTTGTTGTAGCAGAGATATAGTGGCTGACACTCCGGCGTGGGCTGACGCCAACCCCTCATGAGCAGCCAGAATCAGTGCGGGTCTGCAGTCCGCGTTGGGAATAATTCTATCACCAACGTCGTTAATCCTCACTAATGGGACATTATCAGGACTTAAATGGTAAATGTAACGAGAAGGAAAACCCTTCGGGTAATCGCCTCCCTTTTCTGTAGCAGCAATAGCTGCCAAGATGTCATCATCAATCTTACTCTTTGATCTGGTTACTGCTGCCACTAAGTATGTAGCCACTGCTGTTTTTGCTGCCTCGTCAGCCAAGCCGTTGCCGACAGCATGGACACCAAGTCGTTGGTGACCAAGAGTGTGAATTACATTCACGAGTGGGAGACGTTCTTTAAAGTCTGCCACTCGAACCCAAAGCGTTTTATGCTTAATTGTGCCACCTTTCGTGTCTCGATAATCATTCTGAGACCAGAAGTGTAAATTGTCATTATAGGACTGGACACAGTAGAAAGAATCACTCACAATTAGAGTAGTGACTCGGGGATCGGCAAACTCCAGTGCAAGCACTAGAGCCCGAAGCTCCGCCAATTGCGCGGTACAATCGCCCAATGACTGCGTATGCACTGCATCAGATTGGAATTCACCATTTACGAAAGTACCTACGACAATTGCGCAAGCCGCTGAGTAGGCGTGCTTTGATCCAATTGCGGGCTGCGCAGACCCGTCAGTGTATATGACACAATGGTATTCTTCGAGCGGGCGCAAAGACAGAGGAGCCGGATGAACGAATTCATACTGCAAGAACTCTTGAGTCTGTAATGAGGCATCAAAGATGTAGGTGACGTCTGGCGACGTCAGTGTTGTGGCCCATTGTATCCACCGAGGATGCAAAGCTTTAGAATTTGGTACACTTGCCTTTGTCAACGCTTCTAAGGCGGGATAGGGTGTTACAACCAGAATCTGTTTCCCATGTGACAGTGCGCGTTCTTTAAGGATCGCCATCTGTACAGCAGTCAGAACTTTTTCGACCGCGGAAAAACGTAATTCAGCAGAGGTGTACAAGTGGGATTTGTACGCAATGGGGACTGTATCGCCCTCATTAAACGTCAAATACGTGAAACCCACGGCGCCTGGCACTATTCTTATTACCAGGTTGGTGCGGTTATCACGTGTCAGCAAATATTGTGAAGCAAGAAGGTCAGCCTGTAAAGACTGTAAAATTTTTGAATGTTCCAGCTGCCAGCTAGACTTCGAAAATGTGGGTTGTACCAAGGCGTAAAGCGGCTTGATACGCTGGGCATAATCAGGAATGTACGTACGGCCGAAATTCAGAAAGCCCAGTAGAGATTGTAACTTCTTTAGTGTCGTTGGCGCACTCAAGCATGCGCACTTCTCCAGAAAGTGGGGAGCTAACCCCTTTCCTTCATTATTGAGCTCGTAGCCCAAAAACAACACTGTATATTCCGCGATGTGAGACTTCGCAAAATTGAATTTGTAGCCATAGTCAGCAAAACTCACTACAATATTGTCGACTCGAGACAGATGCGGCAACAGCTCGTCATCCGTGAGGTAGATATCGTCAACATAGGAGTATGCCTCGGGGTCTATTCTTTCTAAGAGGGAAACCACGCGAGCGGAAAAGACGCCAGGGCTATTTTTGTAGCCCATGGCTAATCTCGTAAACTGTTTTTGTTTACCGCCCGAAGTAAACGCTGTCCACTGGCTACTCAGTGTGGACAGGTTATGGCTAAAAAAGCCATTGGAAATGTCAAGTGTCGTTTTAAATCGTTTACGCACGAGACTGTCGACTAGAGCCGAGCTATGTGTATTTTGTACCGCGCAGGTCCGGCAATGGGAGTTTAGGTGCCGGTAATCCAAAACTAAACGGTACGAGCCGTCAGGCTTCGTCACAGTGAATAAAGGGTTATTCATAGGGGACACACATGTTTCAATTACACCCTGATATTCCAATTGTTCAAGGATCGCCGCGACGTGAGGTCTAGCCTCACGACGCATGGGATATTGGGGCTGAGGCTGGGGCATAGACCGCAATGGAATCTCATGGCAGGGGGACAACCGGTCCCAACCCACCTGAGTACGATATACCGCTGGCGCAAGCGCCAGCGCCCACTCACCAGCGTACATTTCAGCTTGGTCCTTAGGCACCGTGTGCGCAAAGGACGGGAGGATTTTCTCCTCCCCTCTAGGAGCTTCCAAAATGAAGGCCGGGGGCCAATCTGCCTCCGCTAGGAGGATATCATAGGTGGTGGTCAGATTATCCCAAAAAATCCCTTTTATAGTACGTTGTATGTCACCCTCTATTAATAAGACTATTTCATAAAGTCTATCAGGGGGAGCCACTCTGGTGTCAGCTGTTTCAACAGTAACCAATACATCAGTTGCTGTCGCCGCCAGAAATGGACGCAGAGCTTGACGGACTATGGTAATTTCCGCTGCGCTGTCTAGTAGCGTCAGCGCCCATGTCCGGTTCTGAAGCTGTGTCCGCACTATCTGAGGCATATGTTGCCGTCAGAGCCGCCACTTTCTTCTTCTGAAACGGGGGTCTTTGTCGAGCAAACTCGTCCTGCTTGCCTTTACCCTCAGTCTGTCGGGGTTGGTCACGCTGTTGTGGAGCACCCCGACCTTTGCCACCGCCTCCGCCACCAGACTGTGTAGCCGATGTTTCCTGTGAAGAACGAGGAGAACACGGTTCAGAAACCTGAAATCTATCAGGAGACTTAATAGTAGCACGATCTCGCAGATCATAAGTGCGTTCACTACTTGACTGTACGGGAGAGGCAGGCCGAGAGCCCTGTTTCTGCTGCTGCTTGCCCTGTTGTTTAAACGGCCACTTTTGTTTTGGAAAAAAGGGTCGTTCATCCTTACCAGAAGTTCCTGCCTTACCCTGCTGCTTAGAATCGGGATTCTTGATCACAGGCTTAACTCCTAAAGAGCTACGACCCAAATCACGATATGCTTCTGCGATTATTTTAGCAAATTCCTGCGGCTTGTCCTCTTCAGCAACCTTCTTCAGCTCATTACGAACCTGAAAGTGCAACGCATCACCCTTAAGGTTTCCCATTATCATGGTAGCCACCAGGCCAAAATCTCCGAGGAGCCGCATCCCCAATTCTATCGCAGACTCCGCTCCATGGTCCTCTTGAACCTGTTTAATGATGGAGGGCAGCTGTAACATAGACGGAGTGCCGAAGCACTGCGCGTACGTCGCAGCAAAAATCTTACCCCAGGATACACAGTCATCTATATGGGGAACTAAGTCTTTAGGCAAACTAATGGTGAGGATCCTGTGTTTCTCCACAGGTGATGTATGCGGATACACCGCCTCTATTTGGTCAAATTTTTCAGCAAGCCAAAAAGGATAATCATCCCTTGTGAGGGGGCGCTTGCCCACAACAGAATTGACCATAACAGGACTAATGACCACCGCGTGGCGATCACTAGGTTGTCCCGCACTAACAGGCGCCCCCGCCTGTACAGTGCGCGACACATACTGCACTAACGCCCTATATACTGTTATAAGGGCAGTGTGTAGTACACGCAATTCATCCACCGTCACCGTGAGGTAACGGGGATGAGGCGTAAATCCGGCTAGTACCGGCCAAGTGGCCCCCGCAATTGATAAAGGGCCCATTCTCGGCGGTATAACCACATGGGGGAGGGCGCCATTAAACCAAATCTGATGTTGCCAAGCAGATATTGGTATCTCCTGTGTCCTATAAGGCGCATAGGCGGCAGGCACGGCAGTGGCAGTGTAAGAATGAAATGTATTATCATTTCCACTGACTGCCGGAATCGTCACCCAAGAGTAGAACAACTCAAAGGGGTGAGCCGCATCGGCTCCCACCACAAAGATGACGTCCATGCCCGCGTCCGGCACCCCATACTGCGTCAAGTGACGTTTCAGGGCCGCACGGCTATGCGCCGCAATATTAATTGCCATAAGGACAAGCTACACTTCAAGTATTCAGTAGCACAAGGGTTCAATAACCTTTTTAATAATCAAGCTTGAAGGAACCTATATCAATAGAACTAGGTAGGTTTGAAATCCGTCAGACTTGTTATCCGGAAACAAGAATGAGGGTGCTGTGGACTAAATGTAAGCACTACTAAGGCGTTTCAACTCATAGACCAAACGTTAGGTGCGCCATGTTGCAGGGATTCTGCTGATACACAGAACTATGCGAAGAACCCCAGGACCTCAGTGAATTGTGGTGTACCAGAAACTCACCTCAGAACCCAGAACCCAGTATCCGGCTAGCATAAGTGTCCCATTAGTTATCCGAGATTTAGCTCGGCGGTCCCAATGTGTAGACAACCCAGAACAAGCGACTCAGTACATACTCAGGAATGGTGGGAATCGGAAATACCTGTTCGTATATTATTCTCACATCAGTCCACAACAATAATCAACAGAGACACGTTGTAAATAAAAGGGGTTTATTTTTATAGACCACGTGTCCTAAGATGCAGTACTTTGGCTAATACAAGCAGACAAATGATTAATATCAAAACCAGCAACATAGTTACAATACCATAGAATATAAAAGGGGTGATCATATTATAATGTCAGTGGATACTACCACCTTCCCTTTACTAAGAAGCTAATATTATTAGTATGCTAATAGAAGGTCTCTTAGGCTTGAATAGGGGACCCCATACCTCAAAGATCAGCTTAGTGAAATCACATCACAGGAGCATCAGGAGACTTCTCGCAGGAAGGCTCGTCTTCGGTCTGAATAATAAACATGATGTCTGTGATACTAAAAGCACTAATTTTCAGGCATTTGCAGCTGCGCGTGTGTTATGGCTAAATAGTGGGCCGATCAACCTAGAGCGAAAAACATGCATTGTGTAATAACCCAGACTGTTTGTCACACCATGTACAGACCAAGGTCGCTGCGCAGAGCCTGGGATAGTAACAACAGATCGCGCTTGTGTGAAGCAAGTCTCGAGTCAACAGTTTGTTTTAAGAAATAACATGTAAACGCAGTGCCGTGTGCAAAAGCAAAAAGATGGCTTTCTAACATCTAACGTGGTTATGCTAACTTAACAATGCCTGTACGTATTCAGAGAGAACTCACTACAATAGTGTGTCTCTAGCGGCGCCGTTCTCGGCGTCCATCGACGCCGGACCGGCGCCGGGCCCGGAGGGGGACTGAACTGGGGCCCGACGTCGAGCGGAGTCGACGTCGGCGTCGGGGGTGGAACCGGAGTCGACGCCGGCGGAGGAGGCGTGACAAGGTTGACCGGCGTCGACGGGGACTCGAGTACGGGTCCCTCGGGCGCCTGCGGCGTCGAGGCCGGAGCCGTCAACGGCGCCGGGGCCGGAGCCACCGGCAGGCAAGGCAGCCCAGTCGGGTCCGCGGGGCCCGAAGGCGCACCAGCGGGCGCCGACGGCGGAGCCAGGTTCCTCATGGCCGAGAGGAAGGCACTGACTTCCGCCGGCGTCGCGTTAGTCCCAGGGACCGGAGGGTATGGGGACGGGCACGGCGCCTGCGGCTCCGCCGGAGCCGCGGGGGTGGAACCACCCTGACCCTCGGCCGAGTCGCGCGACCGGCGAGGGGAGTCCGAAGAGCGATGTCGCTTCTTGGACTTCTTGGAATGCTTCGACTTACCCGAAGACTTGGATCCCGACGACCGATGGTGACGTCGGCTGCGGCCGAGTGGCGAATCTCGAGAAGCTTACGGGACCACTCCCGTCTAGCCTTCGAGGTCAGTGCCTTGCAGTCCGAACACGACTCCGCGTCGTGATCGAGGCCCAAGCAGTAAAGACACCGGCGGTGATGGTCCGTAACTGACATCAATCGGGTACAGTCCATACAGGCTTTAAACCCAGGCATCCTACCGGCACCGGTGTCGAGACACGATCAAAAAGGATCAAAAAAGTTAGTCAAAAATTGACTAAAGGGGTAGCTCTCCCGGATCTGCGCTTACTGGCGCGGAAAAAAGAAGAACTGACGTCAGCGCGCGAGGGCGGCGTCTAAGTACTCCGACGTCATTCCGGCGCACGACGCCGACGACGGACGCGGAGCCGCAGACGACGCCTAGCGACGCGCAAGGGGTATTTCTGACGAAAAATCTTCCGGATCCAGTCTGACGCCTGGGGATATTCTAAGGTGAGGAATCTAACTAACGTGTTTCTTTCAGATTGGGCATATGTTAAACGTAACACATCTTCCCCCTTTACAGAAGAGAAGCAAAATAACAAAATAAAGTTATTCCGGGTGGCTTCCTGGGTGCTATGGTTATCACTCACAAACAGTCTTTTAGTTTGACCGGTGGACCCAACAACCTTCCAGCCTGGCTCAAGCCAATTGGTGGTGAATTATCACCCGACGTCGTTGGTGGCAACCTACGCCTGGTTCTAGTAGTGTTAGGCTGATCAGTAATTCCTGTAGCAGGCGTGATGATGGAACTTGCTTTGCCGCACACTGTCGGTGCCAGTTCTGTAGGGAACTCGCAGTCGGACTCACAGTCTGAAGAGTAAAAGGTTGACCTTTTACTTTTTGTTGTTGGGAAAGAGTTCTCTGGGGTTATTGTCTGTTCAGAGTCATCTATACCCCTTGATGGATGTTTGTAAGCTGACAGAGCGGAGAAGTGCCATACTCTACCATCACTCAGGAGTGCTGAATTACAAAACACATTTTGCACAGACAAAGGTGTATTATATCTGTTCTGAGTCTTACCTACGTGCCCACTTCTCCTTACTTTGACCAAATCTCCAACCTTGAGTTCGACATATTTACATCCATGTTTTTTGTCGTAGTTTTCTTTTGCTTTATGCTGGGATTGTTCCTGTCTCTCCCTGACTTGTCTTGTTGACCAATGCACTCTTTTGGCTGCTTTTAACCAGCCAACATTGTCTCTTTAAAGTGGTGTTCTACCCCGCATCAGTTCAAATGGACTATGTCCCATTGTTTTACAGGGTGTGATTCTGTACGCCCACACCGTTCTAAAAATTTCTTGTCTCCAGTTGAGGTTACTATTGATTGCAAGCTTGATGGTGCCCTTTAAAGCCCTGTTGAACCTTTCAACAGCACCATTTCCTGCAGGATGGTATACCGACGTTGTTTTATGTATGATGTTATGTCTGAGAATGTAGTTCTTAAATAATTCTGATGTGAATTGCGCACCGTTGTCGCTCACGATCTGTTTAGGAAGGCCTTCCCGTGCAAATGTTTCGTCCATGAATTTCACTATGCATTGTGCATCAGGTTTGTTAATGATTTTAACTTCAGGCCATTTGGTGAAGTGGTCTTTGATCACTACTAAATACCATTGATCAAGACCTTGAGACACAGGTCCCATAATGTCAATACCAATTCTCTCCCAGGGCATTGATGGGTTTGGAATGGGTTTCAAAGGTGGCCTAAATGCTACTTGTGTCTTATCAGCATCCATGCACAACTTGCATTCTCTGACTGTTCTCTCGACATCAATACTGACCCCCGGCCACCAATACATATTTTTTATCCTACTTTTGGTCTTTGCAATTCCGAGGTGCCCTTCATGGCATATTTTAAGTATTTTGGTTTGAATTGACTTGGGTGGCACAAATCTCCCACTTCTCAGTAGGAATCCGTCTTCTAAAGACAATTCATCCTTGACCTCCCAGAAGTGCTTAGGGGGTTCCGGTAGTTTGTTTTTAGCAGACCATCCCTCGTTGATTTTTTTTATGACTTTACCGATTATGTCATCCTTTTCCTGTTCATTGAACCATTCTTCTTTATCTATTCCGCCAGCGTGCTCTAGGACATTCGCTATGCACAGTTCATCTTTCTCATTGTGAGCATCTTCCTTACTTTTGACGGGCATCCTGCTGAGATAGTCTGCAACTACATTTTTCACACCTGGAACATATTGTACTTTGTACACAAAATCGAATAAGCGTACTGCCAATCTTGCCAATCTTGGAGAAGCGGTGTATAGTCCCCTTGTAGAGAGTACCTTAGTTAAAGGCTTATGATCTGTGCACAAATGTACCATTTTGCCCCAAATGTATTGCCTGAAGTGCTCCAGTGCCCACACACAAGCAAGAGCTTCTCGTTCAATTACAGAGAATGTCTCCTCTGCTTGTGTCAGCGAACGTGAGGCAAAAGCTACTATATACTCGACCCCCTTGGAGTCTTTCTGGGTGAGAACTGCGCCTAAACCCCTATTGCTCGCGTCCGTCGTTACGTAATTCTGTAACGCAGGATCATAGCCTTACAGGGGTAAAGCTGTGCAGATATCTGATTTTAATTCTTGGTAAGCTTCCTTACAGTCTTCATTCCATTCGAACTTATTCATCTTTTTTAGTTGTTGTCTAAGCGCATACGTCTTTAGCGCGAAATTCTTGATGAACTTGGAATAGTACTCTACTAAACCCAAGAATGACCTCAACTCATCCTTGTTTGCAGGAACAGGTGAGTCTTTTATTGCCTAAAAAAAGTCTTTTTTTGGACTGATTCCGTCGCCAGTTATTTGATGGCCCAAATAGTTCACGGAATCGCTCGCAAACTTGCATTTAGCATGCTCTGCAGTAAGTCCCTTACTGTTCAGTATCCCCAGAACTTGTTCAACTCTACTATCATGCTCTTCTTTGGTTTTGCCCATAATTAAGATGTTGTCTTGGAAGAGTAGAATTCCAGTGACTCCATCAAAAATATTGTTCATAAGTCTCTAAAACATTGCTGCCGCTGAGGCTAAACCAAAAGGCACTCTAGTAAATCTAAAGCACCCATAGGGTGTGATAAAAGTAGTCCGAGATCTGCTGTCGCGATGTAAGGGTACCTGGTGGTATGCAGATTTAAGATCAATTGTAGAGAACCACTTGACACCCTTAGTAGTGGATAACATTTCATTCATTTTGGGTAGGGGGTACTGCTGTACAACAATGTTTTGATTTAAATCCCGTAGATCTACACAGAGCCTCAACTTGCCATTGGCTCGCTTGGCGATGACAAGGGGAGCGACCCATTCAGATGCATCAATTCTTTCTATTATTCCTTCTTGCAAGAGCTGATCTATCTGGGCCCTTACTTCATCCTTGATTGCAAATGGAATGTTTCTTGCCTTATGTACTACCGGAGTAGTTATGGGCTTAAGTTTGATCTTGTGCTGATACCCTTTAAGTTCACCCACAGTTCCACTAAACACTTTGGGATATTTTTTTTGTAGCGATTCTGCATAGTCTTTGTTATCAAATAGGCTCAACACAGGTTCCATTTTGCTTTGATCTAGGATGATGCCTAGATTACCTTGGTCCATCCATCCCAGTACTGATGGTCCTACCTTTGAAACATATAGATTGCCATCAGTTTCACGCCCCTTGAAATTAAAACTAAATTTTTTATATCCGCAGACATCGATGGGTTCTCCTGTGAATGATTTGATATTTATATCAGGTTTTTCTAATTTACTTCCAAGTGTTTTTTCAAATTTTTCTTTCCATACCCCCTCATTGACTATCGTGTAGGGTGACCCTGAGTCAGCAACAATGTCAATGTTTGCACCACCTATCGTCATACAACATATGGGTTTCTTTGTTTTAGTAACAGACTTTGTTGTACATATTTTATTGACATCCTCATTCTGGTCATCATCTAAATTAAGGACGAACATATTGATGTCATCATTATCTGTTTCAATCTCGTTTAAATCCTCTTCATATTCAACCATCTTAACCTTTTGTGGTTTTCTCTTATTGCAGGCTTTGACATAATGCCCCTTTAACCCACAATGTGTGCACTTTACTTCCTTTGCTGACTTTGGGTCATTCGCTAGATGTGATGCACTCAAACACCGGTAACAATGGCCCCATTTTTTCGTCTCCTTTCTTTTGTATGATGATATAACTTCTTTGATTAACATTTTGCCTGTTTAAAGTTTCTTTTGTCTGTCACCCTGCTTACAGTGTCGTTTTCTTTCTTCTCTTTTGTCTCTGAAAGAACAGCTTTGGCACATCGTCCAGTCAGCTCAGCCTTCCTAGCAATGTCTATAATGTTTTGTAAGGGATATTCACCCTTTGCCCACAAATTTTCCTGTATATTTGAATTTGAGCCCTGCATCACTATCTGATCACGAATGAACTCATCATGAAGAGCTCCAAAACGACAATTTATTGCTAGATTTTTTTAGTGCGGACACGTAATCCTCAATGGATTCACTTTCACCTTGTTTCCTATGAAAGAATTTGTAACGGTCTACTCCAACGCATACTGTCAGTTTATAATACGTGTTGAGATCATCTATTGCATTTGTGAACACGTCACCTTCATTTTCTGCTCTTATTTTCTTATTGGTCGCATTGTAAACTTTTATACCACCGGCTCCTAAACAATGCATGAGCATTTTATACTTCCTTTCTGCCTTCACCTCATCATCCTCTTCTAATGTGGATATATAATTAAAAAAATATTCTCTCCATTCCTCCCACTTGAATGCTGGTTCCTTCTCTGTTGACCTGTGGGCGCATCGTTGACTCCTGCCGCTTGTTCCGCCTGGTGTGCCTTGTGCGCTGAGCGCCCTGCCCTGCTGATTCCTTTGTCCCCCGCCGCCGCAAGCTCCAACAGCGGTCGCAGAGTGGGGACAAACTACGTTTCCCACCAGCCTGTGCGGCCGGAGACCCGCCCACAACCTTTCCCGCGTCAGGAGGCGCTTCAAAATCCGGCGCATCCTCGGCAGAGCGAGTTGCTTCTCTGTTGACCTGTGGGCGCATCGTTGACTCCTGCCGCTTGTTCCGCCTGGTGTGCCTTGTGCGCTGAGCGCCCTGCCCTGCTGATTCCTTTGTCCCCCGCCGCCGCAAGCTCCAACAGCGGTCGCCGAGTGGGGACAAACTACGTTTCCCACCAGCCTGTGCGGCCGGAGACCCGCCCACAACCTTTCCCGCGCCAGGAGGCGCTTCAAAATCCGGCGCTTCCTTCGCGTCGCGGGACGCGCGCGGGCGTCGCCGGGCTGAGCCCGGGCAGAGGGCGGGCCGTCTGTGGCCGTCCGGGGCCAGAGGAGGCCGGGCCGGGCCAACACTCTTGGTCTTCGACTCAGGATCTGGACTCCTCCATATTTGTCAGAGGACAGTCGAGATAAGTCACGGTGGGGTCTGTGGGTCATTCATTGTTAGGTTGCACATCGGACATTACCCACTGATTTGTGTTTGTAACTGGTTAGTCATAAGTGGTCGATTAGGGATAAAGCATCTTAAAGAGGCGGTTATACGATATTACAAAGCCGCTAGGCCAAAGTTGTGCCATGGGGAAAACTAAAAACCTCCCCAGTAGAATAGGGGGAGGAGTAAAGGGAACCCTAGACGCATTTATCACACGAGCAGAATCCTTATTAACACACGAAATACTACTGAATGAGCGTAGGTTATCCCTTGACTCCCTCCTGGCACATAAACGATCATCGCTGGGGACAATAGCTGAGTGTGTCACACCCGGGGTGAGTACCCTTGAAGGTCAGGGCACCTCCGCCCATAGTAATACCCAGCATGTTACCACAGCACAAGTTCACACAAAGACGTTAGTAGACGGGGAACAAGAGTTAATAATACTGGAGGGGTCTTTAACTCCCTCTCGCCAACATCACATTTCACCCTCGAGACTGAATGTAACTGCGTCAGGAGATTTTGAGTCAGATACACCGGGCAATAGGGCAACTTGAGATGAAGAGCACGATGGGATTATATCCGGGGGGGAGAGGGAACCTAACACCTTAACAGGGAGGGAAAGAGAAGTGATTACCCGCTCTAAAAAGGCGTTATTGGTGCCAGGCCCCTCCCTAGTCTCCGGCCCCAGAGTGAATGCAAGGTCTCCGGCTATCCCATATCGCAAAGGAACGGAAAAAACTAGAAATGAAAATAAAATGAGAAAAGGAGCCCCCAGGAAAGAACCGTTAGTTACTGAGGACGTAAGAATTCGGCCAACTTGTACACAATGTGAAACTCGCTCCCCGGTAAATAGGAAGGAATGGTCACAGGAGATATTGAAAGCATTAGAGTCCAACATAGAAGTCCTTCTCCTTAAACATTTGGCCCCCTTAGCGGAACACATTAAGAAAATTGAGGAGAAAGTAAACAGGTTGTTAGAAACACAAAATGGTGAACACCCAGTGGCCCAATTAATTACGAGTCAGGAAGGGTTGGGGAGCGTTTCGTGTCCTGCCAGTGCCGGCACAAATAATAGTAGGTTGGCAGGGAGCGACCAGAGAGTTGCCCCTATAGTGAGCAAGGACAAAGGTATACTCCCCAATATCGTACCCCCTAGCTCACAACAGGAGGGTAAAAATAAGGGGTTGGTAATAGCTCACAGTCTCTCAGACGCACAGGTGCAGAGTACACCGGGTTTGCAGACACTGGACTTGCCTCCAGCCTCTTGCCCTTATACAATAGTCCTGGCGGGAGTCCCAGCCCAAAATCGTGACAGAGAAGAGCCCACAAGTTCCCTGATCAATAAGATTAATCATTGGTTGTATAATAACGTGAAGGGAGTCAAGCTGAGGAATAGCCAAATTCTCATGGCAAGGAGGGTAGCTTGGGTTGGACCCTCAGAGAAAAAATTTGCAGGGGACTGCGTTATTGTTAACTTCAGAGACCCGCAGATGGTAAAAGAACTACTTGCTTCTAGTTACGGGTTTTTTGATAGAGGGTCAACAATAAAAATGCTTCCACTTAATTTCTTTTATAGAGACCACTCAACCGAGTCACGCCAAATGACTTGGAGAAGAAGGGTATTACCCATTACAAGAACTAATAGCCCGGGGTACGTCCCAAATCGGTTCACCCCACTGTGTGAGGCAGCAGTGATGGATGAACTTGATTGACTGGCCCAGGAGGTGCATATAGAGCCCCCATCCCCTCTAGTTAATTCAACGCAAAAGGAGATCGCGGACATCACGGGAAATATGCCTGTAGTTACCACCAAGCAAAACGAAGTTATACCAAATCCCTTAGTTAATAGCTTAGTTCCTGGAGGGACTTGTCCTGCAGGATTTCCCGCTCAAAAACAGCCTACCCTAGCCAGGAGCATGATAAACCATGAGGCCGAGGAAATCAGGGTGGTATCATGGAATATTGCAGGAATCTCACCCAAACTAAAAAACAAGGAATGGTTGGATTTCAGCCTGAAATTTCATGTCATTTGTCTACAAGAAACGTGGGAGACGGATAGTAGTGCTGTACATCTCTAGAGGGATATAAAATGTTTTTCGTACCTGCTCGGAAATCTAGTATGGGAAGAGCGAAAGGGGGACTAATAACGTATGTGTCTCTTGCGTTACAAGGGACCTGGGAGGTCCTGGGCTGGAGTTCGGATAATTTACAGGGTATCAGTTACTGTAAGAAGGGCTTAAGATTTGTTTTGATAAATTTTTATAATGCGGCCCAGTCAATGCAGAGGCTGATGGAGCTTGAGGATAGATTGGTAGATCTGCATTTCAGGGGAAATAATCCCCCAACCCTGATCTTGGCGGGCGATTTTAATTGTCATCAATGCCCACATTTGAAATGGGAAGGGGCTAAATGGGATTCTTGCCCATCTACTAAGGATTGGCACCTAGAACATACATTGGAAGGTAGCAAACTGGGAAACATTCTGGGCACATATGATTTAATCCCTACGATGGACTTAATCAAGCCCAGGAATTCTAATATCATTAACCCAACGTTTAAAGGCAGGGGCAGGGATACAATTATTGATTTTATTTTTGTTTCACATTGTCTTAAATATAGGATCGTAGATTTTAGTATACAGATTAGTATCTTTAGTGACCACAACCCCTTGGTGTTGTCATTGATGGATGAGGACTCTTCCACCCAGGTAAGGTCTAGGATATCCAGGGGCAAATTGGAAGCTATCGACCAAGGCAGGCGCATACGTTGGTCAAATATAGATGGGGAAGCATTTTATAAAAAACGTATTGCATCCCCCGATAGCGGGATCTGGATGTGCTTAGATCAGGAAGTCAAAGGTAAAAAACTGATAAGTGTCTTTGTAAATATGGCAAGGGATATTGACAAGCTACTTAGGGCCAAATTATCACCTACGTCCAATCTTCCACCAAAATGGTTCGACAAAGCATGCTCCAGTGCCCAAAAAGAATTAAAACGGGCACTCAAAAAGGTACCGAAAGACAGGAGTAGGATAGTGGAATGTAGGGCCCAATACAAATCGGCCATAAAGAAGAGGAAACATACTATCCAATCTGAGGCCTGGGAGAACTTAAAGGAGGCAGCGGAGTTGAGAGACATGTCTAAATTCTGGAAGGTGATAAATGACCCAATTTTCCAGCCACTGAATAACGAGAAGATGGCTTGTAATATCCTCCCAGAAGAATGGGTCTCTCATTTCAGTAAGCTGTATAACCACGGCTGTGTAACTGCCCAACAAGTCATAGACATGGGTACTCTTCCAAACTCATGGGTGGAGTTTACAGTGGGTGAGGTTAAAAATGGAATACTCGCCCTGACAAGAAATAAGGCCCCTGGTCCAGATGGGATTCCTCCAGATCTATTTTTATCACAGGTTGAGCTGTGGAAGAGGGACTGCCCAGGTCCTGGTCAACTGCTAATATTGTCCCCATATTTAAAAAGGGCAACAAGAGCAACCCTCAATGTTACCGCCCGATTTCTTTAATCGATGTGTCGGCAAAGGTGTTAGGGAAGGTGATTCTAAATCGTTTAATGGACTGGGCGGAGGAAAAGGAAATTATTACAGACACCCAGTACGGTTTTAGAATGGGCCGCTCAACATCAGACCAATGCCTCAACTTATATAACCTGGTCGCAAAGTATACTGTGGCTGGTGAAGGCACAGTTTTTTTAGCCTTCATGGACCTGACAGCAGCCTTCGACCGGGTTAACCGAGGAAAATTATGGGAGATCTTAGAGTTGCTAGGGGTAGACTTAAGCTTGATATTCATTTTAAAAACATTGCACATGAATACAACAGCTCAGGTTAGGTACAGCAACGAGGGGAATCTCACCGACCACTTTTCTTGCACAGGGGGTGTGAGACAAGGCTGCATCTTGGCGCCTTTTTTATTCACACTGTACATAAATGGTTTGGATAAAGTTCTAAGAAAATTGGGGGTTGATTGCCCGAGAGTGGCAAATAGAAGTATACCTGTCTTATTATATGCGGACGACGCAGTACTCCTCTCGCGTATAGGGAGGGGACTGCAGTCTCTTATCGATGGCTTTTGTGAGTTTATGGCAAATCTAGATTTATCCCCTAACCTTACAAAATCTTACATCATGGAAGCAGGAAAAAGACCAACTAGGAATTTTATTTTTAAAATTGGGGGACACAAACTAGAGAAGGTCGAGGTTTTCAATTATTTAGGGATTATCTTCGATAAACACCTCAACTTTAACACACTAATTGCAGAAAAATGCAAGCAGCATGTGAGCATAATGGGCTCAATCATGAACAGAGCCACGAGATTAGGTCGTTGGTCATTGATGGAAATATTGAACTTATATAATTCAATCTGTTGTTCCAAAATCATGTATGGGAGTGAGGTCTGGGGATTTAGAAGCATTTCCACTATACAATTGGAGGAAAATAAGTTTCTTAGGAGGATTTTGCAAGTTCCTCAAAGCACCCCGGCCCATATCATCCACGAGGAGCTAGGGCTCCCCTATATCTCCGACAGACTAAGCCTTAAGCCATTATTGTGTTGGATTAAAATCTGGACCAACCCTGAAGCTAGTCTAAGTAGAGAAATAATAATAGACTGTATCAACAGGGACAAAGGTCACAAGATACCATGGCTTAAATACGTAAAGGATAAGTTGGAGTGGCTGGGTTTTGCTAGATACTTCAAGGAACCGACGTCCCTAACGCCGCAGCTAAAAGCCACGATAAAAGCAGAATACATGAGGCGGTTAGCCTGCGCCCGGGAAGATAGCGAAATACTAAAAGGGTCAGTGCGATCACATATATTAACAAAATCTGTTGTAGGTTTAGAACCCTACCTGGCACAGATCTATAACAAAAACGATAGATTTTTAATGACCAGATTTAGACTGGATCTTTTACATCACATTTTAGCTGTTCCTGCAGGGTTCACGAAAGATATTGGTTCAAAGGGTCCCTGTGGCTGCGATCTGGTATCTCCACAGGATACCCTCCACTTTGTATTCTTTTGTCCATTATATGAATACCCGCGGGCTCTTTTTTTAAAAACCATCCTAAGAGTGAATAAATTCACTCAAGTTAGAGTAGCACTCTTATACTTAAAACTCTCTGCGGAACCTTTTACTTTGATCTGCACTGTAAATTTTTTAAGATTAGCAGCTAAATTGAGGAAATCTAGAAGGGAGGTGTAAGTAACTCTGTTTGCCGGATACTGCAGACGAGACATCTGGATTAAAGCTCCTCCTCAAGATTGTTATACATTGTACACAGAATAGGAGATAATACGTGGATTTTTTGCATTTGTCGTACTGCAACGTTTAGAGTATTTGGGATGTCATAAGAAGTTCCTTTTATATAGGCTACTGCTTATTTTAAAATTGGACTGTTTTTATGTAAACTACGATCATGCATTTTAATTAATGTTAATGTGTTGGTATCCCACATTTTTTATAGTTGTTAGCACCCTGCACTTTATAATATTATGAATTTGTAACCTAGTCTGAAGTTTAGGCCCAACCCTGCTATTGTGATCCTAGAAAAGGCCCATTAGATATGCTTTACCTTAATGTTTTTATGATGAATTGTGCATGTTATTGTACATGATATGTGTAAATATATTGTTCTTTTCTTGGATGTTTTAATATCCGAATAAAGATACTTTTGATGATGATGATGAGTGCTGGTTCCCCTCCTGCACGTAAGAAAGTTTCTGGAGGCGATAGATTCCACACATACCCTGAAGCCATATTGTACAGAAGTCCACCTACAAGTGGAACGAATGAATATTACCCAGAAAAGGTGTTGGAATGTTCACTGAGTGATAGGCTATTCTGTTGAAGGATGCTGCTCTGTTAATGGCTGTGTAATTGTATTTTTATAATAGTAAAAGAACTTTCTGTTCTCAATTCTTAAGTACGTTCAATTTGAAGTTCAACAATTGCCTTTGGCACCTACTGCTGAATTTGCTTGTAAGCGGTTACTTTTTGTTTGTTTTCTCATTAGCGCCACTATTCTACAGAGTGCTTACTGTATTTCTTTGTTGCGCAGCCGGTGTCCTCAGTAACGCTGGTTATGTTAAATGTTAAGCGTAAGCTGCTATGTTCAAGTTGCTTGCTGCCGACTGTCTGTGAAACGTCGGGATCGCGTCATTAAGTTTTCTCAAAGCGTGAATAAAGATGGCGCCTCACGTTGCAGTAACAACTAGACTGTATATCTTGAAAAGAGAGATTCGGCTCTCAAAATGGAGGCACGTCGCTACGTCACGGCGCGATGACGTGTGCAACAGCTGAGTGAACCGGTGGATTCCGAAGAAATGACAGTGGGTTCTCCTCAAGGAGGAATGACAGTTGGAGTCTAACCAACAGCAGTTCACGCTCTGTATTACCTCAGGTTATTCTGTCCATGAAGTTTCTTCACATGCGCCAAATTTACTGTGACACAGCAGTGTGTAGCGAAGGTTTTGTAGAAGACGAACTTGCGTTGAAATGTCTTTACCTAGGCACACAGCGTGGAGCGACGGTTTTCAAGGAGTTAGACGAATCACTGATATTTCGCCGTCGTTCCTTTTCATATTTAAGTCCTCCGAACCTTGCTGCTTGAATATACTACGCCTGCTCTAAAATTTAGGAACTTCACCAGACTGACTTGTTCAATAAATATTCTTTTTTTTTTTTCCTTTTCAGTGGGTTCAGTGCTGGCACTCATCGCCAAGTTGTTAGGAACTTCCACGCAGAGTAGTTAAATAAGTTCTTTAATCTGAAAGCCAGCACATGCTCCTACAGAAGCCGGAGCAGTAAACGTCACGTCAGTTCGGTGATCAGCTGCCAACTGTCAACGGACAGTTCACAGCTGATGACTTCACTGGGCGTATGGTGTCCGCGCAGGGACACAGGAACGCGTATCAAGAACGGTGTCCAAGGATGGACATATGTTAAACGTAACACCACCTCCAGCCAGATTCCTAGCCTAAATTTATGGCTGGGCTGAATCCAGTGTCCTAATCTGCTGCCCAGCCAGTTCCCTGCCTACTCTCCCCTTAACCCCGCCCTTTCCAGCCCGGATTCTGCTGGTTGGGGGGGTGGCCTCCACTAAGGCCCGGTCCAGCCACATCCCCCCCCTCTTTTTGGGGTGGAGGGCCGAACCAAGGGGCACAGGGGAGAGGATGTGGTCTGACTGCTAGATCGCCGACTTCGGTGCTGGAAACCAAGGTTCGAGCCTCGGGGGTCGCACCCATATCCTGTGATTCTGGGAAAATCACTTAATATCCCCGTGTCTGAATGTGTCCTTGTGTAATGTAACCGGTGCTCATGTAAAGCGCTTCTAGTCGAGATCGCCCTATATAGAAACGCATAAAAACTAAAAATAACCTTCAGGTTAAGATGTCGATCACCCCTACGTTCCAAGTCCTAATTTGTTTTTTTAACGTATTCAGTTTTTATATAGAGTAAACCAGAGCCGTGAAAGGGTGTTACACAGTACACACGAGCAAACTTAACAAAAGGCAAACGCCATTTCTTCCACATTACAGAATCGGAAAAATAAAATTGAATAACTGATTTCATAAGGTTTACCTTTTTTGCTGAAAGGGGATGTAAAAGTGGTGTGATTCTCATCGCTGTCCACACAACTCGAATGCATCGAGAACAATGAAAGATATGATGAGGCTGTTCCTGTTGAGCCATCTACAGTTTTTTCCCAACCATTCCTTATTATACTTTTGTTTGCGATGACCATCAAAAATATTTCACCAATGAGGCTCAAGTTGGCTTCTTATTCCACCAGCATCTGAATTTAGCCTTATATTCAGCCAGCATCTTATACAACATCCCCATATAAGGTCCATAAGGATTTAGCCTGTGATGAGCAATGTTTCCACCTGTGCCACATGCGTTTCTATGGAGATGTAGGCGAATAGGGAACCATCCTTTCTGTCACGAAGATCAACTTGGCTCACCAATTTAAAAATTGATCCCAATAAAGGGAGCATTCCTTTGCGATACCTGTATGTACATTTTCCATGGCTAGCAAAATTTGTCACAACAGGTGCCACTATATTGTTCGCTCTCACCTTAATGCGTTTCTAATCTGTTACATCTGAATTAGTAATCATACTTTTCCTATTAGAAAATCACATTGGCTCACAAATATGTATATTGTTTTTCAAACATACCACATCCTGCTACAAGGTCCATGAGGATTTAGCCTGAGCCGAGCACCTTTTCCACCAGTGCCCATTGTACCACTGTCAAGCCAATACATACCCATCAAGTTAAAGACGAATAAGTAACCATCTTTCTCCCCTGAAGATCAATGTGCAAACAAAACAATGGATGGACAGAATGCAGAACAATTAGAGCAAGAAAACTCCCCTATGACCTATATTTCTTTCCTGAAGAATAAATCTAGTATGGGTTGACTATGTGGGCAATTCTCTTGGGCTTTTTCTTTCTTCAATAATGAGATGGTCTGATCAATTATTCACAGTAATTTTCTATACAGTGTATGGGTTTATATAAAATGTATTATTGTTGTTCTTTAGGTACCCCCGTTCTTATATGTCCTAGTGACACTGTATTCTATTTGGGCGAGGTCCTGATGAAGGTGGTTCACGGTGTGTGTTACTCCACCGAAACGTGCGTCGACCATGTGTGCCCAGACCTGTTGGCTTTGGTCATCGAAATTGTCCATTGGAAACGTTTTACATCTATGTGTTCCTTATACCCAACTGTGTATATGTGTCTTGTATGACTGTGAGCGATTGTGAGGAATGAATGTGTTTTGATACCAGATTTATTTATTTATTGGGGGTTGATACAGTCATATCAAACTGTATATAACAATTTGTAACAATCTTTGCACTAAAAAATCGAAAAAAAGTGTTTTTCTAGTAAATATAAAAATATTGATTTATATGTATTGATCACAAACAGACAAAAGTTATTAAGAATGAAAAATAAAATGAACTCATAAAAAAACATGTATATGTGCACTTGAATGTTATAATCATGTAATTTTGCACTTGTACCTCAACCCATACTAGATTTAATCTTCAGTAAAGAAATATAGGTCATAGGGGAGTTTTCTTGCTCTAGTTGTTTGTGTTTCCCCTCTTTCTCCCTGACCTTATACGCCTTTTAGAGTGGATCCCTTTATTTACGAGCAGAATGCAGAACAATGTCAAGCTAGCCTGGCTGATGAGGGGTGTTACCCCGAAACCGGTCCCAGGATGCTTGTTTCTGGTCCAGGTAAGACCTGGTCGGCAGTTCAGGCTGGACTGTGCCCACGAGGCACAGGGTGAAGACTTTTTTGCATATAGCTGTGTCTGAACTGGGGTGGTGAAGTGAGCTAAAGAACGATGATGGATTCAACCCAGATCTGTGACTGGGGTGAATGTCTGAAAAGTTTCAGAATTCCGTCTTGTCTTCTACTTGTGTTTGCTTTGTTCACCCTAAGTTGGCAGGGTATGCCCAGACATGGGTCATCTTGCCACTGGATTCAAGATAGCCTGGCTTATGAGGGGTATCACCCCGAAACCATTCCCAAGATGCTTGTTTCCGGTCCAGAGAAGACCAAGCTTGGCAGTTCGGGCTGGACTGTGCCCATGAGGCACAGAGTCAAGATTGATTTGCATGTAGCTGGGTCTGAAATGGGGTGGTGAAGTGAGATAAAGAATGATGATGGATTCAACCCATATGTGACTGGGGGTAAGTGTCTGAAAAGTTTCAGCTCTACGTCCATCATCTCCTTGTGTTTGCTTTGTTTGCCCTAAGTTGGCAGGGTATGCCCAGACGTGGGTACCTTGCTCACTTTGCCACTGGATTCAAGCTAGCCTGGCTGATGAGGGGTGTTGCCCCAAAACCGGTCCCAGAATGCTTGTTTCTGGACCAGGGAAGACCCGGCTTGGCTGTTTGGGTTAGACTGTGCCCATGAGGCACAGGGTCAAGACTGTTTTGCATATAGCTGGGTCTCAGAAAGATGAAGGATTCAACTTAGATCTGTGGCTGGCGATGAGTGTCTGAAAAGTTTTAGCGCTCTGTTCCTCATCTCCTTTGAATAGCTACTTGCAGCTTCAAAAGGCATAACATTCATAATATCTAAATTCCAGTTGACAAACCTGGATTCTTACTTACAATGCCTTTCTTACACCTGCAGAATTTGATGTCTGTGTTCCTTTTCTAGCTGAGATAACTCTATCACATATTGCATCCACGTTTTCTGAACTGTATTGCTTCTCAATTTAAACGGGGAGACTACTCTCATAAAATGAGCCTTGGCTGTACCCAAAACGATGCTAGGCTTAGCTGACCCTACATTGCCCAAGAAGATTAAATGCAGATTTAAGTCCTAATCTCCTTAACCCCCGCTATGCTTTGCAAAACAAAATCCTTCAAAGAACGTAATAAATCGTTAAGGCCCTTGTGTTTTAACAATATTTTGTATCCCTTGGTTATAAATTACTTTGTTCATAACAAAAAATCAGTACGAGAGTAACAATGATACAAATCAGAACAAATGTAAAAGCAGGGACAGATGGATACATCCTTAGGCTTGCATCATCAAGCTCTAGTGATAGGTTATTTAGGGTCCACCTACCGTCGCAGAGGTCGTAACTTAACCCATTAGCACCAAGGACTTAGGGTGCCAACATGAATTAGAAATCCAGTTGGACTGCAACCCACTAAGCAATATGCGTAGGAAGGGTTTCCTGGTAATGATCGGTCCCACAAGAGGAGTTCACTGACCCAGTGAAACCACAGACCCCTTTTTGTTAATGAATAGGACACTCAAATAGCAGTACGAAACAGGATATATATTTTAAAATGTTTGTTTTCAAATACTAGTGTAGCGCATGGATTGTGAATGGTAACCACACTGAATATAAACAATAATGCAGCAAAGCCGGATATAGATAATGAAAAGAACAAGAAAAATTCTAATATTGTTCTTACGTTCTATATACCGTCACAGTTCTACTCGAGCTGCTATGCTAGCTTTTGGTGAGTCAGTAATTAAGTCTCTTCTTGAGTTTCAGATGTGGTGCGCACGGCATGCCTGTTTTTAGGACAACAGGAACTGTTTCATTCTGGAAAAGTAAACTTGCTATTTCCTATTGCAGTTGTGCAGAGCTTGAACATAAAGAGCGACAGGTGATGGCTACTCTTCTGGGTGCTGCCTTTGACTAAAGCAGGTGTTGGAATCTAGTGTACCCGCATCTGCAATAGACTAGGCGTGAAGCTTCTCTCTTATAGTCTTGTACCTTTACAGGTTTCTTTGAGAGGTCTTGTTGAACAGCCCTTAGTTTAATCAAACACAGAATGGCAGAGTTGAAAAGCCTTTAGCTTAAACAGTAAACATTGAGAGGCACTGTTATTTTGCTGCTTTTCATAATAGAAATCAAAGGTGGAAATCGCAGATACTGTGTTTGAAAATAGCAATATGATATAATAAACTCAACATGTAGGGTAAATAACATGGGTGTTAATGCATCAGCTTGTTTTTCATGTTTATTCAATACATTTCTAATATTTAGCGAACCTGAATAGGAGATGCACTCGATACAAGCATTTCTTGCTTATTTGTTAATATGCATATTATATAGGAATTAGATGCACCTAAAAGAATAACCCACAATGTTTACGATGCTAGCAGCCCAATCAATACATTGCTGATATGGTACATGGTTTTCCAACTGCAAATGCTGCAGATAATTATTTTCTAACAGTGTACCATTTAGTCTCTGAGGATCACATAAGGACCTCTGCTTCCACCAGAATAAAGCAGAGCTAATATAAAAATTCAGACCTATCTGTTTCGGAGCCATAAAAGCTGTCAACAATAGTTTTTACACCAGGCAGATACTCCAGTAAGGCTATTGCTCATCTTAAGAGTTAAGATCACCCCCTTTTTTATAACCAAACCACAACTCTCTGCACAGTTGAAGTTTATAGGGAGACAGCTCCTTTAGCCATACTGTTTAAAAAATAATTCTTCAACTGCATGAAATATTTCTCTCCTAAAGGAGAATACCCTCTGTAAGCAACAAGAGAACGTGTCATGTCTAATACCCTTCCAACACATGAACATAGTAGCAAACTTTGGGGCTGATTTAGAGCTTGGCGGAGAGGGTACTCTGTTGCAAATGCCAAACTAAAGGTCTGCCCGTCTGATTCCAGTGATGGATTTTTTTAAATTCATGCACTCAGAGGGTGTGTTAGAGGTACCCTCTGAGCCCTACTAGTCCTCTAGTGTGCCGGCTGACTGGCCCTGACCAGCCTGCCACCACAGACTAGTTTCTGACCCCCCAGGAGGCGAGAGCCCCACCCTCCGAGGTCAGAAACGATGCCCGCTCTGGCAGAAGGTGTTGTCACCTCCTCCAAGCAGATGACTGATAATCAGCATATCAAGGCAGGAGGCTTCAAAGGCATCTACCACCTTTGACATGCGACCCTGGCTTCTCCCATACAGGGAAACTCCACCCTTTGCCCAGGGCCCATCTGGCACCAGGACATGTGGGAAAATTAGCTAGACAGGAGGTATGTTCACCCTCAGACTAATACTACCCCTAAGGTGGGCTACGTGAAGTGCACACAACTGGAACAATTCTTCCATCATGGTTTTTTGTGGAATTAGTAATCTGGGTCAGGGTTAGGCCCATTTCCCACAGGACGTGGTCATGTAAAGGGTGTAGTAACCTAAAGGTAGGTAGCCCATTGGCTGCTACCCGACACTCCCTGTAAATACAGTATTTAGGTGGCACCCCTAAATGGCAGGACATCAGATTCGATAGACAAATAGAAGTGGTGGACAAAGAAGATTGCTGACACGAGAACAGAGGAGTGATTACTGACTTGGTGCCAACCCTGCTAGCATTCTTGCTGCCCCCGACCTTTGTGTAGACATCAACTTCAAGAAATCCAGAGGCCTGCCAGTGCTTCGCAAATCACCAGAGGAACTCCCTTGGAGTAGAAGAGCTACTTCCCTACAACTGAAAGCTCCAAAAAAGCAAGGTCTGGTTCACCGTCCTGCTCCTTACCTGGACTACTGATGCCACAGCCTCCCAGGAAGAGGTTGCCGTGATACCCCAGGTCAGATCCGTGCTCCCTCCAAGTGTGGGGATGCCAGGAGCGACTGGAGCCGCACAGCACCAATACCCGGGGTACCGGACCCCTTGCTGCAGTGAAGGCTTGTTGTGTCCAGTCTGGACACCAGCACTGAGGAAGATCAGCCTGCACATCAAGGTACTTCAAAGATAGTGAGACTAACATCAAGAGTAGCCCAGCTGTCCTGTTTGCCTGTTGTCTGCAGAACCAAGCAAAGAGTGAGCACCTGACTGCTGCCACCTGACACCTCAAAGCACCTCTGCATCCGAGCCGCACAGCCAGAGTCCGAGAAAAGTCACAGTGGCAACGAGGCACTGCAACAGCTGCACCCACCCTTTGGTTTGGCTAGACTGTACTCCCAGTCACTGCCTGCAGCCATTTTGTGCATGCCCTCTCAAACCACAAGTGTCTCCTGCAGCACAAACCTGCTGCTGAAAATCACCGGACGCTGAACACACCTCTGCATCTGGATGCCCCAGTGCCGCTCGAGGTGACTTTTTGGTGTTGCCTTGGACCCTGCCCCATACTCATCTTAAGTCCAGGAGAAGAGTCCCGTAAGTTAGTGACAAGTGCCTGAATGCAGTATATGTTATCCCCCAGTTAGGATAACATTACCACTCCAGAAATTGCATTGTGTTAACTTTTGAAACTTGTCAAAATTAATATCTTGAAAAGTACTTACCTGATTCTGATGATCTTAGTATCTAAATTTTGTTAATAAATCTGTGTTATTTTTATAAATTGGTGTCTTATTTCTTTATTGAGTAAATGCTTAGCACTACCCAATGATAAGCCTAACTGCGCTCCCACAGTACCACAAAAGAGAGCATTTGAGCTATTGTTTGTGCCTCTGTAAACCCATTTGGGTTTGCCTGGACTCTATAGAGTCTACCTCGTTTTGGTCCACTATATAAAAAGGCAGTTCCCTACAAGTATTATCCAAAACACACCATTATTAAGCAGATTGAAGTAATTGATAGCAAAAAGTTATTTGTATTGACTATACCCTGCAACACCACTAAAGGCAGACAAAAAAGGCTGCACCATGTTAGGTGCATCCCAGGACTCAGCACGTCCAATGTGAAGCTTTCCAGCCCCTGCCTGCAGTCCAGCTTCCTCTTGCTGCACTTTTGGCATATCGGTGTCCTCCTCTAAAAGAGGTACTTCATCAGCAGGAATAGTGGATTCATCATCAGATGATTCCTCGCCGACAGAAAATTCACAGCCTGAATCTTCAACTTGATCTTCTGCCCCATATGCAGAGTCCTTCTAGAGCCATGTAATTAAGAGGTAAATTCAAAAAAGCAAACCAATAACCTGCTGGGCAGTCAATCTATGGTCTGCCATAATACTTACTAATGCAACAAAACAACAATAAACAGCACTGTGTCAAATTTAAACTAAAAAAACTGTCTGTATCGTCACCTGGATGTTCATTTTAGAAAGCTTCTCGGGAGTCCAGTATGATCTATACAAGGTAAATAAATGATTTTCCTCAGAGGTGCAGAAATTGTAGTGTACCATAAGTAAGTGAAAGATACTTGCCAAGCTTGTTGCAAGTCTTCAGCCGGAAAGATCTTCTTCCATTTACGGTCTGGAATATCATAATCTAGTTTCTTCTTCTCCACTAGGTACCAATACCATTTCGAAACTTCTTTTTTTCCAGCAGCTTTATGTAGCTTGCCCTCTAAGTTCGTAAGATCCTCTGGCCAAATAGTTTGAGATTTAACCCAGTTAGCCAACTGGTAAAACTTGAACCTTGAGATTCCATTTGCAGTAAACACTACCAAATCTTTCCATGGTTTTAAATTACAGTTTTCCAAAAGATTTCCCCATTTTGTTATTCCGGCTATTTTCAAGGGGAGAGCTAAGGAATCCTGCAAACATTCGGGAGTACCTGGCGAGTTCCATATCGGGGCTTGCGAGCTATAGTATGGGTACCTCCAAATTTTCCTTATATCTGCCCAAAGTTTAAATGCGATCTTAAAACCTTTAGTTTAATTTTTTTGAAAAATTTTGGATGCCCAAACTTATACAGGCAGTTACTGTGATTTGTCATTGCTTTCCAATAAGTAGGGTGTGTAGCGTATTCTCGAAAAAGATGCCTTATATTTTTGAAATGAAAGGCTTTATAATACATCAGGAGGTCCGAACTAGCTATCCCTCCTCGGTGTTTTTTCTGACTCAAGTTCTTCCAGGCTATCCTGGGCATTTTTGACGACCAAATGAAAGAGTTCAACTCACTTTGGATCTTTTTTATTTGAAATGAATTGAACTCCAAGGGGATAGCATTGAAGACAAAAGTAAACTTGGGTAAAATAGTCATTTTGATTACGTTGACCCTCCCTATGAAGGATAAAGATAGGCAAGTCCATGATATCAATAATTTTCTCATTTCTTTAGTTTTTAATTGCAGATTCACCTGAGCAATTTCATCAATGTTTTTTAATATTTGGATCCCTAGGTATCTTATTTCCCTCTTAGAATCAAGTTGGGAAGCAGGTATATTCCACTGCATTACCTCTGTTTTTTGCTGGTTTATTTGGTATCCAGATATTTCACCAAAATCTGCCAGCAATGTGTTCATGTTATTAGATTACTCGAATAAACCATTAAATCATCAGCAAATAACGCCACTTTTATCTCCCAGTTGTTGAAGCTAAAGGGAGGCAAGATCATTTGAGATTCTAATCATATTAGCCAACAGCTCTATATATAGATTAAAGAGTAATGGGGAGAGAGGGCACCCCTGCCTCGTGCCCCTTTTAATTTGAAAGCTATTTGTTGTAGAACCATTGATCAATATTTTCCCAGTCGGGGCAGAATAGATGTTTGCTATCGCCCTAGAGAAGTGTTGACCTAAGTTGTTATGTATAATGACTTGGTGTAGGTAAGACCAGTTAACTCGGTCAAAAACCTTGGCCGCATCAAATGTGAATATTGCTAGAGGTACCTTCTCATGAATTGCAACATCTATGGCTCCTAACAGTTGGTGTGTAAGATCGTACAACTGTCTCCCTCTGATAAAGCCCTTCTGATCCTCATGTATTAGTGTATCAGAAAGAGAACCAAATCTTATAGCCAATACCTGGGTACAAATTTTGTAATCTGTATTAAGAAGCGAGATTGGCCTATATGATTCGCAATAGGTGGGATCTTTTCCAGGTTTTAAAATAAGGCTAATTATTGCTTCGTTCCAGAATTTAGGAATTGATACCTCCTCAAGAAAGATAGTATTAAATAGATTTGCCAATATAGGACCTAGAAGATCTTTCAGGACGATATAGATTTCATTTGGTAGGGCATCCGGACCTGCTGCTTTATTTTTTTTAAGATTGTTTATTATATCTAGAACCTCCTTCTAGGTAATCTCAGCATTTAGGGTACTGCAGGAAACGCTATCTAATTTTGGAGTTTGTGACCTATTCAGATAGGCATCAACTGTTGTTTGCAGGGGAGCTAGGTCCTCCTCATATAATGTCTGGAAAAAAAACTCAAATGCCTTTTCTCTGCCTACTTTATCCTCAATTAACTGGGTACTATTTCCCTTGTGGATAGCGGCTATCCTATTTCGGTTGGAATCCGTCTTAAGCTTCCAAGCTAAGAGTTTTCCACATTTCTCCCCCCATTCATAATTTGACAAGGAGCTAGCTTGCCATCTTTTTCTTATCTTTTCCTCCTGGAAAAGTGACAGTTCCTGTTTCTTTTTCAGACTCTCGCTTTTTAAAGTATTTTGATCTTCTTCTAAAGTTGTACATTCTATCTTTGCTTGTAGTTCTAATAGGTCAGTTTCTAGTCTCAAAATTTTGGATCTCTTCATTTTATTTTTACCCGCTGCTATGCCAACTATAGTTCCTCTGATTACTGCTTTAAACGCTTCCCAGACTATCATGTCTGAGACTTCGCCCCCAATATTTTCCTTAAAGTAGTTGTCAGTTGTTGTTCTTAAAATATCAATAACTTGTTGATCTAATAAAAGTGTCCGATCTAACGTCCACCTTTTTTCGCTCTGAGCTAACTCGTATTTTATATTTATTTGGACCGAGGAGTGATCTGAGAGGTGTGCAGGGTTATGCTGAACTTTGCTGACTTTATTACTTGAAAGTTTGTCAACCAAAAAGAAATCCAATCTAGAGGTGTGACCATATTTATAATTCCTATAAGTAAACTTAAGTCGATTACCCCTAGTTTTCCACATATCGACTAGGCCCAGGTCCTCTATAAGCATAATCAAGCATTGTCGCATTTTGGGTAAATTAAGAATTTTACTAGGGGGTGTCTATCTGTTTTAGGATCTAATAAGATGTTGAAATCTCCTCCCAAAATAATTGGTGTGTACTGCGATATCAACTGCGCGTACAAAGATAACAAGTGCGCAGCATCGTCTATATTTGGACCATAGTAACCTACTATAGACAAAGCACAATCTCTATATTTTATATTAGCTATGGTCCATCTTCCTCTTGGATCTACGATTTGTGCGACCAATGTGCAATGTGGGGATTTTTTAATAATGATAGAAACACCCTTGGTATTACATGATTGAGTTGTGCAAACTGATTCTCCAATCCAACTCTCAGACTTTGTGGCTTCAAGCCATTCTTCCCTAAGAAGGTGGGTTTCTTGTAGTATAATTATATCCAGGGTTAAAGGTTTAAGATACTCAACATTTTTTTGCCTCCGCCCCCTCGTTCTTAAGCCATTCACATTCCATGTTAATATTTTCAAGTCAGACATTGAACTACATTTTTCCTGAATTGGGCTTCGACCCTAATTGCTATACCTTTTGCATATCGGACAAGTATTGTTGTTTTATTTTTTCCCCCTATGCTCCCCACCAAAAAGAAACAAACCAAGTGAATAAAAAAAAACTAACCTATAAATGTGCCCACTCTGGAGAACCCTCCCCACTATCATGAGCAATCCTAGTTGCCCTGTTTGAGAGCCGCAACCGAGGAATTGTTTACAGCAATTTGGCTCATTGAACTATTTGTTTCTATTAGCTTTCATGCGTTCCAAAAGCAGTTCTACTTCTTGTGGGTCTCTTATATTCTACGTTTTATTGCACCACATTATGCGAAGAAGTGCTTGAAATTTCATCTGCACGGTGGCTCCTTCTGCCCTACTATCTTGTATGAATTTCCCCAAGGCCCATTGCCTATCGGCCGTAACCTTTGAGATGTCCGAGCGAATTTTGTAGTTATACCCATCCTTAGTCAGGATACCGGAGTTTAGGGCTTTATTCAGAATGCATTCTTTTATTGAGTAGGTTTTAAAGTTGACTAAAATTCTTCGCGGATTTTTCCTATCCTTATTTAATCTGAATAGATCCCTATGGGCCCTTTGTATATCCCCATCCAGCTCTTTTTCATCCATATCAGGAACAAATTGTTTTAAGAGGTTTACTACAAAGGACCTTATATTTTGTCCTTCTTGGGCTTCCGGGATATTCATTAGGCGCAGATTATTTCTCCTGGAGTTATTTTCTAGGACCTCAATTGTATCTCGGAGCTCTCTCTCTCTGTGACCGAGGCTTTTTCATTGTTACTCTGGCAGAGTCTCACTTCATCCTTAATTGTTCCAGGGCAGTTTCCACTGTCACTACCCTTTCTAACAGTGGATTAAATTTCATCTCCAAAGTTTAACATGTGGCCTGAATTTTCTGCTGGTTTTTTCAGATTTGGCAAAACCCGCTTTCATTTAGTTTAATAGTGAGGCCACAAGGCCTCCAATGTCGCCCCCCCCAGCACTATCCGTAGTATAACCACTATCTTGTACTAAGCAGGGAGATTCAGAAGTTGGGGGTAATATATGACCCTCCGTCTGGGAGAGCTCTTCTATCTCCTTTCCCGTGGGATGCTCTTTATCTTCTCCCTGTTCTTTTGACATAAGTACTTGGTATTTGTTAGGAGACTCCATTGAAGTCAAGAAAGTTGGAGGTATGGGTAAGGATGTTTCTGTAATCGGTACAGTCCCTGATATTAGCTTCTCTTGTATTTTAAAGAAGGAGCACAATGAGGGGGTAGTTTTAATATTTGGGCCCTTTTTTAATTTCTCTTTTCTTGCCGTTTTTGCAGCCCTCGTAGAGACCACCGCTGTTGTGGCTCTTTCCGTTTTCTGGGCCCTCTGGGTTTTATTAATATGTTTGACTGGGCACTTTAGCTGTAGTGTACCCCAGTCGTCCTCTTGTTCTTGTTCTTGAGGCAGATCGAGAGTCTCGTCTGAGACTATAGAAGCATCCCCCCCCCTAACACTGGGACCAATAGAGCGGAACCTTGACTGCCTTTTTCTAAGACACTATAATTGCCATTGACTTTGAAGGGGTCGCTCGGGTCAAGATTTGCAAGATTATTGGGGTTAGGATTTGGATTAGAGTCCAAGCTAGAGTTCTTATCCCGTGTGGATGGTACCGGTGACTTAGACAGAGAGAGACCCCTCTTCTTGCCACGGCCCTTTTTCCTAGCTGAATTCATGCAGGCAATGCCCCTTAGCTCATTTTTAGGAGCAAGTAGGAGGTCATAGGAATCCGCAGGTTGAGAATTTTTAATTAATTCCAAGTTATTCGGAGTATCTTGAGTAAATATATCCAGAGTATAGTTTAGAATTCCATCAAGATGTTCAGGAATTTTATGGGGGGGACCCCTAAACGTTTGTCTAAATACTAATACTCGTACCTGATGGTAGGAGTTTGCTGCCTTAGTCCAAAACCCCCACTTTATTTGCTAATAAGCACTTCTATCTGCTAAATGGAGACTCACTAGGGGGAGCACACCTCTGGAAGCCCCACCAGGGCCCGAGTCGTCATCAACACCCCTTTTATCACAGTGACCCTGCATATATCAGGACCAGGGGCCAAAACAACGTTATCCACCCCTCCCTCTTGATCCCCTGCTCCTCTGCTCACCCGTTCACGAGGAGATCCAAAAAACGCAGAGAACTCCCACGAGGAAGTTTTTCTCCGATCCTCCGATACCCAACGGTGCGCTCTCTACCCCCAGCGGCACTCTAGCCGAGAGCAGCAAGACCCGGAAGGGACCGGCGAGACTCCAAAACTCCACGCTAGTTCACTCCCAGGTCCGCCGTCGGAGCCCGCCCAACCTCCGGGGTCAACTCCCAGCTCTCGGCGTCTCGGGTCCCTGGCTCACGGGCAACGTCCTCTGCCCTCCACGCAAGCACCACGGGGCCGTTCGTAGCACGTTGCGGTGGTAGAACTGCTTCGTATTAGGCTGAGAAAAGGTAAGGTATGAATTGAGCCTAAACAAAAGAAACGCGCATATCAAGTTGCTATCGGTTGCGGTGTTCACGACCTAGGCATTCAGCCGGCCGCCATGTTCTCCCCCAGCCATTATTTCATATGGACTCCCGAGAAGCTTTCTAAAATGAGCATCCAGGTGACGAAAAAATGCCCAAAATGTGGTGAGAAAGAAACAAATGATATTCACATGTTTTATTCTTGCCCTCAACTTGATCTGTTTTGGAATGAAGTTGGTAAGATCATTGGCAAAAGTTTAAACTTGACTTTTAAGGTAAGAGCTTTTACTGTTCTTTTTGGCATTTTGGGCATTTTTGATCTCCATATTAATTTGACTAAAAAACAGAAACATCTTTTGTTTACACTTATGCTTTTAGCCAGACGCGAAATTTGTATTAAGTGGATACTCCCTTCTCCCCCACTGATTCATGAATGGGTGGGGTCAGTAGAAAAATTTGGGAATATGGATAGATTTAGGGGGGGTATGTAAACGAACAGAGATTTGGGATTTATGGGATAATGTTAGGCGGCAGGGCAGGGAGGGATGTCCAATGATTTAAACACCGCGATCAAAATCGATGGATCCATGGATGCAGTAACTAGCATCAATTTGGTTCATGGAATTGGTGGATTTAAAGCAAGGCCTCTATCTCTGCTCCAAGGGCGCCCAAATCAAGAGGACCCGATTGCAAAACTCTTAAGATTGTATAAAAGAGGACAAAAAAACAAACAAAAAAAAAACTGTCTGTATCAAACAGTAAATATAACTATTGACATATAATCTAGAAAAAACTACCAATACAAACCACACACTGAATTTTATACTCCATAAAATAGCTCTCATTTGTCATAGACAGCGAGACTGAGGATTAACTGCACCTACTCTGCACAGACAAAGCAAGCATCAACAATATCCCACTAGTAAGGAAAAACAAAAGAAAATTACACACAAGGCAACCCAATACACGTCTTGCACAAATCCAAAGTGAAGTTGGTACACAATGAAACAGAAGCTAAATAAGCTGCAATTACTCCAACATTTAAAAACACATTCATGCAGGGCAATGATACTCATTTGAAATAAAACATTTAAAAAACAGTTTTCTTACCATACACATGCAACTACACAAACTGCAGCTCTATCAATGTTGAAACTGCAAGAGTCCCACACAAGGAAATCAAAAGCTTTGAACTACAATAAAAAGAAGAAATAAAACATTAATTTCACAAATGCAAATAATAATGACAAGAAATAAAGTAGTTAACATTATAAAACACAATGAACTCTCCACCTGAGGACAGATCAGCATCACAACAGTCTGATCTGCCCCCAAGGTGGGGGGTGGGGACACAAAACAAAGGCAAACAATTAGTACCCCAGAGGGGAGTGACCCTTACTCCAGCTGCCTGCCAAATGCAAGCCAAACACCAGTCCCCAAATACAGCCAGACAATTGCCAGTTCACACATACCTCCAGCCAAACACCAGTTCAACCCATAAAAATGTCTTCTCTGGTGTCTAGTGGTTTTCCATCTCCCCTGTGAGCAGATAAGCTTACAAGCTCCCAGGGAGAGTGGGCAGTACTAGGAAGTGCCCCCTGCCCAAGGGGCCACTTCACCAACATCTCTAAATACAAATTCCCTGGTGTCTAGTGTTTTTCAGCTTCCCTTTGGGGCAGATCAGTCTGAAAAATGGCCAATATGCTCTTGGGGTGACAGAAAATGGCTAAAATGCGCCAAAATGTTTGGAGACCCTTACCAAAGGAGACGTTCCCCAGAGGTATAAATCAAAAATTTGTGGTGTATAAAGGTTTTATGCCCTCCTTTGGGTCAGATCGGCCTAAAAAAAATGGCCACTCTGCACCTAGGGGGCTGGAAACACTGCTGCTTTGTGATCGTGGTCCCACCCACGACCCTGCAGCAGGAATGCACTTAAGAGAGATATGGGGGAGAGGAAACAGTCTTTCCACCGGTGTCTTTATGTCCTCCCAATCCCCCGGGAACAAGGACTTGCCTATAACAGGTCCTTCTCCCTGGAGATGCTGGAAGCGAATGGCTTCCAGCTCGTCCCCGGCCCCTGTTGTTGACCGCGTGTCATGTGCAATGGCGTCATCAGATCGCAGGGGAGGGAGTTCTACTGCCACTCCAGGAGGAGGCATGTGCTGGGGGGCAATGGGAAGCACCGGCGCTTCCTCCGTAGGCAGGTGCTAGGATGTGCTGCTGTCGTCTCCGTCCTCCGCACATGAGCACTGGTGCTGAGGACGGCTCCAGCACGTTCTTAGCACCTTGCTCATGTTTTTATAATTGCTCACCAACACTCCCATCCCTGTAAACACGCCTTCTTTCTGAAGCTACACTCTTTGCTGTCTGGCTTGACATGGCTCTGTCTAAAGTGGGATTTTGTACCACAGCTTCTTTTTTTTTTACGGTGAAGGAAGATTTCTGTCCCAGATTTGAAAAGTACTACTTTGCTGCTCAAGCTTACTTTGTAATTTTCTGATATCATCCAATAGAGTACATGCCACTTTTGATGATCAGAGAGACCAGATCAAGGTGGGCACGTTTCAGACAGTCAAGGCTATTTACCTTTCTAAACCAACCACCCTAATAAAAATGAAAGGTTTGCTGTGGGGTGTGTAAAGTGGCTGGTTAGGATGGGTTGTTCTTGCATGCCTTTCCTGTCTGGATTATCTCTAGCCTCTCTTGACCACACTGGGTAGTGTAGGCCTGATTCAGTTAGGTCATGTCTTCAAAAATGGTATATACCTAACGCTAAACCAACTTTCAGGGAATTATGTCTCTTTGCCAGTGAAAGTCTTTACATCCTTCAGCACATTATACATTCTTCCCTTCCCACAGAACCTTCAAAATGTACACTATTAGCACAAATGATACCTACACAAAACACTCGCAGAAGGGCTTCCAGAATATTACTTTTCTGTTATTGAATGCAGGAATATCTTGTTCAAAGGCATAGGAGAATGGCATGGGCTTATCCACCAGCGATATGTATTGGACACTTGTTATTCACAAACTGTATGCTTGACCATCAACTATGGCATAAAATACTGCCCTTCAAATTCTAATGAAAATGTATTGCATTCCAATACCCCTGGGCAGATTTGAGCTGCCGATATGTCCTGTCTGTTGTACATGTTCTTGCACATTTCATTCACCCTGTAAGGAACTGTCGAGAAGATTGTGAAAGGTAAATTATTGACGCAATAGCCAAAATCACAAAAGTTCATGTTTAGCTTTCGCCTTTGGTGACTCCACCAGGTCACATGGTTTATATGCCGAGACTGGTAAGACCTTTTCAGCATTACAGCTTCAACTTGCAAAACCCCGAGTAGCGATGACATGGCTCAAATGGCACGTCCCTAGATGTCCGCATTGGATAAATATGTCATTCTCAACAACGTCATTACAAAGAAACGCTGTCTTTTAACCAACCTGCTGCAATACCCTGTGTGATAGCGTGGGGTGTTAGAATAAGGTCAGCGATTGAGCCGAAAAGCTTCAGAGGGTCATGATAAGAAATGGGTGGGCCATGGTGGATAAATAGCCATGGGTTTTCCAGTCGCTTATCAAAATTAAGTTCTGAAATTGTTACTACTCCATAACAGCACATTTATGTGACAATTGAAAACCGAAAAACAACTGCACCTCGTTGAAAAAACTAGATACATTGACCATTTCCCCCGATTTAAAAGAAGCAGTCTTGTTGCCGAGCCATGCCTGTTTTCTGTATGCAATAAGCCAGGAAAAACTCCGTGAACTGTGAATGTTTTATTGCTGACCACGGCTCATCGAATGTGAGACAGTTATCTTGCAACATGACTGTTTTAAGCACTTGGCGAACTGACACTGTCTGCCACTTTTGTGAGGCATTCGAAACACTGAAAGAGCAAATGTTCTTTATTTTTTTGCGATTGGCCTGCTTGTTTATTGCATCAAGCCCTCAATGGTTTCCCCTAGTACGTTGAAGTAAAGGTGCTCCTATTTGATTTCCAACACTTTAAAAAAAAAAAAAATCAGTCGAATAACTAAGTGTGAAGGCTTTAAAACTGAGAGTGTGACAGCATAAGAGGTTTAGACTTTTTCAAAGAGTGAGTGTATGCCAACAGTAAAGGAGGTGCTTCTCACCCAGACAGTAGTGTGCCACACCAACATGATCCAGTATGCCAACGTTGATGCACTGGGTAGTCTACTTGTAGGAAAACAAGCATTGGCGATGCCAATATGTCTTTCTTTTTTGAGAGGTAGAGCTGTTGGTGTTGTAAATGACAATGTCTTTTACCTATGTGTTATGGAGTAGATGTCTGTGTTGTGGAGTCGAATTATGTGGATTGAAATTGTTAGTTGTGGAATTGTGTATGCATTGGAATTATGTGGATAATAATTATGTGGTATGGAGTGTATGGGAATTATGTGGAGTGGGATTGTGTGTCATGGAGTGCAATTATGTGGATTGGTACATTGTGTTATTTAATTATGTGGTGTGCTGTTGAATTGTGTGGCATGATGTGAAATTTTGTGTTGCGGATTGGATATATTTTTGGATATGATCACCTCTGGAGTTGCAGTTATACACTAGTAGTAAGTCTTCATAAAAGAGACAGTATTCAAGTATTAGGAACTGCACCTCTACTCACTCTGAACGTGGCACTTGCCTTCTTTTGGTGGTTCTACTACATATCATTTTTACATTTCCAGCACTTGCTTCTTGAGATCAGGCTTAACCTGCGCTTAGAGATAGGGCACCAATATGACCGAAAACAAATTTTCAGTTGTATGAAGCAGTTTGATTGTTAAAATCTTCCTTTGGTGTATCTCTCAACATTTCCAGCGACATATGCTCTAGAATGTTCATTTCAAAATCTGCCTCCCAGTGTGTTATGCATTTGTCAGACTGCTATAAATTATCTTTTTAGCTTTAATTCTTTAATGGAGAAAATGAAGTACGACAGACACATAGGGTGCACTTTGTAATGCTGTTACATGTAGATGGTGAAGACATTCACAATTGTATGCAGGGCCGGACTGGTCATAGCGGGCACTGGGCGTTCCCTCCCCGGTAGGCCGGAAGGGTGTGGGCTGGTTTTGTACCGGTGGGGGCCATTTTTGTTGCTGGGGGCCGGTTTTGCAGCAGTGTTGTAAGATTGGCCCCTTGTAACAAAAGTGCAGTAGCAGTGTTCCAGCCCAGGCAATTACGTCCGACTGCCACCTCCCCCCGCCCCCCCGGCTCACCCCCAACCCCCTGGACTAGTTTGCAATCCCAGTCCAGCACTGATTGTACATGTTCCCTTTGCCAACTTTCCTGCAATCTGATCATTTGTGCTTGTGAAAAGCAGTTCCCTCGTTCTCCATACGCCCCCAAATAAAAATGAAGAAAGACAGAGTCTTTTCATCTACACCCTTGTGTCTACAAATTGAAACCAAATAATATTTTGTGTTCCTAATACCCCACTCTGCTTCCCTTATGTGTCCTGTGTCCTGAAGAAATATTATGCAAACCGTAGTGGCTTGCCACCCTGCCTGCCTCCTGTGTGATGTCTGTTGGGTGCTGCACCCATCACCAACTGCATCAAACATAAAGGCTAAACACAACTCTGTCAGCCCTACATTCCCCAACAGACAGTGCCATGTTCCATGTTTCCACTAGAGGGAGATTGTCTTGGTCCTTTCACATCCGTCGGACCTCGAGGAACTGTGTGGCCTAGAAACTGGACAGTGATGAGTTGATGACTGCTGCAGGCTGGAAGCCCTTCCTATTTTTTTTAGGTCAAGTGTAGGCAGCGCATGCGCAGTCTCTTCGAGACATGCTGTATTCATTCTGTGTGCTTGCAGCCTGTCCATTGTCGTTTTATTTGTCACTTCAATTGTCCAATAAAAAGGCTTGCTTGCTAGTGGCTTATTCTTCTTTTTCCCTACTTATTGTCATTTGTATCCTCACAAATCAGGGACCAAGTACTGTACCTTTACACTTTGGTAGTTTATCTGCTCCTTTGGGAGACTATTTTTTATTTCTTTCCTGCTCGCTTTACACTGTGGGTTCGTGTTCAGTTTTGCCGCCCATATTTAATTGCATCTTTGCTCTTTCTGTACTTTCTGCCTTCAAATGTGTGCAATGTCGAGGTCTTTTTTGTTTTGGCGTAGTGGCCGCTGTTGAAGGTCTTTTTGGTTGATCTATATCATTCCCTGAAAATTAACATTAGTGAATATAAAATGCGGCATCCTATGCAGGGTGCAATCGATAAGACACTCCAGCTGAATAGTCTGTGCGGTAAAGCACCCATTTTCTTTTGCAGTTAAAGAAAAAAAAAATATGACTTTGCAGGCAGGAACCTTCTTCGCTGCACTTGCATTATTGAAGCCCAAGATAGCGTAATGTTCTAAATCTCTGGTGGTGGTTTTCGTAGGATTGATAAGTCTGTGTGAGGTATGAGCCACTGCAGTGCAGACTACACAGTATTTAGGAGTTTGATTTCTGCGATCTTGTCTGCTGTCGACCATACGAGAGGTTTCATTGATGGGTACTAAAAGCACTTTGTTGTGTTCTTACAAGTCAAAGCGTTTTTTCTTTTTGGAAGATTTGTGTTCTTAAAACATTGTAATCACAATGTTCGGTGTGAAGCATCACGTTAATGTAAGTGGTTCGAGGCAAACGCCAAAGAAAACTGTAATGCAGGGCTCGAAAAATGGTACTAGTCCTGCAGGTCTGGTACCTTCAAAAACCTCCTCGACCTAACTTCACCCTACTTGACCTCCGTCTCTGAAAGCGGAGCAAATGTGACAAGTTAACAAGATTTAAAGGCATCTTTATTGCCCATTAGCTTTGTGAGCAATAAAAATGCCTTTAAATCTTGTTAACTTGTCACATTTGCTCCATTTTTAAAGACAGAGGATAAAAGTTAGTTTGTTTTCCTACTCGCCAGAAAGGGCGAGTAGGACCTAAAAATAGCTCGTCTTCATTAATTCTACCTCGCATATGCGAGCGGGCGAGTGGATTTGTCGAGCCCTGTAATGAAAACATAAACGCGTAGCTTACACGACAGTCAACGGGAGAAATTTTTCTCTGTATATTGCTCTTTCTGTAACGTATTACAACTGGGAAACCCCTGGAAACCACAAAGGTTTTTGATAAATGCTACATGTGCAGCAGCACTCTTTCGTAGATTAATGACAATTGATCCTTAGGGCTATTTGTAGTTTTATTAGACGGATACGTGAGATGACTGATTCAGCATGGATTTGTAATAGAAGGCTTCAGCCGTGTCTGGAAATTTGAATGCAGGACAGTTGGGTATGATTTTTACACCTGGCTGTATTCCACATAACCCGAAGCAATGGATATCAATCAGGTGTTCCAAGGTGGGGATGGAGGACCAGGGGGTGTAAGGCAAGAATATAGTACACAACCTCCCTATGGAAAATCTCTCCAACAAAAGGTATGAGGCATGGCACCAGTATGCCGCTGTCTATGGCTAGGCGATTAACAGTAGCCAAAATGGTCATCCTCCCCAAAGTCCTCTACATATTCATTAGCCTTCCAATTCCTCTAAGCAGCGGCTTCAGACGTATATTGCGATCAAAATTGAGATCCCTTGCCTGATCCAGAAAACAACCTAGGATCTCTTGGGGAACCTTACCCTTTGAACAGTGTGGATTGGGCGCCCCAGGCATGGATCTTAACTGTGTTCAACGTTATTAATGGCACATACAGTGCTAGTGCACAACCAAGCGGCCCCAATACCGTTGAATTCTGTCCTTTAAAGGACACAGTCCAGACCAGGTCTGAGGTGGACATGGTCGACTGCAATGTGTGTGCATGGCGTGAGCTGAGAGGCAGGGTGTGGCTGGCGATACTGTACTCCCCCTCTGTGCTGCTGCTTAGAAACCCTACATTGCTGTTCTCGGCGGATGGGGGGGTCCTTTAATCTAGACAGAGGAAACACTGACTTCATACAGTGGGAGAAGCGTTCCCAGAGGGCACCTTCGTAGAGCCATGCAGAGCGCTGGCAGAGGAGGAGTTGGGAGTGCTTGACAGAAAGACTTACTATCAGCTCCGAGCTGTATTTCGCCCTAGCTGCACTTCCTTCCCGGCAGAGCTGCCCTCGTTCCAGGTGCTGGAGGACTTCCTGAATTAATCCTTCGACCCGCAAACTGCTAAGCGCGGTTATATACAGGCATGCAGCGAATGGCGCCGATATGTGTTCCCGGGGCACGGTGGGAGGGGGAGGCACAGTTAGGCATACCTATATCAGAGGACCAATCGGCGTTCTGCTGCGCGCAGGCATGGGAGTTGTCCCCAAACTGCAGGCTGCGTTTAAGTCATGTTACATTTTTACATAGGCTATATAGAACACCAGAATGGTTACACAGTCAGCTTGAGCGAGGATGCGCGATGCTTGAGAGGCCGGACCCAGGACACGTCCTTCCTGCACCTGGCCTGGGAATGCCCTGATATTAGTCATTACTGGGGAACCATTTTTAATGCTATGGATAAGATGCTTGAGGTTCATATAAAGTGCTCCCCATTCACAGCGCTGCTTGGTTATGTGAGAATTGTGCCGGCGGGCAGTAGGAAGCTAGTGTCCATGCTCCTGTTGCTTGCTAAATTGTGAATTGCGATGTGTTGCTACCCCGAGCTGTAGATTGGCTCAGAGATGCAGCGCTCTGCCATGGGCAGCTGTATGCCTACTGGGAACTTATGCCTGTACAGGCAGGCCCCAGGGACATCTGAGGGCCGCTGCAGATGTATCTTCGGATGAAAGCACAGGATCAATGTGATCCTCCTCCTTCTGACCCAGGGGTGGTCGCACAGATCTAAAGGAGAAAGGTATCAAATGGATAGTGGTCGGCAAAGATGGTATGACAGTGCACAGTTGAGGAGGCCAACCTCTTTCCCCACCCTCTCCTCGGTTTCCCTCTTTTCTGTTCTGTGTTGAGGGCATGTCAGAACATACCTGAATTCAATGCAGGATGTAATGTAAAATGTAAAACGTGTACTTATATAGGTGGCTATTATGTATGGATTAGAACCATGTAATTTTCCAACGATACAAATGTATGTAATTGGTCTGACCGTACACACATCAATAAAAATAAACATTTAAAATAGAAGCATGGCACCAGTAGGGTGTGTGAAGGTCTGCCTAACATCATTAATGTATTGTTCAGACAAACTTGGGTCTAGCTTCACTTTGGTTTTGGTCTCTGTTCCAGATTCCTTGGTTAATGATGAATTATATAGGATACTTTTTGTTGGAGAGATTACAGATGTCTTATAAATTTACAACTCTTAATCTGACAAAGAAAAGTAGGTTAGATCTAATCTGTAGAGTCTTTAATAAATAGCCAGTTCTTCAGGGCTCACCTCAACAGGTGGCTATGGTTGATGGTTTGGAAGGCACAGGGAGTTTTACACCCATCTCCTATCAAGATGTGCCACCTAACATGGCTCTTCTGTGTTTAGGGGTTATCAAACCTTGTGATCGCAGTGCAGACAAGTTGTGTACTTTATATTGTCTAAACTGCCTTTCATGTAGTAGGACTTCAGGGTGTAGAGCCCTATTGGGGATCAATGTAAGAAACTTGAATGTATTCCGTTCTTTAACTGGGATGTAGTGTGATCTTTTCATGCTGTTCATCCGCGGTGGCTTTCCATTGACCTCTGTGAAATGCTGCTGCATTCTGTGAAGTACTTCGCCGCCTAGGAGAACAAAACATTTCTGTTATGTGAAGGCCAGCAAGATAGTTCATCTTCACAGTCCCATATATTTCAACAAAGCTCTCACAGTGTAGGGGGGGGGCAGGCAGCACTTTATTTTTTGAATGAATATAAAGATTTTATTCATCTCATTAGTAAACTTAAGCTTGCACAGAATTGGTCATCTTACACAACATACCAACTTAAAGCAGCATGTCCATATTAACCTTCCCCCATCCCTCTACAGTGATGAGCTATTAGTTAGAGGGCCCGTTAAAAATGCATATAATGATCTGCAGAGGTTTGCCAAAATCTTTTCCATGGTAGTGTATCTGGAGATAATACAGGGGCAGCTCCTCCGTAGTGGTGGAGGAGCGTCGCCCCACTCATCGGAGCCAGTCAAAGAAGAATAAAATGACAATGAGACCATTTTATTTTTATTTTACTGGATTTGACATGCTTAGAGGGCGGGCCGGGGCTATGCCATGACACGCAGGTGGTGACACTTAGAAGTGGGCATATTTGTTTGGCCGGCCGTCCTAGGCTATCCAAACATACATGCACTCTTCTATTTCTCCAACCCTGCTGTGAACGCGGCTGTATTCACAGCCCGGTTGGAAAAATGCTTCAGGCTCACATGTAGTGTCTGAGCGGCAGAGCAGGCCGGTCAGACCCATTCAGATGCTGCTCTCCCAGCAGAGCAGTGTCTGGAGTGGCTGAGCAGCCTTCCCAGAGACTGCTGGGAGAGCTCTGAGGCGGCCTTCGGTGCCGGAGGCTGCGGGGTAAAAGGTACGTTTTAAAAAATTATTAATTTTCTTCCCACCACTTTAACCCACTTGCCCGTCTTTCCGCCCGCCCCCTACCTTCGTGATGTGTCGGTCGCGACTGACAGAATACTTGGTTAAAAGTCCCAATCCTGCCACACTTTTCCCACAACTAATTAAAAAAAATAAAAAAAATATGCAGGTTTGCTATTGCCAGCTCTTCAATCTCTGGTGGCACAGCACCGAGGATAAGGTGCTGCATGGCTAAACACTTACATGGTCCAAATGGCCAGACCTATTGGCTATGCCAGTGCTTGTTTTACTTAGTTTTCAGTGCTGCCGTTTGCTAAAATATAGGATGTCTGTACACAAAAATACATTTATTTAGATTTTCATTAGAACGAAAGCTCAAAGAACAGTGGCCAACAACCTCTCTTGGCCTTTCTAAAACCCAGTATTTTACATATAGAATGACATTTCTAATGTAGTACCGTGCACTTTTTGGTGAAAATTCAAACTAGAAACTTATTTATATTTTAAAGGCTCCAAAGTAGCCTAAACAAATGCTCTGAATTTTATGGCCTGCATTTACCAATGCTAAAATGAAGAATTTGTGACATGTTCTATTTCATAACTGTTGGCTTGCATTTTGACTCTTCCTGTGTTGATTGTTTTGTGTGGCTATCATGTTTGTATCATCTTAGAGGTCTGCATGCGGGCCTGTGCCATTGAAGGCAGGTATGCGGACAAGTGTGATCTATAATGACCAACTGCTGTTGCACATTTTTTTTTTTTTTTTTTAACACAAACTTTATTGCATTTTTACACATGTATGCATACACTTATTTTGAGGCATCATTAATATATAATTCTACAATTGCGGCCTAAAGCACCAGCATATTGGATTATGCTTTCACAATTTTAGTCTCATCTTGCATATTGATGCTCACATTGCTATACCCTTAGTCTGTCGTACAACTTGTTCTCTCATCCTGCATGTACCAATCTGCAAGTGGAATTCGCAATGTTTATATCTGTTAAACTTAACATAACCCACTACACCTCTCCCACCTCAGAGTTGACTAACTGGAAACCCAGCCGGTATTCGCACAAGTATACCCACCCGTACACTTCTATGTACGTGATACTTCACAACAGAGCTGATTGCGCAGTACAGTTTACTACAGTACCTTTTAAGTTCACACCTGTGCAAATTACACTTCTCTACCCAGTTAACTTTTCTACTTGTGGGATTACCCCCAATGATGCAACACCAACGCTTAAATGACTAGCAGCTATGACTACTCTATTTCAACTGTGTTTTCTTCTGTCACTTGAGTGGTCCCATCCCACGCTTTGAATGCCTCACATAGTGTTCTTCCCTGCGTATCGCAGTGCTTTCGGCTAGGCTCCACTTCAACACTTCCTCCTTCCATACATCTATTTTTGGCGGTCTTGTTGCCTTCCATCTTCTAGTGATGAGCCTCTTTGCTAGTAATAGCGCTAAGTTCGCAAATCGTGCCTGCACTTTATACCCCTTCGATTTATGATACACCCCCAATATGTAGTTCTTTGTAATACTACAGGTCCGCCCGCCTACCACACCTGTTAGCACCTGTGCTATTTGTGTCCAGTATTGTGTGAGTGCCGGACATGCCCATATGTACAAACCCTGCATCTTCTATACATCTCAGGCAGTTTGATGATGCTGTGGGGAACATTTTGTGGATTCTGTGTGGAGTTAGATATGTCCTTTGCAAGATTAAGTATTGGATAAATTCAAATTGTGCGTTACGCGACACTACTTTCGGGTAGGCCAGGAGTATTGCCCATTCCCTATCCAACAGTTCTGTGTCCATGTCTGCCTCCCACTTCTCACACAAGGTCCCTATTGGAGAAGCCTGTGTTTCTCTAATGTCCACGTATAGCCATTTTGTCAAGTGCCTGCCGTTCCCCATTAAATACAGCATGTAAACTAGTCTTTTTGTTGGTGGTTCTTGCCTGTCAAGGGCCCATTCCCTATGCACAAAGTGTGATAACCCTGCGTGCAATAGGAATAAAGTGTCTGGGAGCCCATTAGCGCTGGCAGAGTCTGCGTGTGACATCAGTGTACTCTCCTGGAACATCACCCCTACAGTTGTAATTCTTCCCTCCTCCCAACCGGACAATTGTCTCAGCGTAACAGTTCCTGTTGGTATTGGCAGTCCCAACAACGGGGTGTTTGGCGCATAGGGTAGATGCGGTTTAGTATATTTTACAGCATATCTCCAATATTTCAATGCGATCTGCAATTGCGGGGAGTATGTGGTATTAATTGGGTTCGGGCTGTGCAATTTGGTGTGCAATATGCCCTGCTTTAGCATTCTAGGCGTGTAACCGATTTCTTGCAGATTTCGGCCCGCTAGCCAGTATGAGAGCCATTGTAGCTGGCTCGCCATACAGTAGGCCTTAAAATCTGGTGCTCCCATTCCACCTTCTGTTGTGGACAGTGTTAGTTTCTTGAGCGCCACCCTACGTCTACCGACACCCCATATCAGTTCTATCAGCAGTGAGTCTAGCACATTGAACACTTTCATAGGAATTAGTATCGGGATTGATGTAAAATAATACAATACTGTAGGCAGCATGACCATCTTTGCAATAGCCAAGCAGCCCGTGGCAGGTAGCGGTAGTGTTATCCAGAACGCTGTTAGTGATCTTAATGAGGCTATTGCCCTTTGTACATTACCATCTAGTGTGTCTTGGTGCGTCCAGTATATATGCCCTCCCAAGTACTTGAATGTATTCTGAGCTGTTGGTATTCTACTGTCCCCAAAATGAAGTGTGTGTGGAGCCTCGGTTTGTTTGAGAAAAAAGGCTATTGATTTATCAAAATGAATACGTAGTCCTGCCACTCTACCGAACTCTGCGAAAAAAGGGCTGCAGCCACATAGAGCCGACTGTGCAAGTCTCTAGTATATAATATTATATCTTCGGCATATAAAGATGCCGCATGCATCAATGGCCCAATTGGTATACCCCAGTCCTGTGCCAATGCACGCGATTTATGCGCCAGCGATTCCATTGCTAGTATAAAAAGCATCAAGGATAGCGGGCATCCCTGCCTTGTGCCTCTGTAAATGTTGTACTCCCTAGAAATATGTTTGCCCGAACATACCCTGGCCGCAGAAGCCGCATACAGTAGTCTGATCCAGTTCGGAAATTCGACTGGTATACCATATCGTTCTAATGCCTCTAGCATATGCTCCCAACTCAGTGTGTCAAACGCTTGTCTCATGTCCAGGGACAGACATCCAGCCGCTGGGTATTGGTCCAGGGGGACCCACATTACTTGATACAGCCTCCTCACATTGTGCGCTGTGCTCCTTCGTGGCACAAACCCACATTGATTTACATGTATAAACTTGTTGAGGTACGGCATTAAGCGTGCCACTAAGATATTGCTCAATATTTTATATTCGGTGTTTAAAAGTGACAAGGGTAGGTATGCTGTAATATCAGTGGCATCCCGGCCTGGCTTCAGTAATGATATCACCAGTGCCTGTTTTGTAGTCTGGGGAAGCGATCCTTCCTCCAGTGCTGTTTCTCACACCTTACTTAATTGAGGTGCTAACTCTTTTCATATGCTGCGTAGAATTCTGTGGGTAGGCCATTGCTATACCTGCTGCTCAGTCAGTGTGACTGTGGTGACAGAATGTTGATGAGTGGAATGTTGGTGAGTGTGTGAGTCAGTTGGTGGATGGGCTGAGCAGCAGGAAGGCTGCTCCTGGTGGGGCTCTGCTTAACAACTTATCCTGAATAAATCTACTTGAAGAACCTACGTGGATTGGACCATCATTTATTCACTACATTTTGGCGACGATTTTATGGAAACTGAAGAAACTACACATTTTCTTGAAAGGAATCTGACATCGAAATTTAAGTACAGTGAAGGACAGTTTACCCCAGCCTCACCAGTGTCCTAGGCTATCGGACAGCCTACCAACCGGGGCATACCTTGCAGCACTTCCATGAGCTGTGTGTTGGGTATGATTGACTATGTTATTTCGCTGCACAGATGACCTGCACTGTTTGTGTACTTGTCTGTACTTTGTCTTTGCCAGTCTGGTGGCATACGCGCTACTGTTTTGACTGTTGCCTCCATATCTTTATTTCAAACCCCTTCGTGCCACACCCTGCCTGCTTGGATATATGGGGGAGCTTTTTCATCTAACGCGCACCAACAGTATTTTGTGTACATTTCTCATCAGAGCTTTGGAACTCAGAAGATTGCAACCTGCAGTTTGTTAGCCTTCATTGCATGCTCGCAGCCCACAAATAACGTAATTGGGGAAGGCTTGTCAGTTTAAACCGTCAGGTGCAACGCGTATTTCTGTTCCAGCCCACATTGAAGGTTCACCAGTTTCTGGCTGCAACTAGTTTTGCACTTTTGGAGGTAAGTCATTATTATAATTTTTTTGGTTCAGTTTTTGGCATTGGTGCCCCCCCCCCCCTCCTGAATAGCATCAGTTCAACCGCAACGGTGCGATTTCAAAACAAGGCGCGTGCCGTTTACAACACGCGCGATCTTACCTGCTTCCTCGTGCCCTGCTGTGCTGTGTTCGTAGAACCTTTTCTGACGTAGTTGTTTCTAAGCAGCTTGTGGGTGCTGAGGGACGCGCTGCTGCTTTGATGCGCTGTGAGCCATCCAGCACGGCATCAACTATGTGCAGCCATATTTGGGTTGGAGGCGGCTTGTTGTCACACACATCTGAAGAGAACTCGTTCTGCGTCAAGACTGAACTTCAGAGTTTGAAATTCAATATTCGTTTACTTTACAAAAGGAAGATCGCCGGAGCATTTCATGTGCGACTGGGGACGCCGGTCGGCTGGAGGAAAATTTACATTTTGGAGTTGTTCATCACACGCAGAGTAAATGTAAATGTAAATTGATACTTGTATAGCGCACTACTCACCCGCAAGGGTCTCAAGGCGCTTGTACGAATACCGCTGTGGAACCCATCCTGGCTTTCCCTGTGAGGCGTCCACTCCTGGGCACCCCCAAGGTGGAGGCCAGGCATCCTTAGCGTTGTGGGGGCCGAGTAAGACTTGATCTTTTTATTCATCTTGAACTCTCCTCTACGGCGTGTTCTATGTTTACAGCAACTTGGAGTTTGTCGGAATATTTTCACTATAGGTGAAGACTTTGGGTGAGAGATCGCTCACCGGAGTTAAAGATTGTCTTTCTGCTTTATTTCAAATTTATTTCTGCTGCCGTTTTTTTTTTATTTAATGTACTTTTAATGTTTTGTTGCACAAATTACATGTGAAAACTTAATAAGTAGTATCTCAGATAGCAAAATACACAGAGGTGATTGTGAAGGATTGTACTCGAAACCTTTGTTGTTTGTTAAGGTGTTTATTTACTGCTCATTCCTGTTGCTTTGTTCTCAATTAGAATGCCACCCTTTTCTGGATTTTTGTGTGCGGGCGGTTGTGTTGTGAGGATTCTGTAGTTTAGGATGGGGTTGTAGAGTTGTGCTTCTCAGTGCTGCTTTTGAAGGGTTGTGTGCCCATCATTTTTTTTTTTTTTACCCTCCTATTCTTGCACTGTGTTGCTCTTCTTCCTCCTTTGGGAGCATGTCTTTCGGTATGTGATGGTGCAGTATTACCACCCTCTCTTTTATTGTGTTGGTGTCTCCCACTTTCATGTGGTTTTGGGTTGGTGTGGATATACCATCCGTCGCAGTGATGATAGTTAAAGATTTAACTTTTTTTTCTTATTCATTGTGTTTTCCCTTAATATTTAATTGGGTTTTGAGTTGTGCATTTTCACATGTTACGCGTGGAGCGGCTTTCCACACGTACCACTCTAACTTCGGGTTTGGGTGAAGGGCTGAGTTTAAGCCATATTGTTGAAGACGGAGTATGTTCTTAGTGAGTGCTGTTTTCCTTTATTACATGATTGAGTGTAGTTGTGCACCTTCACGTGTTCTGTGTGGAGTGTCCTTCCACACGTACCACTCCAACTTCAGGTTTGGGTGAAGGGCTGACTTGAAGCCAGATTGTGAAAGTGAGTGTTTTCCTTGTGATTGCAGTTTCCTTACATTTTATTGGGTGTTGAGTTGTGCACTCGCACATGTTCCGTGTGGAGCGCCTTTCCACATGTATGACCCTTACTACAGGTAAGGGTGGAGGGCAATGTTTATGCCCTCTGTTTGCTGTGGAATGTATTTTCTAAACTCTGTACATCTTTTCTTCTCTTGCTCTTGTGTGCAGCGTTCTCTACTGCACTTTGTGGTTGGCACCCTAATTACTTTTCTCATGTTTGCCTGGCCAGCCAGCATGTTTTTGGTATCTGGGTTTTGTTTGTAGTTTGTGGTGTGGTAGTGCATGGATTTTGCTGTGGTAGAAAGGGAGATGGTGCAAGAGTGTATTCTTATTATAGCACTTGTGTCGCTTTTCCTCTCTTTTTCATTTCTTGTGAATGATATTTTCTACCTTTTATCTTCATGCTGAAGTTTCAGATTTTGCTATGTTGCTTATGTGTGCCGTCAATGGTTCTCGTATCATTCTGTTGCATACTATTGTTCCTATGTCATCCTTTGCTTGCATCAGACTTCATTGTTATTTCATTTAGAGTTCTTCTGTATTAAATATAAAGAAAGGAAATGTGTCGTACCTGCTGCTCAGTCAGTGTGACTGTGGTGACAGAATGTTGATGAGTGGAATGTTGGTGAGTGTGTGAGTCAGTTGGTGGATGGGCTGAGTAGCAGGAAGGCTGCGCCTGGTGGGGCTCTGCTTAACAACTTATCCTGAATAAATGTACTTGAAGAACCTACGTGGTTTGGACCATCATCTATTCACTACAGCCATCTAATCCAGGAGTCTTATTCCGTGGAAGGTCTCGAATAGCCGCTTGAACTTCTTCAGTGGTGAATGGTGAAGCTAAGTCGTCTTGGTCTGCTTCATCCAGTTGTAGTAAGTTCACACCACGAAGGAATTCAACGATTTCCTGCCTGCTTACACATTCAGGCACATTATATAGATGTCTTTAATATTTGTGAAACGGCGCATTATTCGTTAGTTGAGTATCCATCACATCACCAAGGGGGGAGTGAATCTTAGTTATAGGGGTGGCCTGGGGCTGGTTGCATAGGATACAAGCTAACAGGATACCTGGTTGATCTGCCTCTACATGCGTTCTCTGTACATATGTCCTATAGTCTACCACTCTTACCCTTTCCAATAGGTCAGCATGTTCTATCCTTGCCTGTTGTAGTTTATCTGCCTTAGCTGGGGTCTCAGCTGCTGCTTTTTTTAGCGATCCCAATTGTCCCTCCACATTCGTCAGACTACACACTATTTCTTGTCTGGCTCCACCATTGTTCCAATAGTGGTGCCTCTCACCACCACCTTAAACGCTTCCCATTCAACTAGCGGGATGAGGTTGTACCAGCATTCCTGGAAAAATAGTTAGTGATCGTATCAGATAATTACGCTTTGAAGGCCCCTTCCTCTAATAATTGAGCATTCATTCTCTAAGACAGTACAGGAGTGGGAACATGGCCCCAGCCCAGTACCATCTCTAGTGGACTGTGGTCCGAGAGCGTTTTACCTAAATATGTTGTGTCTGATACCTGCAGGAGAATGGCGTGGGAACAGAGGATATGGTCTATTCTGGTGTGTACTGCATGAACTGGAAAGTAGAAAGAGTATTCCGGCTCTGATGCTTTCTTACTCCTCCACACTTCCAGGAGTTCCCAGCCGTCTGCCCACTCCCCAAGTGTCTTGGCTTGTGTTATTGCCAATGCTCCGTGAAGGGGCGGGTGCGACCTATTGAGGCGCTTGTCTAGTACTGTGTTATAATCTCCAACCAGTATCCAGGGGCAGTGGGCCCCGTCTACCAGTGCGGTCCTTAAGCGCTGCAGGAATACTTCTAGCTCTGTTTTTGGTGCGTATATACTCCCTATTACTAGTGTCTAACCATCCAACTCCTCTTTCAACAGCGCATACCTGCCCTCCGTATCTATTCTCTGCTCTTGCATTCTCGCCGGCACGTATCCATACTGCCGCACCTCTTGCAAATGCGGAGTATGTTGTACTATACAGTTGACCTCTCCACTTTTTCTGTAGTTTGCATACCTCCGCATTTTTCAAGTGTGTCTCTTGGAGCACTATTATGTGCGCCTGTTCAGTTGTGCGTGTATTTCTTATGGAGTGAACCCATGCCCGTACATTCCACGTAAGAAACTTATACGATGCACGAGATGCCATTAACCCTACTTATGCTTGGTATAACTTTTCCACGCGTCCTGTCTCTGTGTTTCTGGTACAATGAGTTTTTCTTCCAGCTGGGTCCCCCTGCAACTGCATTTACTAAAAATAGAACTACCCCAATTCGAAGGTCCAACCCTAAAACTGTGCTAGACTATAATGATGCTAAAAACAAAAAGCAGCTCCAACTTACATTTCGCTTTTGCTCGGGGGGAGGATACGCCAGCCGCGGACCATCTCGCCCCCTGCCCTGACCTGCGTGCCGCGTTAGGCGGCCGTATAGCAAGGATTGTGCAAAGATACCTTAATGCATAAATCTGAGAATCGTACATACATCTAAATTTAGAGAAAAAAGACCAAGGGGAACAAATTCGAAACACCTCCCGGGCCACACCCCGCATTACATATATTATACATAGGCTTTCCTGTTTTCAGTTTCTCTTTTTCTTAAGATCTGGTGGGGTTTGTTCAGTGTTTTCAAGTGATTTCAATACCTTGAAAAACTGGTTATCAGGGTTTACACATATTATTTATTGTCCATAGGGCATATCTTACTCCCGCGGTTCCTAACAGTTACTACCGCCACGCAAACGCACAGTGTCCTAGATGCGCTGCACCGGGGGCCGACCTCATACATATGCTGTGGGGCTGCTGCAAATTGCACTCCTACTGGCGTGCAGTTCATGACTCCCTGCATACTATCATGGGAAGGGATATATCCTTCGACTGGGTGGTCTACCTACTGCATCACTTTCGTAGGACGAGCACAACTAAGGTGACGTCTCGGTTCCTGGATTTAGGGCTCGCGGTTGCAAAGCGCCTCATAACCAGGCGGTGGAAGGCACAGGACCCGCCCCACCCGCGGGCGTGGGGGCGCTCACTCGCTGCATGTGCCGGAGCGGAGGGAACTGCTATTAGGCGGGAGGAGACACTAGGGTTGAGGAAGACGCCCATAGCCGCGCAATGGGAGGAGATGCTTCAGGCGCTCAGACATGCTGAGGAGGGGGATGGGATGGGTGAGCAGCAGGGGGGGGGGGGAGGCGACGTCAAGCCGGGCAGCAGAAGATCCGCCGGAGTGACCCCGCAGGGTTCCACACACAGCACACACCCGCATTGGGCGAGAGGGGACAATGCACCCGAACGCGTGATTGTGTGCTGCAGTTTCGTCACTAAATGCAATCGGGGGAGAGGGGGACTACACGGGGGCAGGGATAGCGATAGACACACTGGAGCTGGTCTACTTTTGAGGTGGTTGAGGTTCTTTATGTTTGTTTCCTTATTGTTTCTGGACAGTAGCTGCGGATTCGGCTGCAGGACTCACCGGGATATCCTGATGAGCTCACGCGGGGGAAGGCAGGACTGCACATATCAATATTTGAGATTTATGCCTCATTAGGGGTTCAATGCAGCTGGGCGGAGTTCATCAAGCTACGACCTAATTATGTATCTTTTAAGTGCGCTATGCACTGCTGTTATACTCAAGGAGCTCGTATGCTACTGTACCGAATGTCTGTATTGGTGTTTGGAAAAACAACAAAATTAATAAAAACAGATTTAAAAAAAAAAAAAATCACGGTTTACACATTTTCGCGCCATTAAAAACAAGAGGAACAGTGTTTTTCCGGAGTTCATGGAACATTTTGCTTTTATTGCTTGCTTTCTGCACTGATAGTACATGGTATATAGACAGTGTACGTACAGTGTAAATGAGGTCCAAATACATTTTTACAAATCAAACTTATCGTAGTACACCATACAATACTTCTTCAGTGAGTCTTTGGTCATGCATGCTCGCTCTTTCCTTCCATGTAAACTTTTATCTGTGAAAGGGCCCTCTCAACATTGGCACTTGAGACAGGCAATGCCAAAATAGCCAGTATACAATATGCTAACTCTGGCCACTGACATAGCTTTCCATGTCAATACTGGTCCACCTGAAGATTGTGAGTCTCTGCAACATGTTCTGCAACGTTTGCGTTGAACAGGGCGCATATGCCCTCGGAGTCATTGAAGCAGTCAAAAATAAGGACGCACTTTTGAAACTCCTGAGAAAATTTCTCTTTACGGAAGGGGTCTATAACTTGTGCAGAATACCACAGTGAGGCTTCATTGACTTCAAATGCCATGGTTGGTAAAGGGCTATTTCTCATACATTGTAAAATAAGTTGCTGAATTGCTCCTCAACATTTCTTTGCTTACTAAGTGGCAAGCACTCTAACATGGAATAAGTTGCAGTGCCAAAGTCACTAAAAGTGTCACCCAGCCTACTCTCAAGGAGATGTTTCACATCTATACCAATTATGCTGAGCACTTGGTAGACAAGGGTGTTTTCAGACAATTTTTTCTTTATTATGGCCACTACAGCAGTCATCCTTTCCAGTAAAAATCTAAGAATGCCATAGAGTGTCCTTTTTTTCGAATCACTATCAATATATGTTCAAAGATCCTCACATTTCTTGCCTTTGGCATCATCACTCAGGAAAGGTTCTGTAAACGGTTGCCACGGGGATAATATAGCATTCATGGCCTCTAGGACTGAGACCCACCAGCTAAGTGACACAGTTCGGATGACTCTTTCTTTGATGCCATACAGAATGAGAAATATTTGTGTTTTAGTTTCTGTGCATAACGAAACGGTGCACCAGAATGGACTAAAAAGTGGCGTTCTTCATTAACTCTGCAGATTGTAAAGATGCTTTCAGCATACCATCTAACAGGTGGCAAGGATCTCTTACAGAGAAGCACTTTAGCTCAGGTATCGATTTTGACAGGTCATCACACAACTTTTTCATATACGTAGCTGAATCACTGCAAATACAAAACAGAATCACTCCAATCTTTTATGAACTTCGAAAGAACCTCTTGCAGTGGCATTTCAAGTGACACTGCGTTCCATGTTTTCCAAAAGTCTGGTGTCATCTTTCACCAGTATCCAGATGCTTTGTGAATGCACTCTTTTCACATATACCTATCACTATAGCTTGCATTGAATATTTAAAGCCTGGGGTGTTTGGCAATTCATCTACTATCAATACTGACTCACTAGAAAAGGGGGCAGATGTATCAATGGTTTTTACCCATTCTCGGTGTGTAAATGTGATGGTACATATGGGTAAAGATTCTTATGAAACCTACATTTTTCCTATCAGTGAAAGACTCAAATGTAGCCAAAAAATCTAAAATGATTTTGATATTTCCTGATTCTCTACAGTTCATAAAATAAATAAACAACACCTACAACATGCTTCTAACCCCTGTATCTTTAGACCAAAGACCACACAACTGAAAAAAGAAAGAAGAAACAATATTTTACTGACACCCCTAAACAACAAAACTCAATCAAAATAATGTTACTCCAGTCTTTCTTACTGCTACCTAATAAAACAAAGTTACATTGGATTGGCCCATTCAGGAAGAAATAAAAATGACTCTTTCACACTCCTTTTCTTTTCTTTGAACGGCATTTAGTTTGTGCTCTGCATGTTTTTTTTCAGTGTTTATATGTTTATACTAGTGAGGGCTATTTCCCTTCTGGTGGGGTTTTATCAGTCATTATAGGTTTAAACCTAAAACCGGACAGCCTAATTATACATTTCTGAGCATCCAGACAATACAGTTACCAACTTTCGCCGGCACCTTCCGCACTACTTCTGCCTGTTTCAGTACATAGTGTTCCTGGTCTACAACTGAGTGGGCACTCCGGCAGTTACGCCTGTGTTTAGCCACCATTCCCGATGTTTGACCTGCGAGTTCGTTCAGTTCTCCATGTCCCTGGCAGTTTGTGGCATTAGAGAGGGAAACGGCGGTTGGCTAGTTTTTTAGTCCGTTGCTGGTGCTCCCTCTGATGATGACTCCCGCTGGTTTGCTTCACCAGTCAACCTCCATGCTGCTGCCGCTCTCTGCTCCGCCCTTTTGATCTTCTGTTCAAGAGTAGGCGCCCTCTCATCCCGCATCCTCTGCTGCCTTATGTTTCTTTGACCTACGTGCCTACCCCGTTGACTCAACCTCCGAGGCTCTCGGTAGTCCTCTAATATTGCCAGATCTGGAAAATTGATCTTAATCCATTGCCATGCTGCCTCTACATCTTCAAAAAATGGCTTGCATTGTCATGTATTATTTTCAGTTTGGCAGGATATATCAGTGCGTAACGCAGGTTGAGCTGTTGCAGGTGTTGCTTAACACAGAAGAAAGCTTCCCGTTGTCTTTGCACCTGCATTGTCTAGTCCGGGAATAGAGAGACCTTGGAATTTTCATAAGAGTGGTGGTTTTTCTCGTGCTTGGCGCAGTACTGTATCTCTATCCCTGTAATTCAGGATTTTTGCTACGATCGGCCATGGTGATGACCCAGGGGCCCTCGCTCCCCTTGTGTGCCCTCGCTCCCCTTGTGTGCCCTTTCAACACAACATTTCTGACAGACCTTCAGGCACCACCGCCGAGCGCAACCAGTTTTCTCTGAAACATGTGGGGTCTCGGCCTTCACTTTTTTCGGGCATTCCCACTATTCGGATGTTCTGCCTGCCCGCCCCTCTGCATCATCCACTTTGTCTTGTAGCTCCTTGTTCTGCCGCTGCATTTGTGAGACCGTTTCTGATTGCGCCTTTCGCCATAATGTCATATCTGACAAGGCTGTTGCATGGGTCTGTACTGTTTCCACAAGTTTCTTGTGGTCTGCACATAGTATGCTTATATCTGTTGTGAGGTTGTCCAATTTTTGCTCCAGCACTGTTCTTGATTCGTGTTTTTCCTGCAATATGATGTCTAATTTGTCTGCTGGTTGCTCTGCCGGCATCAGGATGTTTGGAATTATTTCCGGCATGTTCGGAGAGTCGTGCAGTGGATTGGAGCTCATCTCACAGATGGGCCTTGATCCACCTGCTTTCCTTTTGTCCTCCCCATGGCGGCTTCTACACCATCCACCAAGACTCTACGGTGTATTGTCGCTCCTGTAGTGGTCTCCAACACGTTCTACATTCTTCTTTGCTTAGCGAGCCTCTCGGGCTGCTCACAACTGTCTGTGCTAGGAAGACTCTCTGTGTCTGATCAGCTGTCTCAACCGCAGCCCCTGTTCCAACTGTTAGGAAATATATTTGTGCCACTCCGCTACCTGGGATACGCTGGTAACTCTTCTTGGATTTGCGCAGCCCCTGTATTTGAGCCCACTCCTGCAAGTACTGAGCACTTTGTAGTACTTTTGTTCTCCGCTGTGCCAGTCTCACCCCACAACAAACTCCAGTACAGTCCAATTTAGGGCCCAGTTGTGCTTGAGGCCCGTAAATCTTCAGGCCCGTTATTACACCCAGCTGCTCAAGGGAGTTGGAACCGCCCGTTCTTTACCCACCACGCTGGCTCACCACTACAAGGGGGCGGGGGGGGGGGGAGGAACAGTCCTTTACTAAGCATATGCCCCCCCAATATGCTCCTGGGCAGTACCTGTTGCCATTTCTGGCTGTCGCCTGCAGCGCTATTCTCACCTTGCTGCCAGCACCGGTCAGGTCCTCCGTGCGCACTTCCCAGGCTCTCGTGTACCGCCCCGAGAAGGGAGGCACTTCACTGCTCTTGCGGCCGTCCTGTGCTGACTGATGTGCTGACATGGGCGAATTAGTTCACTCTCCTTCCGCGCTGCCGACCTGGTGGGCGTGCTGCTGTTGCACCCGACCAGCTTTTAGGACAGAGCACCCCTGCCTCCACCAATAGTCCCGCCGTGTCTGATCTTCTAGCACAGTCTCTACTCAAAGCCCTCGCCGTTACATATGCCTGCATCCATTTGTATCCAGGGCTTGCTGGTGTTGTGCAGTTCACTATGGCCCACAGGTCTATGTCCACAATTGTTCAATGACCCACACTGCAATCGACTCGCACAAATGTCTCGCTGTACACTGCGCATAATTGTGGCAACGTCACTCCAAAGTCTGAGCCTCTGCCACTTCAGTAGGAGTCCAGCAGCGTCAAGGGGCCGAGCTCTCTTAGTCTCTTCTGTACAGTCGCCAGGCCTCATGTGGGGGAAGCGCCCTTCCGGTTCCAACGCAGGTAACCCACAGCTGGTAAGGGGGGGCGCACGTGCAACACTGTGCGCTCACCCCCAAACTTCGTTGCGACCAGTGGTTAGGGCCCCTCAAGGTCTCCGTTGGCGGCTTCACATTCCAGGCGTTCCGCCCTCAGGATGGGCCTGCTGTTGTACACTTCACCGGCGTGCTTGCGAACTCCCGGGAAGGGAATTGCGCCGATGTCAACATCTCAACTCGGAGGTGCTTAGGGCGTCGCCGAAAGTGGAGCAGCCCAATCCACGTTTATGGGCGAGCCCTGAGTCCGCCTTGATGTGCTGGCCGCAAGCCGCGGTCTTGTGTAGCTCGCCTGTCAGTCGACGCTTCTGCCCCATGTATCTGCGCTACTGATGCATATTTCTTCTCCTGCGTGGCCACAAATCCCTGCCGGGTGCCTCAGCCACACATCCATTGCAGTGGCAGCAACAATATTCTAGGATTATGGAGGATTCGCGGGGAGCTCTCTAATTCAGGCGTCCGCCATTCTCCGCGGCTGGCCTCGCCCCCAACTGCTGTTACACATTCAGAACTAACCATTGAAAATGTATTTTGACGAAGATGACCCTTTGTCTAAGATGGGTGATCCAGCGCAACTGAGAGAGAGAGTCGGGGAAAAAGAGAGCAAATTTACAACTATCCTTCCGGCGTCGCAGACCCGACGTCACACTAGCTCATTCACACACGCATTTATTGGTGGGGCCTATAACACCAACACTCATACATTTCCTCTCACGAGTCTGCACACAGGAGGGATGATGATTACACGCTGGACATGTGGGTGGGGTACCTTATAACCTATAGTGAAAGAAAAGTTACTTTACAAAATATACATTAACATTCGCCACCTATAGATTCCTAATCCTAATCATCAAGGCACTCCGCCCACTTGGTCTACAGACCAATTAGTTGGATTGGTTGAGGTTGATTTATAACCAGCTAAAACACATTTAAGACTCAGAATCCTTAATTCTCTTTAACGAAGAACCCCAAACTCATAATTTCTGTTAATCAATATTTGTTTATCTAAAATTTCATTGTAATTAATATTAGCATTTGTCTCTTCAAAAGTTTAGAATTTCTAGATCAATTTAGTTAAATCACAGAACATCATATTTACCTATTCTGGCTATCTGGGTTTTCTCTAAATCATTTGCTCTGCATAACCGAATTTTGTCGTTAAATTGTCCAAATAAGCAGCCTTGAGCTCAGAGTCCGAAAGTCCTTTGCTCAGCACGTTACAGTCCCAAAGATCGTCAAAGGACCAGAAGTCGTGCCAGCATCTGTCATCGCCTGTGGGGTCAAACAGGGTGTGCAGTCATAGTAACCGCCGAATGTGTTAACCCCTCCCTATTCTACTACTCTTTTTATAATAAATTTTGGGATAACATGAAACATTTTTGGGCGGAGAATGATTGCTATTGGTTGGGGGCAAACGTCCGATTTTTGGAAAGTCCACGTTCACATGGATTTTGCTGATCTGTTTCCGGTGATGATCCAATACTGATTGTTGCAAAGTTTTGTCTTCTATTTGTATGAGTCCATTGTTCTTTTATACCATTTTCTAATGTCCGGGGTCTTGGCAGTCCACCAATATCCTATCCTTGACAGGGACAGGGTGTATAGAAGTCGTTAGGAAGTTCATGGAGCCATCCGAGTCTGCGCATTAGACTTCGCGCTTCAGGAAATGGTGGCCACTTCTGAACTCGGTTTCTTCTGCCATATTGCGATAGGCCCAAATGTCAACTTAGGTGAAACAAACACAAAAGAATAATTAATACAAAGAAATGATGCTTCTAATGTTATACCCTTACTAATCCCTTTATATATTAGTATTTTCCTAGCATATAGCGACATTTAAAGCAATATATTCACCTTTACGGTCCTCCACGAAGATGTAAACGTCACAAAAGCAACATAAATCATGCGATATCTAATTACCACATATACTACTATTAATATGCGTATGTTATTTTAGTTATTAGAGTTATTTTGCCATGCAAATAGCAAGTTCCCACGTGTAATTTGTGTATGCAAATGGTTAGTTATAATAAATCACAGCACACCATTTGTAAATTATTATTAGTAGGTTATTCAATTAATACTTTCATGCAAAATAGAGGAGGTATACAACATTTTGCACTACCTGCTCCATCATGGGCATGTAACTAAAACACGTTTTAATTGTGTTTTTCTTTTTTTAAATAATGAAGTTCATTTTGAGATCTTACCTAAGAAAGCATATGCGCTGTCTGTTACGAGACATGTTGTTAGCCTACAGGCCTCTTAGGACCTGCCCATTGCTTATGATTGGCAGAATCATTTGCTTGCTTCATATTCGCGGCTTCCGTGACTTTTTTTTTCTTTTTCTGCTGTTTGTTCCTCCCCTGAAGCTTGGGTCCTTTACTTGCGTTCTTCCACTGCTCCCTTATCAGCCTCTACTTTTTTCTTAAGCACACTTATGAGTCTCAATGTGTTTTCCAGAATCTTTCTTTCCTGTGTGTTTCCCCCACCTCATTCTCCCTCCCTCAGTTGCTTTTCCTGCTTCATCCCTGCCAGCCTGCCCACATTTTGTTGCCATTCTTCCTTCCCCTACCCTCATTCAGTTGACCTCTCCACCCACCCTCCATTGTCCGTGTGCTTCTCCATCCCGTTCAACCAAGTGCTTCCCCATTGTTTTCTCTGGTTTGTTCTTCCCCACTACATACGCATCCTTCTGTCTCACCCTTCCTCCCTCCATGTTGCCTTGTCCACCACCCGCTCCCTGCCACCAACCCTCTCCCGCATTTGTTTTTTTTATTAAAAATAAACAAAAACACAACAAAGCAATTTGGGCCAATATCAACAAAGTGCATTTCCCTCATCTATTTATTATCCATCTCGGACTAGTAATAAAAAAAATGCTTGCCTCATTTTGTAGGCGTGTGTATTTGTGCTGACAGCTGCATCTTAGTGCTTCTTTTTGAAAATCTTTACAGCCATGCATTCCCTGTGCAGTATGGCAAAAAAAGTTGCTAATAGGTTTCATAGGTGATATTTCTTGGCTTTGCTGATGCTTGTTTAAGAACAAATGTTACTGGCTTTGTTTCGAGATGTGTTCAGTTTTACAAGGGTTTTCCCTAAGTGAAACACAGTTTTGTGCATTCTTTTGTTATATAATCCCACCTTGTTTCCCTTAGAATTCTTCAGGACACAGCAGTTAGAATGTTGAAACAAGCTGCCATGTGTGCGTCAAGTTTCCCTTCATTGTACTTCTCTGGTTGACTTGTATTAAAGGACAGTCTTAAATAAAGAGTGCCAGATATCTCAGTTCTGCAGGACTATGATGAAGGTGCCATCCAGAACCTAATTCACTCAACTCCCAGTGAGGTAGTGGAATCACCACCTCAGGGCTACAAACCGCTTGGGTAAGAGGGCACTGGGTAGGGGATCACGCTTTTTGGTTGGAAGAGCGGACTCTACCTACCACCTTGCACCCAACGAGATACAATGCCACCACGTCAGTAAGAAAGCTTGATGCCCATAAAAACTCTGGAGTAAGTTGTTTTGTTGCTAGGAATGGTTCCTTGACCATGAAAAAACCTGATGGATTTAGCTACTGTACTCTAGAGTCAGCATTTGACCCCACTCCTGCTGACTTGCTTGATGTAATCGCAAACTCTATTCATAAGTTTATATTATTTTCAAATGTATTTCACCGCATGGTGCGAAATTATTCAGCCCACAAAATAATTGACATTTAACTCCTTCGTTTTTGTTTAAACCGCACACTTAGTACTATGAGGTATTTTTGCGATACAGAACTTGGCACTTTCCTGAACTGAAAAGCCTTTTGATTACTTATGGCCTGGCTTTAAATGTAAATCTGAAAACAATCCCTCATATTTTAGACTGATCGTTTATTGTATTTGTTATAATTCAGTGGAAATCAGACTTTATGGCTTTGCACCTGTAACCAAAATAAATGCAATAGTACATTTGCTCAGTCGATTGTGTTTGTCTTACAGTAGAGCATTCAAAGGCATTGCAGTTGATTTGATAAGCTTTTGTGACAGATATGTATACTTAACAGACGTGAGTCTGGAGTAATCTGAAGGAGATAAGATTTTGAGCCAGAAGCTCTAACAAAGTAACTGTATCCACAGACCGCATCAATCACAGCAGTGAAGTATTAGGATATTAATAGCTAAGTAAACTGATAAGAAAAGTGTGCCATTTCACGGAGAGCCATATAACACAGTGACATGCCAGTGCATAGGCAGCAGGGCAGGTTGCTAATCAGCAGAAGCTCTCGGATTACCGCCAACATTATACTCCATAATCACGTTGTACTGACAAAGGAAAAGCATGACGAGGGTTAAGAGTTGCTGTTTTTATATAATGAACCAATCAAGTTTACAGCAGATAAACTTAAGGAAAAAGTTGAACTGCTCCAGTGAAACCTGCATTCTAATTGTTTTTTTCTCCATTTGTAACTGTAGGTCTTATTTACATCTGCCTAACTTGAATTTGTTTGCCCCTCTGTTGCTGTTTCCAACTTCTTACTTTTTAGATTTTGCCTATCAGACACCTCAACCGGTCTTTAGGCAAGAAGACCTATTGTCAGCTACAGTGGGCTTGGAGCCCGCCTGTTACTTAACATTGGTTGGCTTGATTGTCACTCATTTTCTTACTTCTTATTTGTTACCTTGTGTGGGCTTTACTTAGTGTTCTTGTGTTTGTCCCTCCCTTGAAGAATGGGTGCATAACTTCTGTCCTTCCACTGGTCGTTTTTCAGGCACCAGTTTTTCTTTTTGTTTAAGCACTCCAGTGCATACGTTTTTCAGCTGTCTCCCTTATGTACTTCTCCTAAGTTTGCTGCACTTGCCAGAGAGTGCATCTTCCCCTCCTCCCTCTGTTGCTTTTTCGGCCCTGTGCTTCTCTTCACCAGCTTCATGATACTCTGTCTCTTTCTTTCTCGCTCCTTCGCTTTTCAACCCTTCTCCATTTTGCTGTCTCCTCATTTGTTGCCCTCTCCACGCCACTACTGCTTTTCCCAGCCCTTTAGTTGTTTTCCCCCACCACTGCCCTCTGTGCTGTGCCCTCTGTGCTGCTTCTGCCCCCCTTCTGCTTTTCCCGTCCTGTGCTACTTTTTCTTATTTACCAATCTAACGAGGATCTGTAAAAAAATTATTTTTTTTTTAAAGCGCTTGCCTAATTTTGTAGGCACGACCATGGTTTCATTAGGGGTTCAAACAAAAGTAGATACTTCAACAACATTGATAACAGTAAAGAAAAGAAATTATCGACAGTTAGATTATTCTAGTTATAAAATTGACAATAGCCCATTCCTAAGAGTAAATAGTTTAAAGAATGTCCTAGGCATAGGAACAAACATCTCCCAGATTTGAATCTTAACAGAGACCAAAAGGAAATGGGTAGAGCGTCGATGTTTTAGTTTAGATGAATCTGAGACCATCCTCCGAACAGGATGTTTCAATGAATATCAAAGACCTCTCAGAGCAAAGGTCAAAGTAATTTTAAGGAAAGTGATTCTTGCAGAAAATTGCTAGATACCTTTGCCGAGTGAGAGACATCCCGTAAGGTACAAACTTACATCCAAATATGTTATCTAGCCAAAGGTGTCACAGTCTGCGATCCCCGTTAGCTCTCCACAAAATGCAACATTCCTTATCAAAGACCTTCTCTGCATCCAATGCTATTGCCGAGGCAGGCTGATCAAGATGATGGGCTTTTTCAATGGAATGGCTAAAATGTCTGACGTTATCAGCGCTGAATCTTCCCTTAAGGAATCCAGATTGTAAGGAGTGTATTATTTTTTGGAGGATAGGATCCAGCCTGCTAGAATTTGTTCACATATTTTGCAGTCGATGTGTATAAGAGATATGGGGCGATAGTTTTTGGGGTTAGATGGGTCTTTACTTTTTGGGGTATAGCTATTATGGTTACCTCAGCGGCAAAGCCCTCGATGGTGCCTGTGGAGAAGTGGGCAAAAAGGTCTTCTGAGGAGGAACTTCAGGTTTGGTAGAAGGAGGCCGGGAAGCCGTCCGGACCAAGAGCCTTCCTGCCTTTCATTTTTTAATAGCCTTAAAAAGTTCATAGTGGGATGGATATTGGATGTTCTAGAGAAAGTTTTGTCATTTCATCTAGCTTTGTGATATACATTTTGTTAGAATGTATTCCAAGCATATTTCATAGTGTCTATTATGGCTCTTGTAGTAGAGTGTGCAATAGAATTGTTCGAAGGTGTACAATATATTTTTCTCATTCATTGAGGGGATTCTATGTATAGGTTATTCTTGTTTTCTGATGGTTCTGTTTTAGGTAAGAGGCTAGAATTCTACTGACTGTATTTAGTCCGCAGAAGTTGATGCCTTTCTATCGTTGGACAAATAAGTGTGCTTTGTTGCTTAAGATTATATTATATTTTATTATATTCGTATTTCAATTTCGTAAGTGTATTTAACTGTGTTTTGTCTTTGGATTGTTTGAAATCTTTTTCTAATGGTTTTATTCTTATTTCAAGTTGATCAAGGGCTATATTGTTTACTTTGTTTTTCTTAGCCATAAGTATAATCATGTGTCCCCGGATAGAACATTTCAGGGCATCCCAGACTATTTGGGGATTAGGGCCAGAGTTTCTGTTAAGTTCTATGTAGTTTTCAATTCAATTTCTGATTATTTCCTCAAACAAATGGTCCTCCATGAGGAGTTCTGGTTCTTGTATTGCAGGAAGTCTGATATAAGAGGGAAATACACGTGTGATTTGAAACAAGCATTGGTTCAATGGTAGGGGAATATGTGGCTGGGATGTGCATTTCATCATCTAGGATATGATCTATTTGGGAGAAAGAGTTGTGTGAATGGTGGAAGAACAAGTAGTCCTTGCCTGTGGGGTTGAATAGTCTCCAGATGTCCTTTAGTTTAAGGGAATCACACATATTTAGCATCTATTTGTTTGACTTGTTGTGTTTGAATTGGCAGGCAGAATTTCTATCCAAGATGGCTTCCCACGGTAGGTTAAAATCCCCTCCTAAGGTGAGTCTGCACTGGGAGGACAAGCTTGATCTTTTTTTGTTGAGGTTCAACCAGAAGGCTGGGTTATCATTATTAGGGGCATAAACATTCACAACCATAATTTAAGTATAGTTTTTCTGTAACTTGGTGAGGAGCCACCTGCCTTTGGGGTAGGCTTCTGAGGATGAGTTAGTAAGGCCAGAGTTTTTGGAGATGAGGGTAATACAGCCTTTTTTCTTTTGTTGATGGCTGGTGTACATGCTAAATCTCCAACCCATACTTTCTTTAGGAGAGTGGCCTCTTTCAGTGCCACTTTAGTTTCTTGAAGGAGTATTAAGTCTCCCTTAAGTTTGTGAGTGTAGAGTAGGATTTTTTGGCGTTTAGTTGGGTGGTTTTAGTCCCTTCGCATTTAGGGAGAGTACCTTTATGTTGTGCATCGTAGTGAGATGTAGGCTGTGACGGGAATGTCCCTGGTTGGTGGTCTATGGGTGTTTAGTCAGTGGTGCGGGAATGGGGTTCGGGGTGGTGGAGGATTATGGTTTGGGTACAATGTAAGGGAGAGGGATTGAGGGAAGGAGTAGAGGGTACAGAGATGAAAGAGAGAGCTATAGGACAGTAGGAGATGAGAGAAAAGAAGGATCAAGAGAAGGTTATGGTATAGAGGTGGTCTGTAAAGTCAAAGCAAGTAGCTAGGTATACGGTAGGGGTACATGAAGGGACCTATCTGAGGAAGGGTGGTAGGGGCTACGAGTGGTCGAGCCTAGGTTCCTGAGATTCTGTGGCGCTGTGCCCTATGCTAGTTTATAAAGAGTACTAGATAGCTACGGCTGTGGCTAGGTGACGTGTATGTGTCATAAGAGACAGGTGGTTGATGAGCCCAGGTGTCTTGGGGCCAAAATTCAAAGTGTAGTTAAAGAGTAACCGAGTAACCTGAGGCTGTCCATCGTACTCCTTATTATTAGACAGTGTCCATCAGGACAACTGATTACATATGTGCCAGTCCCAATATATTTAACAGAGTAATAATCATATAGAAAATTTTTCTTTGGCTTGTGATCCTATCAAAGCGATTTGTTTAAATCGTTTTTTATTGATTTTTAATTTTCCATCTTCATGAAAGACAAAATACATCATATAAAGCCGACCATACATTGAACCATCTAGCAATATCAAATAAGCATTTCGGTTGAATAGAAATAGAACGAACGTACATGTCTATGACATTATTGACATAGTTACAAGCTGAACCTCGACAGGGTAAAAGCCATCGTACATTAGTGACATGGTTCCATTAGTGTAGTATACAGAGTCTTCTCAGATCCTTCAGTGTAGGTAATTGCACAGATATTATAGAGGAAAAACAAAAACCAAAAAACTCAAAACCAGTAACAGCAGCATAGACTGACTTTTGGATGTACACTCCTCACCATGTCCCCCCCGCCTCCCCTCCCGTCCCTGTCGTCCCGTCCCGTAGCTCCCTGTAGGCCGACACCACCACCCAGAGACCACAACAATGTCCACCCTGGGCGTCCGATGGTGTATGTGTTACATGGCATTGCAAAAGTCTACTGGCGGGTTATCCGTCACTCACCGTAGGGGCGCCTCCCCTGTGTTCAGGTCGCCCCTCCGGGCTGCTCCCCTCAGTTTGTGTCAAGGCCTGGAGTAGTCCCTCCCATTGTGTCGCCATAGGCGTCTTCCGGAGTCCCAACGTTTCCTTTCGCAGAATGGCGATTCCCTCTGCTTTGGCCCATGCTAGGAGCGAATACCTCCATGCCCTTATGTGCGGCGGGTCTTGCGCCTTCCACCTCTATGTTAGTAGTCACTTAGCTACCACCAATCCCAAGTCAAGAAAGCAAGATGAAACGTTTGTGGCCGGTGTTCTGCGGAAGTGGTGTAACAAGTAAACCGGCCATTCAAAGGGTATGATGCGGCCTGTACATGTGCGTAGTGCCTCCCCAACAGCCCACCAATAGGGATATAGTTTGTGACCGCTCCACAGCATGTGTACCAGTCCTGCCCCTAACTCCGCGCAGAGAGGACACACTGCATCTGTGCGGTGAAAGTACCTATTGATCTTCTTGGGTGTAAGGTATGCTCTGTGGACTATAAACAGTTGTATTTGATGGAACCTCACGTTTTTGGGTATACGTGTTGGGCTCTTTATTATCTTATCCCAGTCTCTATCCTCCAGTGGTCACTCCAGGTCTGTTTCCCATTTGCGGCGTAGTGGTTGTAGACTTATCGCTGTGTGTGTACGTAGGGATGCCGCAAACCATCAAATCAAGTGCCTGCCATGCCCCATAACGTGAAGGTACTGTATGGTGAGGTGTTGGCTCGGCTCCTCTTTCATGTCTCCCCACCTAGAGGTTAGTGTCGTGACCAGTGAGCGGTGTCTTAGAATTTGCCCCAGCGGTAGCCCCATCTCTTCAACCAGGGATTCAAGTGGCATGAGTGTGCCGTCCCGGTACAAGTCTCCCATGGTCTGTATGTCAGCTTCGTGCCACTCCGTAAGTTCAAGAGGTGTAAGCACCCCAGGCCCGCTGGGGGAACCCTCTAGTGGTATGGCCGGTGCGTAGAGGACTAGCGCTCTAGTGAGGTATAGACTGCGATGGTAGCATTTATAAGCCACCGCCATGAGGAGTGGTGTCGGCGTTGGGGCTTTAGAGGCTGGATGAAAGAGTTTGGTAATATAGGCCTGGAGTAGTCCCTCCCATTGTGTCGCCATAGGCGTCTTCCGGAGTCCCAACGTTTCCTTTCGCAGAATGGCGATTCCCTCTGCTTTGGCCCATGCTAGGAGCGAATACCTCCATGCCCTTATGTGCGGCGGGTCTTGCGCCTTCCACCTCTATGTTAGTAGTCACTTAGCTACCACCAATCCCAAGTCAAGAAAGCAAGATGAAACGTTTGTGGCCGGTGTTCTGCGGAAGTGGTGTAACAAGTAAACCGGCCATTCAAAGGGTATGATGCGGCCTGTACATGTGCGTAGTGCCTCCCCAACAGCCCACCAATAGGGATATAGTTTGTGACCGCTCCACAGCATGTGTACCAGTCCTGCCCCTAACTCCGCGCAGAGAGGACACACTGCATCTGTGCGGTGAAAGTACCTATTGATCTTCTTGGGTGTAAGGTATGCTCTGTGGACTATAAACAGTTGTATTTGATGGAACCTCACGTTTTTGGGTATACGTGTTGGGCTCTTTATTATCTTATCCCAGTCTCTATCCTCCAGTGGTCACTCCAGGTCTGTTTCCCATTTGCGGCGTAGTGGTTGTAGACTTATCGCTGTGTGTGTACGTAGGGATGCCGCAAACCATCAAATCAAGTGCCTGCCATGCCCCATAACGTGAAGGTACTGTATGGTGAGGTGTTGGCTCGGCTCCTCTTTCATGTCTCCCCACCTAGAGGTTAGTGTCGTGACCAGTGAGCGGTGTCTTAGAATTTGCCCCAGCGGTAGCCCCATCTCTTCAACCAGGGATTCAAGTGGCATGAGTGTGCCGTCCCGGTACAAGTCTCCCATGGTCTGTATGTCAGCTTCGTGCCACTCCGTAAGTTCAAGAGGTGTAAGCACCCCAGGCCCGCTGGGGGAACCCTCTAGTGGTATGGCCGGTGCGTAGAGGACTAGCGCTCTAGTGAGGTATAGACTGCGATGGTAGCATTTATAAGCCACCGCCATGAGGAGTGGTGTCGGCGTTGGGGCTTTAGAGGCTGGATGAAAGAGTTTGGTAATATAGTCCACAGAGAGGGGAGAGGCTGAGGTCGCAGTGTCTTCACAACCTCTGTCTGCTAGCCAGCGGGCTATCCACTGTAATTGTGCGGCTAAATAGTAGTGCTCAAAACAAGGCGCAGCGAGGCCTCCCTGATCAGTGGGCAAGTACAACTTCGCCAACGCTATCCTGTGACGTGTGTTGCCCCAGAGTAAGTCCCTAAGCAGTTTCGGGAGTGTGGTAAAGAAGGCCGCCGGGACATATATTGGCAGGTTAGCAAAATAGTACAGGGGACGGGGAAGGATCACCATCTTGGATAATGCTACCCTGCCAGTGACTGTTAGTGGGAGCGTTTTCCAGAAGTGCACTTGTGACTTGATGGCTGTCATGGCTCGTCCCAGATTACCGCCAGTAAGGTCTGCCGGTTGACGATATATCTGGATTCCTAGATAGCGGAAAGTATCAGCTTTCCACTGTACCTTTGTACCTTCTAGGATGTAGCCCGGGTCTTAAGTATCCCCCCCCCAAAATGCGTAAAGGCAGGACTTGTTGGCATTTACTCTGAGTCCCAGAGAGTGGCGAAGTCACGCAATGTGTGTGCCAGCTGAGCTGGTATATTTCCCACATCTCTCACGAAGACCAAGAGGTCGTCCGCGTACAGCGACACCTGGTGTGTCGCATCCCCTAGGGGTATTCGATCTCCCAGCGTCGCTCGCAGTGCCGCTGCCAGGGGCTTGATTGCAAGCGCATACAGGAGGGGTGAAAGCGGGCACCCCTGCCTGGTGCCCCTGCGTATTGGTATGGCGTCAGAGATGTATGGCCCCATCCGCACCCTAACTGTGGGATTATTGTATAGCAGGTCAACCATCTGGAGAAATCCCCAGCCCATACCACAATAGCACTGCCACGAGGTAGCTCCACTCCAGACAGTCGAAGGCCTTCTCAAGATCCAACACAAGGCATCCCGCCCTAGGCCACTCCCTCACGCTGTCCGATGCCACTCTAAAAAACCTCCGCAAATTCAGTGATGTACTACGCTTGGGTACAAAGCCATTTTGGTCGCTGTGGACCAGCTCAGGTACCACTGGCGCTAGACGTTCCGCCAACACCTTGGCGAATATTTTATAGTCCACATTGAGGAGTGCCAAGTTTTCGGGGTCCCTGCCTGGTTTGAGCAGGGACACTAGGTAGGCCTCGCGCATCGATGGGGGCAGTGTGCGCTCTTCCAAGGCTGTGGAGTAAAGGGTATACAGCCGCTGCGCTAGAGTCTCCCGGTAGGCCTTATAGTGGTCAGCGGGTAGGCCATCCGGTCCCGGTGCTTTCCCAGACGCCATGGACCCAATCGCCTCCCCGATTTCCTCTAAAGTGAGGGGAACATCCAGCGCCTCTTGGTGGTCTGAGACTGTGGGTAGGTAGATAGGCTCTAAAAATCTCTCCAGATCGGGCCGGAGCAACGCCCTTTGGATTGATACAGTTGTGTGTAATGATCGGACATCACCCTGTGTATCTCTCGCTGTGTATATACCAGGGCCCCCTCAGGTGTGCGTATGGCTCCAATTGGGGCATAGTTGCTCTCCTGTTTTAGCAGCCAGGCCAGCAAGCGGCCCGCTCTGTCTGCTTTAGCATGTGTACGAACCGTGTGGTCTGTATAGTTGTGGCATCTCAGTCATTCCATGAGTTCCGCATGTTGTGCCCGAAGGCTTTCCAGATGGCCTGCTCGTCGGCCTTCGCCCTCACCCTCTTGCTCATATTGGAGTAATTGTGATTCTAGTCGAGTGAGCGATAAAGTTAGTTGTTTGCGTATGTCCCATGTGGCAAAGAGACAGTGTCCCCTGACAGCCATTTTGTGGGTGTCCCATTCCACCAGCGCGGTACTCGCCGTCCCTCGTTAAGCTCGAAATACTCAAGAACAGCCGTCTCCAGGGATGCACGGAATTCTGGGTCTTCCAGTGCGGCTGGTTGGAGTCGCCAAGTGGGTATGGGAGGACGATCGGGTTCCCAATTCAGCTGTAGCCTCATAAGGTTGTGGTCAGAGTGTGTCCGCCCTAAGTATTCCGCTACCTCAACCAGCGGGATTAGTGACTGGGAGCCCACCACCCTATCTAACCGCACATGCAGGTCGTGTACTGCAGAGTAATAAGACTGGATACGGTTGCTCGGGTGTAAGACACGCCACAGGTCTAGTAATGCCCAATGTGATAGCCAGTCTTTAAGCGCCTGCGCGTTTGATACAGCTGTTGTCTGACGGAGGGGTGGGAAGGATCTGTCCGCATGTACATCTAGCACGGAATTGAAATCCCCACCTAGCAACCAGGGAATCCCAACGTAGGGGGTCAGCATTGTGGACAACTGTGTTAGAAATGAGGGTTGGTTAATGTTCGTGGCATATATAGTGCCAGCAATATTTGTTGGCCATTGTGTCCCCCGCACTAAAGTATATCTGCCTTCAGGGTCTGTCATTGTGTCCGTGCAAATGAACGGGGTGACCGCTCTCACCCAGATCAATGTGCCCCTTGCGTGCGCGGAGTATGTTGTGCCGTACACTTGTCCCCTCCAGCGCCTCCGCAGCCTGTCTAGTTCCGGCTGTGTCATATGTGTTTCCTGCAGAAGGGCAATTGCAGTCGTGTGCCTCTAAAGGTACGCGAATATGGAGTAGCGACGCGCAGGTGTGTACATGCCAGGCATGTTCAATGTGATTATGTCAGCTCGTGTCATCCCTGATGTGTTGAATCGATAGGGACACCAGGGTCGGGCCGCACCACAGGGTACGGAGGTCAGGGACAGTTATAGGTGTGCCGGGATGCTGCAACAAAAACAATAGATGAACTAAGAACATCTTAACATCTGGGGCGGACATTTCGTGATGTCCGTCCAAACCTCTGTAACTGTCAAGTAGTGTGAACTAGGTCAGTGTGCTGCCTATTGGGGTGCGCGCATTAGTGGTGTTGTGCTATGGCCATCCCCCCAATTCCTGTATGTGTGGTGTGCCATCCATATACACACCTGTGTCGCTATTGGTGGGCGTATTGCTACTGTACTGCCTCTGTGTGAGGTGGGCATTTCATTTAACCCAGTAGACCCACCCCTCCACCCAGCATCGAGCAAGATTGTAAACGCTAACAAACAGTGTTCTACTTGCGTGAGCTGTCCATGCCAGAGTCCATCTCGACAGTAAATTCATATAATGCCATCCGCAGTTTGTGGGGTTGTCACTGGTAAGCCGAGGTCCTTGGATATCTCCGTTGATGGCGACAAGGAGCCACTGGCCACTAACATGTCACGCGTGTAGAAGTCCGATCATTCTTTGGGGTGTGGGGATCCGAGAGTTGTGACTGCTTCTAGGGCGTCCTGCCTTTCCCTCCTTATGTTCTCCGGGCTCGGGGCTGTAGTTCCAGGTTTGGCATTCCTCATAGTTCCCCGTCGCCGTCTGATTCTCCTGCCCGCTGAGTTGTCGCCATCTGAGCCCGAGGGCCTCACGCCCGACCACAGCCCCGACTCCTCTAACCAGTCCCACGTCTCCTCAGGTGAGTCAAAGAAGCGGGTCCCCTCTTTCGTGACCACTCGCAGTTAGGGTGGGAACAACAATGAGTAAGGTAGTTCTAGGGCTCTGAGCTGGCGTTTCACCGCTGTATAGTTGCTCCTGCGTATCTGTACCAGAGCAGTGTAGTCAGGGAAGAGCATAACTTGGCTACCGCTCACCTTGAGGTGTCCATCTTGCGTGTTTCACGAAGTACCGCATCCCTGTCCCTGCAGTTAAGCAATTTAAAAATGAACGGTCGTGGTCTGGCTCCTGGTTGGAGTTACCGTGCCGGCATGAGGTGGGCTCTTTCAACCGCAAACTGCATTGACAATGTTCCCTGAGGTAGGAGATCGCGCAGCCAACGCTCCATGAATTGTTCCGGGTTTCTTCCTTCTTCGCCTTCCGGCAGACCCACCATACGGATGTTGTTGCGGAGGGAACGGCCCTCTGTGTCTTCTGCTCTGTTTTCCAGGTCTTGGACGCGGTCTATCAGGTCTTGCAGCGTAGCTGTATGACTTTGTGTGACAGGCTGGAGCTCCTTCAATGTTTGGCCTTGTGTGGTGAATTTTTCGGCCAACTTACGGTGGTCTGCGTGGAGTAGGGTGAAGTCCGAGGTGACCTTATCTATCCTAGCTTCCAAAGAGGTCCTGGTGTGTTCCAGCGCATCACCTATCCTTTCCACCACTGCAAGTACTGAATCCATTTTGGCTGCCAGAGCTGTGGTCGTAGGTTCTGTCACCCCTCCAGTGTTCATATTTATGGGGTCCAAGCCGCTCGCGCACAGAGGTCCCTGCTGTATCTTGGCTCTCATCCGGCCCATTACAAGCTGCTGCGCCGTTGGCATTCGCGGTTAGGTACCTGAAGGGGCGATGTACCGGTGGTGGTATTACTTTTAGAGGGTTCTACTGTGCGGACTGCACAGGAGATTTGGGCCGGCGTGGCAGTTTGTGGTAGCCTCGCTGCCCTCCTCTGTCTGCGTGCAGGGGCACGTGCACCGACCTGTGGGGTCTGTGTACCGTCTCCACCTCGATTATTTGCTGGTAGAATAATTCTCCCCATTTTCCAACAATGGCGAAGCTCCAGGCCACTGCAGTGTATCTATGCCTGAATGCGGTGCTGCCAGTTTTCGCAGTTATGAGGCAATGCTGAGCTCCCCAGAGGCGATAGCTCGCGTGGGTTCTGACTTCTCAAGCAGCAGGGTCTTAGGTGTGTGGAAGTGGGAGTCTGCAGCTTTTGCACACATTCAGTGGCTCCCCCACGCTCTCTTACTGTTTTTTATAGTGGTTACCACAATGCCGACAGTGACCGCTAGTCAACGTCCTCCTAGCCGCGGTGAACTCGTGTGGGCCTCCGCCCGCGCCACCTCACTTTGTTGTCTGCGCCAGCGGCGCGACGTTGGCCTGCCTTTCAGGTCCCAGCTGGGGGCTTTTGGGTCCCTGCGATTAATGCGACTGCCCGCTTGCACCAGTTTAGTCCAGTTCAAGCCCCTCACACAAAGCACCGTGACTGCATCTTCCCTTGCTTCCTCATTAGTACGTAACACTTCTTTCCTGCTGGCACTATTTGTTCTGGCTGTTTGTGCGCAGCGGCGTACCTCTGCACCAGGCCGCACCAACCTCTACCCCGAGTCTTCAATGCCCGCCTCACGAGGACCCCGCAGGTCTGCCGCACCTCAGCCACACACTCTCCGCATCAGCGGCGTCGCTCCAGGGGCCCGACTCACCAGGATCTGCACCACCGAGACTTGCTGGGGTGTCCGGTGCGTGTCGCTGTGTCTCCTCTGTGCTAGGTGCTTTGCGAGATCACCAAGTCCCAATTTCGTCGCTTACTCGGTCCCAGACGATCTTTTCCCCAACCGGCTGCTGCCTCCGGATGGCCCCTGGTTCCTGGGCCCTAGATAGTGTCTCTGCGGTAGTTGCTGACCCAGTAGGCAGGGGGGTGCAGTCTGAGGACGTAACAGACACAATGCCTCCGCCGTCAGTTTTCACTCCGCGCTGGCGCGATTGTTTGTCCCGTTCGCCGCCGCCTCCCCTGTCGCCGCTCAGCATGGGCGAACACACCTCACAGCGGGTAAGTCTTTGGCCTCCGCACTGCGGCAATTGTGCCTCCGGGAAGTGGGGCGGCACGATTCTGTGTTCTCCGCCTGCAGCAGCGCTCTTGTTGTTCAGCCCCACCTGAGACCAAACCAAGCTGGGTGCAAGTCCTCCACTGCTGTGGGAGCGGTTGTCTAATCGAGGGCGGCCATCTTGCGGCTTGGAATGCCCGCGCGCAGTCTCACAGTAAACAGGGCCCCCGGTTCCTGGGCCCTAGATGGTGTCCACGGTAGTTGCTGTCCTGGTAGGCAGGGGGGTGCAGTTTGGGGCTTTAACAGACACAATGCCTCCACCGCCAGGTTTCACTCCGCGCTGGCGCGAGGGTGTGTCCCGTTCGCCGCCGCCGCCGCCTCTGTCGCCGCTCAGCATGGGTGAATGCTCCTCACTGCTGGTAAGTCTTTGGCCTCCGTACCGCGGCAATTGTGCCTCCGGGAATTGGGGCGGTACGATTCTGTGTTCTCCGCTTGCAGCGGCGCTCCCGTTGTTCAGCCCCACCTGAGTCCGATCTGGGTGAAAGTTCCCCACTGCCACGGGAGCAGTCGCCTAATCACGGACGGCCATCTTGCAGCTTGGGAGGCCCATGCTCGGTCTCACAGAAGAAAGGGCTGTGCTTGCCTCAGTGATCCTATCAAAGTGATGAGAACTAAGTCAGCTGAATGTGTAGGATCTAGGCTCCAGAAATCCAATATTTGTTTTGTAGGTTTATTAGTAGTGATAGTTAGATGATAATTGGTAGGTTGGTGGTTAGTGAGCTGCGTAAGGCATATGCAGCCTCATGCATCAACCCAAAATCCAGTCGGTAAAATACCGATTCGGTAATAGCTCCCGGTATTAAGTAAAAAATACCCAATCCCAATGCATCAACCCAAAAGCAGAAATCGCTATTTAAGGAATCCTTAAATAGCGATTCTTTAAATAGGGATTCCTTAAATACCGATTCCTTAAATAGCGATTGCATTTAAGGAATCCCAAAGTGAGATTCCTTAAATGCAATGCATCAAAGTTAAAAAATTAGCGATTTCGCTAATAGGGGGAGCAAATTACCATGAAGATGAACTGCATGGTAATTTGCAAAAACTTTGAAAAATGCACTTTTGTGCATTTTTCAAAGTTTCATGTTGCGCACACACATGCCCTTAGAGCATGTGTGTGTGCAACATCTGTGCACATATCATTTTCAGGGGTGCAACAGGGTGTCCTTTTGACACCCTGGCACCCTTGAAAGTGCTCCCGCTATTAGCGATTCGGTAATACCGAATCGCTAATACAGACTGGCTTTACATTCATTCCTATGGGCCTCCAAGCCCATAGGAATGAATGGGTAGGTATTCCTTATTACCGATTCGGTATTACCGATTCGGTAATAAGGAATATTAAGGAATCGCTATTTGAATAGCGATTCCTACATGCATAGCCTTTTGCTATTCCTTATTAGCGATTCCTTATTTTTCGCTAATAAGGAATCGCAAATGGCATTGTTGATGCATAGGCCCCTAAATGTTTATTATTGTAACATCAAAGCATGCCACGTGAAGTTAAGGATGTATAACCCATCTTGAGGATGTGGGTCCACGACGACAGTTCGGTGTATGATTGTTAGTAACAAGTACCAAGTATGTACAGCTACATCAATAGGGTAGGTTAGTAGAAGAGAGTGCACTAGGGGACGTAAATACCTCCTGTGGTACATTAGCTTTCTGGCAGCTTCTGGAGGAGTAGGTTCTTAGGATATTAGATATTAGAATGTACCTGGAAGAGTGGTGGGTTAGTAGGTTAAAGTGTACCATTTGAGGGGATACTTGGTTACTGTTAAGTAGAGGTGGTTAGTAGGAAAGACCAGTTGTGGATTGGTATAGCGATCCTGCATGGAGTTAGGAGGATATTTTCAGGTCTTAAATGTCCGCAATGTAGGAGTCAAAGTCTTTATGTTCTTCAAAGATGGCGGTTTTCCTGTTGAAGGTTGTTCTTATTTGTGTGGGGCAATGAAGGAAAATTGAATAGTTAAGTCTTTAAGAGATTGTCGCTTTAAGTTTTTTGACAGTATATTCTTAGATGATCCCAATGGAGGTGCCTTGACATTTGATTCTCTGCATCTTTTTTATCTGAGTGAGAATTGCCTTAGTGTGTGAATATTGATGGGGTCTGAAGATGAGAGCTCTTGGGACATTGCTGTTTTTGGTTCTGTATGTAGGAACTCTGTGCGCCCTTGTTCTCTCAAAATCTTGGAGAAGTTTAGACCGAGCACTTGGGAATCCATTTTTCAATGAATGCGCCACATGAAGGGGCCTAGCTTTCCGTTCCCTCAGGGAGACCAAAGATTCAAAGGTTGCCCCTTTTATTCTTGTCCTCCAACTCAGTAATGTTCATTCCTAGCCATACCAGTCTCGCAGTGATGTTCGAATGAGATTTAGTGCAGTTGTGCTTATGGTCTTCCAAGATGTTTTCACGTATTTTCATTAAGAAACTCTGCCACCCACTGAGAGCGTTTCGTTTTTTAAGTTTGTGAGATCGCACTGCATAGTTTCCGTGGTGGTCTTTGTTCATTGTGCAAGCAAGTGTAGCTTGTCCAGTTTCTGCATTATTAAAACCAGTGTTGCGGAATTGTTGGATTTGAGTTTGATGGGGGAGTCTGGTTGTTCAGCGGGATCTTGTTTGGATCTTTTTTGCACTGGTTTTGGATCTTTTACCCCTCCCCTCACTTCTCTAGTGTCATGTGACTTGGGGTCCACCATTTTAAGAGAAAAGGCCTTGCCGAATTACACATGCAAGGTGTTCCCAAGTTACCTTATGACGTGCTATGTATTATTTGCAGCAGTCAAAATAGTTGTTGTGGATATAGTGGAGGAGGAAGGAGGACGAGCCTCTGGGATTCCGAACTACGCTTGGAGCCCTAACTCCCACTCAGGAGCTTAGTGCCAGGTGCATCAAATTACAGCTGTAAAAATCATCCTAGGATCGCTCTTGGACCTCACTTAGTCGATTTGCATTCAGGTGCAGCAGCGTGCAGCATGGTTTTATAGTCAGAATTTAGGATTTTGCCCTTGCACACCGCTCTTGGGCGATAATCTTGTATAGGGTAGATATGGTTGTGGGGAGATTCCACCTGGTATCCTAGTAGATATTACATAGCTATTACCACCGATGGAAGCTACTAGAATGTGCCTTAGAGTCAGGCATAGGCTAGGGGTCTTTGTATTCAGTATCTTGATCTGCGCATAAAGGTGTGAGAAATCCAAGTCCCCTACCGCGCAAATGGAGTCATCTAGATTCAGTATATGCAATTCCTTTTGACACAGGGGCACCAGTAAATACACAGCCTCTTAGGGGGAATATCTTCAGCCGAGTGGTGTCCCTGTATCAGCCATTTTATGGCCAGGTGGAGCAATTTGCATGGGAGGGCCTTGCCATATAAAAGTTGCTTTGCACGTTGTAGGAGCGTAGTGATCAGGTCACTAGTAGCCCCGTATCTTAAAAGACCAAGGGTATCTCTCGTGGGCTGCTGGAGGCGTTTTGTTGGGCCATATATGTCTCTCCGCGTGGCAGAGCTCGCTGACTAGGAGGCCATCTTATCAATCCCTGTTTTTTTTAATGTTTCTAAATAACTCTTAGCATATGTAGTTACATCTTCTACTAAATGACATCCATTTTGGGGGGTTCAGATCAGAAAGAGGGATGGCATCAGCTGTGGTAAGCTACTTATAAGACATCCTCATTGCCCATGATGACCATTATTTTTTACTTCACACCCCTACTCGTGATGGAGTGTAAAACAAAATCCGCTCTCAGTTTTGAAAGGCTGGAGAAGATATGTCTGCATCAGCCTTAGAATGGATTTGCTTCTTTTTCTGAACTATTACTTGTAGGAAAGTGCCCCTTTTTGACATGGTCACCCCCAAGTTTTGCCTAGTATTTGATGCAATTTTGACTGAAGTGAACTGGGTTCCTGCTAACCAGGTACCCAGGGCCAGTGCTCTTTCCCTAAGGTAACTGTTCAGTTGTACCCCAATTGGCAAGACCTTTAGCACCTCTGAAAGTCCCTAGTAAATGGTACCCCTGGTACTCTAGGGTATTGGTACTAAAGAGTGTCCCTTAGGGATGCAGCATGTATTGTGCCACCCTAAGGGACCCACCACCAAACTTCTGCTGACTGCCATTGCAGGCTGCGTGAAATGGTGCAAACCAATGTGAAAGCACAACCTGACACGCACCCTGTGGTTTATGCCCTCAGACGCTGCATGCAATATATTTAAGTCACTTATAGCCCTAAGGCAGGGTGCATTATATTGCATGTGAGGACAGATCTGCATGAGCAGATATGCCCCTGTGCTGTCTAGTTCAATTATTAGATAGTACAAGTGAACAGGGAAGTCATCTTAAGTATCTGTACTGGGTACTGGTCATTACGAGTTTCCCAGCTAAATGATGGCTTTACTGAAATCTATGGTGTTTGGTATCAAAGAGTTTGTCTTAATAAATCCGTCCTGATGCCAGTAGTGGATTTATTAAAGCATGCACTCAGAAAGCTTCTTAGAGGTGGCCCCCTGAAAACCTACAAGCCCCTTAGTGTGCTGGCTGACTGGTATCATCCAGCTTGCCACCACAGACATGTTTCTGACCCCCTGCAGGTGAGAGCCCACGCTCTCTGAGGCCAGAAACAATGCCTGCTCTGGCGGACGGTGTTCTCACCTCCTCCAGCAGGGTGGCTAGTGATTTAGCATATCAAAGCCAGGGGCTTCAAAGCCTCTGCTGCCTTTAATATTGAGACGTGGGAGATGCCACCCCCAGCCCTGAGGCCAATTTGGCACCAAGACAGGTGGGAAATTAGCTATGCAAGTAGTCGTGTTGCACCACCAGGGTAGTCACACACCTAAGGTGGGCTCCCTGATGTGCTCCACGAAAGAAGGATTCCATCATTTTGTTTATGGTTAAATTAGGGACTCTGGGACAGAGTTATGCCCACTTCCCACAAGAAGTGGTCTAATATAGGGCGTAGTGACCCCAAGAGTAAGTAGCCCATTGGTATTTCTCTTTACTCCCCTTAACACCCCTAAATTCAGTGTTTAGGTGGCCCCCTGACTCCAGGTACTCAGATTTGACTGACTCAAAAGGAAGAAGGACAAACAAGAGCTGAAGAACGCCAGAACAGAGGACAAGCTGTGGAATTTGGCACTAAACCCTGTTTGCCTGCTCCTGTCCCAACAGTCGTCTAGACCCAACTCATCCTGCAGCTGTACATCTTCCAAAAGCCTCCGAATGCTTCCAGCACTTCGTTAACCAGCCAACATCTCCCTTGAAGTGGAGGAGCCACTTGCCTGCAGACACCGACCGCAATGCCATGAACACCGATCAGCTGGCCACCGGGTCCACCTATGCAGCAGCCATCCAGGAATAGGTCTCCATGCTCCAGGATGCCAGATCCGTCTCCCACCAAGTATCGAAACGCCAGGAGCCACCCCACACAAATACATAGGCTACCGGGGTCTGTTGCAAGCATCAAGACTGTTTGTATTCAATCTGAAGACCACTACCGCTACCAAGACCAACCTGCACTTAAAGGGACTTCACTAGAGGCCAGCACCACACCAGAAGTAGTCTTGCTGTTTTTATTTTTCCCCATCTGCAGGTGCCACGGGAAGAGTGGGAGCCTCGACTACCCGCCAGACACAACACCTATGCACCCGATCCCTCCAGCCCGAGTCCATTGAAACCAATGTTGTCTCTGTTGCCCTTATACCCCCACGTGTGAAAACCCCCCTTTGGGTTGTGCCGGGCCTGTCCCCTAGTTCCTGCTTGCAGCTTCTTTTCCACAGGTTCTTTCCCCATTGACTACATACAGCTTGTATCGTCCAGGGCTACCACCGCTGAAAGCACCTCTATACCCGGACATCCAGGGAAAGTAAAACTGAATTCTTGGTGCCTTCTAGGACCTTGACCCCTACTCACCTTAAGCCCAGAAGATCAGTCCTGTAAGTCGTTTGCAAGTGACCCTATGCAGTGAATGTTTCTCCTATAGGATAACATTACGGCATTTGAGGTTCATGCCTCAAATTTGACAGCTGTCATTTTCTATTGTTTTGACTGTAAAAGTTGATCATGTCTAAAAGGACTTGCCCAATTATGAGGTTCTTGTTGTTAAAAATTATATAAAAATGTTATTCTTCTAAATTGATCTCTAGTTTCTCTTTAGGTATGGGTGTACGAACAAATGCTTAACACTACCCTCTGATGAGCCTAAACTGCTTTCCCACACTGCCAGAAAATAGAGCTTTTGATATTATTAATTTAAGCCCAGTAAGCCAATAAGGGCCAGCTGGACTTTCTATATAGTGCACCTATTTAGGTACACTACAAAAATAGCCAGTTTCCTACATTGCCGGCAAATGTTTTGGCAAATGCTAGCCTGCAACGTGTTCCTAGCTTTAAAAAAAAAAAAAAGTGTAAAAATTCCTTCCACAGGCATAGTAGAGCAAGCTTTTGCAAGGCTGTAGTAATGCTTTACAGCATCTCTGATGCTGTGCAGCATTATGCAAAACAGTGGTCCATGGTCGAATGCCCTGAACAAAAGCCACCTTTTTCCAAAGTTGGGAGCTTATTTTCTAAGATCCATTTGTCTAGCCTCGTGAGCACAATGTTTGAAAATATTTTTGCTGTCACACCTAAATGACTGATTAGCCTATAGTTTGCTGTTATTCTACCATCACCTTTCTTTAGTAAGGGTTTTATCACGTAGCCCTTCTGGGATAATTCCCGTTTCGACTATCCATCGATACAGATATTTCAGATTCTCTGCATGACAATCCATATTTGTTATGAAAACAATTGCTGGAATATTATTCGATCTGCAGTCTATCATATTCTTGATGTGCACTTTAGAAAATAAATCCCAAAGTCCCTGAATAGACTATTTAAACATATCTCTTATAATTTGCAGTGGTCGGGCCATACATTTTTTTAACGTGTGTTAACCAATCTTCTTCAGCAATCTTATAATTGGGGGATGCAGCGTGTGTGTCTGCTTTATTATTCACCAACTTCCAGAATTTTCTCTAATGCCCAGCCTGTATGGCTTCCAACATTTAATTCCATTTTTTATCATAAAATGATTTTAATTTTTTTTTTTTATCCGGGCCATGTATTACCTTTGCAACAATCTAACTTTAGTGGCTGCCTCTTCCAATGGGTATAGCCTGTAAAAAGACAGCAATTTTCTTAACTCTTTTTTATGCTTTTTGCACTCGTCATCGAACCATCCTCCTGTATTTCGGGTTATATAATTATTCCTTGTGTTACCCTCTGACATTAGAAAGGTATGGAGGCATGTAAGGAATACACTCTGGCATCATAAACAAACCTAGACAGTGTCAAATGTAATTTTGCAGACTAAGCAAGTAATGTATTTTAAAGAATCGGAGAAAAGATTTAAATGAGGTTTGAGGGGCTTCCCAAAAGAACAAGCATGTGCAATGATAGACCACATTCACCAGAGCCATAATAGATTTTCATGACAGTCATTTGACCATGTAAATAATTTCAGCTCAGAATAATTGTTTACAAATTTATCTTACCTGTATATCCTGAGCGATCTGGCATGGCCTTTTACCGCCTTGGACCATCATTCGGCACACATGCAAAAGAGGGGAAATTAGAATAGAAGTCCAAAAATTGGCAAATAAAGTTAGAAGTGATAATTACAAATAATATAAAGTTATTCTGGCAATTGGTAAAAGAGGGAAATGTACAAGGGGAAATGTGGTGTTTGGTGGGGGAAGATGATTGGGTAAATCATCTGAGAAATTTGTATAAGGGTAAAGATCTGAAGAAGACACTGGAAGTAAGACCCGAGGAGATGGAACAATTAAAGCCGCACTTCTCTTTTCAGATCATAAAAAAAACTATTTGATCTTTAAAGCGAACTAAAGCCGCAGGGCCAGATAACCTGCCTGCAATTATATTAAAAAATAGTACTGATTGGTGGGCAAGCTTCCTAAAAGCGACCTTTCAAAATATTCTAGTTTCTGGTCTTATCCCAGAAAGTTGGAAGGGGGCTATTGTTAGGCCAATTTATAAAAAGGAGGATGCTACATTACCCCAGAACTATCGCCTTATAAGCTTGCTGGATGTGGGGGAGAAGGTATTTTCTAAGATATTGTTAGGGGTACTGAAGTCCTGGGCAGAACAGCACAACCTGATACCAATAGAACAAGGGGGGTTCAAAGAGGGCCACTCAACCATTGATCTGCCTTAGTCTCTGGGCATTGGCAAAAAAGGCAATGGAAGTGCGTGGCAGCTTGTTGGATTTCCGAGAAGCCTTTGATTCAGTAGATCGTAGTATATTATGGAGTACGCTGGCAAAAGCTCGGAATCAACAAGACAGTACCTTCTCTAATCCAGGAAATGCACTCAAAGAATTGGGCTAGGGTAATCTTGGCTACCCTTGGGAATCTATCTAAGAAAATTCAGATAATGAATGGCCTGCGTTTTGGCCCCATTTTTATTTTCTCTGTTCCTATCCGACCTGCCAACTACACTGAGTAAAGCCGGAGGTTTAAGCCCTAAGATGGGTGGAACCCATGTATCATGCCTGCTATATGCGGATGATTTAGTGATAACGGACATGACAGAGTTGGGCCTGCAAAAACAATTGGATACCGTTCATGAATACTGTAAAAATAAAATTCAAAGACACCGTGTTAATTTAGAAAAGACAAAAATAATGGTACTGGGTAAAAGAAAGAGCTCTTTTTACTGGAAACTGGGTGAGGTAAGAGTTGAAGAAGTGGATAGATATAAATATTTGGGTATGTGGTTCGACAGTAAGTTAAATTGGAAGGATCACATACAGTCATTAAAAACGAGGCACTTTGCTCAGTATGGGGCTTTAAACAAACCATGTAAGCAGAAGTATGGAGGTCCCTCGCTGCGGCAAATACTATCAGCTTTTAATGCATTTGGTCCGCCCACAATTCTAGTATGGCGTTGAGGTTTTATTTATGGGGGGAAAATCGGATTGGAATTTAGAGGAGGGGAAAAGAGTAAAACAGCTTCTTGCCCTCCCTTTGTCAACTATGTTACAGGCTGTGTGAGTGGAATGTCACCTTGCAGCCTGGAATTTCCGGGGAATGCAAGCATCATTTAACTTCTGGCAGAGAATGAATGGGGAAGGAAATTAAAAATTAGCATATTTATGTAAAACAGAAATAGAGACCAGTGACCTGAACCAAGCCAAGCTAGAAATAATTTAGACAAGTTATGTGTTAAACTTTCCCTAGAACCAGACCAATGGAAATCAGGGCAGCAGATCTCCAAGTCGGTATTACGGACCATTATAGATATGAAGGCCTGAGAAGAAGATTTATGTTACTTGGAGAGTAAATCATCCATCCAGGTCCTGATAAAAGGGTGGGCTAATGATAATATCTTCCCCCTACATAGAGGCCATGCCTAACTCAAAATTTAGAAAGGTAATATTGAAATTTAGAGTTGGCCTGAACCCATGTAATATTAATTGGAAGATAAAATCTTTAATGACGAATGATCAAGGTCTGTGTTCCTGTGGCCTACAAGTAAAATGAAGTAGTCCACATATCTTGATGGATTGTTTGTGGTTTTTAGAAGAACGGAAAAATAAATTAAACTCATTTTTTCAGCTTATAAATCTTTTAGTAGGGACCAAGCACTTAGTTTACTGATAAATATGAGATGTCTAAAGGTTACATGTGCAATAGGAAGATTTTTAATCGCAATACAGGAGTCGTTGAAGGAAATGGTAATCTAGTTTGAAATTAGCACGTGATAGATATTCGTCCTTACCTATGATCTGTGGATTACCTTTGACTTTTGGCAATATGTACGGATGTATAAATGTATAGCTAATGTATAAGTGACCTTTTCCCTGCCTTGGTGATGATTTAAGAGCTTTTGATTGGTGGGGTGATTGTTTATTATATAATTTATTAGGTTTTTATTGGTTTTATATTGTGCTTATGGTTACAATATTCGTACAATCTGCATTTTAATTGTTTGTAATGTGCTACTTTTAATGGCTAAATATGCCCCAAAAATATTTATATAACAACAACAAAAGAGGGTAAAATGTCTCTGTAAAGTTTGAAGAGGAAACAAATACGGTCTATAAATATTAGGACGCCCCAAGCCATTCCCACTTCTAGTGAAAAAAAATAGAAATTTAAGCAAAGCAAAATCTGTCATTATGAAATGGTAACGGATTAGAAAACAACTTGGTGAAACAGCCCACAAAACAAACATTTTGTGCTGATTTTTTTTATCTTAAGCACATAACCTATGGTTAAACCAAGAGAAAATTAATGTCTGCTTCTCTTCTTGTATTTGCAGAAACTCTTGGTTTTAGAAGAAGCTCCCAGAATGAGTTTCCTGCCACTACATTTATGGAAATTGTCTGGTGTAATTTCACATGATTGACATCCATAGAAAGGGATGAAGGAAGAATCTGGAGATTGGATCTGGGAGCCCATACCTCAGAGATCACTGGCTCCATGCGATCGATTTAAGCATGCCTGTGCAATATATGGGGGATTTATTTACATATTTGGAGGTCGGAACAACACCATGCTAAGTGACTTTTGGCGGTATAGAATAGGTAAGTATGCTTATACTTCTCAATCGCATTCGGTTATCTTGCATATTTTATCCTCATCATTTGCATTCAAGTTATTTTGAGGGTCCGTGTTGCCTAGCTTAATAAACTTTCATAAATGACTACCTACTTAAAATATCCTGATTTATTTGTTTTTAGATATTTGTACAATCACATGAATGGTCTTGATTTTCATCATATTCACAAAGTAGGAATGCTTCCATTTAATGATGTAGTCTATGAAAATAAATGTTAAAATCTAACAGGGGCATCTATCTTTCCAAATGTGGAAACTTAGAAATCCCCGAGTGGGTTGGCAGCCACCATTCTTCATGTGAAGCAGTGGCTCTCCCAGAGGTCACAGCAGATACATAGTGAGCAGCCAACCCATTGGAACACATCTGGGTCTATCTCATTGCTTAATCAGTCCTCAACAAAATACCCTTAAGGAGTTTGTAGGAATCTGATTGGGGCTCTGTCGTTGTAGTACAATTGCAACTTGTAACAACCTGTTTAATTCTTGCACGTGTATTTTTTCCTTAGAATATAATGAATGGGAACCACTTGTATGCTGTGAAAAATCTCCTGAGAAACTAGAAGGCCATTCAATGGTGGCCTATCAGGCAAGTTTTTTAAAGACATTTACTAAATATTTGATTTAATTGTGGTAAACATGACTTAATTTGTCTGAATAGGTAGTTTGTAATTTTAATTTGTCAAAAAGCAAAAATAATTCAGAGATTAAGATTGGTTACATGTTAGACTTTAGTGTTATCTAACGTACCTTATAGCACTATAGAAAAGATCTTAAACAGTTTTACAATGTTAAAATCACAGTCATTTAAGGCCCTCATTAAGAGTGCTGAAGTAATCCAGATTGGGCCGGTAACTAGAGCCACCAACCCCGTTGAGACTACAAGAGCCAAGGTACACTGCAGATCAGAAGTATTTGTTTCACCTGAGGCTCTGCCTGCTGCATCCAGAAGTTTCTTAGTGAAATACTTCATACATAAGTAAGGCGAATACTTCAAAAACACTAATTCCACAAAAGTGGGGACCTATGAAGGGGAATCAAATTTCACAGTTAACAGGAGGGAAAATAGGTCCTGTTCTCAAAGAGAACTGTCCCTCTAAAGCAGTAGAGTTAGGTGATTTCTCATCATGCAATCCCCTCACTTACAGCTAGCAAATTGCAGAATGCATGATAAGAAGTGAAGATCCCCTAGATGGCACCCACAGATACCAGGCAACGTGGAAAAACAAATGAAGCAGCAGCTGCCGATAAATGGACTACTTCCCAAACCATTCAAGCCCACAAGAACCATAAGATAATAAGGTGTGAAGATAGAGACAGTGTGAATTGAAAAGTGCTTATGGTCTTATTGGATGCACTTCGCGTGACGTTGAAACATTCTCAGATAGTCTCGTAGCCAAAGAGGCAGAAATGGTAAAATGTGAACCAGTAATATCCAGTTAAACTCTGGTAAATTCAGCAGAGACTAACAAGAAAGAAATTGAATATATGCTAGTCCCGATGTCCTCGGTGTATGAAATATATGAAGAGTCCAATCAATGTGATCTGTTATTCAGCTATAGACCAATAGGGCCATTTGGAAAATGCTAAATAAACTGCTTGCATATTCTTGTAGCTCTTAGTGAAACATCAGTTAGACGACGAGGCACCAATTCCACTAAAAAAAGGCCATCTGACTTGTGCGTTTTATGAGTACTTCAAGGGGAAACTAGGAATGTTATCACCACTTTATGACGTGATGAGGCTCAGAGAGAAACAGTTATGTGACAGGCAGCTGTTAAACAAGAAACGCCCATAATAATATTGGGATAAGGGAAATCAGGTGCTAGTTAGGATATCAATAGATTTTGGTAAGATGCTATGGTCTGTACTCTGCCAAGTTACAAGGTCAGAGGGAAGAAAAAGGCAGTTGTGAGTTTGTTTCCAAGATCGAAAGTGAATGGAAACACTAGCGGATATGAACACCATGAAACGCTATAAATTCTAGTTTTTTTGTTTGCTATCTTGATGCTAAGGTACCATTCCTGACCAAATTTGCTTCATGCTGTTTGAATTGTAGATCGAATATCCATGTCGTTAAACCTTTAACAAGCGGTATGTAATCAGAAATGTATAGTGTCCAGTAGGAAATTGGTGTGCACTCATCATATAAAGTCGACTGTTGATAAGTCCAGTGGGGAAGCATTAAGTGCCTTATACTTCCCAGGTAATGCCCAAATGTAAAAGAGAGAAATATATGGAGCAAGGTAAACACACCGACACATTTCTTAAATTCCATGCCTCCCTGCTATTCATCAGATAATAAAGCAACACTTTTTGGAGCTGTCGCTGTTGGGGCAATGGAACAGTTACATTTTTGCTTATCATACAGATTCTACTATTTGCTGCTGTAAAATCAATACAATTACAGCATTGGTAAAGCAAGTAGCGGCAACTGGTTGCATTAAAGCTATATTAAGCGGTGTTTTTATGTTTTCTTAATTTCAAGATGGCCGTCAAGTTGAGTGTCTCAACGTGATGAAGCAATGCAGCAGCCATATTGAAAATGCAGAAAATATATACTTTTTAATATGGCTGCCATGTTGCATGAAACAATTGATGATGGCCAGTATTAACAATGCCAGGGCATTTTTAAAAGCCTCCTGATACCTTTCCTGAGGGCTACCAACGTTGTGGAGGGGCTCTTGATATTCGGGTCAGTTTAACATCCTGTTGAGGCCCTGACTTCAAGTGAGACTTTAGAGCTCAACAATGCTCTCAGTTGCATTGGATGTCGTGAAGAGGTCTGTCGAAGAGTGGCATCCATGTCACACAATAGCTATCCACACCATTTTGGAAAGGACATGCCCTACACTACGGATTACTCTATTATGCTTACTGCTGCCTTCTGCAGACATGCATTGACAGGCAACATGGTGATAGTCAAAAATACTTGTAAGCAGACAGTCCTTATTCAGACCTTATTTACAGGATAGAACTTGTACAAAGTTTTTATTATGAGTGGCTCTTCCCTCCCTCATTAGTGTGTGGGGGAGTTTTGTTCTCCCTAATTTCTGTCCCACTAGTCTTGTGTTTATGTTCAACAGGTACCCCTTTAGAGAGCTTATCGGTCTGTCAGGGATCATGTGGCCTGAGACTTGAATGAAAATATGATGACTGATGTATCCATGTCAAAAAACTTTGGAAGTGGAATGCAAAATTGATGTCGTTCTCCGTTGTAATAGACTTACATTTCTAACTGTGTGTTTGCGAATACACATGTTCAGCATATTCCAGCCAATTACTATTTGGTGCAGACGTTTGCAATTAGTTTTTGTTCCGTAAACTTTTCTGTCTTAAGATGTATTGCGTCCCCTTCTTTGGCCCATAATGCCCCAGGACAAAGACTCCACTATATTTTGCCCCTGAAGAAATCATCTGTGCTGGGGAGAAGAGCCAGGTTCTTCAGGCAACTTGCAGCATCAAGTGTTGCTGTCCTCTAAAACGTCAGATGTGGAGAAGCAAGAACAACTCTCTCCACCCAGGCAAAGTTCCCTGGATGAAAACAAGCCCTATTGCCTCCAATCCACTACATTTGCTAGAAGATCAGCACTACGGGGACAACCTTGTAAGCACCCTTGAATCGAGGCGGAGTTCCGCTCCAGAGGGAGTCAGGCATAGAGCCCTAAGGCAAACTACAGCAGGCACTGACCCTTGGACCCAGTTTCAGGCTCCAAGTCCACTTAAACTTAAAGACCCCCCGGGGCAAGTAAAGCTTGGGCCCCCCACCTCTAAACAGTGAGTTGGCTGTCATTCTTACAACACATGACAGGAAGAAGTTGAGGTTCTGCCTGCCACGCTGGCGAAAACTAAACTCTTGACAAATGGCTGCACTCAGCGGTACAGCAGGGTACTGCTTAGATTAGTTCCACACTACCAAAGATACTACCGCATTACCATGCAATGAGTCAAGACCACCTACGTTTATTGCAGGAGGAAGTGCAAAGGAGTCCTAGTCCAAAGTAGTCATGCATACTCCCTTATAAATGCATTTACGGAGACTTCCTTTACTTAGTTATTCCCAAACAGGATTACATTCTCAGGCTGCTGCCAGATCTCAGACAACTCAAGTCAAAAGACTTCAAGATTACCACCCTGCAAGACATTAATCCCGCTGCTTAGTAACAGGGGATCACATGGTAACCTTTGACATAAAGGACACCTACTACTCCTGTGCTTTGTGGTAAGTGGACAACACTACTATTTTAAGGTAGTCCCCCTCGGAGTCACTATGGTCCCAAGGGTGTTCAACAAATACCCATCGGTGGTCGCTGTGCACCTGTGCAGAAATGCGATTGATGGGTTTTCATTCGTAGACGATTGCTGTGAACAACGATGCGTAGCACACACTCAAATAGCAGTGTCTATGTTACACAGGCTAGGTTTAGTAATGAGTGCTAAAAAGTCACTTCATTTGTCACAGCAGATCCATCCTTTTCTAGGAGCATTCATAAACTCTGTCACTGGAAAAACCTACCCAAATCAAGAGAGCGTTATGGAATTCCCAAAACTGCTGCGCCTTTTTCTGACATCTCATCCTCTCACTGTGAGAACAGTAATGAAACTGTTGGAGATGATGGTATCCTTCATAGTCGTAGTGCTGTTTGCAAGATTACACATGATTCCACTACAGTAGTGCCTATCCAGGCAACAACCACAAGTGAGGATCAATGGAAAGATCTAGTGTTCGTAGGGGACAGACCCTACCACACTCTCCTGTGGTCATACAAAACAGATTTGTTACTGGGCATTCCTGGGCCCACTACCACGGTGACAATTATCAAGCACCCCTTACTTGTTGGGTGAGGAGCACATTTCAGCTGTATAGCTGTTCAGGGCTCCTGGATGCAAGGGCAGCTGAGATGCCACATCAATTACCTGGATCTCTGAGCATTACATTTGGCACTCAGGGCATGTCTTCTCCTTATTCAAGACAAAACAGTCCTCCTCAAGACAGAAAACCTGACAGTTATGTACTGTATCCAGAAGCAGTCTGGGAATTGGTTCCCCCGCGACGTTTACTGTCAACCTAAAACGATTTGGCATTTACCCATTCGTAATTACATTCTGCTACTAGAAGAGCATCTCCTGGGAGTGGACAACGATTTCGCAGACCTGTTAAGCAGGATTCATCAACAAGTCCATGAATGGAAAATTAATTCCCAAGTACAACAGAAATAGTTTCAAAGAAGGGTCACTCTTATGGCTCATCTGTTTGTCATCGCACAGAATGCAACGTGTCAAAAAAGTAACCTCTAAGTTCCTACAATCTATGGGCAATAGACTGTAGATAAACTGGTCAGATCCCATACGTAGCGAGGAAACTACCATGTGTATTTATGGCCCTTATTCTCTTAACACCAAGTTGACCAAGACAGCCATGGTATTTTACCCTGCTCGAAATTCTGCTACATCTATATATAAAACTGCCACTCAGACCAGACCTCCTGACTCTGCTTTAGGGTCTGCTGAGACATCCAAACCTCAGTCAATCGAAAATACCACCTTAGCACCTGTGGCCTTAAAGTTTGTTTCCCTAATCTCCTAGAGGATGAGGATATGTAAATCTTGTGGGAGGCTCATAAGGTCACCATGCATGCCTGCTAAGCTGTTCAATGGAAAAGATTTGTCCCCTACTGTTTTGAGTAACAGATAGACCCTCTGAAAACACCTGTTTAGAATATCATCTGCTATTTATTATAGATGAGCTAAAAAACACCTCTGTGTTGTTTATATTTAGCTGCAGCGGCAGCCTACATGCATAATAGAGAGCATTTGTCACTTTTTAAAATTCCTCCGGTTAATACCTTGATGGAATGCCTTGATAATCATTCTTCCAAAAACATCTCCAGTGACAGTCTGGAATTTGAGGATAGTCCTAAGAAGATTGGGATGGCCTCCTTTTGAGCAATACATAAAGAAGGTGATGGGGTAGTGGTTGCACATAGTCTAACCGATAGCATTTGCTTGGGGCGGCAGTCCAACTAATTGTTTTTAGCAGATTGTGCCAATTTAGGCAAGGGCTAAATTTGTCCTAATTAATCAATACTGATCCTGCTCCTCATGAAAACAGTCCACCGAATTGCCAGGTGAGGACCCTTTAAGAAGGGACCACAAGCAACCTCAGAACTGTTTCAACCTCTTTAGGTCTCGTCATTGAGATATAGTATGGATCCTGTGGCACAGCGAGCCACTTCCCTCTTGTGGCATGCAACTTTTGTCTTGGGAAGAAACTGTTTTGGGAGCTATCATTTCACTTGGAAGAATCTGTGAGATGCAAGCACTAACAGTTGTGCAATCTTTTATACAGGCTCACAGGTATAGGGTAACTTTGACCACAAAACCTAAATTTCTTCCATGGTTTCCCCTTTCCATGTTTACTAGACATTGGAGTTAGCCATCTTCTTGGCAAGCCCAGAGTCTGTTGCAGAGAGGGCACTGTATGCACTTGTTGTCAAGAGGGAAGTACGTGTTGCATTGACAAAACTAAAACCACCTATTAAACAAAACAACTCCTTTTTGCTTTTGCAAAACCCCATGTTTGAAATCCTATTTCTAAAGGTTGAATAGCCAGATGGGTTGTCGAGTGCTTTCAAACATTCTGCACTAAAGATAGGCTCATGATACTTGCAGTGCTAAGAGTGCATTGCACTCACAAGAAAGCAGGTACTATGGACATCTTAAGGAATATTTCTATTGCAGATATCTATAAACCTACTACATGGTCAACACTACGCACATTCACCAAACACTATTGTGTGAAACACAGGCCCCTCAGGAGTCCTTAGTTAGCCAAAGAAGTTAAGGTACTTTGTTCCAAACATTTGCATCATCTGCTCGCTAGCCACTGTTCATGGGAGGAGCTGTTTTACAGTCTATACAGAGCATAAGTGTCTGCAGCCTCTCATGATATGAACAGAAAATTTTACTTTTACCCTGTTACCATCTGTTCTTGGCTTAATAGTGTTGTAGATTCACATTTGTTCTCCATGAAAACGAGATCCATAAATTTGTAATCGGTATCACTTTGCAGTGCCCAGAACATGTATTATGTGTTCCTTCACTATACTCCACTGGCATTTCTCACCTGCTGGCAAAACAATCTGAGGTGAAGTCTTTGTCTTGATGCATTGTAGGATAAGGTAAGGAAGGAGTCACAAGACCTATTGTGACCAAAAAGTTCATCGATCAAAAACAAGTTGCAAACATCTGGGCTGAACACTAGCTGGCAGGAGTATTCAGAGCATGTGAGTCTACAGCATTACAGATGAAAAACTGATAGTTACTGGGTAATTAATGTATTCATTTTCTCAGGAACACCCCTCAGTAAACTGGAAAAGCACACTGATTTCCAAGTGCTGCCACACAGGCTCCTTATAGAGTGCCACAGTCCCTAAGGCCCATGTTTTTTGGTATTATCCATCTAAAAGGGGGTTGTTGCATAGCTAAGCATCTTTTTCTTCTTATGGCATCTCATAATCTTAACTCCTGAATTTGCGACAGATATCTAATTATGGAAAACCTTTGCTAAATGCCTACAGATCATAGTTATCTGACAAAAGCGTCTTTTTTCACTACTTACTTTTATGTTTTTAATTATGTTAATGTCCAAGTTAGTGCTTTCATTTTTTTTTTTTTTTTTTTTTTTTTTGAAAAACCTTTATTAATCGCAGTCACATCATTTTACAATGTACATTCACCAGCCAAGGTGTCGGATCAGTGAGACAAAAGAAAACACATGTTTCCAGGCGGTAAGACACAGCCATTCAGCCGGCAACCCGGAGGTCCGGCGGCGATGTGCAGGCGAACATTTGTATAGGAATCAGGTGCGTACATTGTGAGAATGTAGGCCCATGGTGCTTTTCTGTGTTTTGTTGTAGTGTGTCTGAAGCGCATTGCTAACTACAGAGGATGGCGCTGTGTGCCAGCCCACATGGCGCCTATTACGGTCGCCACCCAGGTTCTTAGCGAGGGTCGTACAAGACACCGTGGCCACCCCCAAATGCCAAGGCCCCCGGGCAGCTTAGCACCAGCGTCATGTTCATAGTGTAGGCTGGAGCGCGACAAGGAGGTTTCGGTATAGCTCACCTTGACATATATGTCAGCGCATATATCCGACAAGCCCAGTGTGCGGCTTCGCAGTTCAAGACTATGTGCGTGTTGCGTGGCGCGCATCCGTCCCTCCAGCATTGTGCCCCTTAGGCCGCTAAGTGTCTGGGTATGCCTGATATGCAGCCCTGTGCGATCCGGGTGTAATCGTTCCGGGCGTATCCATCCCCTGCGCAGAGTGTGTGCTATCGCTGCCTCATCAGCAGCATTCAGGGCACGCTAGGTAGGGTAGCGCTTCGTGGGCGCCGGGCGACGCCACTATCATATGTTATCCGTGGTTAGGTAGGGATTCGGTCAGGGAGCTTAACCAATAACCAAACTGCTCCCTGAGCGGGCGCTGCGATAGGGGGGGTCAACAGTAGGGTCGTAAACTCGGGCGGGGTCAAGGGTAAGGGGGGAGGAGGGGAGAGGAGATCATTCTGCGTTCGAGTGGGAGGGGGCATCAACTGCCGATTGGGGCACAGCGGGACCGCGCAATATCCATGATAAGCAGCAGGCTGGAGGGGGGGGGGGGGGGGGAGGGGGGGGAGAGAGAAGAGGCCGTCAGAAAGGCCGAGAGCCCGTAGCGCCGGTGTCCGCACCCTTCCTCTCTATGTGTAAGGCACTCCTCTGTGCCTGGGAGGGAGTGACCGGGTAGGGTGGAGTGATCATGTCGTCCCGGCTGGGCCCGTAGCCGGGTACTGTGCGCATTGCTTCAGACTGCAGCAGCAGCAATCCCTGCGCGCGCGCTATGGTTGTACCGCGAGTGAGTCCCGGCAGCAGTCTCCTGTAGGGCAAAAGTTAGGGGCGCTAGGGGGCAAGCAGAGAGGGGTGGGAGCCAACTCTGACATGGTCTGAGGGATATCGCTATCCAACCAGCAAGGGAGCGGTGCTCTCCATATGCTCAGGTTATCCCTCGGTCCTGGCAGGCCACCTGAAAGGCCGTGAGGAGGTCGTCCCAAAGCTGGGCGATGGGGAACTTCCGGAGCCCTGCGGTTTCCTCGCGAAGAAGCACCGCGCTCTCCGCCTGTGCCCAATTAACAAAGGAGGCTTTCCAATGGCTGATGTGTGGGGGGGTTGCTGCCTTCCAATGCTTGGTGAGCAGGCGTTTGGCCGTTATAAGTCCCATGTCCCAAAAGCGTGCCTGCACTTTATCTTTTGTGCGCTTATACAACCCTAGTATGCATGCGTCCCATGCGCGCGGCAGCCGTCCGTCAGCACCACGCATAAGCAGTGACAGTACATTGTCCCAGTATGCCTGTATACCAGGACAGTGCCATAGCATGTGTAAGAGGTCCGCTCCCGGTAGCGAGCACCGCTGGCAAGTTGCATCTGTCCGCAAGAAGTATCTGTTAATCTTTTCAGGTGTGAGGTATGCACGCTGCAGTATGTAGTACTGTATAATTTTAAAGCGGGGGTTGCGTGGAATGTTGGTCGGGCTGGCCAGTATCATTGCCCATTCCTTGTCTGTCCAGTCTCTTCCCCTGTCTGTCGCCCAGCGCTCCCTCAGTGTCAATGTGGATGGCTGCGAGTGCGCCTGCAGCGCCTGTGCTAGCCAGTGTATGACATGCGCGCCATTGCCCATAACGTGCAGATATTGGATGAAGGTATGTGTCGGGGGTTCCACCGCCATGTCGCCCCATGAAGCCGTGAGCGTACGCATAAGGGAGGCATGCAGGAGGAACTGTCCCGCCGGAAGAGCCGTGTCTTCAGCCAGGTTGGCGAACGTAAGTAATTCGCCATCTACATAGAGATCGCTCAGCGTGTCCACTCCCGCTTGTTCCCATCCAGCCAAGTGAGCCTCCGTGAGCGGCCCCGTCGGGCCAGGCATGCCCAGGAGTGGCAAACTCGGGGCGTATGGCTTAGTCGCGCGCGTGAGGCGGAGGCACCGCAGGAAACATCTGCGCGCTACCGCCAGGTAGACCTGGGAGGGGCAGGGTGTGCGGGTGATCGGGTGGAACAGTGTATTTATTTGTGTGCGTGTCCAGGCAGCCGCGTGCGAAGTAGTGTCCTCAAGCTGCTTGCCGCTCAGCCATCCCGCCACCCATTGCATCTGTGCCGCGAGGTAGTATAGTTCCATATTGGGAACTGCCAAGCCAACGGAATCCGTAGGCATGTATAATTTAGCTAGCACCACTCGCGGTCTCCCCTTGTTCCAGATGAGGCCACGCAGCAGCACCTCTAGCTCGCGAAACAGCTTGGTGGGAACATACAGGGGCATATTTGCAAAATAATAGAGTAGGCGAGGCAGCACTATCATTTTGGTCAGTGCCACCCGACTAGGCACATTAAAGGGTAGGGTGTTCCAGAAGCCAATTTGTGCTCTGACAGAAGCGATTGCTCGATGGAGGTTCCCCTCCAGAACGTCTGCTGGGGTTCTGTAGATCCTTATCCCCAAGTAGCGGAAGGTGGTGGGGTGCCACCGCAGTCTGTCCCCTCCCAGCCGGATGTCGCATTCAGGCGTCGCTGGGCTAAAGGGATAGGCTCCCGACTTGGCCCAATTGACTCTCAGGCCCGACATCCCCTCAAAGGTGCGGAAGACGTCAGCGAGGGAGGCAGGGATGGCAGTTATGTCCCTGACGTATAGCAGCAGGTCGTCTGCATACAGAGACACCGCATGTATGCCATCCGCCAATGGAATTCCCCATTCCAATCCGTGCGTCCTGAGAGTCGCGGCCAGGGGTTCCATGGCCAGTGAAAACAGCAATGGCGACAGCAGGCAGCCCTGGCGGGTGCCCCTGCGGACCCGGATGGCAGCGGAGAGGAGACGGCCCGTGCGGACTCGGACTGTCGGTCTGCCATAAAGTAGGTCAATCATGGCACTGTATCCCCCCCCCCCCCAGTCGATATTTCTCTACGACCGCCCTTAGATACGGCCACTCGACTGAATCAAAGGCCTTCTCCAGGTCCAGTATCAGGCATCCCGCCCTTGGCCACTGCTGCGTGGCGTATTCCTGTACCCGAAAGAGGCGGCGGATGTTGTAGGAAGTGTGGCGTGTTGGGACAAATCCAGTTTGGTCTCGGTGCACCAGGGCGGGTACGTGAGGGGCCAGCCTCCTGGCTAACGCAGAAGCCAGGATTTTATAGTCCGTGTTCAGCAGCGCCAGCGGGCGGTAAGAGCCCACCCGTGTGCTATCCTTGCCAGGTTTAAGAATAGAGACCAGTATGGCCTCATTTAACGTTGGGGGTAAAGCAGCATCCTCCGCTGCCGCTGCGTACATTCGCAGTAGTTCCGGGACGAGGATGTCCGAGCCTGCCTTGTAAAGCTCAGCCGGTAGTCCGTCCGGGCCCGGTGTTTTGCCATTAGACAGGTGGAAGATGGCTTCTCGGAGCTCATCTGACTCCAGCGGGGCTCCCAGCTCGTCTTGCTGCGCAATGGTCAGCTGTGGCATTTGCAGGGGGGAAAGATAATCGGCTATATCGGAGTAAGGGACTGATAGGCGGGAGCGATACAACGTGCCATAGTGGGCAGTAAAGGCGTCATGTATGCCAAGTTGCGTGTACACCAGTTCCCCCTCCTCTCTCTGTACGGCCGTCACCGGGGTCGAGCGGGCGTCCTGTGAGATCAGCCACGCTAAAAGTTTGCCTGGTCTGTCGCCCAGGTGATGTGTTCTCGCCGAGTGCGCGGCATAATTGACATTTCGGAGTCGCTCCAAGAGGCGCGCATGTTCCGTGCGGGCCTCGTGTAGTGGGTCTCCGTCCCCATCCACAGCCCCCTCCTCTCGTGTAAGTAAGTCCGATTCTAGCCTAGTTAAGTCCCTCTCCAGCTGGTGCCGCACATGCCCCTGTGCGTGCAGGCAGTGTCCTCGGAGCACTACCTTGAAGGCGTCCCACTCCACCTGTGGATTGGATGCCGTGCCGGCATTATCCTCAAAATATTGCGCGGCGCGCTCGAGCAAGGCAGCTCGGAAAGCCGCGTCCAGCAACAGCGCGGGTTGTAGGCGCCATGTGGGCACGGGGGGGCGCGGGCGGGCCCAGGCTATGGACATGAAGTGCGGGTTATGGTCCGAGTGCGTGCGGCCCATGTATTGTGTGTCTGTCACATGGGGTAGGAGGTCAGCGGACGCCATGAATCGGTCCAGGCGGACATGGAGGTCGTGGGCGCCAGAGTAGTAGGAGTATGTCCGCGTCCCCGGGTTGCGCTGCCGCCAAACGTCATGTAGATCCCATTGCGCGGCCCATTCCAATAGCGCCTTCGTGGCTCCCCTTGTAGAGGCGTTAGCTGGGGGTGGGGAGGAGCGGTCCAGTGTGGTGTCTAAAGTGCAGTTGTAGTCACCCCCTATTATCCACGAGGTTGCATGCCAAGTTGCCATGGTCGCTGAGAGCCGCGCCAGGAAGCCGCCCTGGTCGACGTTTGGGGAATAGAGGGATACTAGTGTAACAGGCTGGCCATCTAGTCTGCCCTGCGCAGCTGTATACCTGCCCTCCCGATCCACCACTGTGTCTGTAGCCTCCCACGGAGTCCCAGGGCGGACCCATATCAGTGTTCCGCGAGCGAATGAGGAATATTCCGTAGCATACAATTGCCCTCGCCATCTACGGTGTAGGGCCCGCACCTCGGCTCCGTTCAAATGGGTTTCTTGGAGTAGCGCTATGCTGACTTTATGCCGCTTTAGGTATGAATGGATATGATAACGCCTAGCCGGTGTGTGCATTCCCCTGACGTCCCAGGTGCATATTTGTACATTAGCCATAGCAGTCACGTGCGTGCGCGCCTCCCTCATCCCCCCAGGGCGCGGCCCCCATCCCAAGGGTCCCCCGGGTCCAGCAAGCCACTCCCACCGTGTAGATAGGTTGAGTATTGCGTGCGTAGTGTCGTGATCTCCAGTAGGGCAGGGGGATAGGGGAGAAAGGGACCACATAAAGCCTTAACATGGCGACAAAGTCCAAAATACCAAAAGGTCGGCTGCACAACGGTTCGCCGTCCAAACACTCTAGTGAGCTCATGAACTATACAGTCTTAGGGGGATCTTGTGGCTTATATTTTAGCAGTGACCAAAACAGTGCAGTCCTGGAAGCGCCCTGCATCTCTCCCGGGTGGGGTGTGCAAGCCACTGCTGGCCGGCGGACATCTGGTGTCTGTTGTTCAAGGCCGTGGCAGCCGTGCGCCCAGTTACCAGTCTAGTGTGGGCGAGGGACACATTTGCGTGTCTGCGAAGTGGGTGAACGTGTTGCGTGCTAAGGATTAGAATATGTACTCACAGTGTCCAGTTCCGTGATCGAGTCCTCCAGAGCAGCGACGGCGTGGGCGCAGGGAGGCCCCAGGCAGGTCCAGTGGTATGTGGGGCAGCCAAACTGGAACTCAGGTAGACCCACGTCATGCAGCAGGCGGCAGCCCACCACCGGGCCCCGTCAACCAAAAAGATCTGCTGTTTGCGGCGGGACCTATGGGGGCCCCCCAGAGCTCTGCGTGTCCGGGATGCCATAGATCGCCTCATCGTCCGTTGAGGACACCGCCGGGCTAGCGTCCGGGCGGGGCGACGACGCCAGGGAATTGCTGATTTCCGCCACCTTGCGCAGGGCATCCCGCTGTTCCTGTTGAACAAGGTCCACCGGTGGGGAGCGGCCCATCGCTCCTCTGACCAGCGGCGGCGTGGGCGACCTTTGGCGGTGCCGGCGTCTGGATCCCCCGACTCTCTCTGTCGCGGCAGCTCCCAGCGCCCTCCGCGGCGCGTCCGGCATTCCTCCATCTAGCCAGGCCTCCGCTTCCTCAGGGCTTGCGAAGAAATGCGTCTTGCCTCGCGCCACCACTCGTAGTTTGGCTGGGAAAAGTAGTGAGTACTTTAGGTCCGCTTCGCGTAGTCTGCGTTTTACCGCCAGGAAGGAATGCCTCTGCCTCTGCACTCTCGCTGTGTAGTCCGGGAAGAACATCACCGCGGCGTTATCTATGGTGACTTCCCCTAGGTTCCTGGCTTCACGCAGTATGGCATCCCGGTCTCTGTAGTTGAGCACCCGAAGGAGAAACGGTCTAGGGTTAGAGCCCGGGGGGAGCGGTCTCGTGGGCACGCGGTGGGCCCTCTCCACCACAAAGTGGGGGGAAAGCGCGCTGTCCGGTAGCAGGTCTCGCAGCCAGTCCTCGACCCTGCGGGCAGGATCCGCCCCTTCCCATTTCTCCGGTATTCCCACTAGGCGGATGTTATTCCTTTGAGCCCGGCCTTCCGCGTCTTCAGCTCTACCCTCTAGGAGTTCCACTCTGTTTAGGAGGTCTTAGTGTCTTAAGGCAGCGGCGATATGCGTTGCTGCGCCCCTCGATGGTGGAGCCCCGTCCAGCGCAAGTCCACCCCCAGCTTCCAAAGGCCTGCAGGACACCAGGAGGGGGAAAGGCGCCCCAGTTCAATCGTAACTAGGCCAGAGCTCGGGGGGAAGGCAGAGTCCGTGCGTCCCTTCACAGGCCTGGGAGCCTCCGTTGCTGTGTCCTAGTGGCCTTCCCAGCCCAATGGTGACTCGAGGGCAGTATCTTACTCGCTCTCCGGATCCGCCCCGCCGCCTCCAGGGCCCCAGTCAGCCAACTCACTTGTAGGCCGGGTTCCACAGGCTGCGTCCTCCTGCCCCTTCCGGGCCGCCACCAATTAGCCCCTCGGGGGGGGAGGGGGGTCCCCAAGCGTCCCCAGCCGTGTCGCTCGTCTCGTGAGGGCACCCTCGCCGCGGTCGCGATCCTCCTCTCAGCGCTGCGACAGCTCCCCCGCAGGCCGCAGTACGAGGCCCAGGGCGCCAGCTGAAGCCGCGGGCTCACGTAGTCGCGGTCTCCAGACTCGCGCTCAGCAGGGCGGCCTCAGCCGTGTCGTCAGGGTCGGTGCGGCGTTCCACCGCCGATTCGCCCCAAAAGTCGGCCAGGGCACGTAGGAGGTCCCAGTGCAGGTCCGCCGGCAGTATCGGGCCGTGCAGAGGATTCGGAGACGGAGAAACGACCCGGGGCAGGAGGGCTCAAACGGGAGCTCTACCCGGGCACGTCTGCTCCCATCGCGTGCTAAGAAACGCCCCCCCCAAGTTAGTGCTTTCATAACATATTTTTATATCCAAATTAAGTATCTATTGTTAGTCATCTCAGTTACCTGCTTCGACAGTAAAGGTATTAATATATGAACAATACAGAAAGTTTAGCATTACCCTTGCACAAGGCAAATTACTAATGCAGTGCCTCTTATAGGCTCTTTAATTGCATCTTCTTGTGGTGACAGGCCCAGCTTGGCATGCCATGTCTTTTTTATTTATTTATTTTGTATTGAATTTTCACAATAAACAGAAATAACCACAAATGACAAAATTGGCATAATAGACGAGCGAGATATTTGTGTCAAATTTGTAAACTAACATTGCATAACATTTGTGATGTATCAATAATTAGAGTTCCAAAACCTGTATATACCAAAGATAGAAAGAAAGAAAGAAAAAAGCCCATGAAAAAGCAAAAGAGAAAAGAAAGAAAAAAGAAAGAGTGAGAAGAAAAATAAATCATAAACAACAAGAGGAAACCTGTATTAAGGGACTAATAGCATTAATATACATCTATTGGGAAATTCACTATAAGCACAAAAAATCCTGAACAAACCATCAAATATTGCAGAAATAATATTACAGGGAAAACAAACCAAGCCTGATTATTCACGGGGGTTTTGTGTGTGTATTGAAGTAAATGTCCAAGGAATTCCATAGAGGTCTAGATGATGGTTTCCATGGAGAACTCTGTAGTGCAATATTGTCTGCACCCCTAAGGTGAATAACCCTGTTTATCCATCCTTTATATGAAGTTTTGTGTGTCCTTCCAATTATTAAGTACCATCTTCACTGCGGACGTAGGTAAAAGATCCAAAAGGGCTTTGTCCTTGTAATTACATGAATCAACAACTAAAAAACCAATAGTTAGTACAGAAAACTCTTTTCAACTCACATTGGAATATTTTAGAAAGAAAGACAAAAACCTTGTCCCAAAAGGAAAACACGGCCTTACAATGGAAAATAAGATGGGCTAAGTCCCCAGTTTCCTCTTTACAGTTCCAGCACAATGGGTCATCGCGGATACGAAGAGAGTGTAGTCGAGCGGGAGTCCAAAATGCCTTGTATAGAAGCCAATATTTAGTTTGAGAAATTACAGGGGATATTTTATTACCGGTTATCGAATTCCACACTTGTGGCCATAAAGAGTCGGGTATCGGGTCAGTAGAGTGCGAATTCCAATAAGCAACGATATTATCGTTGAGTTTGGAAGTTTTAGGACGGAGAAGTTTATAGATATGTGAGACTTGATGGCCTAGTTTATTAATCTGTGCCACAAACGTTGGTAAGGATGGAATCACATTATGAAATTTGGCTTTAGTTATTGCCGCTCTTACTTTTAGAAAATTATAAAATTCGATGTTATCTAATTTGTAACTGGTTTGAAGGTGTGCAAATGTCACAGGATACGAAGAGTGTTCCAACTGATAGGGGAAGAAAATAACCCAAATGATCCAATCAGCAAAGTTTAAACTTTTCCTGTTGTATAACACTCTACAATTAAGCCATAAAGATTCCATCTTAGATCCCCTACTACTTGCATCCAACTTCTTATATATTAGAAGAAGTGCCAATTTTGTGTTTTTGAAGATAGATTTTGATCTACTTGGATAGAATTTGATAGAGGTAAGCAATGCCAGCGGATTGAGATTATCAAGGATGGATTTTTCTACATCTAACCACACCGGATTATAGTGGGCAGGGGGCGAGATCCAATAAGAACCCTGTTTTGCAAGAAACGCTGATTGATATAATTTAAAATCCGCCAAATTTACACCACCCAAGGATTTATCGAGTCTCAATTTTTTAATACTAATACGAGCCTTTTGCCACTCCATAGAAACTTTGTAAGAAAGATGTCTAGTTTATAATGGAAATCCTCCGTCAACAGAAGTGGGAGCATACTTATAAGATAATTGACCAAATGTGTGATCATCATTTTTATGGTCTCTACCCTTCCCCACCACGTTATACATTTTGAAGACCAGGAAGCCAAAAGTTTTGTGATCTTTTCCAAAGTTATTTTCTTATTGTGATGCAAGGTATCGATGATATTGCAACCAAACTCAATCAATCAATCAAATACTTTATTCGACAACTTAATGTCATGAAAGTGAACAATTCGATCAATCATACATTACAGTTAAAAATTAGAAAGTACAAGATATCGGCTGCCAACTCATATTAAGTCACTAAAAAGGCTTAAGATAAAAGTTCAAGATAAAAACATACAAACAATATTAGGGTGCAAAACTACAAATGTCTTTTCCGGTATTTCGTCTTATGGGGTTAGAGCTTTTCTGGTCATCTAAAACAAGAGTCATATAAAGTGCAAAGTGCGAGTATATTGGGATACAAAATTTCGAGTTTCCTTCCCCATGATACATCCCAGCAAAAAAACTTTTTTAAAGTGCATAGTGCATAGTGCAAAGCGCGTGCGAAATAAAGTGCAAGAATTTCATTCGATACAATCATAGGGGGTACCATGGGTAACACTGCGTACAAAAGGAACATCATAAGAAAGTGCTATGTGCAAATAGGGCAGACTCATAAGTTTGGGGTGATCTGCTAGTGACTTAACACATTATTGTATTTCTAAAAACGATCCTTCAAGCAAACTTACATTTTAATACACAGAACTATGTCATTTAAAAATCTAGACAATGATCAGATATCAGGAGTCTGTTTCTCTTGCACCGCATAGCAGCAACCAGAAAACATGCAATATTAAAAATATCCCATGGTGTACTTAATGACTGAAGATAGAGTAATGCTGGTCTAACCTGCAAAAAACCCTTTCCTTTCAGAATTGCGGTTATATACTTATTACGAATATTGGTATAGAAAGGACAAAACATTATAAAATGAAGGGTATTCTGGGTAGAAAAGTTGTCACACTTACAGGGGATCGCATACTCAGGATTACACCACTCCTGAAAATCACCCAGTAAAAAAGGAACTAAGTTAAAGCGAAACCTGGTTAAAAGCCAATGATGGTAGGGATTATTTACCGTTACCAGATAGGGTTCAATACAGATATTCGTTTTAGTTAGAAAATGAGCCCCAACAGAAGGTTTCTGCAGCTCTAATTCCTCCCGTTCTGCAGACAACAAATTCTTAAAATTGCATTTAAACCACAGAACATCCTCCTTCCGTATCTTTTCAGGGGCTTCAAATAGCTCAGGCCGCCCCAATTTGGTTAACCCATTTTTAACATAAGACAGCCACTTGATTTTATTGGAGTTGTCTAGCTGAACACAGTCACTTAGGATCTTACGGTTCAAAGTCAGTTCTGGATTTAGCCACATTTTGAGCCAGCAAAGCAACGGAGCTAGGCTCAAAATGTCTGAGATGTAACCAATCCCGAGTTCCTGATGTATAGAAAAGACTGGCGTAGATTGTGGGACTGATAAAAGGCTACGTAAAAATTTATTTTCGGCTATTTGAATGCCTGGCTGTTCTTTGAAGCCCCATATAGAGGAACCATAGGTCGCAATCGTTACGCACTTTGCGCTATATATTTTCAATATACTCTTAATTGGTCTAGCCCCCAAACGTTTAGCAAACCCCATTAATCCTAAGGCAGAACGAGTGATAGAGTTCTTTTTAATTTTCTGTTGCGGTATCCAGGAGAACTTCTCATCAAAAACTACCCCTAGGTAGGTAAAGGAGGAGACTGGGGTCACCTCCTGACCATTACAGTAAAAGGAGTAGGGTTTTCTTGTTTTACGACCAATTGACAGGATATGGGACTTGCTATTATTCACGACTAGATCCAGCGACTGCATGTGGGCCCCAAAGGCATCTAAAAGCCGCTGGAGACCCACCGCTGTACGTGCTATAAGGACTGCGTCGTCCGCGTATAGGAGAACCGGAATAGAACAATCTCCTACACGCGGAATATCCAAGGTCGCTGTCAAAAGGGATCTATCTATATCGTTAATGTACAAAGTAAAAAGAACAGGCGCCAGAATAAACCCTTGTCGAACCCCATGGGCTGATCTAAAGGAGCTTGAACATTTGCCATCCCGTGAAATTCTGACCGAGGCAGAAAGATCTTGGTGAAGATCAGCCAGAAAATACACTAAGGATGGGTCAAGACCTTTGTCCAACAGGATGGTCCACAGCTTTGACCTGTTAACCCGGTCAAATGCTGAGGATAAATCCATAAATGCCATCCTTAGACAGCCTTCCTTTGCCACAGTGTATTTACTAATTAATAATGACAAATTAAGGCACTTCAATACAACAATTTAAGCGACAAGGATGAATGTTAAAATCACCCATAAGCACGACATAAAACAAAGTAGTTTGCAAGACCCTATAATTTTCTAAAAAAGATTTCAAATTGATCACATGTTGATTCCTGTGATCAATTTCCCCAGAGTTATAAAAATTCACCATAAGTATCTTGGGATAGGTAGTAAAACATATTTCTACTGCCAGGCAATTAATTGAGTCTGTAACAATCCTATTCATGGATCCCTGTAGGTTCAGAGATAGAAGTAGCATGAGCCCACCCTTTGCTCTTCCAGCTGGAGTTGCTTGGGCTGGTAGGAAATAGGAGCTAAAACCATCCAGCCAGAAGTTATCCCCCTTATCCCAGGTTTCCTGAAGGGCGATTATATCAAAAGATTTTATAAATTCTAGCCACTGGGGGTTGTCTCTTTTACTTCTTAAGCCCGCAATATTCCAGCTGATGAATCTACATTTTGATAAATTTACATCGCCAGTAACTACTTCCGGATGAATAATACGGGACATGGCAGATAGACAATTTTCACTCCCAATACCAGTACCCTCCAGGTCATTTAGGGGTAGGTGGAGGAGGGGTGACCTCTGACACAGGGAGTCAATCATTTGAGTCCAGCATGCTTAAGGGAAGAAATCTATTGGTCAATGGTAAGTCCGCCTCCTCAGGCCCTGACCGCACACTTGTGATATATGGTGACAGGGATCCAGCTCCTCCCGATCTTGCAGGACTAGAAACACTGCTTACAGGTCTAGTCCGACACTGCGGCAAATGGGGTTTAATGTTGGCCTGTGACCTACTGTGGGAATACCCTGTACTTGTTGGCGGGTAGAAATAGCCCAACGGGACGGCCCTTATACCGTACACTTTTAGATCAGTAGCATCCCAAAACAACCTATCCGCTATATCAGGTTTGTTAAAATTTACTATTATACAGTCTCCTGCAATTCTTTTGGGCTGATTGCCCACCCAGGACAACCGTCTTGCCATAATAATATGGTCTGAGATTTCAGAGGAACCCGTACAATAGTGATTACACCAGCTTTTTGTTTTACGCAACAAACCATTTGTTGATTCTTGTTCGGGGTGATCAAGAGAGGGAACCCCCACAAGAACCGCAACCAGAGAAGTAGCTTCTGGGGGGGAGATCGATCCTGTTATCCTGTTATAGTTATTAAGAGTGGGATTGTTATATACATTGGGAACCTTTTGCCTTACAATAGGAGGGGGATCCATCCTATCCCCTAGGTTCAAGGAACCGCCCCTCCCCAAAGGTGGCAACAGGGCACTCGATTGATTGTTCCCTCTATTAGCTAACCCAGTTACTACTGGCATCACATCAATATTATTAGTCATGGAACACAAATTATCTCTCAGACGGGAGTCCATAATAGTGTTTAAGTGGTCACACTTCTTTTTAAGATCAGCCACACAGGAGTTCATGGTGTCAATAATGTTCTTGGCAATAGTGGTCAGCATAGATTCGAATCTTGTACTAAAAATATCCTCGATGAGGAACCGCAGGGACTGTTGAGGGGATTCATCAATTCCTGGGTAGGCCTTAGATGTGCTTGACTTAGGGCCTTTGGGGCGCTTTAGAGGTTTTTTCCTTTGAGTGCGTTTTACATCAGTCAACCCTTCCATGAGACCCCTTTCACATGGAGAATTGTGAATGCTCTGAGGGCTAGGCGAGCCACCCAAGTCACGAGATAACACATCAGTCAATGGTTTAGAAGCATTAATCAATACCACAGGTTCCAGGGGTACAGGGACAGATGCCAAAAGTGCTGTCGTCGTAGACCCTTCCCTAGGGGCATCGCTTGTATCCAGACCTAGTTCCTTTTCCGCATTAGCTATTTCTTTATTCTAAGCACCCACAGCAGAAGTTAGGTAGGAAATTATGGAAGGAGGCTTTCTGGGTATTTTTGCTTTTAAACCCCCTTATCAGAGTTGCCCATGTGTTTGCGCTTACCCGTCTGAAAATGTTGGAGGGGTGGCCCAGCCCAGGCTTATGCAGGCTTTGACGGGTGCGGACGGGCCCGCCCGCGTGCGTCCAGCGCTGCGTGGGCTGTGTGCTACTTAAGAGGGCCTCCGGCGCCCTCTGATGATGCAGATTGTTGGTGCCGCACAGGGTGTTGTGGGGGATGAAGTCCCTTCACCTCCAGGAGCCGTTCCCCTCACGGCGGCAGCTGGATGCCTTCTGGCCCAAGACGCCGTTCCCCTCACGGCAGCGAGATCGAACAGAGTGAGATATTCACTATCGTCTGCTCAGTACTTAGTGTAACAAATGATCGCGCGTCCCCCCAAACTCAATCCCTAGATATTTTATATATCCCGATTGCCATGCCAGGCCCGAATTACCCAAAACATCCTTGGTACAATGCACATTTAAGGGCTTCACTTCCGATTTGTCCCTATTAAGTTTGTATCCTGAGTGTACAGAATAATCTGCGATCGTATCCATCAAGGCAGTAATTGATGGACCCGGATTATCAGTCATAATCAAAATATCATCCGCATAGGTAGCTAATTTACCCTGAACTTCGTTAAAACCAACTCCCTTTATATCCAAATTCAACTTAATTTCCTGAATTAACAGCTCCAGCGCCAGCAAAAACAAAGATGGAGACAAGGGGCAACCCTGTCTAGTGTCCTGTTGAAGAGAAAAAGACAAAAAGATTGAGATAAGGTGCAACCCTACACAGATGGAGACAAGGGGCAACCCTTGGCATGCCATGTCTGAAGTGCCTTAGTTTTCTCATCCATTGTAATGTTTTGGACACCACCGACATACATATTTATGCTTCAGACTTCTTAATGTTAGTCATGTTATTTTTACAAGGCACAGATTCATGGTATTTTCTTTAGAAAGATCCAATGTTGATATTATTAGGTTCTTTAAATGATAAATAGTCTTGTTAGGAGTTACCAAAACTTGGCATGATTGGATTCTTCTTATTTTGTCTTTCTACAGCGTGAGAAGTAAAAATCTCTTCTTTTGGTCAGCTTTTGCTTTGATAGCCTCTTTATTAATTAGCCAGTTGCACACGTCCTTAGTGCAATATTAAATCTTATCCATGGTTTCGACTAAGAAACAGTCTTTTCTTTTTTCTTTTTTTGATTCTAAGATGTAATTGAGAATTTTTCTTGCTGATGGTTTTTTGATTGTCTTGTAAACAGTCTGATCCTATTTGGAGTTCTCTCTCTGTTGGCCAGTTTTCGGTGCTTGGAAACTATATTCGGAGACATTGGTTTGTAAATAGTCACAGACAATGTAAAGCATAAAAACTGTACTGGAGCTTTTTTCCCAGTAGGCTTGTCATTCATCTGCATCTTAGTCTGTGTAGCTGTTTAAACATGTATTATGCTTATAGGTCCTCCTATGTTTGTGATACTGGAGTCAGGGCCTTTGTTTCCAAACTTTTGAATTTGTACAAAGACTTATCCCATTTGTTCTATATTCCGTTCAGCAGTTCGGGCTGTAGCTGCGGCTAAAGGTCCTATGGGAAAATGCATGGGGAAAACGCGTTTTGGGACCCCCCTTTTTTCTCAGCCCCCGCTTGACGAATCACTGTGATACTTTCAGGATAGGAGCGGACCGGAGCTGGGCAAAAGTTTGGAAAATTTGCGAAGATTTGTCAATCGACGCCAAAGTTATTCCAAATAGAATGTTGCCGATTTCCTATGGAAAATAGGTCCTAACTATATCTACCTACTGGCGACCGCCAGTAGTTAATATATATATATATATATATATTCACACATATGCAGTAACGAAGCAGAGAGTTCCCAAGTTTAGGTGGAGAGCAGCTCCTGTATAGAGCACCCTACAACACCAGCGACATTCTGAATCTGCTTACCTCAAATGTCTGTTTATCTAGCAAAGGTTTTAAGCATTGGATTAGCACAGTGCCATCCATGCCAAGCTAGAAAGAGACAAAGTATTTTGCCCTTTCTACAGCAAAATCTTTAAACATAGGATTAGCACGGAGCCATTCACGCCGAGCTGTAAAATGATAAAAAGCCTTTTACGACTCCAAGCACAGGATTACAGCTTTGGATTGTTAAAATACCATTCAAGCCAACATGGAATGAATAGAAGTAACCCCTCACACATGTTTTGCTGTCATTATAACGCTTCAGACAGTCTTAGCTTTGTCCAGACACAAGGGAGCACCCAGTATAAGTCAAAACAATAACCTTTCAGGCTTTGAATGCTGCATAAACTCACAAAAACGAAGCAGGGAACTGTGGGTAGTTCCCAAGTTTAGGTAGAGAGCAGCTCCTGCATAAAGCACCCTATGACACAAGAGACACTCTGAATCTGCATCCTGTCAGAGAAGGCGTATCCAATTACGCCAGATCCTCATCCTCTGTCTTTTAGGTCAATTAAGTCAATAATCTAATTTGACAACCTAATTCAACAGCCATTAAAACCCCTCAATCTTTCATCTAAAATGATTTCAACACAAACATGAATGTCTCCAATAAGGAAGAGGACACTAACATCTACTACTTCCCCAAAGACACCTCCAGAAAGAAGACTTAGATCACCAACAAGATAAAGCTCCCTATCTACGTCCACAGATGACATCACCTTTGTTGGACTTGGCCCTTTTTGCAGGTTCATCCCTAAACTTTTTGCCTTCCTCCTATATTTTTTCTGATCTGTTGTTGGCTGTTTTATGACTCTGGGCACTTTACCACTGCTGATCAGTGCTAAAGTGCATATGCGCTCCCTATTGTAAATGAATGTATGATTTGTGATTCCATAATTGGTTGGTTTGGTTTACCTGTCAGACCCTAGTACAGTGCACCAGGAGTGCCCAGGGCTTGTAATCCTAATGCTGCTGCTGGGCTTGCAGCACTGGTTGTGCCACCCACAGAAGCAGCCTGTAAAAATGTATCTAAGGTCTGCCATTGCAGAGCCTGCGTGCGGTCTGGTACTGTCATGCTGACTGGGCAAGTGCACCCACTTGCCAGTCCCTAAACCTTCCCTTTTCTTCATATCAGACACCCCTATGGTAGGCCCTAGGGCAGGGTGCATTGTAAGGATAAGGTAGGACATGCCCTGGTGTGTGTGGCATGTTCTAATAGTGAATTACCGCCATTTTCGTTTTTCACTATTGCAAGGCTACCTGTTCTCCATAGGCGAGAATGGGCAGTTTGGCTATTACATCTTGTAATCTTAACTGACTCAGAGAACATGGTGGAAATTCGAATTTAGTATGCCTGAACTCAGGATGAGAAAATACATCTTTTAGTGAAGTTGGTTTTAACATTCTGTGTTTGAAAATGCCACTTTTAGAAAGTTGGCATTTTCTTGTCTAACCATTCAAACCTGCCTCTGCTAGGCTGTGAATTCCTTTGTCTGGTTTCTGTGAGTGACCGGGCTGGGGAATTCCAGGAGACAGGGTGAGGTGTCCCAGTGGTGAATAGAGAGATCTGCATCTAGATGGGTGGGAGGAGTTGCACCTGGGACCTGAATAGGGCTGTGCCTGCCTTCCACAATGCTGGCTCCACCTCCTGGGGAGCGGCTGATGTCTTTGCCCTGCACAGTGAATGAAGAGATGGAATCCTGTCAACAAAGTGCTCCAGGGCTGTACTTGCCTTCCACAATGCTGGCTCCACCTCCTGTGGGGCGTCTAATGTTTCTGCCCTACACTGTGAAAGGAAAGGAGAAGTCTGGTAAACCGAGTGCTCAGGAACTGGTTTGGACTGGGCAAAGGCCCCTCTGCCCCCAGAGGACAAAGGATTTTGGGGTATAAGTATTGGGACCCTGATCCCAAGAATTTAGATCACTTTGGGAAAACAAGAAGAACCTCTGCTGAGGGAGGAACCAGAAGAAGCTGAGGAGGAAACTATCCCTGAACCTGGGGGATTGGCCTGCAGTGGTTGCCTTACTGCCAAAGAGAGGAGAAAGGAACTTTGTGTGTATTTTTTCTCAACTTGTGAAGGATCTCCAAGGGCTTGGAAAAGAGCTTGCCTCCTGCTGAAGTCTCAGGAACAACAGACTTCACCCCCCAGCTCCCCAGAGTTCTTTGGAAGTGCTTGCTGCTGTTGTTGGGCCTTCTGAGGGACTGCGTGTCTCAAGGAGCTGGAAGCACGACTCAAGAAGGAGAAGCGTGCCGCCGTCGGAGTTGTTGTCGTCGCATCTCGTAAAGTGTGTCGCCGCTGCAGCATCGCATCGAGCGGAAGCGTCTCGCATCATCCAGGAAGTGTCTCGCAACGCCGAAGAAGCGTGTCGCCATCGCAGCCATCGTAGCTGATACATTGCACCGCATCAAGAGAAGAGTCTCGCATCGAGGAAGATGCGTGTCGCCATCGCAGCCATCGTAGTTGTCGCATTGCACCGCACCGAGCGCCTTGCAGTGGTTACAATCCTATCTGTCAGGGAGACAACAGGTTGTGACCATGACGCCGTTCACTTCCAGTAAGTCTCCAGTACTCCACGGGGTGCCGCAGGGCTCTGCGATTAGCCCTATTCTTTTTAATATCTATTTGCGCCTTCTGTTCCCCATTATTAAATCCTTCGGAATTGACCTGGTCAACTATGCTGACGACACCCAATTGGTGTTCTCCCTGGAAGGGAAACAAGCGGTGTCCATGGATACGTTCCAGTAATGTATGCGCCAGCTGGCTCATGAACAATTCCTTGCAATTCAATGGGGGAAAAACAGATGTGGTATACCGCTCCACTACCAGAATATCTCAACATCTACTGTTGGAGTTCAAGCTTACCCCCGAGAATGAACCCCTGGCTCCAGTCAAAACGGTGCGTAATTTGGGGATCTTGGTGGATGACAATCTCCAAATGGAGACACAGGCCAACAAAACTGCTAGCGTCTGCTTTTCCCTGCTGCGTATGCTATGGCAGATTCTTCCGTTACTGCCTAAGGACACTCGATCTTTTGTTGTAAGGATAATTCTGAGCAGACTGAACTACTGCAACTCCCTGTATTTGGGAGCACCACAATATATCTTGCAGGGGTTGCAGAGAGTCCAGTCCATGGCAGCAAAGCTGGCGTTAAATAGGCAGCGCAGGTCTTCTACGGCATTGGCCTTGAGAGATCTTCACTGGTTGCCTATTAAGGAAAGAGTTGGTTTTAAATCTCTCTGTATTGTGTACAGAGCAGTACATGACTTGGGCCCAGTTCCACTGCAGGAGAAGTTTACCTGATATAATCCCAAGAGGCAGCTTCGTTCCTCTAGTGCCAATCTGATAATGATTACCAGATTTAAGAGATCCAGGATGGGGGGGCAGAGCTTTTGGTGTGGCTGCCACACGCCTATGGAACGAGTTGCCCCAGAATATTAGACAGGCCAATACCCTGACCTGCTTTAGGAAGAGTCTGAAAACCTGGCTGGTCCCAAGGGTTGAACATTAGGCCTTCCGACTGATAATCTGGTCTGCTCTTGTGGTGGCTATCTTCAAGTCTAAGCGCCAGGATACCCGTAGGGTGACAGTTCGTGCTATATAAGTTTTCAATACAATACAATACACCAATTATAATTCGTAATACTTCGCACGTAAACCAGCGTTTTGGTAAAATGTCCAGGTAAGGAAACCAGACTCCCTTCTGCCATGAATTTAGCATAAATTCAACCGATTTCTTTCTTTATTTATTTTTTTCCCATCCCAAATACTGCCAATCCTTTTCCGGGGATAGTTCCTCCATATAGACCTTAGCTCCTCCTTGAAACTTCAACTTGCAAGGTTTCATGACAGAGGGTCACCAGAATATCCTTACAAACTGATATCAGATTCTTTCTGACCCCTTTGGCCCATTTTAGTTCACTATGCTAGTTCTCGTTTTTGCACCAATGGGAGACTTTCCTCTCCTGGCCCAGTTTTTTTCCAGAATCTTACAAAAGCACTTGGGCCAATGTGTTCCACGAGTTCAGACCCACCTCTAATATAATGGCCTGAACCATGGAGGAACCTGGCAGGGACATTAAGGACTTAATGCATTTCCCTTCCACGGCATCCCAGCCACTTTTACCACTGATGCAAAGTAATTCAGCTCTGTATTGCAGTTGTTGCTGTATCATAGCTACAAAAGCTTTTAGCACTGGTCTGTGTGATATATCCCCATAGTCCCAGTTACATTTTCTCAAGCTGCTCACCGAGGCGAGCGCTCTCGCCTTATGGCCTCCACGTGGGTATGCCAGTTCAAGGACCTTTCAAACCAGATTCCTAGGTATAAATAGTTGTTAACTGTTTCCAGTTTAGTGGTTCCCAAATGCCAACTGAACTTAACAATTTGTTTGCCAAAACACACCACTTTAGTTTTCTCCATATTTACAGTTAACTGTTTGTGGCTCCAGTAATCCCTAAATGCATCCAACTTTCTCTGTAGACCCATCTCCGTCTGATCTAAAATTGCAAGGTCGTCCTCATACAGAAGGCATGATATGTGTTTCCCATCCATTCTAGGGCTGGTACCTTTTGCCCCCGCCAGTGTCTTGGGGAAGTCTGCTACGAATATGGAGAATAGCACTGGGGCCAGCACGCAACCCTGTCTTAATCCATTGTTGATTTCGATTCTCTGTGTCGGTGACCCCTCTGTATCTATAATGATTTGGGCCCAATTGTGTTTGTGTAACTCCTGTATTATGCCCTAAATTCCCTTTGGAATCTCAAAATTTGTCATGGTTTCCCATAGATGGTACCAATCCTGTAGATCAAAGGCTGCACAGAAGTGTATGAAGCAGCAGAATAACCTCCCTCTCTGCTCGACCGACTTCCGTGCTATGGACCAGAGGGCAAAGCAGTGATCAATTGTGGAGTGACCCTCCTTGAAGTCACCTTGTTCCGGGTTACTATTGAGTTCAATTAATTTTGCGTAAACATTTTCACCCACATCTAAAAGGTTAATCAACCTATTGTTTTTAGGGGCCCTTATATCTCCTTCTTATGGATGGGTCTTATTATAGCACCTCTCCAACTATCTGGAAATTGTCTTGTGTCAAGTATGAAGAAGAACAACTGAGATAAAAGCTCTGCCCACCACCCCAGCGGGGCCATTATAATTATGGCTGGGAGATTATTAGTGCCAGCTGCACGGCTCAGTTTTAAGCTTGCTATAGTTGCTTTATATTCTCTATAGTAAAGTGTGCTCTAATGTCATCCTCCATCCCTACCCAGTGGGTTATACTTCTTTCTGCTTGCTCTTGCCTTTTACCATAAATTTCCCCCAAGTACTCCTCCCAAGCAGCTTCCTCGACCACACAATTCGTTACACCCTGAGTTTTGTCTGAGCCTTCCTGTAGTAGCTTCCAGAACTTTCTTAAATTTTTTTGTTTCTCTTGCTACCAGTCAGATGCTCTAGCATTTCTCTTTAAATTTCCTTTTCTGGTTCCGGATAAGTGTTTTATACATTTTCCTAAGTTTCAACAGGATACCATAGCTTTCAAAATCATACTTTACTTTGAGAAGTCTATCTCCTTTCCATATTGATCTCTTTATTTTGAAACATTCCTCACTGAACCAATCCTTTCTCTTTCCATGGTTATCAACATTCGTTTTGGTGTTTGTCACAGTTTCTTTTACCTTAACCCTAAGACACTGCACCACTTCGTTAATTATATTTTTATGCAAAACCAAAGGGGATGATGGACGGAGTGTTGAACATTGCAAGCACTCACCCCCATTCAACTGATCTGGGTTTAATCCATCCTCATTCTTTAGCTCACTCCACCACCCCAGTTCAGACATGGCCATATGCAAATTAGTCTGACCCTGTGCCTCATGGGAACAGTCCAGCCCAAACTGCCTAGCCATGTCTTCCCTTGACCGGAAACAAGCATCCTGGGACTGGTTTCTGGCTTATCAACCGTCATCAACACTCCGTCCATCATCCCCTTTGGTTTTGCCTAATTATATTTTTATACCTCTCTAGATGTTTTAAGCATAACATTTTCCTTTATTAAGTTCTGATACAGATTAGCTAGTTTTGTCATGCATTCCTCTGTCATTCTTGGGTAATCCAATTATAGAGGAATGATCTTTTCTCGTAGGGCCCTTTCATGCCTAAATAATTCTACTTTTAGAGGATCATGGTCACTTCCCTCCCCTTGTATTATGAAAAACTCTTAATGTTTTCAAAATTCCAGACATACATGAAAATATAGTCAATTGGGCAGGGTTGTGAGCCAACCTTAAACGTTCGCTTATCCAGGCCATCACTCTCCATTCTGCCATTCAGACAGAATAGATTCTTCCTGGTCAAGTGCTTTCCTAGTGCAATATCTTGTACTGACATTTTAGTTTCAGGGACGCTCACTGCATTTATGTTGTATGTATCCAGCATCGCTTTGAACCCTGGATCAAACATTTTGGTTTAATGTTGTGGTTAAAATCTCCCATTAAAATAAAAATTTCTTTATGACATTTTTTTCATAGATAATCCAGGTCTTCCTTAAATGGGTTTTACCTTTCTCGCTATCCTAGTGCATACTAAGGTCATTATCCCCCGAAAGGCATCCCTGCCAACTCCTTGTTACGGGTCTCTTCATTTGAACAAACCCATCGATTGGGGGTTTCGCCGCACAGCCAAGTTCCTTGCAGACACATGATCTCATATGTTTTGGCAAGTTTTTTAAGGCCTTCTAGTTTTGTCCTTCTCTCAAGCTCATTAATGTTCCAAGTTAGGTCTTCGCACAGCCTTGGGATACTATCATCCTAATCAATTTCACTTGAATACCCATCTTCATCCGGGACAGTTTGAGATGGGCCCACATACTTATTTTCAAAACTCCCATTACCTCAGTGTTTTCTCTTCTCTGTGGTGTCCACAGTAATTTCGATATTACTGTTTTCCTCATATATCCCATCTAGTATTCTAACTTGTCTTGACCCAAGTCCTGCGTGATACCTCAAGAATAGTTCACCTGGGTATCCTATTTCCGGTAATTCTGTTTCTGACACTAACCTCATCCCTTCCTCTTGTAGTTCTTTCTCTGACTTTATCAGCACTGCTTTTACTAGCCCTGAATACATTAGAACTTTTGTTATTTCTTTTCTCTTGCTATTCTGTATGAACTCAACTTGTCTAAGGTCAAATCAAATCAAAACAAGCTTTATTCGATTTAGGATAAAATCATAAAAGCACATAATACAAACATTTTTTAAGATAAAACAGGGTCAACAACATAAGCTTATTCGATCATACATTCAAGATAAAATATCATTAAAAAGAGATTCAGATCATAATAATTTGGGAACAGATTAAGAACATGAGGATTGCATAGATTTTCTAAATTTAATTACTAATTTTAAGAAACTTGAAATAGCATGAATAAGGGAATCATCTTCTAATAGCAGTAATTTCATGTATGCTAATTTACAGGTACGAATCCCCCATGCCCTCAGAACGGGTAACAGAAGAGCTCTACGCGGGACTTTGTAAAATACACAAAAAAAGACACAATGTATGTCCGATTGTCTGGAGATATCATCACATGGGCACAAAGGAATTTCAGTGGACCAGTCATTACAGAGGGGAAAAGTAACTAAGTGAAAAAACATGCCTAATCTGAGGCGAGTCAGCAATGTGCGTGCATATGGGCTTAATTCTGAGCTAAGATAATATTGGAGACCCTCGCACTGAGTAATTTACTGAAACCGGAGTACAGTAGGTTTCATTTTCTCCTTGTCCCATCTTTCCATTACCCGGTGGTCAAGAGCCAACTTTTTCAAGGCGGCTCTCGATAGCCCATCCAAACTGGGCGGGTTATCAAAGAATTCTGGGTGTCCTATCTTTACACAAAGATTTTTCACGTAGGAGAGCCACCTAATATTGGCCATTCCGTTCATTGTGAGACAGTTGGTAATTACTTCCCTATTTAAGGTTGTCTCCTCTGTCACCCAGACCTTATGCCACAGTAAAAGAGGGGAGATGTTAACAATGTCACTAATGTAGGGAAGGCCTACTTCTATATGGGTCATGTAAGTTGATGAAAATTTGGAGACTCCTAGTAAGTGGCAGATAAACTGATTCTCACAGCTTTGTAGCGTCTGCACATTTTCTATCCCCCAGAGCCCTGCCCCATAGGTGGCTGAGGAGACAACTTTGGCCTTATAGATTTGTATTAGTTCTATAGCGGGCTTCCCCCCAATTTTTGCAGAAAAATTGTTCAGGGCTCCCGCAGAACGTAAAAAGGCTAATTTCCTTGTTGCTATTGCCGGCTTCCAGCTCCCCCTCCTATCAAAAGTCCCACCTAAATAACAAAATTTCTCAGTGGTTTCAATTTTTTGGGCGTCCAGATAAATAGAACAAGGTGCACTTCTAAGGCCCCTGCCACAGACCATGTTGTAAGATTTAGAAGTGTTCACCTTTAATTCCCTATCCCTCATAAAGGAGGTAAATTGAACCACCGCCCGCTGTAGACCTATCCTAGTACGCGACATAATTGCCGCGTCGTCAGCATAGAGTAATAGGGGCACTAAGGTACCCTTTATGGCGGGGTAGTCATATTGAAAATTACTTAGGTGTTCTCCAATAGAGTTAATGTAAATGGTAAACAATAGGGGAGCCAATATGCACCCCTGTCTGACCCCCCGCGAGATAGGGAATTTATCTGAGCATTCCCCCAGACGCCCGAATCTGACCCTTGCCCCTGCGTCCCTGTAAAGTTCACGAATAAACGTGATGATTTGGGCATCAAGGCCCAAAGAAGAGAGTGTGTTCCAGAGGAATTCATGATTCACACAATCGAACGCTGAGCTTAGGTCAATGAAGGAAATATATAACTTTTCGCTCTTCGCTTGAGTGTACTTTGCAATAATTAAGGCCAGGTTCAAGCACTGCTCAACCGTTCCCTTGCCCGTCCTAAAACCATATTGTAAGTTAGAGATGGCCTGATTTTCAGTCTCCCAGCTCTGGATCCGGTTTAGGATAATCCTACCGGCCACCTTCATCAGTGCATCCAGAAGAGAGATTGGCCTGTAACAATTTGGGTCGTTTCTGTCACCCTTCTTGAATATTGGCACGACAGTAGCGTCAGGCCAAGATGCCACAAATCCCTGTTGGTTAGACTTGTTTAAAACATTGGTAAGTAAGGGTGCCCATAAATCCATCTCTGCCTTATAGACGTCGATTGGGACACCGTCAGGACCCGGAGCCTTACCGGGTGGACTGTCCTTAATATCTTTAATGACCTCTTGGAGGCTGAAAGTAATATTCAACGGAAAAGCATTTCGCTCGCCTGGTCCGCCGGGGTCCATCAAACTGAGAGTTAGCGAAGGAGGACAGGGCCCTACAGTCGAACTATTATATAACTGCTTAAAATGGTTCACCCAGGTGTCCCCTGGGATAGCCACATCTAAGATATCTTCCGCTCTGCTTTGCAGGTAAGGGGCATTTACCACTTTCCAAAATAATGTACTATCGCGTTGTAGCGAGGCCTCACGTAAGGCCGCCCACGCCTCCCGCTTAAGGGTGGCTTTTCTCGTTTTAATGGTCAATTTGTAAGCTCCTCTAGCTTGACGGATTAGGTCTTGGTTTTTTGGTTTAGTCTGTAGGGCCTTTTTGAGAGAAGTCAAAGCTTTGGTGCATTTATTATCAAACCAACCCTGTGGGCGCTTAGCTGTTTGCCTATGTTCTCTAAATAAAAGATCTTTTACTGTCCGTTGGATATTAGAAAAGGCAGCCACGACTTTATCAGGCTCCATGTCAGCTGTTAAACATACGTGAATATCCTCAAGAGACGTCGAAACCAAGCTCTTTAGGAAGCCAGCTGGCTCAACTTTATCCCATTTGACAACATACCCATTTACAGCACCGAGATTAACCTTGGGGGCATAATTAGGGTTCTTCTTGGGTTGACTACATTCTCCCATTGTTTTTACAGAGAATGATATGGGGTAATGATCTCCGAAGAGAGCCTTTCCAGTCTCCCAGAGGGTTATGCAGCCAGCATGGGCCGGGGACATTAAGGTAAAATCTATGGTGGAGTTACACCCTCGCCCATTGAAAGTTGGTTGAAACGGGACGATCGGGCTGCACAGTTCGTTTACAAAGGATAAATTCAAATAGAACATCATGTTATTTAAGGAGTTGCCTAATTTTGAGTGGGTGAAATGGGTAGGGCAGTCTTCCCCATAATCTGCTAGGCCGCACAAACCAGTTGCAGAAAGGGGGCAGACAGTGCAATTAAAGTCACCTACCCAGATTAACACCTTCTCACCTACAAGATTGTCTATTAAAGATATTATGCTATTTAGAAGGTTGTGAAGAACGTGCTCTGTATGGATAGATGGTACGTTATTATAAAAATTTATTAAAATTACATTGACAGAGCGGGGCCCTTTAAAGACCAGGACCTGATAAAACTCTGCGTTAAGACACTTGTTGACCCTGAGTTCCGCAGTTGTAGCCACATAAGTACAAAGGCCTCCTTTATTCCTGCCCTGCTTACTAATAAGTGCGGGCGAATGAAAGGTTTGGAATCCTATAATGTGGATTTCCTCGGTCGTCCAGGTTTCCTGCAAACAGGCTATGGTATGTTTATTAATAACATCCAGCCATGCTTGCTGGTGGACCTTTTTACTCAAACCTGCCACGTTCCACGTAATCAGGCTGTAAGATGAAAAACTCGGCCTAACTTCCGTGGTTGCTACACTGGAGCTTATACTAAAGCTAATATCGCTGGGTAAATGTTGTGTCGTTAATAGCTGAGGAGTCACAATGGAGGAAGAAAGCCTACATTCCCTATTGGTTGTGCTAGCACCGTCAAGCGCCTGTGTCCTTATTACCCCAGTCCCCTCTGTTACGCCAAATATAACTGGGTTGTTTAAATCCGGTGTATTGACATTGTCCATAATAGACTTTGGGTTAATGGGGTCAATCAATGTTAGTGGTCAATCGACCATTTCTAGACCGCTGAATCGGTTATGTGTGGGAATACCGGACCAAGGAACCCAGCGAGTGCGCTCATGGTTTACCGCCCTCAACGTATGTGTCCCACTCCAACTGTCCCAGTCTCTACCCAGGTGTCGATGCCCCACCGTTTTCCAAGAATTGTCATATTGGGGATGGCAGGGACCCATTGTCTGCCTGTGGCTGTCATGGTCGAAATAGCGGGGACCCATCGGTTGCCAAGATGGCTCTTGGATGTTTGACAACCTTGGTGGGTAAAAGAAGGAAAGCCGTTTGATGCTTATTCCTCCACTTTCACATGATTTTTCCCATGCACAAATATGGTCGACTGCTCTAGGATCATCAAAGGTTACCACGATGCAGTCGCCTGGCAGTGATTTCCGGCCTTGGCCCACCCAGGTGGTTCTACGTACCATAAGGATCCTGTAGGACCTTGTCGGTGGGACAGGGCAATTAGTGTTGAGCCAGAATTGCACTTTATTCTTTAGGGACCATGTGGGTTCTGAATTATAATCCAAGAGTTCAGGGACACCTGTCATTACTGCCACAAGGGGGTAGGCTTCCGGGGACAAGTCAACAGGAAGTCTGGGCAGTTGATCTACCCTCGTACCACCTGTGTCAGAAACTGAGGGTGCCGTTTTTGAAGCTATCAACGGCCAGGCCGAATTTGTTGAGGCTTGAGCATTTTGTACCATTGTTTTTTGGGGCAAGGTACTTGCCACTGTTGAGGTGGCGGTGTTTTTAGGGGCGGGTTTTACTGGACTATTAATTTTTGAGTTAGTAGATGGAATTAATTTTTGTAATGGGGCAGTAGGAGTAGAAATACGATTTTGTGGGGGTGCTGATTTGGCTGGATTCTGAATCTGGTTTTTTGCTCGTGGAATTTGTGTTCCTGATACCTGCTTAGTCTTATGCAGATTTAAAAGATTGGTCAATTTATTTTCTATTTTCGTTAACCTAAGTTCTATTAGGGTGAGTAGTGATTTCAATAGATCCGCTATACTGTTTAATGACATCTGTAAGTTATCAGACCGGAGTGGGTCTCCACCACTAGGGACATCAGTCAATGAGGCCACAAAGATGGGGTCGGAACTATCGTGTGCTGAGCGATGTAGTATCGCAGAGTGAACTACTTGTACCTTTCTCGAGTGTAAGTTTTCAGTTGAACTAGGCCTAGAAACTGATTTATTAAAAACTGGTGTATTGGGAACTAGGGAAGGCTGGTTTATGTCTATCTTCCTTTTCCTCACAGCACCCTCCCTCCTCCCTCTATCTCTTCTTGTTTCGTCTGGTGTAACTTGCGAGGATAGCTGTGGGGATTGCGGGAGGAGGTCGGGGGATTTTTCCAGATCTGTGCTGGTCTGTAGGTCTGATAGCGGAGATGCAGATAAATCCACCATGCTTGGTAAGCTACGCCTACCTTCATTCAGTGACCTAGATTCAGGAGCAGTAACTAGCTCAGGGGATCTTACACTCGCTAGAGTACCCAAGGAAGATCTCTTGGCGCGTGCAAGGTCTAAAGACACCCTACCCTCCATAAGGCTGATACTCTGATCAATAAAAGAGTTTGCCTTAATGATAAAATCGTCCATTGGTCCTAGGAGGTTACCCACCCCTCCCGCGGCCTTTTTTTTCCTGCCTCTTGTTAGCACCATTGTATCAGTGGGATAAATGGCTTGCCGATGAATATATAAAGGGGCAGGTGTACGAACCCCAGGGAGGTCCGGCGAGACAGGACAGATAAAGGGGGGGTGGCCCGGTCCCGGCCTCCACCGTCCTCGAACGGCCTCAAACGGCCTGCCCTTTGCCCGGGCTTAGCCCCGGGCGCTCCCCCGCGCGCTGCCGCGCAGCGGGGAGGGATGGCAGAAATATAGTTAGAGTGACGCGCAGGGGGCGGGGCTGAGAGGGAGAGTGGGCCAGGTGTTTTCAATCGGCCAGGCAGGGACTCCTGGGACACGGAGTCCCTGCTGAAACGCTCGCAGCCCTACCCAGTTCCCCAGAGCACCACAAGCCTCACGGACACAGCGCAGTTCTCCCCAAGGTAATGCTGGTGAAGCGGGACCCGCGAAGCGGGTCCGGCGAACAGTTGATATTAAAGGCAGGTCCCCAGTAGGCAGAGAGCAAAGAACAGCAGCAGGGCTTCCTCTTCAGCAAAGCGTCCCAGTGAGGAAAGGCAGGCAGAATCCTTTTCACACACTGTGTGCAGGGGGCGGGGCTGAGAGGGAGAGCGGGCCAGGTGTTTTCAATCGGCCAGGCAGGGACTCCTGGGACACGGAGTCCCTGCTGAAACGCTCGCAGCCCTACCCAGTTCCCCAGAGCACCACAAGCCTCACGGACACAGCGCAGTTCTCCCCAAGGTAATGCTGGTGAAGCGGGACCCGCGAAGCGGGTCCGGCGAACAGTTGATATTAAAGGCAGGTCCCCAGTAGGCAGAGAGCAAAGAACAGCAGCAGGGCTTCCTCTTCAGCAAAGGTCATTAGTTCCTATTTTTCTCAGGCTGATACATTTAGAGAAAGCAAAGAGAAGGTTGGGAACAATTGTAAGGGATACAGCTGTCTATTTTTTTGTTTTACCACCCTTTCCTGGTTGGGCTAGTTCAAAATATAGCCACATATTGGATTCTTTATTCTTTGCTGTGCCTTGTAAATCCACTCTGTCCTGCCTCCCCTTCCTACTAAGTAAAGCATTCAGCTTACTTCCTTTTTCCTCACAGGCTACAATTTTCCTTTTAGTGCCATATCCCTCCACCTGTTGATTATCTATGGGCCTTTCACTTTTCTTTGTGTTGTGGATCTTTCCTTATTCCCTTTTTCCCACTGCTACCTTCTTCTCGAGAGACACCCTTCCATTTCCCTTCTTTTACGTCTCTTATTGGACTTTTTATCTTTTGCTTATTCTCATGTGTGAAACCTCCCACAATATTTTCTGTCTGCTGTTTTTCATTAATCCCCTTCACTGTTCGCTTACCTGGGATCTTCCTCCCTCTTTTTAGCCGTGGGTATATACTGTCTATCTTGTTGGTTCTCTCCGTTTCTGCATAAGCATAGGTCGTTTGGAGATGTACACATTCTGCATTATCATCTGCCAAAGCGCATCCCCAGTACTTTCTGTATTTTGGTTAACAATTTCTACGGGTCTAACTATAGACGGCATATGGTCCCGAGTTACTTTTAGTTCTCCCACAATGTTCTGTATTTGATCTTTTGGTTCTTTAGGAGATCATTATTCATCATGGTTACTTCCAATAAACCTTGCATTGTATTTTTGTAACATTATGTCCAACATTGAGGCTGATGGTGTTGTCATCATTTCCCCTACTGAGGAGTTATGCGCTGAGCCTTCTATGGCCTCATTGTTTGACCTCCGCAGCTGCTCTTTTCCTACTCCGTTCTAATGACCATGCTGTGATCTCCATTCTCAACTGCAATGCTTTTCTCTACCGGGTGTGATATAAAGGGAGAAGAGCCGAGGTGATAAGCGAAGTATAGGTTTTAAGGAAAATTCGTTTGTCTTAACAAATCTTGCTGGTTCAGCGAAGATGTGCAAAGATCTAAATGGCCTTGGCTACTATTGTCGTCTTCCAAATTATGCACTTGCCCTGCTATCTGTGAGTCTGATACAGATTGTTTTCTTTTAAAGTGTTTGCCCACAAAATCGTTAATTGATCTAGATACTGACACTCCCTCCTTCTCATCTTGCAGGGAATTTTTGGGTAACGTTTTCTTTCTTATACTTCTCAGAGTTGTCCTTATCCCTTCTTCTTTAGAGGTTGCCATACTCCCTTCATGGATCCCAATTGTAGTTGAAGTATCAGCATCTACCGGGGGCCATCCCTTCTGCCCTTTTCGTAGTTTGCCTTTTCTGGGCACCATCTTTTCGAGTATGTACTGTATATCTGATGTTTTAACCATTGGTGCCTTCCTTGATTTACTTTGCTTTAAAAAGAGTCCTTATTGTGGTATTTTTCATCATCTATATGCTTCCTGCTCGGACCCTGTAAGCTCCTCACCAACCTTAATAATCCCAATTCACTTTTTACTAGTCCTTTTGCTTTTTCTGCATTAAATCCCTCTCAAACCTCTCTTTCCTCACATCTACCTTTCCCTTTATCAAAGGAAATTTACCACCCCAACACTCATCTCGGCTGTGCCTTCTGGTTGAGTGACTGCGTGCTGTGCTGCCTCTACTTTCACTAGTTTCAGTTCCTGCTGCTGTTTTCCTGGTGATTGCATCCCTGATGTGTCTTTCCTTGACTCCTTATCTCTTTTCTCCTGGGGCTGCGGCTCCAGCCTCGCACCAGGCTCCTCGCGGCTCCCAACGGGGAGCCGGCACAGTTGCCATCGGGACCCACTGAAGGTCAGAACAATAAGAAGTAATTTTTTATGACTCCGGGGACTGGAAAACTTCAATGTCTCCAGGATCTTGCCTTTTTAGGTGGTTTACTCGATTTTTTGCTCCGTGTATGCATTGCAGGCACGTAGCACGGGGTTCAGCGTTTCCAGAAATTGTGTCCTGTGCAGCAGGCACAGCGCAGCACACGTCGGACATCACTCCACCGGTGTCAGCAGAGGAACTTCAGACATACTGTAACTGGGTCAATGTAGGCCTTGAGCAAGTGGTTAGAAGAAGCTGCTTTTTATGGGACTCCTCAAATTGTTTTTTCCCCCGTTTTTTTTTAGGTCTCATGGAGGAAAGATTTACACTATTGGAAAACAATATTCTTGATTTTAAAGGCCTGAAGCCTACTTGCAATATCTCATGGTCTGCAGTGTCAGAAGCTGTTGACATATTAACCTAATCCAAGACTGAGACTCAGTCACTACCAACAGCTTTGTGTAGGTCATCCAGGACAGCGATAAAGACACATTCATGTAAGGTGCACCAAATGACATAAAACACACTGAGACTATAATTCTCCTGAAGGTAGGAACTCTGCTGTTATCCTGTGTGCAATTTAGAATTCTTCATAACCGCACGGTGCAATGAAATGAGCTGAAAGATCGGACCTGACCTGCTTTGCCGTGGGTTTTTTAAGAAAGGGGTCATTTGGAACTAATCCAGGTTCTAAACAGTATTCTGCATGGTCGTGTGGTAAGGAATGATGATGTCACTTAACTACTGGTAAGCCTTACAGTACAAGGGTCCCCGAGAAAACCAAAGCATGTGCAATCGGGTAGGGGTGCCATTGATATTCTTCAGGTGTTGAAAGGTAAACCTCCTGTATTTCAGTGTGCACTAGTGATTCAGTTGTCTTAGAGAAAAACCTAGCCTGAATAACCTTTGTTATATCATAACCTTATTAAAGGTGGCATTTTGCTGTACTCTTCCATAACAATGTCTGAAGTATTGACTGGTTAGAAATGAGCCAGGGCAATAATTATAGATCATTGGTTTTAATTTTGCTTAACAGTTACAAACTGGACTCAATCAGTACAACATTTCTGATGAATGCCTACCTTCAGATTACTCACCTTTTGAATATCCCAATGCACCAGCATTCCATGGAAACTTTCCTTCACAGCTCTCCCTCGTCGACGAGGACAGCACAGTGCCTATGGCTCCGCACGCGGATCTGCATGACGTAATTGGAGCCATAAGAGGCCCTCGTCGGCGTGCTTACGTCAGCTCCATTTTTTCTGGTCCTTTGACGCATGAATTATTTCGGATAGGCTCTCCATTTAGGAGTTTCCTGAAATTTTTCTGGAAATTTCAAAGTTGTTGCAGGAAAAATGTCTCCGTCAAGGAAATCTGGGTTCAAACCATGCAAGGAGTGTGATGTCAAATGTCACTCACTGATCATCATGATGATTTTGTCTTCAATGTCTGTTCATCATGCCAAAAGATAAACCCCAAACTGTTGTAGGAGAGAGAAGTGAAACTCTTTGACCAAGGCACGGAAGGAGAAGAGAGGAAGTCGGACGTCTCATCTTCGCTCGGAGTCCCCGTCTCCCCATTCCTCGAAGTCATCGATGAAGAAACATAAGAAGCGGTATTGTAGTTTCCAACGTCTGTCTTCAAGAGATGAGTCTCTGAGGTCAGTGTCTCCTCCCCGAAGTCGCATGAAGATCGAAACGAGGTGACACCGGCCCAGTCTCTAGTACCCTTTCCAGGGTCACCTTTGAGTCCAAGGCCTCCACTGACTTTGCTTGGATGTCCTGATCCGGAACTGGAGGTAGATCCAGTTCCTTCTCATCCCCCTCCACGACAGGAGCAGAAGTATCCAAATTTTTCTGTTCCAGGGTCCGACCCTTCCGATTGTTTTTTTAATGCTATGTACCGCATTTACAGCTGGGCGATGACTCCATCTGACACGCCAATTTCAACCACATTGGCGATCCATAGCATTGGATCTGTGGGTTTAAAATATTGTCAAAAATGGGTACGCCCTACCTTTCCTAAGAATTCCCCCCCACCCTTTCCTCCCCAACAAGGAATGGGATTACGGATGCTTTTCTCAGTACTTCCTGATTCCCTAAAGGATGGTCGTTTACGTCCAGTCTCAGACCGCAGGATTTGGTTGGGGATTCCCCACCCTCTCCTTTTGTTAAATCGGGAGGTAAACACCCTAGTTATGGAGCCATATCTGGATTATGTCCTCAAAAGATATACTAAGATGTTGATATTTAAAAAGGAGGAGTTGCTGATTGAAGGCTTGTCTAGAAAAAGGAGGAGGGGGACAGGTTCTGGATAAAATTGAGGGAAGCGGTAGTAAAAGGTCAGACGAGGACCTTTTGGGCACTAGTCGCGGAGGGCTGTGGAGCAAGAGCTCCTTCCTTCCCTGTGTCTTTTGAAGAAATTAGATGGGCAGATTTTATTCAGGGTCTCTATGTGGCAAATAAAGGAGTGGTTAATTAAGTTTACAGTAAAGGAAGTTTCTGCTTTGTATGATCCGCCTTCTGAAAAAGAGATAGAACTTGCAATTAGGGGAACGTGCACTTTTACATTTGGGTATCCCGGGTACCCTTTTAGAGTTAGTTTGCTCCCTCACACTGATACTTGGTGTCGAGTTCTCCTGGATGGGGATCGGAGTCTATCCCAAGCAATTCCTACTATAAATGGGTTGAAACAAGGGTGTTTGCTTGCCCCTCTTCTCTTTTCCTTATATATTTCAGATCTTCCTGAGTATTTGGCCCGGAGTGAGGGTATCACTCCGATTGTTGGGTGGAAATCTATTGTGTACTTACTTTATGCAGACGACAACATTTTTGATCTTACCGGGAAAGGTCTAAATAGCCGTCTGCAGGCATTACAAAAATTTGCTAAAGCTAATTACTTAAAAATGTATGTATCTAAAAGTAAACTTATGAATTGCCAACGAAGGAAGAAGCCGAAATATGGAAATTTTGTATCAATCTGGGATTTTTAGAGTGCACTACTCACCCGTGAGGGTCTCAAGGTGCTGGGTGGAGGGGAGTTTCGGGCAGCTCTGTCATTTGAAGAGCCAAGTCTTGAGGCTCCTCCTAAATGCTTGCAGTGTGGGGCTTTGTCTGATGCTAAGGGGGTGTTGTTCCAGGTCTTGGCCACAATGTAGGAGAAGGATCTGCCGTTCTGGCTGTGTGGATGCGGGGTATTTCGGCCAAGGCTAGGTCAGCGGAGTGGAGGTTTCTCTTGGGGGCGTAGAAGATTCTTTAGTTGAGGTATTGGGGTCCGGTGTTGTGGAGGGCTTTGTAGGCGTGTGTGAGCAGCTTGAAGGTCACTCTTTTTTTGACAGGGACCCAGTGGAGGTCTCGTAGGTGCTGGGTGATGTGGTTTTGTCGTCGGCTGCTGAGGATGAGTCTGGCTGCAGCGTTCTGGACGGTCTGGAGTTTGTGGAATAGAGATGTGTTGATTCCGGCATAGAGGGCGTTTCCGTAGTCTAGCCTGCTGGTGATGAGTGCATGGGTGACGGTCTTCCTGGATTTGGGGGGAATCTATGTGACGGTCTTGCGGAGTATGCAGAGGATGTTGAAGCATGTGGAGGATTCAGCGTTGATCTGTCAGTTCATGGTGAGGGAAGAGTTGAGAATGATGCCGAGGTTGCGGGCATGGTCCGTGGATGTGGGAGTTATGCTGGTGGGGGGCAACCAGGCGTCGTTACGTACGGAGGGGTGGATCCGAGGATGAGGACTTCCGTTTTCTCCGAGTTGAGCTTCAGAAAGCTGCTGCTTATCCAGGATGCAAAGTCCTTCATTCCTTCCTGGAAGTTGTGCCTGGTAATGTCGGGTTCCTTGGTGAGGGGAGAGGATGAGCTGGGTGTCATCGGCGTAGGATACTATGCTGAGTCCGTGTTTTCTGACGATGGTTGCGAGGGGTGGCCATGTAGATGTTGAAGAGCGTGGGGCTGAGGGAGGATCTTTGGGGTACTCCCCATCTGATCTATTTGGGTTTGGAGAGGGAGGACAGGAGTCTTATTCTTTGTATGGTCTTTGCGTGATCAGAAGCTAGAAATTGTGAAATCATGTATTTTTCTGGGGAAGATAGTGTGTGGGAATTTAGGTGAAAAAGCCCTGCATGGAGAATAATAACACTAAAGCTAATTCCCAGGCTAAATGTCTGGGTGCTCTTTATAGGGCCACTGGGAGAAGTCATTGGAGGTCTATCATGTTAAGATCCCTTCCTCTTTATTCTACGGTATAGAATTAATTGATGTCTCGAAATGTTTTTTTTTTTAAAGTATATAATGGAAGACAGAGTCCTTAGAAGCTTGGCCTAACTTAATCCAGCTCACTCGGAGGCAGCTTTAAGGTTAGAATTTGGGTTGAGAAGTGCTTTTGTACAGGGTATCTATCGCAGGGGTGGTGAGCTGAGCCCTGTGCTTAGCAAAGAGTGATCACAGTTCTCTAAGGTTTTGTATGAGAAAATACATTTTAGACAGTCCAAAAAAAAACTTATTAATTTATAGACATTTCGTGGCACCTGCAGACTTACTGCAATTAGATCCTTCTTTGGTCTTCACTCTGACACAGCAGCAATTAAAAGTTAGTTTAAAACAAGCCATATGGTTCTTGTGCTTTGGCCTGGATAGGGAGGCATGTATACAAAAAGGGCTTTCCAACCGGCTAGTGATTCTTGTTTAGTAAATAAAGCCCCTGATGTTGTGAATGTTATTTAATCGGCCAGAAGAGACTCCACCAAGTCAGGTTATGCTGGCAGATGGCCTAAGTATGTAAAGTGGTGTGGGAAAAATTCTATAGACCCCCCCCCCCCCCTTAAAGGCCCATTTGTCTGATATTTTAAGGTTTTCCCTTTCCTTGGCTCAGCAAGGCTATGCATTTGCAACGGCTAAGGTCTATTTGTCTGCCCTTTCGGCAATCCTTTGTTTACCCGATCAATCTTCTCTGTTTAAGTACCTAAGGTGTTAAGATTTATTAGGGTACATACTAACAAATACCCTTCCACTCCGTTCATTATGCCAGAGTGGGATCTTAATTTGGTTCTTACTTACCTTATTTGTTCTCCATTCGAACATTTACATAGTAAGACTACTTGTAAGGCAATTTTTCTAGTGGCTATAACATCTGCTAGACGGGTTCGTGAGTTGCAGGCCCTTAGTGTTAAGACCCCCTTCACGACTTCCTGTTTTGAGAACCAGGGCTGCTTTCCTGCCAAAGGTGGATCCTCCTTTGCACTTGGACTAGTCCATCACCCATTTTACTTTCTCTCCTCCTTCACATCAATCTAAAGAGGAGGAAAGGCTTCATCGATAGGACCTCAAAAGGGCTGAGGTTTCATGTGCTTCTCTGTGCCTTTTTCATTTATTTAACCAATATGACCTCATTCAATTAAAAAATAAGCGAAGGGTGAACATTAAATTAGGTTGCTGGACAGTTGAATGTTGGTTTGGGGACTGCATCATAGCAAATACAATGCACAAAACGTAAAACAGGTTTTTAGTGCTTTCCCACCTGCTAGACTTGGTATTTTCCTAAAACATTTTAGGTGGATTTCAAAAATCATTCTCCTATTTGGTCAGGCCCAGATCAAAGGAAGTTCTGTCGACTTCAAAAATTACTTTGATGACTCCGGCTATAACGTGTCGTTCATTTTCCTCTTTTTATTTCTCTTTATTGTATTTTTCTCTTCCTATACTTTCTGCCTCTTTTATTTGTTGGGATGTACTTTTGTTTGTGTTTCTAAATTATTAAGTATCCAATCATCCCCTTTGATTACGAAATGCTTCACAAATTCTTAAAGAAAAAGATCATGAAATCTCTTTAAGATGAGATGCCATGATAAGAAATCATCAGTAGTTCCGTATTAATCTGGTACAAATATCTGCTACTTAATTGGTGCGTCTCATAGAGCGCTTGATTTTCTATCACTTTTAGATATTTGTTATAGTATGAAAAAATTGTTGCGACAACATGTTTGAGTCTCTGTACTTTTTATATTTTCAGGGTGTACTCTATGTATTTGGTGGAATGCTAGATTCTGGATTCACACAAGGAAAGACTCCTCTCTGGCTGTACAATATTGGTATGATGTTTAATCCTTTGGTTTTAATGTAATTCTTATGTACGGCATGTATAACTAACACTGTTTTAAGTTTGTTTTCTGGATCGTAGGCACTTAATAATTCAGCACTGTGTGAATGGACCTGGAGCATGCTCATATCCATCTATCTTTCTCTATATAGGGTGTGTGTGTGTGTGTGTGTGTGTATTTTCACTCACATTCACTGAAATTCAGTGAAAAAAAACATAGGTTTCAGGCCTGATATAGTTAGGAATTAGCATTTAAAAAACCTTAGAAATTTGCTGAAAAAACAATAGGTTTTAGGGGTGTTATAGTTAGCTGGACATTTCACTCGAACAAAACCATTGAAATTCCTCCTATATAGTTAGTTGTACTAACTACATCTCGCGCGCCCGCAATCCACTGCTGATGATGTCACATATTACATCATTCATGACATGGTCAGTGACATCACTGATGACATCTCCAGTGACATCATCCAGTGAAAGTGGTTTGGTTCGTTATTTAAATATGTTTTATATATATATATATATATTCACTGAAAAAACCATAGGTTTCACACATGTTATAGTTAGCGGAAATTTTACTGATAAAAAACCAATGAAATTGCCCCGTTATAGTTAGTGCTGGCAACTATAACTCACGCGACCGCAATCCTCTGCTGATGCTAATACTGTATTTAGACACTTATTTGCCCATGTCTTCTTCCATACATTTTTAGCTATACATATATTACAAATATTTTTTTTTATAAAACACATATGTCATCAGCAGAAGATTGCGGTCGCGTGAGTTATAGTTGCCAGCACTAACTATAACGGGGCAATTTCATTGGTTTTTTATCAGTAAAATTTCCGCTAACTATAACATGTGTGAAACCTATGGTTTTTTCAGTGAATTTGCAAGGTTTTTTAAATGCTAATTCCTAACTATAACGTGTGTGAAACCTATGGTTTTTTCAGTGAATTTGTACGTTTTTTTAAATGCTAAGTTACTTTACGCCATTCGAGGCGTGCGCGCCCACTTAACGCAGTGCGTTCCGTGCACGGTTTTTATCAACTTTAATAAGCCCTGTACATTTGGTGGCCTTCGGCCACCAAAAGCACAGGGGGTGGGGTCAATGTGGATAGTGTTTTTTTTATTTCGATTTTATAATTTCATGTTGCCAAAATATAGTTTTTTTACTAATGTAATAAGCCATGTACATTTGGTGGCCTACGGCCACCAAAAGCACAGGGGGTGGGGTAAGTGTGGATAGTGTTTTTTTTATTTCTATTTTTTACCGTACGCTTACGGTAAGCGTACGGTAAGCGTACTCGGCGAAATTGCCGAAAAAAAAATAAAACCGTTTTTGCTCTTGGGGGATGTTTGGGGACTCCCTCAACATGACTATGTGGGAGGGAGTTGTCAAAACAGCCCCGTAACATGTTTTTGGGCATCATGTTTGATAAATAACACTCAGTGCGAGAGACAAAATGGCGGACGCCGCTTCCTGGTTTCGGCCGATTCGAATGTTTACTAAGATCTAAGAGCCAATCAGAATCGCGCTCGCGCACGCCACCGTACGCGTACGGTAAGCGTACGGTAAGCGTACCGTAAGCGGGCTCAGATATATATATTGATTTAAAGGCTATTTTCTCAGAATCTACTGAACAGATTTACACCAAACCTACAAAAGGCACTTCCTTGATCTACGGACTACCTCTCTGCCAAATTTCTAGTAATTCTGTTCAGCCGTTCGGGCTGTAGCTCGTTCTAAAGGTCCTATGGAAAAATGCATGGGAAAAACGCGTTTTGGGACCCCCCTTTTATCTCAGCCCCCGCTTGACGAATCCCCCCGAGACTTTCAGGGTAGGAGCGGAGCGTAGCGCCCCACCTATTTTGAGAAATTCGCGAGGATTCATCGACCGGCGCCAAAGTTATTCAAAATAGAATGTTGCGGATTTCCTATGGAAAAGGGGTCCTAACTATAACTACCTACTGGCGACCGCCAGTAGGTAATATATATATATATATATATATATATATATATTCAGTGAAAAAACCATAGGTTTCACACATGTTATAGTTAGCTGGACATTTTACTCGTAAAAAACCAATGAAATTGCCCCGTTATAGTTAGTTCAGCTAACTATAACTCGCGCGCCCGCAATGCACTGCTGATGACGTCACATATTACATCACTCATGACATGGTCAGTGACATCACTCATGACATCACTGATGACATCTCAAATGACATCACTGATGACATCACTGATGACATCATCCAGTGAATGTGTGTTTTTCTGAAAATTAAATATGTTTTATATATGTATATCTCAAGGTCGATGGAAGAATAAATGGGTATATAAGTGTCTAAATGGATGATTTGTTTTTGAAAAATTGATTGTGTAACTGACTGATTAAGTGTATCATAGTGAATACATGGCTTAGTGAGTAATGTTTAAATATGTAAATATCTGTATCAGTCTCTCACTTTGTGTATAAGTGGCTGCATGGGTTGGTGAGTAGCTACATGGGTGTCTATATAGGTTATTAGTTGGTTTTTTGAGTATCAGTCTGAGTGTCTGCATGGTTTGGTGGGGGGTATTACGTAGTGCATAGGTGCATGAATGAGTGACTCACTGTTTGTATGTGTTGAACACAGCATGTGTGCAGGACTGTATGGGTGGATGAGTGTGTGTATGGGTGTGTTAGTGAGTGAACGACTGTCTCAATAGTGTCTTTATGAGTAACTACATATGTTTTAAACTAGTATATGTGACTATTGGTGTATATATGTGAGTATATGTGAGAGTGAGAGATTGAAAGAGTTCCTGTATGAATAAGTATGTGTTTCTATAAGTGATTGTTTTAAAGACTAAGTATGTGTAAGTTTCCGTAGAAGTAAGTATGGTGGTGTGTGTATAACTGTATATGCAAGTAAATGTATGTTTGATTCTTTATTAGCATGAGTGACTATGTGTGTGAGTAACTCTATGGATGAGTGGCATTGTGTAACAGGATGTATAGGTGTATGAGTACATATGATGAGTGAGTACATGTATGAGTGACTGTATAGGACTGTTGGTGAATGAGTGGATGTGTATGTGGATCTTAGAATTACTGAAGAGGTTGTTGTAACTGGTATTGGTATGTCCATTGTTTTGAAAATTTTAGTCTCTATTTTTGAATGTGTGTATCAAAGCTTATATTAGGGTGAGAGGAGGTCTGCCACTCTATCACAAGGATGATGTCATCAGTGATGTCATCAGTGATGTCATTTGAGATGTCATCAGTGATGTCATGAGTGATGTCACTGACCATGTCATGAGTGATGTAATATGTGACGTCATCAGCAGTGCATTGCGGGCGCGCGAGTTATAGTTAGCTGAACTAACTATAACGGGGCAATTTCATTGGTTTTTTACGAGTAAAATGTCCAGCTAACTATAACATGTGTGAAACCTATGGTTTTTTCACTGAATTTCTATGGTTTTTTAAATGCTAATTCCTAACTATAACGTGTGTGAAACCTATGGTTTTTTCAGTGAATTTCTAAGGTTTTTTAAATGCTAATTCCTAACTATAACGTGTGTGAAACCCATGGTTTTTTCAGTGAATTTGCAAGGTTTTTTAAATGCTAATTCCTAACTATAACGTGTGTGAAACCCATGGTTTTTTCAGTGAATTTGCAAGGTTTTTTAAATGCTAATTTTTTTTTTTTTTTCATTTTTTTCAAACATATTTTTAATTTAATTTTCTTTCCTTTTATAAAGACTATGCTTAAATTTTTAAAATCCTTAAATATTTTTTTTTAATATATTTTTTAAAATAAACGTAAAATTTATTTCCAGATTTTTTTTTTTTTTTTTTTTTTTTTTTTAGTACGCGTACCGTAAGCTCACGGTAAGCGTACGGTTTACGCAACGTCCGTAATCTATCTACGCTGCTTGCGTATAGTTACGCACTTTGCGTAGCCGCGCGTACTGCACGTGGGACGCGTGCGCGCTTACGCCACACGCGCACGTTACGCGGAAGTGCCGGGGAGTGACTGTTATGCGCATGCGCGCAAGCGCCTGTCTTTTTTACGCGCACGCGTACTTTTTGCCGTAAGCGTACCGTAAGCGTACCGTAAGCGTACGGTAGGTCATGTGATCATGAAACACAACTTTTGATTGGTTGAAACTACTTTCAGTTCTAGAACTCTCCTACACCACACCCATTCCCCTCATTTCTGCTTGTGATCCCTTGGGAGAAGGAGCTGGTTTGTCTTTGGGATACGATGGCAGAACAGCAGAGCTCTTCTGAGAGTGAGGCTAGCACCAGCAGCACTGTCTTGAGGCAGAGATCGAGGAAACAAAAGCCTTCTTATGTTTGGGATTATTTTACTTTTCCAGAAGGCCAGCAAAAGGTGAATGCACCCTTAGTTACTTGCTGTCTGTGTAAGCGTGTACTTTCTAGAGGTAATCCTGACAGGAAGTATTACTTTGGGAATCACACCATGAAGAGGCACCTCCAGGATGTACACGGAAGGACACATGGTCATCTTTTTGGAGGTAACTCTTCAGAAAGACGAGCCAGTACATCCACAGCAGCTCAGCCTGGACCATCATCTGCAGGGCTGACTCCTTCCTCTGCAGGTCAGGTGAGCCCTTCATCTGTGGGGGGAGCATCTCCTTCTGCTGGCCCTCTGGAAATTAACCCTCGGTTTGCGAGGGTTGAAGTACGGTGCGCCACTTGTCACGATCTAATTACTTATAGGGAGACCAGTGTTTCCCTAGTGAACAGTAAAATAGATCAGCACACTTGTCGTACCGTCTAAGATTCCCAATCTTTCTTTCCTCTGTCCCTGCATGAACACAACGGCTCTTTTAAGAGCCAACCTTACCTTTCATCCATTTTTTACATATGTTTTTTAAAACCTTTTTTTTTTTTTTTTTTTACCGTACGCGTACGGTGCGCGTACCTTTTTTTTATTTTTTAAAAAAAACACTAAAAATCAATTATCACATTACAAGGTCCTTGAGAGACTACAATTATTATTATTGACTTACCATACTCACTCAAAAAAATATTTATTCATTTGTTTTTTTTAAAAATAGTTTTAAAAATGGTTGTAGTTTTCGAAAATTTTCTATATCGATCTGAAAAAAATGAAAAAAGTATTAATATTTTTTTAACAATTTATAATACAGTATACATATTTACATTTTTTTCCAAAAAATATTTTTGCCTTATTTTTGCTGTTTTCAGAATATATTGCATTTCACTATAAATTGTGAAAGCAATTGCATTCATCATTTTACAGCGGGCAAAAAAAAATACCAATCACAAAGATTGTATTAAAAAAGCCCTGATTCTTTTTTTACTTAAACTTAACATTATAGAAATGCATAATATTGTAAAAAAATATCATCTAATACCAATACTTATTCCTTTAAAATACCGTCTGATATGTTTGTTTCAGAAGTATAATCACAATATTATATCTCAAATAACTCCAAAAAACATCTGATTTCATTTCCTTTAGGCCAAATAGTAATTTTAAATTTTTGTTTGGATTAAATTACCAACGGTAATCCAATAAAATTCTAAAGTTTAATTTGTCCAGATCTCACAGATTCTCTGTAACATTTTGGTTCACGAAAATTTTTTGATTAATTTATTTAGTCCACAATAGAATTGGTTACTTTTACTGACTGAAACCTCAAACCCCACTCGCTTGTGAATACTGTGCATGATTCCACAGGGTAAGCAGCTGGGTGTGTGCTAAGAGTCTGCTTCTTCCCCCAAAAATTCGCTCCCCCTTTCCATCTAATGCAACTGTGAAATCACCACAGCAAGACGCAATAAATCTCTGCCTATAATTCCTCTATGCACACAGAGTCATGTTTTCACATTAGTCCCAAAACGAAATTTCTTTGCCAATTTGAAAGCACACTTACTGCTCTTTTTTTTTAGGGCCAAGTGAAAATCTCTTTTTACAATTTGAAATCACTTTTACAGACTGACACATTATGAAACCACTATTTTTGATTTATTTAATTGCACATGTACAAACTGTTTTTTTTTCAGACCACCACCATGTGCATTCTCTGTGACTGCCTACACTCCACCAAGGGCAACCAGCCTTAGTGATGCTGAATGTATTTGCATTACAGACTTAAACCTGAAAACCCCACTAGCTTCTAAATACTGTGCATGACTATACATGGCAAGCACATGGGTGTGTGCTAAGCCTCTGCTTCTTCCCCCAAAAATTCGCTCCCCCTTTCCATCTAATGCAACTGTGAAATCACCAGAGCAAGACGCAATAAATCTCTGCCTATAATTCCTCTATGCACACAGAGTCATGTTTTCACATTAGTCCTAAAACGAAATTTCTTTGCCAATTTGAAAGCACACTTACTGCTCTTTTTTTTTAGGGCCAAGTGAAAATCTCTTTTTACAATTTGAAATCACTTTTACAGACTGACACATTATGAAACCACTATTTTTGATTTATTTAATTGCACATGTACAAACTGTTTTTTTTTCAGACCACCACCATGTGCATTCTCTGTGACTGCCTACACTCCACCAAGGGCAACCAGCCTTAGTGATGCTGAATGTATTTGCATTACAGACTTAAACCTGAAAACCCCACTGGCTTCTAAATACTGTGCATGACTATACATGGCAAGCACATGGGTGTGTGCTAAGCCTCTGCTTCTTCCCCCAAAAATTCGCTCCCCCTTTCCATCTAATGCAACTGTGAAATCACCAGAGCAAGACGCAATAAATCTCTGCCTATAATTCCTCTATGCACACAGAGTCATGTTTTCACATTAGTCCTAAAACGAAATTTCTTTGCCAATTTGAAAGCACACTTACTGCTCTTTTTTTTTCGGGCCAAGTGAAAATCTCTTTTTACAATTTGAAATCACTTTTACAGACTGACACATTATGAAACCACTTTTTTTTCTTTTATTTAAATGCACATGTCCAAGCTGTTTTTTCAGACCACCACCATGTGCATTCTCTGTGACTGCCTACACTCCACCAAGGGCAACCAGCCTTAGTGATGCTGAATGTATTTGCATTACAGACTTAAACCTGAAAACCCCACTGGCTTCTAAATACTGTGCATGACTATACATGGCAAGCACATGAGTGTGTGCTAAGCCTCTGCTTCTTCCCCCAAAAATTCGCTCCCCCTTTCCATCTAATGCAACTGTGAAATCACCAGAGCAAGACGCAATAAATCTCTGCCTATAATTCCTCTATGCACACAGAGTCATGTTTTCACATTAGTCCCAAAACGAAATTTCTTTGCCAATTTGAAAGCACACTTACTGCTCTTTTTTTTTAGGGCCAAGTGAAAATCTCTTTTTACAATTTTAAATCACTTTTACAGACTGACACATTATGAAACCACTATTTTTGATTTATTTAATTGCACATGTACAAACTGTTTTTTTTTCAGACCACCACCATGTGCATTCTCTGTGACTGCCTACACTCCACCAAGGGCAACCAGCCTTAGTGATGCTGAATGTATTTGCATTACAGACTTAAACCTGAAAACCCCACTGGCTTCTAAATACTGTGCATGACTATACATGGCAAGCACATGGGTGTGTGCTAAGCCTCTGCTTCTTCCCCCAAAAATTCGCTCCCCATTTCCATCTAATGCAACTGTGAAATCACCAGAGCAAGACGCAATAAATCTCTGCCTATAATTCCTCTATGCACACAGAGTCATGTTTTCACATTAGTCCTAAAACGAAATTTCTTTGCCAATTTGAAAGCACACTTACTGCTCTTTTTTTTTAGGGCCAAGTGAAAATCTCTTTTTACAATTTGAAATCACTTTTACAGACTGACACATTATGAAACCACTATTTTTGATTTATTTAATTGCACGTGTCCAAGCTGTTTTTTTTTCAGACCACCACCATGTGCATTCTCTGTGACTGCCTACACTCCACCAAGGGCAACCAGCCTTAGTGATGCTGAATGTATTTGCATTACAGACTTAAACCTGAAAACCCCACTGGCTTCTAAATACTGTGCATGACTATACATGGCAAGCACATGGGTGTGTGCTAAGCCTCTGCTTCTTCCCCCAAAAATTCGCTCCCCCTTTCCATCTAATGCAACTGTGAAATCACCAGAGCAAGACGCAATAAATCTCTGCCTATAATTCTTCTATGCACACAGAGTCATGTTTTCACATTAGTCCCAAAACGAAATTTCTTTGCCAATTTGAAAGCACACTTACTGCTCTTTTTTTTTCGTGCCAAATGAAAATCTCTTTTTACAATTTGAAATCACTTTTACAGACTGACACATTATGAAACCACTATTTTTGATTTATTTAATTGCACGTGTCCAAGCTGTTTTTTTTTCAGACCACCACCATGTGTATTCTCTGTGTCTGCCTACACTCCAGCAAGGGCAACCAGCCTTAGTGATGCTGAATGTATTTGCATTACAGACTTAAACCTGAAAACCCCACTGGCTTCTTAATACTGTGCATGACTATACACGGCAAGCACATGGGTGTGTGCTAAGCCTCTGCTTCTTCCCCAAAAAATTCGCTCCCCCTTTCCATCTAATGCAACTGTGAAATCACCAGAGCAAGACGCAATAAATCTCTGCCTATAATTCTTCTATGCACACAGAGTCATGTTTTCACATTAGTCCCAAAACGAAATTTCTTTGCCAATTTGAAAGCACACTTACTGCTCTTTTTTTTTTCGGGGCAAGTGTAAATCACTTTTACACACTGACACATTATGAAACCACCATGTGTAACTACAACAAAAACAATTCCCATTTCTATTATTCATTTCTTAAGTTACCACATACATACCCTCTCAAACTGTAAACTCACCTTTAAAATTAGTTAGTTGTGAAAGAAATGTGACACTCAAACAGCAGATTATCAGAGCCAGGATCTCTGTTGTGTTCACCTCTCTCCTCTCAGCAGAACCAGATAATGGCAAACTTTCCCTCTATTTTTCCACACATATACATGTAAGTTTCAAATCTCAGTGCTTCCCCCTTTTTTTCACATGTAATCACACATTTCTATTGGTTGAAAACGAACCCTTTTCCAAAAGTACCCTGCCCCCAACTTGACTTCTGCCTAGTACCCTTCCCCCAACTTGACTTCTGCCTGCTACCATAGCAACAGCTCATGGAACACTGCTGTGTGCAGTTAGGTCAGAAGTTCGACACACAATGTTTCAATTCCACAGAGCAAGAGTGCTTGACTTTTCAAACCTAACAGCAAATCCATAGTACTGTTCTTTGGTTACACATTTTTTTGTACCAATACAAAACATGCTTCTATTAATTTTCACATACAGCCTAGTTTTTATTCTAGAATGGTATGAAACAGCCAATCAGTTCTTTTTGTTTTTAAAAAAATATGTATGCCTCCATTTCCAAACTGTCTTTCTTTTCATATTGCCATTCTACTGAAAGACACCTCCTGAGTGCATCCAGATCTCCTTTGAAGATGTTCACAGTGTGGATTGTAGGGCACAGCTATGTCTTCTGGAGTGAAAAGTTTGCAGAGAAAACAGATATGGTGAGAGACCTTGCTTTGCCAAATGTAGACATTAAATGGATTGGTCAGAGAGGGTTAAACTGGCACCAATTGATGCCATTGGTGAAATCCTTCATGCAAATCCAACACCCTGACCTCATAATAGTGCACTGTGGTGGCAATGACCTAGGCACTTTGACTGGGGTAGGTCTGGAAATGCTTATGAAGGACACCTTTGCACAACTGTTTTCACTTTTCCCTAAAACTGCCTTTGTGTTTTCCAACATATGCCAAAGGCAAAAATGGAACTGGTCCAATCATTTCTGTCCGCAGATTGACAAAGCAAGAAAGCACGTCAACAAATCTGTTTCTGCTTTCCTCCGTGACTATGGTATGGGTGCCATTTACCACAACAACTTGCGTTACGACATGCAAGACATTTATAGAGGAGATGGGGTGCACTTCAATGATGAAGGGAACAGAGTCTTCCTCTTGAACCTTAGACTCTGCATCGGTACTTACTTGTAGGTACCACTAAAAAAATGACTCCATAAACACAACAGCTCTTTTTAGAGCTCCCTAATTTCTAAACTCTTAAATCTGATTTTCATTTATTTTTTATTTATTTTTTTTACCGTACGCTTACCGTAAGCGTACCCCGTGATTTTTTTTAAAATCAATTAATGTTTTTTTTGTACTTTTCTGTCCTTCTTTGACCCCCTTACAAATGTTAGGGGGTCTGTAACTCTCCTCATTGCCCCCTTTTCTTCTTTTCACTCTTTTTTTTTTCAGAGTGAAACAGAAAATGGCGGCCGCCGCTTCCTGGTTTCGTCCGATTCGAATGTTTACTAAGATCTAAGAGCCAATCAGAATCGCGCTCGCGCACGCCACCGTACGCTTACCGTAAGCGTACCCCGTGTTTTTTTAAAAAATCAATTAATGTTTTTTTTGTACTTTTCTGTCCTTCTTTGACCCCCTTACAAATGTTAGGGGGTCTGTAACTCTCCTCATTGCCCCCTTTTCTTCTTTTCACTCTTTTTTTTTTCAGAGTGAAACAGAAAATGGCGGCCGCCGCTTCCTGGTTTCGGCTGATTCGAATGTTTACTAAGATCTAAGAGCCAATCAGAATCGCGCTCGCGCACGCCACCGTACGCTTACCGTAAGCGTACGGTAAGCGTACCGTAAGCTGGCTCAGATATATATATTGATTTAAAGGCTATTTTCTCAGAATCTACTGAACAGATTTACACCAAACCTACAAAAGGCACTTCCTTGACCTAGGGACTACCTCTCTGCCAAATTTTGAGTAATTCTGTTCAGCCGTTTGGGCTGTAGCTCGTTCTAAAGGTCCTATGGAAAAATGCATGGGAAAAACGCGTTTTGGGACCCCCCTTTTATCTCAGCCCCCGCTTGACGGATCCCCCCGAGACTTTCAGGGTAGGAGCGGAGCGTAGCGCCCCACCTATTTTGAGAAATTCGCGAGGATTCATCGACCGGCGCCAAAGTTATTCAAAATAGAATGTTGAGGTTTTCCTATGGAAACGTGGTCCTAACTATAACTACCTACTGGCGACCGCCAGTAGGTAATATATATATATATATATATATATATATATATATATATATATATATATATATATATATATATATATTCACTGAAAAAACCATAGGTTTCACACACGTTATAGTTAGGAATTATCATTTACAAAACCTTGCAAATTCACTTAAAAAACCATAGGTTTCACACATGTTATAGTTAGCTGTACATTTCACTCGTAAAAAACCAATGAAATTCCACGTTATAGTTAGATCAGGTAACTATAACTTGCGCGCCCACAATAAACTGCTGATGACGTCACATAGTACATCACTCATGACATGGTCAGTGACATCACTCATGACATCAATGATGACATCTGAAATTACACATTGTGGATTGCGGTCGCGCAAGTTATAGTTACCTGATCTAACTATAACGTGGAATTTCATTTGGTTTTTTACGAGTGAAATGTACAGCTAACTATAACATGTGTGAAACCTATGGTTTTTTAAGTGAATTTGCAAGGTTTTGTAAATGATAATTCCTAACTATAACGTGTGTGAAACCTATGGTTTTTTCAGTGAATTTGTACGGTTTTTTAAATGCTAAGTTATGTATTTATTTTTTTTCTGGTTTTTCACTATGCGCACACCCTGCGCGCACGGTGCGCTTCGCACACCGTGCGCGCGCTGTGGGTGCTCGGTGCGCGAAGCGCACCGAGCGCCCACGTAGCGCAGTCCATGCCGTGCGCGCCTCACCTTTTTTTACGCAGTAACATTTGTTTTTTTCTCCCTTGTGGGTCCTTTAATTCATTTAATAAATGTGATTGTTACTTCTTTATTTTTTATTTTTTTTGCCGTGCGCGTACGGTAAGCTTACCGTACGCGTACCCCGCGATTTTTTTTTAAAATTATTAAATTTATTTTTCGTACTTTTGGGTCCTTCTTGGACCCCCTGACAAACACTAGGGGGTCTGCAACTCTCTTCGTTGCCCCCGTTTCACGTTCCCCACCTTTGTTTCTCAGTGCGAGAGACAGAAAATGGCGGCCGACACTTCCTGATTTCGACCGATTCGAATGTTTACAGTCATGTAACCACCAATCAGAATTGAGCTCGCGCACGGCACCGTACGCGTACGGTAAGCGCACGGAGCGCGCTTACAGATATATATATATTGATTTAAATGCTATTTTCTCAGGACCTACTGAACAGATTTACACCAGACCTACAAAAGGCACATCCTTGACCTGAGGACTACCTCTCTGCCAAATTTCAAGTAATTCTGTTCAGCCGTTCGGGCTGTAGCTGTGTCTAAAGGTCCTATGGAAAAATGCATGGGGAAACGCGTTTTGGGACCCCCCTTTTTTCTCAGCCCCCGCTTGACGAATCCCCCCCGAGACTTTCAGGGTAGGAGCGGAGCGTAGCGCCCCATTAGTTTTGAAAATTTCGCGAGGATTCGTCGACCGGCGCCAAAGTTATTACAAATAGAATGTTGCGGATTTCCTATGGAAACACGGTCCTAACTATAACTATCTACTGGCGACCGCCAGTAGATAATATATATATATATATTCACTGAAAAAACCATGGGTTTCACACACGTTATAGTTAGGAATTAGCATTTAAAAAACCTTGCAAATTCACTGAAAAAACCATGGGTTTCACACACGTTATAGTTAGGAATTAGCATTTAAAAAACCTTAGAAATTCACTGAAAAAACCATAGGTTTCACACACGTTATAGTTAGGAATTAGCATTTAAAAAACCTTAGAAATTCAGTGAAAAAACCATAGGTTTCACACATGTTATAGTTAGCTGGACATTTTACTCGTAAAAAACCAATGAAATTGCCCCGTTATAGTTAGTTCAGCTAACTATAACTCGCGCGCCCGCAATGCACTGCTGATGACGTCACATATTACATCACTCATGACATGGTCAGTGACATCACTCATGACATCACTGATGACATCTCAAATGACATCACTGATGACATCACTGATGACATCATCCAGTGAATGTGTGTTTTTCTGAAAATTAAATATGTTTTATATATGTGTATCTCAAGGTCGATGGAAGAATAAATGGGTATATAAGTGTCTAAATGGATGATTTGTTTTTGAAAAATTGATTGTGTTCCTGACTGATTAAGTGTATCTCTCACTTTGTGTATAAGTGGCTGCATGGGTTGGTGAGTAGCTACATGGGTGTCTATATAGGTTATTAGTTGTTTTTTTGAGTATCAGTCTGAGTGTCTGTATGGTACGGTGGGGGGTATTACGTAGTGCATAGATGCATGAATGAGTGACTCACTGTTTGTATGTGTTGAAGACAGCATGTGTGCAGGACTGTATGGGTGGATGAGTGTGTGTATGGGTGTGTTAGTGAGTGAATGACTGTCTCAATAGTGTCTTCAGGAGTAACTACATATGTTTTTAACTAGTATATGTGACTATTGGTGTATATATGTGAGTATATGTGAGAGGGAGAGATTGAAAGAGTTCCTGTATGAATAAGTATGTGTTTCTATAAGTGATTGTTTAAAAGACTAAGTATGTGTAAGTTTCCGTAGAAGTAAGTATGGTGGTGTGTGTATTACTGTATATGCAAGTAAATGTATGTTTTATTCTTTATTAGCATGAGTGACTATGTGTGTGAGTAACTCTATGGATGAGTGGCATTGTGTAACAGGATGTATAGATGTATGAGTACATATGATGAGTGAGTACATGTATGAGTGACTGTATAGGACTGTTGGTGAATGAGTGGATGTGTATGTGGATCTTAGAATTACTGAAGAGGTTGTTGTAACTGGTATTGGTATGTCCATTGTTTTGAAATTTTTAGTCTCTATTTTTGAATGTGTGTATCAAAGCTTATATTAAGGTGAGAGGAGGTCTGCCACTCTATCACAAGGATGATGTCATCAGTGATGTCATCAGTGATGTCATTTGAGATGTCATCAGTGATGTCATGAGTGATGTCACTGACCATGTCATGAGTGATGTAATATGTGACGTCATCAGCAGTGCATTGCGGGCGCGCGAGTTATAGTTAGCTGAACTAACTATAACGGGGCAATTTCATTGGTTTTTTACGAGTAAAATGTCCAGCTAACTATAACGTGTGTGAAACCTATGGTTTTTTCAGTGAATTTCTAAGGTTTTTTAAATGCTAATTCCTAACTATAACGTGTGTGAAACCCATGGTTTTTTCAGTGAATTTGCAAGGTTTTTTAAATGCTAATTCCTAACTATAACGTGTGTGAAACCCATGGTTTTTTCAGTGAATTTGCAAGGTTTTTTAAATGCTATTTTTTTTTTTATTCTTCATTTTTTTCAAACATATTTTTAATTTAATTTTCTTATCTTTTATAAAGACTATGCTTAAATTTTTAAAATCCTTAAATATTTTTTTTATATATATTTTTTAAAATAAACATGTAAAATTTATTTCCAGTTTTTTTTTATTTTTTTTTATAGTACGCGTACCGTAAGCTCACGGTAAGCGTACGGTTTACGCAACGCCCGTAATCTATCTACGCTGCTTGCGTATAGTTACGTACTTTGCGTAGCCGCGCGTACTGCGCGTGGGACGCGTGCGCGCTTACGCAACACGCGTACGTTACGCGGAAGTGCCGGGGAGTGACTGTTATGCGCATGCGCGCAAGCGCGTGTCTTTTTTACACGCACGCGTACTTTTTGCCGTAAGCGTACCGTAAGCGTACCGTAAGCGTACGGTAGGTCATGTGATCTTGAAACACAACTTTTGATTGGTTGAAACTACTTTCAGTTCTAGAACTCTCCTACACCACACCCATTCCCCTCATTTCTGCTTGTGATCCCTTGGGAGAAGGAGCTGGTTTGTCTTTGGGATACGATGGCAGAACAGCAGAGCTCTTCTGAGAGTGAGGCTAGCACCAGCAGCACTGTCTTGAGGCAGAGAGCGAGGAAAGTAAAGCCTTCTTATGTTTGGGATTATTTTACTTTTCCAGAAGGCCAGCAAAAGGTGAATGCACCCTTAGTTACTTGCAAGCTGTGTAAGCGTGTACTTTCTAGAGGTAATCCTAACAGGAAGTATTCCTTTGGGAATCACACCATGAAGAGACACCTCCAGGAAGTACACAGAAGGACACATGGTCATCTTTTTGGAGGTAACTCTTCAGAAAGACGAGCCAGTACATCCACAGCAGCTCAGCCTGGACCATCATCTGCAGGGCAGACTCCTTCTTCTGCAGGTCAGGTGAGCCCTTCATCTGTGGGGGGAGAATCTCCTTTTGCTGGCCCTCTGGAAATTAACCCTCGGTTTGCGAGGGTTGAAGTACGGTGCGCCACTTGTCACGATCTAATTACTTATAGGGAGACCAGTGTTTCCCTGGTGAACAGTAAAATAGATCAGCACACTTGTCGTACCGTCTAATATTCCCAATCTTTCTTTCCTCTGTCCCTGCATGAACACAATGGTTCTTTTAAGAGCCAACCTTATCTTTAATCTTTTTTTTTCTTTTTTTTTTTAAACTTTTTTTTTTTTTTTACGGTAAGCGTACCTTTTTTTTATTTTTTAAAAAAAAACACTAAAAATCATTTATCTCATTACAAAGTCCTTGAGAGACTACAATTTTTATTTTTAACTTACCATACTCACTCAAAAAAATATTTATTCATTTGTTTTTTTAAAAAATAGTTTTTAAAATGGTTGTAGTTTCCGAAAATTTTCTATATCGATCTGAAAATAAAGAAAAAAGTATTAATATTTTTTATCCATTTTATAATACAATACACATATTTACATTTTTTACAAAAAAATATTTTTGCCTTATTTTTGCTGTTTTCAGAATATATTGCATTTCACTATTAATTGTGAAAGCAATTGCATTCATCATTTTACAGCGGGCAAAAAAAATTAACAATCACAAAGATTGAATTAAAAAAGCCCAGAATGTCTTCTCACTTAAACTTATCATTACAGAAATGCATATTATTCTAAAAAAATATCATCTAAAAACAATACTTTTTTCTTTAAAATACCGTCTGATATGTTTGTTTCAGAAGTATAATCACAATATTATATCTCAAATAACTCCAAAATACATCTGATTTTATTTCCTTTAGGCCAAATAGTATTTTTTTTTTTTTCCTGGAATAAATTTCCAAGGGAAAACCATTAAAATTCTAAAGTTTAATCTGTCCAGATCTCACCAATTCTCTGTAACATTTTGGTTCACGAAAATTTTTTGAATAATTTATTTAGTCCACAATAGAATTGCTTACTTTTCCACATGGCCAAATAGTAATTTTTTAAATCATTTTTGAAAAAATTTCCAATGGCAGTCCAATAGCATTCCATAATTTAAAATGTGCAGAAGTTACCGATTATCTCTAAATTATTGGTTTTTGAAAATTGCATTAAAATTTAAAAAAGTCCACATTACAATTGGTTATCTTTCCTTTAGGCCAAATGATAATTTTAAAAATCTTTTTTCTACAAAATTGCAATGGTAATCCAGTAAAATGGTAAAATTATTTTGTCCAGATCTTGCCAAATCTCTCTAAAATTTAGGTTTCAGGAAGATTAGATAGGAATTTGCTAAATCAAAAGGCAAACGTTGTTTGAAAATCAATTGGGAATCATTACACAGTGTCCAGCCTTTTTCACATTTTAGATAAACTGTGTAATGTCCAGAAGTAACAGTAGGTCCATCATGGAAAATTATTGCAACAGTTACAAAAGTTTTTCCTGAAATTGATAATTGCTGTCCTGTAAACTTCTTTATTAAAGTATCCAATTTTGATCCATCAGCTCTACATCGTTGCATCATTAAAATTACATACTGTCCGTATTCCCTTAAAATTAATGTTGAAAACATGTCAGAATTACACTCACCACATTTCATGCTATGATTAGCATCTTTAACTAATTTTGCAAAAGTGACTGTTTTACTCTCTGGCAATGTCAAATAAATAAACCTTTCATTATCAACAATAGAGCCACATATATTATAACAATTATCACAACTATGTTCCCATTTATAAGAGAGACCAAAAAAAATGTCAATGGGAACTCCTTCTTCTTCCACTACCTGAAGAAAATACATCAAAAATTCGTGTGCATCTTGCTGTTCATTTTGAGAAAACTGTGTTCGTCCTGAACATACATCTAAAAGTTTTCTAATTTCAGTAGCACTTTCTATTTGAGTTTTATCTTTACTCAGCTTTTGAAAAAGGAGACTGAGCTCTGAACAGAATCTTTTTCCCTGATTTACTATTATCTGCTCTTGCAAACTTTCCAGATAAAATGCAACATTCAGCACTACATTAGCGTAGCAGTTGACACCAGAGCTATTTTCAAAATGACATCCTACAACCTGTTCTTCATTTTCCTTATTCTTTTTGCTTGCAATTACATCACTCCTCTTTTTTTTCCTCTTCTCTACATCTTCATTACAGATATTCTCATTTCTCCTTTTACGAGAAACTACACGTTTCTCCAACACAGGATACTGACCTAAATGAGGAGCATAGCTTCTTCTTAATCTATTATACTCCTTTACACAGTTTGTATCAGCACTAACTTTTGAGTCATCAAAGTCTATCATGAATAAACCTGATAATGTTTTGACTCGTGACAAAGCTACATATGCCATACCTTCTTTGAACACAGTTGAACCAATGTTCACAAATGCACAATCTACAGTCAATCCTTGAGACTTGTGGATAGTTACAGCATATGCTAGTGAAAACGGAAACTGCTTCCTACGTACATATAAGTCTTTCACAAGCATGAAACGAACTGAACAACGACAAATGTCTTTAACTTCCTCTATCTGATCAAATTTTATCTGTAAACATTCAATTCCTTCTTTTTTCTGATAATTAATAAAACCCACAACTCTTCCCATCGCTCCATTCACTAAGCCTTTCTCAACATCCAAATTTCTCCTTAAAAACACTCTACAGTTCATGCAAACATAAAGATTTTTTTCTAATCCTGCTGTTTTGGAGATGTTCTTCTCTAGTGAGTCCAATTTATTTTTCAGTTTGCCTGTTACTGTGACTGTAATTCTTCCATCCTCAATTTTGTCCACTGCTTCCAATTTCCTGATGTCTTCCTTTTCCAATTTCAAAAGCTCCTCATTAAATATTGAGCATTCACGTAGAGTTGGCATTAAGCAGATGACACTTTTGTTTTCTGCAATATTCTTGTATATTTTCTCTGCAACTATTTCTTCCTTTGGAAATAAATTATGTAGCAGCCGACTCTGTAATGCTTTTTTCCCAACATCTGTGAGTAGTCCAATCCTGATATCTTTCAGAATACTTCCATATTCTTCATCGTTTGCTTGCCTCATATTAGTTGTAAGTTCCTTGTACTCAAAGAAGGACCAAATATTTGTATTTCCAATGCTTCCCAATGACTTCTTTGTGTCTTCATGTGTCACAGTATTAAACACTGGTTGTCCTTTAACTGGAGTAAGTTGCAAAAGATCCCCAAAAACTATGACGTGTTTTCCACCAAATAACACGTCATAGTCTGTCTTCAAAATTTGCTGCATTCTTAAATGCACAAAGGCAAGCATTAAGTTTGATACCATGCTCACCTCATCAATAATGAGAACTTGCATCTTCTTCAATACTCGTGAAACTTCCAAGGATGCTTCTCCAGTTAGCTTGTTGAATTGTATTTTGTTCTCATGCTCCACTGGTAACATTAGCAAACGATGTAAGGTGATTCCTTTTATGTTATATGCTGCTAACCCAGTTGGAGCAGTAACCACACAAGACAAAGTAGAATCCGTTTTTTGCTTTAGGTAGCTTCTGATGACTTTAATTAGGAAACTTTTTCCAGTGCCAGCTTGTCCGCTTACATACATCCTGATTGGATGAAATGATGTGCATGAGCACTCTTTTTTTACATGTAGAAATCCGTGATCAATTTTGTTTTTGATCTCTTCATAAATTTGTTGCTGCTCTTGATTCAGTTGTCTTTCCAAATTTTCTAAGTCTATAAATTCTTCTTGACCTTGATTCATAGCTGTTTCCACTTCATTCATGGCTATTGATGCTTCATTTTCAACGATTGGTTGTCCTAGGGGATCTTGACTGAGTGTTCCTGAACTTTGGCTGTCCTGAGAACTGTCTCTAGCTATTTCTGCTGCAATTGTAGTTTCCTGTTCAATTTCTTCATTTAACATTTGCAGATAAGTTGAGAATGTACTGCATTGTATGCTGTCTTTGCAAGCATTAAAAGAATCTTCATAGCTCTGGAATTCTCCCAGTAGTTCATCCTCTGTACGCCATGGTTTAAACAACTGTAAAAGAGCCAAGTAGTAAAATTCTTTCTTGTCGGTAGTGTCGCAACTCAGCTTCCGGTGATTTATCAAACTTCCTTTGGTTTGCTTCACCAAACATCCTTCTTCACCAACAACTTTATATTTTCCACTGTTGATGTCTTCTGCAGCTTTCCGTGAATAAATGTAGTTCTGTAACACTTCATAGAGACACATGTTCTCCAGATGATGACTTCTCTTGGGATAATATGTGTCCAACATGTTTGTTTTCAATATGTCTGTACTTTCTGGGTCATTCTCAGCCAAATATTCAATTTCTCCAACAGATTTCAGTACCCGATTTCTCATTGCTGCAAGGCCTAAACTTGCCCAAATTATTCTTCTTGACTTCGAGTAGAGACTTGCAGAAGATAACCTATCTGAACATTCGTAGGATCCAATTTCTCGATGCGATAACATCTTCAAACTGAAACTGTACAGCTTCTTACTGACAGTCTTCTCGTGAGAAATCTCTTCCCACATTTCCTTCAATTCTGTTTTTTCTGATTTCGTAATGTAAGACGTTACATATCGAGCAACAGCAATGGAATTGTCAGCAACATACTGTATATCCATGTTAGCGTTCCACATGGATAAAATGACTGGGTTGTAGTCATTTATATTTTTTGATTCTTCTTTTCTTTTAAGGTTGTAGGTATTCTTAGGTGATTTTCTTGTGATAGTATGTCTCACAGCTGACATAAAACTGTTGACTCTTCCATTTGTAAGAACAGGTCTAGGAAATCCAAATCGACATTTAGTGTAGTATTTTTCTTTGCTCTTGTATTTCCGTCGACAGTATTTTCCACACCGATGACTTTGGAAACGTAGAACTTGCTCCTTTAACTTGTTCTCTTCTGTGCTTTTAGGTATAGCACATGTTGCATATTCTTCAATGTAAGATAACACTGCTTCATCAGTATCTGTTCCAAACTTTGGGGCATCCTTGATCCACAGCAGCATATGAATATGAGGAGCACCTCTTGCCTGGTACTCTTTTCTCCAAAAGAAATCCACTACTTCTCCAAGGGGTGGATTTTTTTTATTGCAGATGAAGGACATCATAGCCTCAAATCTATGATTGAAATATCTGCAAACATTAACCGGATCCAATGAGCACAGTTCTCCTGCTGTCTTGTATTCGATGTTTTTAATGTTTGAATTGGCCTCTCGTAGAAAATCCAGTAAATCATCCCAAGCGTACTCGGCACAGCTTAGGGTAAGGAACCATGTTGGTGTTCCTAAATTGCGTAACATGCATTTTAGTTCACCATGGCGTCGGTACCAATATTCATTTGTCCCACGCTGACAAGCCATCAGATTGATCAGTTGTGTTTCCAAATGATCATCTCGGTGCTGCACTTTCTCCATAAAATCCTTAGCAGACACATTTTGTAAATGTACTCCACTTTTTAAAATGTGATTTACTGCATAAGACAGTGCAGACAAGTCGCTTTCAAATAAAAGATGGAACAAATAAGGAATACTTTGTCGAAATCTGGGATCTTCAGCATATAGTCTTGTAGTTCGATACTCTGAAGCTGGAATCTGTTCTGGACGTTCATCGTATCGTCCTCCTTTTCCTTTAGGAAACAGCTGGGGAAAACATCGAGCTTCCAAGCTCTCCTCCCATACACTCACGGGATTTCCTTTTGCTTTCTTCATCTGAAAGAGATCAATATTGTCTCCCATAACTTCTTTCGAATGGAGAGGATGTATGCTAAAATGTTCATAAATTTCTTCTTCCTTTGACTTGTCCACTTTTTCAATTTGTCCAGTTGGTGTTTCTGTGTCTCCTTGTAAATCTTCTTCTTCTTCTTCTTCTTCTTCTATATAAATTGATTCATACCATTTGTTATTTTTTTTCAAATACAAATTTGCTCTTTGTACTTTCCGCACATCTACCAGCTCCTGCCAAATCTTCTTATTCTTTGTAGGTACACCATTAACCAGAATAATTAATGGTTCAGTTTCCAAAGTATCCGCATCAATAGTTTCCATATTTTTTTTCAAATCCAAGGGCAAATACACCACTCTACCTTTTAAACCTCTCAGTAAATCTGAAGGAGGTAATTTACCAGTTTTGGGCTCCATACGTACTATGGTCTGGAACGGATGAACACATTGAATGAGTATAGACTCATATGTATTTAATTCAGAAAGTTCAGCAGGAATAGCATCCAATTCTAAATTATTATGTACAGCTCTGGTCGGCATTCTATTTTCCTCTAACTTGTTGTAGCAGTACTTACAAATACGCTGATCTTCACCCAATTCAAAACAATTTTCAAGAAATATATATGTGGCAAAATCCATCCACTTATAATTATCTTCATTTTCACTCTTTCTGTAGAGATCAACATTCCTAGTTTGTTTTCTATAATGAGTTCTGCGGCAACAAATACAAGTAACATTTGGTCTTTCATTAGAGACTATTGCAAATTTTGTTATGTGATCATTAAATGTCTTACTTACACAAGGTTCTACATTCTCTTCCACTTCTGCCTCATTTACTGTGTCCTTCTCTGCACTGTTTTGTTCAGGACCAAAGTAACAAAACTGAATTTCATCAACAACCTTCTCTACATCTGATACCGTTCCTCGGAACAGAGCCCTATTCAATTCATTTAACTTTATTGCTGGACTTTTGGCAAAATACAACCGTCTCACAAACTTTCTCATTTCAGTATGATGAACAGCCAGCATCCTAAAATGATGGAAAACACTATTGCACACTTTTCTAGATAGACAAGCAAGAGAATGACCCTGCAAACCAGTATTCTCTCTCACTCTGCATGGATCCAGACTTTGAAGCACCTTAATCTTTTGTTTTACACTTTTTTTACTATATTCTCTTAGAAACTCTCGAAATCTGTCAATAGATTCCTGACGCACAGTGCAAATACTACTACAATTCCAAGTGTACACTGGGGCTTTAGGACGTCTCCCCATTGCCTCATCTGCCATCACTTGTACCTCATCTCTTGGAACCATTATCTCCTTCTCCATTATGCAACCATTTTTTACTTCGTATGAACGACCTCTGGTGTCAACTGCATGCAGCAAACTATTACTTTGAAAATAGCTCTCTTCATTAAAAAAAGGTTCACTACTTGAACTATGCATCCACTTTCCTAAAAACACTTTACAAAAGTTTGTTCTGTTCACTACTCTTTTGCTTTTGCTTTGTGATTTCAGTACATTAACCATTTTATCTAATGTACGCATCCTATTCAAAATTAATATGAATAGTTTCCTTTTTAATTCTAATGCTTTTGCTGCAATGGCTTCAATTTCTTTTTTTCTCTTGTAATATTTAGCCTTTTGCTTATATTTCTTTATATCCTTTATCAAATTGGACATAACTCTTCTCTGAAACATTTTTCTACGTATCTCTTTAAATGCTGTTTTTCTGTTTATGTTAAACTTTTCAATTGCAGAAGGTATATTTGCATTAACTAAATTCTCAATTTTTTGCTGTTCTCTATTTTTTATTACATTTTTCCGAGAACAGACATTTTGTACATTTTTCTTTGTTTTGAATATTTTGTTTAGAAATTGTTTTTTTTGCTTACCAGAAGATTTTTTCTTTTTCCCAACATCAGCATCTTCTACTAACTTTGGTCCTCCAGTTGTCTTCAAATATAGTTTTTTTTTTAGCGTTTTTTGAACTCGAGATTTTGTAGGCATCTTAAATTTTGTTCACTGTTCTTCAGTAATACCTGAAAAAAACTAAAAAAAAAAATCCTTTATTGTATTTAAATATATTACTACATTTCTTTTCACAATAGTCACAAAACGAAATTTCTTTGCCAATTTGAATGCACACAAACTGCTCTTTTTTTTGGGCAAGTGAAAATCTCTTTTACAAACTGTCACATTATGAAACCAAGCTGTTTTTTCAGACCACCACCATGTGTATTCTCTGTGACTGCCTACACTCCAGCAGGGGCAACCAGCCTTAGTGATGCTGAATGTATTTGCATTACAGACTTAAACCTGAAAACCCCACTCGCTTCTAATTACTGTGCATGACTATACATGGCAAGCACATGGGTGTGTGCTAAGCCTCTGCTTCTTCCCCCCAAAAATCGCTCCCCCTTTCCATCTACTGCAACTGTGAAATCACCAGAGCAAGACGCAATAAATCTCTGCCTATAATTCTTCTATGCACACAGAGTCATGTTTTCACATTAGTGCCAAAACGAAATTTCTTTGCCAATTTGAAAGCACACTTACTGCTCTTTTTTTTTCGGGCCAAGTGAAAATCTCTTTTTACAATTTGAAATCACTTTTACAGACTGACACATTCTGAAACCTTTTTTTTAAATTTATTTAAATGCACATGTCCAAGCTGTTTTTTTTTCAGACCACCACCGTGTGTATTCTCTGTGACTGCCTACACTCCAGCAGGGGCAACCAGCCTTAGTGATGCTGAATGTATTTGCATTACAGACTTAAACCTGAAAACCCCACTCGCTTCTAATTACTGTGCATGACTATACATGGCAAGCACATGGGTGTGTGCTAAGCCTCTGCTTCTTCCCCCAAAAAATCGCTCCCCCTTTCCATCTACTGCAACTGTGAAATCACCAGAGCAAGACGCAATAAATCTCTGCCTATAATTCTTCTATGCACACAGAGTCATGTTTTCACATTAGTGCCAAAACGAAATTTCTTTGCCAATTTGAAAGCACACTTACTGCTCTTTTTTTTTCGGGCCAAGTGAAAATCTCTTTTTACAATTTGAAATCACTTTTACAGACTGACACATTCTGAAACCTTTTTTTTAAATTTATTTAAATGCACATGTCCAAGCTGTTTTTTTTTCAGACCACCACCGTGTGTATTCTCTGTGACTGCCTACACTCCAGCAGGGGCAACCAGCCTTAGTGATGCTGAATGTATTTGCATTACAGACTTAAACCTGAAAACCCCACTCGCTTCTAATTACTGTGCATGACTATACATGGCAAGCACATGGGTGTGTGCTAAGCCTCTGCTTCTTCCCCCAAAAATTCGCTCCTCTTTTCCATCTACTGCAACTGTGAAATCACCAGAGCAAGACGCAATAAATCTCTGCCTATAATTCTTCTATGCACACAGAGTCATGTTTTCACATTAGTGCCAAAACGAAATTTCTTTGCCAATTTGAAAGCACACTTACTGCTCTTTTTTTTTCGGGCCAAGTGAAAATCTCTTTTTACAATTTGAAATCACTTTTACAGACTGACACATTCTGAAACCTTTTTTTTAAATTTATTTAAATGCACATGTCCAAGCTGTTTTTTTTTCAGACCACCACCGTGTGTATTCTCTGTGACTGCCTACACTCCAGCAGGGGCAACCAGGCTTAGTGATGCTGAATGTATTTGCATTACAGACTTAAACCTGAAAACCCCACTCGCTTCTAATTACTGTGCATGACTATACATGGCAAGCACATGGGTGTGTGCTAAGCCTGTGCTTCTTCCCTCAAAAATTCGCTCCTCTTTTCCATCTACTGCAACTGTGAAATCACCAGAGCAAGACGCAATAAATCTCTGCCTATAATTCTTCTATGCACACAGAGTCATGTTTTCACATTAGTGCCAAAACGAAATTTCTTTGCCAATTTGAAAGCACACTTACTGCTCTTTTTTTTTCGGGCCAAGTGAAAATCTCTTTTTACAATTTGAAATCACTTTTACAGACTGACACATTCTGAAACCTTTTTTTTAAATTTATTTAAATGCACATGTCCAAGCTGTTTTTTTTTCAGACCACCACCGTGTGTATTCTCTGTGACTGCCTACACTCCAGCAGGGGCAACCAGCCTTAGTGATGCTGAATGTATTTGCATTACAGACTTAAACCTGAAAACCCCACTCGCTTCTAATTACTGTGCATGACTATACATGGCAAGCACATGGGTGTGTGCTAAGCCTCTGCTTCTTCCCCCAAAAATTCGCTCCCCCTTTCCATCTACTGCAAATGTGAAATCACCAGAGCAAGAAGCAATAAATCTCTGCCTATAATTCTTCTATGCACACAGAGTCATGTTTTCACATTAGTGCCAAAACGAAATTTCTTTGCCAATTTGAAAGCACACTTACTGCTCTTTTTTTTTCGGGCCAAGTGAAAATCTCTTTTTACAATTTGAAATCACTTTTACAGACTGACACATTCTGAAACCTTTTTTTAAATTTATTTAAATGCACATGTCCAAGCTGTTTTTTTTTCAGACCACCACCGTGTGTATTCTCTGTGACTGCCTACACTCCAGCAGGGGCAACCAGCCTTAGTGATGCTGAATGTATTTGCATTACAGACTTAAACCTGAAAACCCCACTCGCTTCTAATTACTGTGCATGACTATACATGGCAAGCACATGGGTGTGTGCTAAGCCTCTGCTTCTTCCCCCAAAAATTCGCTCCCCCTTTCCATCTACTGCAACTGTGAAATCACCAGAGCAAGACGCAATAAATCTCTGCCTATAATTCTTCTATGCACACAGAGTCATGTTTTCACATTAGTGCCAAAACGAAATTTCTTTGCCAATTTGAAAGCACACTTACTGCTCTTTTTTTTTCGGGCCAAGTGAAAATCTCTTTTTACAATTTGAAATCACTTTTACAGACTGACACATTCTGAATCCTTTTTTTTTAAATTTATTTAAATGCACATGTCCAAGCTGTTTTTTTTTCAGACCACCACCGTGTGTATTCTCTGTGACTGCCTACACTCCAGCAGGGGCAACCAGCCTTAGTGATGCTGAATGTATTTGCATTACAGACTTAAACCTGAAAACCCCACTCGCTTCTAATTACTGTGCATGACTATACATGGCAAGCACATGGGTGTGTGCTAAGCCTCTGCTTCTTCCCCCAAAAATTCGCTCCCCCTTTCCATCTACTGCAACTGTGAAATCACCAGAGCAAGACGCAATAAATCTCTGCCTATAATTCTTCTATGCACACAGAGTCATGTTTTCACATTAGTGCCAAAACGAAATTTCTTTGCCAATTTGAAAGCACACTTACTGCTCTTTTTTTTTCGGGCCAAGTGAAAATCTCTTTTTACAATTTGAAATCACTTTTACAGACTGACACATTCTGAAACCTTTTTTTTAAATTTATTTAAATGCACATGTCCAAGCTGTTTTTTTTTCAGACCACCACCGTGTGTATTCTCTGTGACTGCCTACACTCCAGCAGGGGCAACCAGCCTTAGTGATGCTGAATGTATTTGCATTACAGACTTAAACCTGAAAACCCCACTCGCTTCTAATTACTGTGCATGACTATACATGGCAAGCACATGGGTGTGTGCTAAGCCTCTGCTTCTTCCCCCAAAAATTCGCTCCCCCTTTCCATCTACTGCAAATGTGAAATCCCTAGAGCAAGACGCAATAAATCTCTGCCTATAATTCTTCTATGCACACAGAGTCATGTTTTCACATTAGTGCCAAAACGAAATTTCTTTGCCAATTTGAAAGCACACTTACTGCTCTTTTTTTTTCGGGCCAAGTGAAAATCTCTTTTTACAATTTGAAATCACTTTTACAGACTGACACATTCTGAAACCTTTTTTTTTAATTTATTTAAATGCACATGTCCAAGCTGTTTTTTTTTCAGACCACCACCGTGTGTATTCTCTGTGACTGCCTACACTCCAGCAGGGGCAACCAGCCTTAGTGATGCTGAATGTATTTGCATTACAGACTTAAACCTGAAAACCCCACTCGCTTCTAATTACTGTGCATGACTATACATGGCAAGCACATGGGTGTGTGCTAAGCCTCTGCTTCTTCCCCCAAAAATTCGCTCCTCTTTTCCATCTACTGCAACTGTGAAATCACCAGAGCAAGACGCAATAAATCTCTGCCTATAATTCTTCTATGCACACAGAGTCATGTTTTCACATTAGTGCCAAAACGAAATTTCTTTGCCAATTTGAAAGCACACTTACTGCTCTTTTTTTTTCGGGCCAAGTGAAAATCTCTTTTTACAATTTGAAATCACTTTTACAGACTGACACATTCTGAATCCTTTTTTTTTAAATTTATTTAAATGCACATGTCCAAGCTGTTTTTTTTTCAGACCACCACCGTGTGTATTCTCTGTGACTGCCTACACTCCAGCAGGGGCAACCAGCCTTAGTGATGCTGAATGTATTTGCATTACAGACTTAAACCTGAAAACCCCACTCGCTTCTAATTACTGTGCATGACTATACATGGCAAGCACATGGGTGTGTGCTAAGCCTCTGCTTCTTCCCCCAAAAATTCGCTCCCCCTTTCCATCTACTGCAACTGTGAAATCACCAGAGCAAGACGCAATAAATCTCTGCCTATAATTCTTCTATGCACACAGAGTCATGTTTTCACATTAGTGCCAAAACGAAATTTCTTTGCCAATTTGAAAGCACACTTACTGCTCTTTTTTTTTCGGGCCAAGTGAAAATCTCTTTTTACAATTTGAAATCACTTTTACAGACTGACACATTCTGAAACCTTTTTTTTAAATTTATTTAAATGCACATGTCCAAGCTGTTTTTTTTTCAGACCACCACCGTGTGTATTCTCTGTGACTGCCTACACTCCAGCAGGGGCAACCAGCCTTAGTGATGCTGAATGTATTTGCATTACAGACTTAAACCTGAAAACCCCACTCGCTTCTAATTACTGTGCATGACTATACATGGCAAGCACATGGGTGTGTGCTAAGCCTCTGCTTCTTCCCCCAAAAATTCGCTCCCCCTTTCCATCTACTGCAAATGTGAAATCACCAGAGCAAGACGCAATAAATCTCTGCCTATAATTCTTCTATGCACACAGAGTCATGTTTTCACATTAGTGCCAAAACGAAATTTCTTTGCCAATTTGAAAGCACACTTACTGCTCTTTTTTTTTCGGGCCAAGTGAAAATCTCTTTTTACAATTTGAAATCACTTTTACAGACTGACACATTCTGAAACCTTTTTTTTAAATTTATTTAAATGCACATGTCCAAGCTGTTTTTTTTTCAGACCACCACCGTGTGTATTCTCTGTGACTGCCTACACTCCAGCAGGGGCAACCAGCCTTAGTGATGCTGAATGTATTTGCATTACAGACTTAAACCTGAAAACCCCACTCGCTTCTAATTACTGTGCATGACTATACATGGCAAGCACATGGGTGTGTGCTAAGCCTCTGCTTCTTCCCCCAAAAATTCGCTCCTCTTTTCCATCTACTGCAACTGTGAAATCACCAGAGCAAGACGCAATAAATCTCTGCCTATAATTCTTCTATGCACACAGAGTCATGTTTTCACATTAGTGCCAAAACGAAATTTTTTTGCCAATTTGAAAGCACACTTACTGCTCTTTTTTTTTCGGGCCAAGTGAAAATTTCTTTTTACAATTTGAAATCACTTTTACAGACTGACACATTCTGAAACCTTTTTTTTAAATTTATTTAAATGCACATGTCCAAGCTGTTTTTTTTTCAGACCACCACCGTGTGTATTCTCTGTGACTGCCTACACTCCAGCAGGGGCAACCAGCCTTAGTGATGCTGAATGTATTTGCATTACAGACTTAAACCTGAAAACCCCACTCGCTTCTAATTACTGTGCATGACTATACATGGCAAGCACATGGGTGTGTGCTAAGCCTGTGCTTCTTCCCTCAAAAATTCGCTCCTCTTTTCCATCTACTGCAACTGTGAAATCACCAGAGCAAGACGCAATAAATCTCTGCCTATAATTCTTCTATGCACACAGAGTCATGTTTTCACATTAGTGCCAAAACGAAATTTCTTTGCCAATTTGAAAGCACACTTACTGCTCTTTTTTTTTCGGGCCAAGTGAAAATCTCTTTTTACAATTTGAAATCACTTTTACAGACTGACACATTCTGAAACCTTTTTTTTAAATTTATTTAAATGCACATGTCCAAGCTGTTTTTTTTTCAGACCACCACCGTGTGTATTCTCTGTGACTGCCTACACTCCAGCAGGGGCAACCAGCCTTAGTGATGCTGAATGTATTTGCATTACAGACTTAAACCTGAAAACCCCACTCGCTTCTAATTACTGTGCATGACTATACATGGCAAGCACATGGGTGTGTGCTAAGCCTCTGCTTCTTCCCCCAAAAATTCGCTCCCCCTTTCCATCTACTGCAAATGTGAAATCACCAGAGCAAGAAGCAATAAATCTCTGCCTATAATTCTTCTATGCACACAGAGTCATGTTTTCACATTAGTGCCAAAACGAAATTTCTTTGCCAATTTGAAAGCACACTTACTGCTCTTTTTTTTTCGGGCCAAGTGAAAATCTCTTTTTACAATTTGAAATCACTTTTACAGACTGACACATTCTGAAACCTTTTTTTTAAATTTATTTAAATGCACATGTCCAAGCTGTTTTTTTTTTCAGACCACCACCGTGTGTATTCTCTGTGACTGCCTACACTCCAGCAGGGGCAACCAGCCTTAGTGATGCTGAATGTATTTGCATTACAGACTTAAACCTGAAAACCCCACTCGCTTCTAATTACTGTGCATGACTATACATGGCAAGCACATGGGTGTGTGCTAAGCCTCTGCTTCTTCCCCCAAAAATTCGCTCCCCCTTTCCATCTACTGCAACTGTGAAATCACCAGAGCAAGACGCAATAAATCTCTGCCTATAATTCTTCTATGCACACAGAGTCATGTTTTCACATTAGTGCCAAAACGAAATTTCTTTGCCAATTTGAAAGCACACTTACTGCTCTTTTTTTTTCGGGCCAAGTGAAAATCTCTTTTTACAATTTGAAATCACTTTTACAGACTGACACATTCTGAATCCTTTTTTTTTAAATTTATTTAAATGCACATGTCCAAGCTGTTTTTTTTCCAGACCACCACCGTGTGTATTCTCTGTGACTGCCTACACTCCAGCAGGGGCAACCAGCCTTAGTGATGCTGAATGTATTTGCATTACAGACTTAAACCTGAAAACCCCACTCGCTTCTAATTACTGTGCATGACTATACATGGCAAGCACATGGGTGTGTGCTAAGCCTCTGCTTCTTCCCCCAAAAATTCGCTCCTCTTTTCCATCTACTGCAACTGTGAAATCACCAGAGCAAGACGCAATAAATCTCTGCCTATAATTCTTCTATGCACACAGAGTCATGTTTTCACATTAGTGCCAAAACGAAATTTCTTTGCCAATTTGAAAGCACACTTACTGCTCTTTTTTTTTCGGGCCAAGTGAAAATCTCTTTTTACAATTTGAAATCACTTTTACAGACTGACACATTCTGAATCCTTTTTTTTTAAATTTATTTAAATGCACATGTCCAAGCTGTTTTTTTTTCAGACCACCACCGTGTGTATTCTCTGTGACTGCCTACACTCCAGCAGGGGCAACCAGCCTTAGTGATGCTGAATGTATTTGCATTACAGACTTAAACCTGAAAACCCCACTCGCTTCTAATTACTGTGCATGACTATACATGGCAAGCACATGGGTGTGTGCTAAGCCTCTGCTTCTTTCCCCAAAAATTCGCTCCCCCTTTCCATCTACTGCAACTGTGAAATCACCAGAGCAAGACGCAATAAATCTCTGCCTATAATTCTTCTATGCACACAGAGTCATGTTTTCACATTAGTGCCAAAACGAAATTTCTTTGCCAATTTGAAAGCACACTTACTGCTCTTTTTTTTTCGGGCCAAGTGAAAATCTCTTTTTACAATTTGAAATCACTTTTACAGACTGACACATTCTGAAACCTTTTTTTTAAATTTATTTAAATGCACATGTCCAAGCTGTTTTTTTTTCAGACCACCACCGTGTGTATTCTCTGTGACTGCCTACACTCCAGCAGGGGCAACCAGCCTTAGTGATGCTGAATGTATTTGCATTACAGACTTAAACCTGAAAACCCCACTCGCTTCTAATTACTGTGCATGACTATACATGGCAAGCACATGGGTGTGTGCTAAGCCTCTGCTTCTTCCCCCAAAAATTCGCTCCCCCTTTCCATCTACTGCAAATGTGAAATCACCAGAGCAAGACGCAATAAATCTCTGCCTATAATTCTTCTATGCACACAGAGTCATGTTTTCACATTAGTGCCAAAACGAAATTTCTTTGCCAATTTGAAAGCACACTTACTGCTCTTTTTTTTTCGGGCCAAGTGAAAATCTCTTTTTACAATTTGAAATCACTTTTACAGACTGACACATTCTGAAACCTTTTTTTAAAATTTATTTAAATGCACATGTCCAAGCTGTTTTTTTTTTCAGACCACCACCGTGTGTATTCTCTGTGACTGCCTACACTCCAGCAGGGGCAACCAGCCTTAGTGATGCTGAATGTATTTGCATTACAGACTTAAACCTGAAAACCCCACTCGCTTCTAATTACTGTGCATGACTATACATGGCAAGCACATGGGTGTGTGCTAAGCCTCTGCTTCTTCCCCCAAAAATTCGCTCCTCTTTTCCATCTACTGCAACTGTGAAATCACCAGAGCAAGACGCAATAAATCTCTGCCTATAATTCTTCTATGCACACAGAGTCATGTTTTCACATTAGTGCCAAAACGAAATTTTTTTGCCAATTTGAAAGCACACTTACTGCTCTTTTTTTTTCGGGCCAAGTGAAAATCTCTTTTTACAATTTGAAATCACTTTTACAGACTGACACATTCTGAAACCTTTTTTTTAAATTTATTTAAATGCACATGTCCAAGCTGTTTTTTTTTCAGACCACCACCGTGTGTATTCTCTGTGACTGCCTACACTCCAGCAGGGGCAACCAGCCTTAGTGATGCTGAATGTATTTGCATTACAGACTTAAACCTGAAAACCCCACTCGCTTCTAATTACTGTGCATGACTATACATGGCAAGCACATGGGTGTGTGCTAAGCCTCTGCTTCTTCCCCCAAAAATTCGCTCCCCCTTTCCATCTACTGCAACTGTGAAATCACCAGAGCAAGACGCAATAAATCTCTGCCTATAATTCTTCTATGCACACAGAGTCATGTTTTCACATTAGTGCCAAAACGAAATTTCTTTGCCAATTTGAAAGCACACTTACTGCTCTTTTTTTTTCGGGCCAAGTGAAAATCACTTTTACAGACTGACACATTATGAAACCACCATGTGTAACTACAACAAAAACAATTCCCATTTCTATTATTCATTTCTTAAGTTACCACATACATCCCCTCTCAAACTGTAAACTCACCTTTAAAATTAGTTAGTTGTGAAAGAAATGTGACACTCAAACAGCAGATTATCAGAGCCAGGATCTCTGTTCTCTACACCTCTCTCCTCTCAGCAGAACCAGATAATGGCAAACTTTCCCTCTATTTTTCCACACATATACATGTAAGTTTCAAATCTCAGTGCTTCCCCCTTTTTTTCAAATGTAATGACACATTTCTATTGGTTGAAAACCAACCCTTTTCCAAAAGTACCCTGCCCCCAACTTGACTTCTGCCTAGTACCCTTCCCCCAACTTGACTTCTGCCTGCTACCATAGCAACAGCTCATGGAACACTGCTGTGTGCAGTTAGGTCAGAAGTTCGACACACAATGTTTCAATTCCACAGAGCAAGAGTGCTTGACTTTTCAAACCTAACAGCAAATCCATAGTACTGTTCTTTGGTTACACATTTTTTTGTACCAATACAAAACATGCTTCTTTTAATTTTCACATACAGCCTAGTTTTTTTTCTAGAATGGTATGAAACAGCCAATCAGTTATTTTTGTTTTGTAAAAAATATGTATGCCTCCATTTCCAAACTGTCTTTCTTTTCATATTGCCATTCTACTGAAAGACACCTCCTGAGTGCATCCAGTTCTCCTTTGAAGATGTTCACAGTGTGGATTGTAGGGCACAGCTATGTCTTCTGGAGTGAAAAGTTTGCAGAGAAAACAGATATGGTGAGAGACCTTGCTTTGCCAAATGTAGACATTAAATGGATTGGTCAGAGAGGGTTAAAGTGGCACCAATTGATGCCATTGGTGAAATCCTTCATTCAAATCCAACACCCTGACCTCATAATAGTGCACTGTGGTGGCAATGACCTAGGCACTTTGACTGGGGTAGGTCTGGAAATGCTTATGAAGGACACCTTTGCACAACTGTTTACACTTTTCCCTAAAACTGCCTTTGTGTTTTCCAACATATGCCAAAGGCAAAAATGGAACTGGTCCAATCATTTCTGTCCTCAGATTGACAAAGCAAGAAAGCACGTCAACAAATCTGTTTCTGCTTTCCTCCGTGACTATGGTATGGGTGCCATTTACCACAACAACTTGCTTTACGACATGCAAGACATTTATAGAGGAGATGGTGTGCACTTCAATGATGAAGGGAACAGAGTCTTCCTCTTGAACCTTAGACTCTGCATCGGTACTTACTTGTAGGTACCACTAAAAAAATGACTCCATAAACACAACAGCTCTTTTTAGAGCTCCCTAATTTCTAAACTCTTAAATCTGCTTTTCATTTATTTTTTTTTATTTTTTTTTACCGTACGCTTACCGTAAGCTTACCGTACGCGTACCCCGTGATGTTTTTTAAAATCAATAAATGTTTTTTTTGTACTTTTCTGTCCTTCTTTGACCCCCTTACAATTGTTAGGGGGTCTGTAACTCTCCTCATTGCCCCCTTTCCTTGTTTTCACTCTTTTTTTTCAGAGTGAAATACACAAAATGGCGGCCGCCGCTTCCTGGTTTCGGCCGATTCGAATGTTTACTAAGATCTAAGAGCCAATCAGAATCGCGCTCGCGCACGCCACCGTACGCTTACCGTAAGCGTACGGTAAGCGTACCGTAAGCGGGCTCAGATATATATATTGATTTAAAGGCTATTTTCTCAGAATCTACTGAACAGATTTACACCAAACCTACAAAAGGCACTTCCTTGACCTAGGGACTACCTCTCTGCCAAATTTTGAGTAATTCTGTTCAGCCGTTCGGGCTGTAGCTCGTTCTAAAGGTCCTATGGAAAAATGCATGGGAAAAACGCGTTTTGGGACCCCCCTTTTATCTCAGCCCCCGCTTGACGGATCCCCCCGAGACTTTCAGGGTAGGAGCGGAGCGTAGCGCCCCACCTATTTTGAGAAATTCGCGAGGATTCGTCGACCGGCGCCAAAGTTATTCAAAATAGAATGTTGAGGTTTTCCTATGGAAACGTGGTCCTAACTATAACTACCTACTGGCGACCGCCAGTAGGTAATATATATATATATATATATCCAGAGCACTCCTACGCCACCGCTTTGGAAAGCGCCCGCAAGTTCACAGAAAGGAGCACGGACCACAGTTTGATGCTCGTGATGATAGTTTATTTCATTCGAGGTAAGCCAGCCATGACGCGTTTCGACTCCGTGGAGCCTTGATCACATATATATATAATCCAAACGCTGTCTCCCACTTCCTAACGGCGAGGAAGAAAGCACACGGACACCAGCTCGTGCTTCACATGATTTAATAGATGTCAGCACCCACACAACACGCCATTACGCGTTTCGGCCACAAGATGGCCTTGATCACACAAAGTAACTGCTGTTTCTATTGTCCTTATATACTGAGCACTCTATGGTCTTGTGATGCTAGTGATACTACACATAAAAGAAATGAACACATGGTAAGTAAGATTAATACAAAGTATATAAATACATTTGCAATCATTGTATCCTGGGTTTATGAAATCAAGGATCCACTGTGTTGTCTATAACTTGTATCTAGTTTTTACCATTATGCACCTTGGAGCATGTTAAAATACATACACAATGAACACTGAAGAGAACTGGTTCTGAAGTGCAGTTGTTGGTTGTGCAAATACGCAGGTTTTCTAGTGCAAAATAGCTTTTAAAGTGCAAGGTGTACATTCAAAGTGCAAGAAATGCAATTGTGCAAAATACGCAATAAAGATGTAAAGTACAAACAAATGCAAGATATGTGCACATGGCAACTACATAGTGTACCTAATACACAACGTTCGTCAGTACATAAACCAAAGAACTATAACTCTCCAATATATGGCAGGGAAACCGAAAAGAAAAACTGATCGGAAAACCCAGGATACTATTAAAATCATTTACCAATGTATACATCTTAAAAACTTTGTCGAAGGTGAAAAGAGTGCAAATAATAATAGGGTAGGAAAAAGAGAAAAGAGGGGAGATGAAAAAATGTGTTTTTATATTACAGTACAGAATAACCCAGTACGTATATACATAATTTAGATTTTGAATTCAACAATACACCTGACCCTTGCTATGACGAAGCAAAAAATTGGGCAGATCCGGTTGGGATGCTCTCACATAGAGAATAGTTGGCAAAGGTAATGTAAGCTTGACTGAGTAGGTCATTGACTTTAGGAACCGGAAACCGCCAACATCAGAGAAAGGAGTTTGTTTCCTTTATGTAAAGAGATAAAAGAGAAGAAAAAAACTAAACATAAAAACGGATTACTACAGACAGCAAGCCTAAAATTCTCTTGTCAAGTACTAATAAAAAGAACCTGTGCAGATATCTTTAAGAGTAATGAGGATAAGGATTAAGAAAATGGACAGAGCAGTAACAAATACCCCACACACGAGGCAACAAACAGAAAATCATAGCATGAACTGACAAAAAATGATCACAGGTTATCTGTTAGGGCTTGAGGGAGTATTGTATGGTGCAGACTGCGAGAACTTAAATAAAATTGTGCAAGTCCTCAGTGTTGTTTAGCCCTGTAGGTGCTTTGCTATCAAACTCGAGTATGTATTTGGTTTCGAGCTGTCTGAGTAATTTCTCTCTGTTGCCCCCCCTCCGTTGTACGGGAATACTGTCGATAACAAAATATTTGAGGCAACTGAGATCATTATTGTGTTGTTTTTTGAAATGTCGCGCTACAGGGTAGCTGGGGTCATTGTTCACAATTGCCCTTAAGTGTTGTAAGATTCTGACATGGGCTTGCAGTTTGGTACTCCCTATGTAATTCAACCCACATGTGCAGTAAAGAACGTATACCACAAAATCAGATCTGCAGGTAAAATGGCCCTTGATTTGTCGGATGTTGGGACTGAAAGGAACTGAGTATTGAGTGGTATTTTGGCCGAATTTACAAGCCCTGCAACTAGTGCATTTAAAAAAATCCACTTTTAGGTTTGAGCCATGAGCTACTAGCGGGGCTTGGAGTACTGGACCTCATAAGTTCCTCTCTCATGGTTTTGGCCCTTCTGAACGTGAGTACTGGTTTAGAAGGTAGTGTTGGCGCCAAGACACCATCAGTGAACAAGATCGGCTAATTTTTATTGACAATGGGCCTGATTTTATGATGCTGCTTGTTAAAAGTTGTAATAAAACGTGGTGCACCTGTGATTGCATTGTCTGGTCCATTGACTGGATTGTTGGCACTCATGTTGACAGAGTTGTCCTTTAACAATGTGTCTCTGGGAATGGATTCGACTTTTTTGTAGGCTTCCCTGAGAGTCCTCTCAGTGTAACCTCTTTGCATCATCCTGCTCATTGCCTCTTCTGAGCATATAGCCCTCTCCTCCGATGTGCTACAAATGCGTTTAATACGGAGGAGTTCCCCGTAGGGGATGCTTTTTATGAGGTGTGATGGATGAGCACTGCTGGCGTGTAAAATTGAGTTACCAGCAGTGGGTTTTCTATGCAGGGATGTCTCAATCTGGTTATCGACAATCATGATCTTAGTGTCTAAGAACTCGACAGAGGTTTTATCAATGTTGGAAGTAAACTTGAGATTAAAAGCGTTGTTGTTTAAAATCTCAATAAAATTCGACACACTAGTAAAATCACCTTTCCAAACCATAAAAACATCATCGATGTATCTGAGCCACTCAACAATGTTAGAATTGAAAACATCAGCATGGGTCCCATGAGAACCCGCTCCTCCCACCAGCCAACATGCAAGCAAGCGTAGCTGGGGGAGAAGCAAGCTCCCATGGCGACTCCCCTCTTTTGGGAATAAATGTCATTTTCAAACATGAAATGGTTGTTGTTTAGTGCCCACTTAATGAGTTCTAAAAGCATGACATTGTGGCTGTGAAATTTGATGGGTCTGCGGTTCAAATAATGTTTGGTGGCGGCAATTCCAGTACCATGTTCTATACTAGTGTACAGAGACTCTATGTCTAAGGTCACCAACAGGAAGTCCTCATGCCATTGAATGTTAGTTAGTTTCCTGATAAAGTCGCCAGTGTCTTTTATGTAAGTAGGTAAGTCTTGGACTAACGGTTGTAAAAATAATCCACATACCTACTCTTGTTCTCGCTGATGCTTACAATAGATGAGATGATTGGTCTGCCCGGTACCGGCTTCACTCCTTTGTGGATCTTTGGTATGAGGCGAAGCGTAGGGATGATTGGAAACTCATTGAAAAGAAAATTAAATTCATGATTCAAAATCAGTCCCTGCCTTTTATAGGAATGCAGCATTTTCTTCAGGGATTCCTTAGAGGTGTTGTAGATTTTCATGCTGATTTTTTCGTAGCAGTCTGCATCCGAGAGTTGCCTTTTTGCTTCAGTCCTGTATTCTTCCTTGGGCCATACGACCACGTTGCCCCCCTTATCAGACATACAGATCAAGAGACCAGGATTGTTATTCAATTTACGAATGAGGTTTTTATATTGTAAATCCTGTTGGTTAAACTTTCCATTTTTGGAGCTTGTTGCCCGGTAAAGATTTTTAGATCATTGGTAACCATCTCCTGGTAAATATCTATGGCGTCCTTGGGCATCATGGGGATAAAGCTTGATTTTCCTCTGAATGGACTGAGGCCGGCACATGGCTATGTTCTGATAATTGATGCAAGCCTGTCCTGTGTGGATCGTATGTCATCTGACTGACCCGGAGAGTCAGAATCCGAGTTGTTTAGTTCAGCCAGGGTGAGGAGCAAATGTGCATCTGCTGCTGCCAGATTGTATTCGCTGGTGGTCGTCATGTTGTCGGAAGGAGCGGCATTTGGTTTGTTGCCAGCTTTGATGGTAAAGAATTTTTTTAGTTTTAATTTTCTTGTGAAGCTGAACATATCCGCTCTTGTCTTGCAGTAATTGAAGTTGTTGCCCGCACAATATGAGCGACCCAAAGATAGAATATTTTCCTCTGCGGCAGTGAGAGCAAGTTTGGAAAGGTTGACTATGGTGTTATTTTTCCCACCGTTTAGCGTCGTCGCTATATATATATATATATATATATATATATATAGCAATTTGCATTGAAGAATGAGTGGATATATAAATATCTGGATGGAGGATTTAGTAGCAGTGTGACTGACTGTTTTACTTGACTAATTTATAGTGTTTCACTAAATATATTGGATAGTGACTAAACTGTGTGAATATCTGTATCACTTTGTCAGTTGTTGTGTAAACTGCTGCACCAGTTGGTTGCTAGCTACGTGAAAGTCTATATTATTTACTGATTAGTTAACTGAGTATTTGTATGGGAGAGTGAATGTGTGTGTGGTTCGGTGGGGGGTGTGTGACAGCCCAAAGATGTGTGAATAGTTGATTCAGTAGGTATATGAAGTTAAAACTACATGTTATAACAGTTGTTTGAGTGAGTGAAAATCTTTATGGGTGTGGTGATGAGCCAATATAGGTCTCAATGGTACATGTCCAACAAACTAGAAAAATAAAAGCCAGTGTATGTGTCAGTTGTTGTATATAAATAAGTATACATAAGACTCAGTGATTGTATGAGTGACTGTATGGATAACTGTATATTTGTAATAGTGTTTTTATAACACACTAAGTATGAGTTATTATGTATATGAATAGATGAAGTGGTGTTTTTATAAGTGTATAGCTAAGTAAAAGTAAGTATGATCCATTGTTTGCATAAGTGAGTAGGATGACTTCGTAAGTGATTAGGATGTGTGCTGGTGTGTAATGTCGATATAGGTGTATAAGTATATTTGATATTGTTCTATTGATCATTGACAGCATGTATGAGTGAATCTATAGGTAAGTGATTAGATGTGTGTATAGATCTAGGAATCACTGAGTGGGTGTTTAAAAACTTGTATTGGTGTGTCAATGGTTTTAAATCTGGCACTGAGTGTGATGAAAGGTTATACTAGTGTATGATGAGGTGTATCTAATTGTCACGTGGATGATGTCATCAGTGATGTCATTTGAGATGTCATCAGTGATGTCACTGACCATGTCATGAATGATGTAATATGTGACATCATCAGCAGTGGATTGCGGGCGCGCGAGATGTAGTTAGTACAACTAACTATATCGGAGGAATTTCAATGGTTTTGTTCGAGTGAAATGTCCAGCTAACTATAACACCCCTAAAACCTATTGTTTTTTCAGTGAATTTCTAAGGTTTTTTAAATGTATAATTCCTAACTATATCGGGCCTGAAACCTATGGTTTTTTCAGTGAATTTCAAATGTTTTTTAAATGCTTATTCCTAACTATATCAGGACTGAAACCTATGTTTTTTTTCACTGAATTTCAAAGGTTTTTTAAATGCGAATTCCTAACTATATCAGGCCTGAAACCTATGGTTTTTTCAGTGAATTTCAAAGGTTTTGTAAATGACAAATTTTAATGTATTAATTGTTATACTTATTTTTTTTATGCTGATTTTCTCCATTTTTTAACTATTTAATTTTAGATATTGTTTTTTCTAATTACATTATAATTACATTATACATTACAATACAAAATATACTTTCTCAGAATGAATTACTTTAGTTTAAATACCTTGCAAATAGGCAATAGACTTTTAAGTATAGTACTTACAGTTGTTGCAATGGGCAACACAATTTCAAACACAATGCAACATTGAGCTCAATGTGAATTTATAGTCAAATCCAATTAGTTACTTTATGGATTGCTTTTCTAACCACAGGACTTGATCCTAGATTCAGTCCTTGGACATCTCCTGTAAACAGTTGAGTAAAAGCGTTTTGGTTACAGTAGTGATTTTTACGGAATATTATTGTATTTTAAAAGTTGACACTTAAAAATGTTGTCACATAGAATCACCAATGTTATCCTATGACAGAAAATTCACTTAGCAGGTAAGTAGTGTTATCGTTACTTTTTCTTATTCAGTGGTGGATCCTGGATCCAGCACTGGTGAATCTCCTGTATACAGTTGAAATCACACAATGGATTACTATGGAAGGGAATACAAGTTACTGGTAAGTACGCTTAGAATTACTTTTCAGGGTCAGTGCTGGTCTAAAAGATGCAGCACTGGGTTCTCTCCTGATAACAGGTGAGTAAATCGGAATTCGTAGTTCGCCTGATTTTACAGGAATATTTGTACAATGGTGAAGGAAGGGGGCGGGGCCTGAGGTGACGTGTGCAAACCCGCCCTGTGGCGCGTTTTAAGTTGGGGAATTAATTCCTCTTCAATCCTGCGGTCCCCTGGGGGCAAACTAGCCCACCAGATACCTCCAGTATGTGCCAGGGAGCTGCGTTTCAGAGAGGTGTTCAGAGGCCACGCCCCTTTTTACAACACTCTGCAACGCAGCTCCGTGGCACTTAGTGGAGGTATCTGGTGGGCTAGTTGGCCCCTAGGGGACCTCTGGATTGAAGAGGAATGAATTCCCCAACTTAAAATGCGCCACAGGGCGTGTTTGCACACATATCACCTCAGGTCCCACCCCCTACCTTCACCACTGTGCAAACGCGCCCCGTGGCGCGTTTTAAGTTGGGGGATTAAGTCCCCTTGAATCCTGAGGTCCCCTGGCGGCCAACTAGTCCACCAGGTACCTCCAATAAGCGCCACAGTGCTGCGTTGCAGAGGTGTAAAAAGGGGCGTGGCCTCATTACACCTCTCTGCAACGCAGCCCCCTGGCGCATACTGGAGGTTCCTGGTGGGCTAGTTGGCCCCCAGGGACCCCCAGTATTCAAGGGGAATTAGTTCCCCCTCTGCAAACGCGCCAGGGGGCGCGTTTGCAGAGTGGTGAAAGGAGGGGGCATGGCCTCTGGCCCGATCCCATCTTTTTTGTTTTTTTAATAGAAGGGGTGCTGTGTAGCCCCCCTTCTTTTTCTAATTTATTGGCCCTGGGGACCCCATCCCCCAGGGCCTGCCCCCAATTTGTTTAAAAAAAAAAAATCGGGAAGGGGGCCGCATGGCCCCCCTCCCAAGGCCATAATTTGCCCCGGGGACCCCATCCCCCGGGGCATGGCCAACTTTTTTTTATCATTTTATGGAGGGGGGCCGCGTAGCCCCCCTCCTCTGGCCACTTAAGGCACCGGGGACCCCATCCCCCGGGGCAAGCCATTGATTTTTATTGGTTTTTTTTCATTAATGGGGAGGGGGCCGTGGGGGGGTCCCAATCCCCTCACGGTCCCAGCCGGCTCCCCGCCTCCTGCGGGAGCCGGCATTGCTTTTCCACATGGGGAGCAGCTAACATGCTGCTCCCCATGTGGAAAAGCAATCTGCTTTTCTTCATTGAAGCAAGAGCAGGTTTCCCTGCTCTCGCATCAATGAAGCAAAGCAGTTTGCAGTGGCAGGGTGGGAGCCGCGAGGCTCCCGCCCTGCCATTGCAAACAGCAGTGTCCTGGGGGTGGGCACCCCGGGACACTGCAGGAGCCAGCCCTGGGGGGTGGCGGTCCCCAGGGCCTGTACAAGGCTCCAGATGGGGGGGCCGCGCTGCCCCATTCCCACATTTTAAAGTTGCCCCGGGGGGTGGCGGTCCCCGGGGCTGGGGGGGCCTGAGAGCCCCCCCCCACCTATTTAAAAGTTGCCCCTGGGGGTGGCGGTCCCCGGGGCTGCGGGGGGGCCGTGAGCCCTCCCGCCTATTTTAGGTTTGTGCCCTGGGGGTGGTGGTCCCCGGGACAGTGTGGGGGGGGATTGGGACCCACTCCACACCTATTTTTTCAATATGCCCCCGGGATTTGGGCCCCCGGGGGCAAATTAGCATATGTTGCAAATATGCGAATTTTTTTTTCTATCGGCAGGATTCGTGCATCCAGCGCGCATCCTCCCGTTTTAAAAAAAGGGTGTTTCTACCCTGCCCCCTTTTCGCGTTTTGTGCCTTTTTTGGTGGTGTTTTTTGTGCCTCGGTAGAACCGAGGCAAAAGATGGCTGCCAACACTTCCTGATTCAGAGTGTTGGCAGCCAATTAAAATTCAGCTCGTGATCGGGAGGGTGCGCGCTGGGTGCGCGGATCCTCAGAGGCCATAGATATATATGTACTTTTAACTCTAATTTTCTCAGGAACTACTGAACGGATTTACACCATTTAAGCAAAAGGCACGAGTCTGAACTGAGGACTTCCTCTTTGCCAAATTTGGTGTAATTCCGTTAAGCAGTTCGGGCTGTAGCTGTGGCTAAAGGTCCTATGGGAAAATGCATGGGGAAAACGCGTTTTGGGACCCCCATTTTTTCTCAGCCCCCGCTTGACGAATCACCGTGATACTTTCAGGATAGGAGCGGATGGGAGCTGGCCAAAAGTTTGGAAAATTTCACGAAGATTCGTCGATCGGCGCCAAAGTTACTCCAAATCGAATGTAGCGGATTTCCTATGGAAAATAGGTCCTAACTATATCTACCTACTGGCGACCGCCAGTAGGTAATATATTTATATATATATATATTCACACATACGCAGTAACGAAGCAGAGAGTTCCCAAGTTTATGTGGAGAGCAGCTCCTGTATAGAGCACCCTACAACACCAGCGACATTCTGAATCTGCTTACCTCAAATGTCTGTTTATCTAGCAACGGTTTTAAGCATTGGATTAGCACAGTGCCATCCATGCCAAGCTAGAAAGGGACAAAGTATTTTGCCCTTTCTACAGCAAAATCTTTAAACATAGGATTAGCACGGAGCCATTCACGCCGAGCTGTAAAATGATAAAAAGCCTTTTACGACTCCAAAGACAGAATTACAGCTTTGGATTGTTAAAATACCATTCAAGCCAACATGGAATGAATAGAAGTAACCCCTCACACATGTTTTGCTGTCATTATAACTCTTCAGAGAGTCTTAGCTTTGTCCAGACACAAGGGAGCACCCAGTATAAGTCAAAACAATAACCTTTCAGGCTTTGAATGCTGCATAAACTCACAAAAACGAAGCCGGGAACTGTGGGTAGTTCCCAAGTTTAGGTAGAGAGCAGCTCCTGCATAAAGCACCCTATGACACAAGAGACACTCTGAATCTGCTTCCTGTCAGAGAAGGCGTATCCAATTACGCCAGATCCTCATCCTCTGTCTTTTAGGTCAATTAAGTCAATAATCTAATTTGACAACCTAATTCAACAGCCATTAAAACCCCTCAATCTTTCATCTAAAATGATTTCAACACAAACATTAATGTCTCCAATAAGGAAGAGGACACTAACATCTACTACTTCCCCAAACACACCTCCAGAAAGAAGACTTAGATCACCAACAAGATAAAGCTCCCTATCTACGTCCACAGATGACATCACCTTTTTTGGACTTGGCCCTTTTTGCAGGGTCATCCCTAAACATTTTGCCTTCCTCCTATATTTTTTCTGACCTGTTGTTGGCTGTTTTATGACTCTGGGCACTTTACCACTGCTGATCAGTGCTAAAATGCATATGCGCTCCCTATTGTAAATGAATGTATGATTTGTGATTCCATAATTGGTTGGTTTGGTTTACCTGTCAGACCCTAGTACAGTGCACCAGGAGTGCCCAGGGCTTGTAATCCAAATGCTGCTGGTGGGCTTGCAGCACTGGTTGTGCCACCCACAGAAGCAGCCTGTAAAAATGTGTCTAAGGTCTGCCATTGCAGAGCCTGTATGCAGTCTGGTACTGTCATGCTGACTGGGCAAGTGCACCCACTTGCCAGTCCCTAAACCTTCCCTTTTCTTCATATCAGACACCCCTATGGTAGGCTCTAGGGCAGGGTGCATTGTAAGGATGAGGTAGGACATGCCCTGGTGTGTGTGGGATATTCTAATAGTGAATTACAGCCATTTTCGTTTTTCACTATTGCAAGGCTACCTGTTCTCCATAGGCCAGAATGGGCAGTTTGGCTATTACATCTTATAATCTTAACTGACTCAGAGAACATGGTAGAAATTCAAATGTAGTATGCCTGAACTCAGGATGATAAAATACATCTTTTAGTGAAGTTGGTTTTAACATTCTGTGTTTGAAAATGCCACTTTTAGAAAGTAGGCATTTTCTTGTCTAACCATTCAAACCTGCCTCTGCTAGGCTGTGTATTCCTTTGTCTGGTTTCTGTGAGTGACAGGGCTAGGGAATTCCAGGAGACAGGGTGAGGTGTCCCAGTGGTGAATAGAGAGATCTGCATCTAGATGGGTGGGAGGAGTTGCACCTGGGACCTGAATAGGGCTGTGCCTGCCTTCAACAATGCTGGCTCCACCTCCTGGGGAGCGGCTGATGTCTCTGCCCTGCACAGTGAATGAAGAGAAGGAATCCTGTCAACAAAGTGCTCCAGGGCTGTACTTGCCTTCCACAATGCTGGATCCACCTCCTGTGGGGCGTCTAATGTTTCTGCCCTACACTGTGAAAGGAAAGGAGAAGTCTGGTAAACCGAGTGCTCAGGAGCTGGTTTGGACTGGGCAAAGGCCCCTCTGCCCCCAGAGGACAAAGGATTTTGGGGTATAAGTATTTGGACCCTGATCCCAAGAATTTAGATCACTTTTGGAAAACAAGAAGAACCTCTGCTGAGGAAGGAACCAGAAGAAGCTGAGGAGGAAACTATCCCTGAACCTGGGGGATTGGCCTGCAGTGGTTGCCTTACTGCCAAAGAGAGGAGAAAGGAACTTTGTGTGTACTTTTTCTCAACTTGTGAAGGATCTCCAAGGGCTTGGAAAAGAGCTTGCCTCCTGCTGAAGTCTCAGGAACAACAGACTTCACCCCCCAGCTCCCCAGAGTTCTTTGGAAGTGCTTGCTGCTGTTGTTGGGCCTTCTGAGGGACTGCGTGTCGCAAGGAGCTGGAAGCACGACTCAAGAAGGAGAAGCGTGCTGCCGTCGGAGCTGTTGTCGTCGCATCTCGTAAAGTGTGTCGCCGCTGTAGCATCGCTTCGAGCGGAAGCGTCTCGCATCATCCAGGAAGTGTCTCGCAACGCCGAAGAAGCATGTCGCCATCGCAGCCATCGTAGCTGACGTATTGCACCGAATCAAGAAAAGCGCCTCGCATCCATGGAGAAGCGTGCCGCCGTCGGAGCTGCTGTCGTCGCATTGCGTAAAGGGGTGTCGCCGCTGCAACATCGCATCAAGCGGAAGCGTCTCGTAAACATTGGAGAAGAGTGTCGCTGCCAAGGCCGCTGCCGTAAAGTGTGTCGCAGCTGAAGCGTCGAGTCTTCTCGCAACATCGGAGAAGCGTGCCACATCTGGAAGATCTTCACATCTTTATTTCTTTGCACCAAAAACGTAATCGCATCAACATCGTTGCAACACTTTCGTTGCCCTGCGTGTCGCATCTAAAAGGTTCATTGACTTAAAGTGTCACATTTAAGAACTAAAGAGAACTAAGCAAAATTCTACCATCTAAAGTAACAGTATTGTGTATTTTTGTTGTTTTAATGGTCTTGTGGTAAATCTTTATAAAGAATACTTCTTTTTTTTTTTTTTTTTTTTGAAACCGTTTATTGCAATCTCAAGTATATACAAGTATGGGCCTACAACCTTCCGGCCGGCCGCTAGAGTAACAGGAGCATCTGACAAACTTACAAAAGGGCACTTGGCGTTGCAAAGAAGTAAAGCAGGAGGCATCAACAAAGTGGGCCACATGACTCTAAGCCCACAATACGGTTTCATTTTATACAAACACAACAACATAGAAAAACCACACCCGCAAGGCAACCCGCAGTCAAAGGTAACCACACGTGCTCCTCAAGAGAGGGACCCCAACCATACACAGGAGTCTAAAGAGGGGGAAGGGAAACAAGTCCAGGACTGGGGGAACTCTGTGCCCGGGGCTGGGGGAGGGGGTCAACTAGGGGGACGGAGCCGGTGAGGCAGCAGGCAGCAGTGGTGGCGCGCAGATACCCCCGCGGTAGGCGTTTCAGGGGCCCCATATTTTCACCCACGCCCCAGGCTTGCCCCTCGCCACATACACCACCTTTTCTCGGAACATGCACCAATCCATATGTTCTTTCCAGGCCGACACTGCCGGGGGCCGCTGGGATCCCCACAGTTGAGCGATGTCACGCTTAGCTATCATATATCCCAGAGTCACCCATCGCGTCTGCGGAACCGAGTAATCAGTTGGTTCCCACACATTCAGCAAGCATCTCCTCGCTTCAGGCAACAGCGCGACATGCGTAACCAGACGCAGGACCTCATGCACACCACGCCAGAATCGCTCCACCTTCGGGCATTCCCACAAAATATGCAAAAAAGTCGCCAAAGCACCACACCCACGCTTACACAACCCATCCTCAGCATAACCCATACGCAGAAGCCTTGGCCCCGTCATGTAAACCCGGTGGAGTATCTTAAGCTGAACGAAGCGAAGGCGAGCCGGTATGGCCACCTCCTTCGGAGAGGCCACCGCGGAAATCCAGTCTTCGTCGTCCAACTCCAGCCCGTCGGCAACCCAAGCCTCACGGAGGCCGGCCAGCAGGCCCGAGCGGTCATTAATCAATTTTTTGTAAATGAGGGAGATCGTGCTATCCGGAACGTGGCCATCCAGCACTCTATCCTCCAGGGGGGAAGACTCCGGGATGGAGGCGACGTCTGGGAAGACGGAGCCCAGCGCATGACGGACCTGCAAGTACCGAAAGTATTCACTGCCCTGCAGCTGAAACTCCGTCTGCAGCGTCTCGAATGTTTTAAATCCCCCTCTCGTCCAGAGGTCCCCCACTTTACTGATGCCAATCGTGTCCCACTTCTCGAAGCCCTTCGAGGTCCACAGGGAGCCCAACCGCTGAGGCGCATACAACGGCGACGCCCGGGTCAAACGGTCCTTCCACCCCATAGCTGCATTGGCCGCGTGCCACACCCGCACCATGACACGCGTGGGCCCCGTCAAGCGGGGATCCGGTGCGCCAGAGTAGAGTGCTCGATTGTAGTCGCCACCGGGTAGGAGCATCTTGTCCATTTCAAATGCCGGGTTCAAGGCGGGCCCATAGAGGCCGTGATTAATTGCAGCTAGCTGGGAGGCCCAGTAATACCGCTTAATGTCCGGGAGGGCAATCCCCCCGTCATACCACGGGAGCGTCAACTTCGCCAGGGCTATACGCGGCCTCCCGTCCCAGAACAGGCGGCGCTGTAGACTCTCCACCTCACGGAAGTAGCGCGCCGGGACTAGGTCCATAGTGTTCTGGAGAGCGTACAGGAAGCGCGGCAACGACATCATCTTAAACAATGCCGCCCGGCCGAGCGGCGAAAGCGGCAGGCGCCGCCAGCGCGCGACGTCCTCCTTCAGGCGCTGGAGGGGGGGAAGCAAGTTTCGCTCGTAGCGGGCCTCCGAGTCCAGCGTGATATAGACCCCCAGGTACCGAAACCCCTGCGAGGCAATCTGGATCGGACATCCCCGCGGGAGGACGGGAGCCTCCCCGGAAAGCACATAGACACATGATTTAGCCCAGTTGATGACAAGGCCTGAGTTACGGCCAAAGGAGCGCAGGACATCAACCAGGACAATCAGTGATTTGCGCGGGGAGGCTAGGTACAAAAGGATATCGTCAGCGTAGAGGGACACGCGGTCCTCATACTCGGGGGTCCAACGGAGACCACGGATGGAAGGGTGCCACCGCAGCCACTCCGCCAGGGGTTCCAAGGCCAATGCAAACAGGAGCGGCGACAAGGGGCAACCCTGTCGCGTGCCCCGTCCCAGCGCGAACGGGGCCGAGACTCGCCCATTCACTACCACCTGTGCTAACGGGCCCGAGTACAACAATTTAACCCAGCTGATGAATCCCGGTCCAAATCCAAATTTCGCCAGCATCGCCCAAATGTATGGCCATTCGAGCGTGTCAAACGCCATGGTGGCGTCTAAGGACGCCAAGATGGCCGGCTCCCGCACAAACGGAACACGTGCGAGCACCCCGTGCAAGCGCCGCAGATTGAGGGCCGTGTTGCGATGGGGGATAAAGCCAGACTGGTCTTGGTGGACCAAATCGCCCACCACGCCGACCAGTCGGTTGGCGAGCACCTTGGCAAGGATTTTGGGCTCCGCATTCAAGAGCGAGATAGGCCGATAGGAGGTAACCCGGTCTCGGGGTTTCCCCTCCTTGTGGATCACCACGATTGTAGCCAGACGTTGGTCCGGCGGGAGGGAGCCCCGCGAGTGGGCCGCCAGGAACATTGCGCGGAGGTGGGGTGCCAGTACGTCCGGTCGCAGCTTATACAACTCGATAGGGATGCCGTTCGGGCCCATGGCCTTGCCAGATGCGACCGAGCGTATCGCGAGGGCAATTTCGTCCGAGGTGGGAGCAGCATCCAACGACTCCCTGTCCTCCACCGAAAGGGAGGGCAGCGCGATATCTCGAAGCAGGGCATGAGAGTCCGCCTCCGAGCAGGGAGAAACCGGGGAATACACCTCGCGGAAATAATCCGCGAAGCAAGAGACAATGTCTTCTGGCTCGGTGACACGTACACCATCCATCCTCTCAATCAGCGGAACCACACGACTCGCTCTCTCCTTTTTATCCAACCACGCAATCAATTTACCAGCCTTATCACCCACATCATACAGTCGCCCCTGTTGCTCTCTACTGAGGCCCCTGGCTGCCTCCGTGACGAGGGCCCTATAGGCCGCTTGCTTAAGGTGTAGAACATGCAGTGCAGCATCCGTCACCCCACTCCCCAAATCACCCTCTAGTTCAGTAATTTCGGCCTCCACTCGGGTCACCTCCTCCTGCTCGCGCCTCCGGGCATGGGATATGAAGGAGAGGGCCTCCCCCCTAATAACTGTCTTGAAGGCCTCCCAGAGGGAGATAGCCGAAGGGACAGACACCACATTCTCCTCAAAATACCGCTGCAAGGATTTAATCAGGTCAGCACGAATAGTGGGGTCGCGCAGGTACCAGGCATTGATTGGAGCTACCCTGCCCTCCCCCCTCGGGAGGACACCAAAGTGCAACAGGAGCGGGGAGTGATCTGAAATACCCCGCGCCAGATGGCGCACCTCTCCCACCCTCCCAGCATAGGCCGCAGGGACAAGGATATGGTCAAGCCGCGAGAGGCTACCATGGGCACCCGAATGGAAGGTGTATTGCAGCTGCGTGGGATGTTTTAAGCGCCAGCAGTCCACCAATCCCAATGTATCTAAGAGGCCGGACAGCCACGCCTGCGCCCGGGGGAGGTCCCTAGGGGGGTGACGATCCATAGTCCCAGAAACCACCGCATTGAAATCCCCCCCAACCACCAGAAGCCCCCCCGGAAGGTCAAGGAGGAGGCGCCCCAGGTCCGCAAAAGTGGTGGACTGTAGCCCCGGTGGGACATACACTGAGACAAAGACAACCACTTTGCCCTCCATTCTCCCCACCAAAGCAGTGTAGCGTCCCCTCTCATCATGGCGCACCTCATCTATTTCCAGCGGGAGCGAGTTCTTAACCATGATGCCCACCCCCCGCGAGCCAGACGTGAAGCCCGAGTGGGCCACCAAACGATAGCCACGCCGATTCATGGCACAAAAGGAATTACCAATAAGGTGTGTCTCCTGCAGAAAGACCACATCTGGCGAAATTCGTTTCAGATACTGCAGGACCACACCTCGCTTAATCCTATCCCCCAGTCCATTAACGTTCCAAGACAACACAGTCAAATCCCTACCCCCCATCACATATAGAAGCCATCATTCGTCCCCCCGAGAGCACCTCAAAAACACCAATACAGTAAAGGGTTTGCCTTGCGGTAAAAACGAACAACACCCCACCCCAACCCACCCGTCCCAACAGAACTCCCCCCTCCCTGCACCCCTGCATGAGCCCAAACAGCCCCCCCAAAGTGCAGTGTGCCTGTCGCCCCATAGATGAAAACACTAACTAGTCCCCCAGAGGAGGAGGGAAAGCCCCCAAGAGACCCCGTACGACCTCCACGGGAGGGGAACTTACACAATCAGTCGATGATGACAATAATGTTGTCCAGAGCAAGGCCTACTATTAGTCCCTCAGTCCTGATCCTGCAAGCCCTCCCAACCAACCGCGCCCCCCCCACCCCCCCGGCCCCGATCCCCGGGCAAAGTGTCCAACCAGTCCCCGGCCGCCTCGGGACGATCAAAAAAGTGCGTGCGGCCATCCACCTCTACCCTCAACTTCGCTGGAAAAAGCATCGCATACTTGAGGTTCAGGTCACGTAGGCGACGTTTGACTCCGAGAAAACTCAGTCTCTGCTTCTGGACCGCCGGAGTAAAATCAGGATAGAAGTTGACGTCCATATTGTCGAGTCTGACCGGTCCTTGTTGCCTAGAAGTCTGCAGGATAGCGTCTCTGTCCCGAAAGTTGAAGATCCGGGCAATGAGAGGCCTCGGAGGGGCTCCGACCTTAGGTCTCCCTCCGGGGACCCTGTGGGCACGTTCCACTGCGAAGAGTTTACTCAGCCCCCGGGGCTGGAGACGGGTGAGGATTAGGTCCTCCACAAACAGATCCGCCGCCTCCTCCTCACGTCCCTCCGGCACCCCGACAATGCGAACATTGTTCCTCCGGGCCCGACCCTCGGAATCTTCCAGTCGACGATCCATCAGGGCGCTCGCCTGGCCCAGTCGGCGCACCTCCTTTTGGAGGGCCGCCACGTCCGTTGTGAGGCCCGAGGTGGTGTGGGCCAAAGAGTCGACCCGGTCATTCGTTTTGGACAGATCGGCCCTCACCAGGCCCACATCCACGAGGACCGAGTCAATCTTTTGCGCCAGAGTGTCAAAGCGCTGGTCAACTGAGGCCTTCATCTCGGCGATGGCGCCCATGACGTCCCGGAGGGTCAGATCCGCGGGCAGAGCAGGAGCATCAGTCGGGCCAACAGGGGACCTACGCGGCGCCTCTGGAGAACCCTTCTGGAGGGGGTAGCGATCCATGCTGTTAGACTGAGAGGCTGCGCCACGGCGGGTCGATTTCACTTTTGCCCGGTCGCCATCTTGTTTCGTGGACATGGCTCCAGTCCCCAAATCGTGCCAATCTCCTTGAAAGGGGCTGACAAACCAGTGCACGGGCCCCGGGGGAGGGCGACCACGGCTCCGAAGGGCGGATCACAGCTGGCGGGCCGGCAGGGCACCCCGATGAAGCCACACCACCGCACGCCGCCTCGCGACCCTACCTCGCTTGGCAGCAAGGAGGGCGCGAATGCGAAAGTGAAAGTGCAGGGTACGCGAATCGCCCAGCCGCGCCCGCCGCTGTTGTTCACTTTGTCTCCGGATCGCCCCACAACTCCAATCCGGGGGGCCGGCGTGGAGAAGGCCGCAAACCTCAATAGATGCTCCCGCCGGTGTCCGAGGTCCGATTTGGAAACGGAAAACGGGTGGCACCTCAGCTCGGTCTCACGAACACAGTCCCCTCGTCTAGGACAGGATATGGTCAGGATTTATGCAGGAGGTCGCGGAGGTCCTCGGGAGCCTCGCACCTACGCGGCCATCTTGGTTGCGCGCTAGGCTCCTCCCCCTATAAAGAATACTTATTTTTGATATAAAACCTGTGTGGTGTCCATTTGTAGTGTTGTCACTTGGTTACTGTATGTGTTCACAAATGCTTTACACACTGCCTCTGAGATAAGCCTGTCTGCTCGTGCCAAGCTACCAAGGGGTGAGCAGGGGTTATTTTAGGAGTGTACCCCCTTACCCTGACTAGAGGCGAGGGTCCCTATTTGTCCCAAGTGCATACCTGTGCCAACTAGAGACCCCCAAGTCTAACAACCTTCTAGATCTTCACTGGGCTATGGCATTGTACTTTCTAAGGAGTAGTTGTTGTAGGTGCTGCAAAGTCAAATATACCTCTAGATGCTCCACAACCTACAGTGCCTGTATCTTGGAAACCTCGCAAAATAGAGCGGCTCCAAGGAATCTTTAGCCGTGGTTCCAGGAATAATGGAAATAGCTCAGAAAATGGCTTCACTCCGGCCTCTGTCAAAGCAGCAACCCAAAGGTTACTTAACCAAATATAAACCTCCACAGCAGGTCCCTGAGTTCTTAAGATCAGAACCTAAACCAGACTCTGTCATAGTCGGAAAGAGACATGCGTCAGCACTAGAAACAGCTCCCACAGAGCGGGAGAGTAAACTCATTGATGTTGTTGGAAGAAATTATTCTGGTACTACGGCCTCACAACTTAAGAATGCAAGTGCTACCACCATCCTTGAATGTCTTCAGAGTAAAATTTGTGAGGGTGTGCGGCCATTTATTGACTATCTGCTTGAACACCATCTGCAAGATTATCCTGAAATGTTACAGACAACGTAATTGGTGGTCAACCAAATAATTCTTGCTGCGATGGATTCCACAGAGTTGGCAGGAACTGAATATTGCCATGAAATATATGACTACATCTAACTACACTAACTGGAGATGCAATTAAAATTATGACCCTTCCCTTTTTGGGGAAATCTTTATTTGGCCAACATACAGAGGAGGAGATGCTGAAAACAAACATGAAACAGAAAACCTGAAGGTGTAAGGACCTAGAGAAAAGGAAGAAATACTGCAGTCATAGATTACTACTATGAAATACTGCTAGTCAAAATACAGGCCCAGAAATTGTAGATTTTACCAACAGAGCATTGGCCTTACAATCCGCAACACCACCAATACCATTCGCTGTCACAGATACCCATATCAACGACGCTCCTCTAAATGAAGGACCACTTAGTGGAAATCTCCATCTTCAAGAGGAAGACACTTGTCCTGAACAAGGTAGTGACATTCTAAAAAACCCTCCTATGTTACCCACTCCCATGGGGAGAGTGGTTACCTTAGATGTGGGAGAGTGGACTTTCATTACAAGAAACAAATGGGTGCTAAATATTGTAGGTTGTGGCTATTTTCTACATTTCAAGTCCATCCCTCCTCCAATCCCAACAAAACCAACTGCATACTTACATTTTCTTTTTAACGGCAAATGCGTGGTAATGACTGCGTGGTAATGATTGCCTGATATAGGTTGTTTCCCTCTCCAATATTACTTGGAGGACTAACTGTCACGAAGGGAAAACAAATGGGAAGACAAACAAACTCTGACCTTAGCAAGACAGTCTATTCCATGATGGTGCAAGAGACAGAATTTATTGATTGCAGCCCCCTTTCGCAAACAACATCCATCACAGACACCTCCCTTATGAGTTTAGGGATCTCATCTACAGGACTTTGCCGTTCAAGGACAGTGGTTGAAAAGAGAACAGGAATTGGCATAGCCAATAGGTCTCGCTTTTGGGACCTTATAAGTATTTAGTTATGCAGCATAATATCCTTGGTGCAACAACAAACTGTTGTATGGCTAAACACTTATAAGGTCCCAAAGGCGAGACTTATTGGCTATGCCTATGCTTGTTTTATAAGCGTTAGAAAGGTAAAGAGCGGATTCAAACCCAAGGACAGCACCAGGCACACAACCGAGCTAGCTTTTAGCAAGACATACAGACAACAGAATGTAGGGCCACTTGAGTATGACACAGCCTGGTCACGCTGCTCAGTCACACTGACATATTTCAAACAATTTGATCATTCTTCACTGATTGCATGCTAGCTCATGATGAACAGCCGAGGAAGGCAATGAAATCCGCTCCCCATTAAATGCTGCACTTAAAATAACCGGGAGCAAAACATAATGAGCACAAGAGGAGGAAGGATGCTTTAAAAATATGAGCAGGCACTTGACTGGCGTTGCAGTGGTTAATACAATCTAGCTGTTAGGTAAGGCTGGTGCCATGGATATAGTGATGCCCGTGGTTATAAGTTGGCTTCTGTGTTGCTCTTCCCAGGGTGTGCCATGATGAGCTGCTGTTACAGGGACAGAGGCTCTCCTTGCGTTTTCCAAATGGGAAGTTTCCCTGCAGAGTGAGTGGTGCGGACTCTGCTACTCTTGAACCAGGGGTGTTTAAACTGCTAATTTGGCCACGTGTTGGTCGCGAAATAAAAGCAGCATCAACACTGCCGCCCGCCAATTATTTACCAAAAACAGAAATAAGTAGTACGCAAGCGGCACTTCGCTGCAGGTAAGAATGCACTAAAATTTAAAAATATGCTTCCTAAGCTATGTGACGATGTGCCGGGGATGTATAAATATTCATGGGACATAAATCTCACATTTTATAGCTCCTGCTGCCTGTGAAATGTGGTAGACACAACTGTACCAGAGTGAGCCACTGAACAGGCGGCTTGATTTGCGATGACAATGGTATTTATTTTGTTTTCCCCGTGGGAAGATTTTATTGACAGAACTTTAGAGGTTCCTTGGGAAAAAAAACAGAAATACAGCTTCAAGGCATGGCGTCTGGCCCCGCACTGCTTCAGATTGTGTGGGAAAGGAACATCCGCTGGAGACACGCAGGAAAAGGCACATTACTAATAATGTTTCTTTCACTCTGCAGCTCTGTAATGGTGTTCACTCAGAATTGAGTCCCATTGAAGTTGTATTAGGAGGGGGTAGTGCATTCAGAGGGACGCGGGGAGAGAAGGGAGGGTGAAATGCAATCTGAAGTGGAGATAAGAGCGGGGAGAGAAGGGGTGGAGGATGTACAAGCAGAGGAGCCTCAAGGATCACAAAAGCATCTCCCAAAACCCTTTTACATTGTGTGTCAGTAATTATTTTTATATATGTTGTTAGCAATTGTTCAATTGGCTATAAACCGTGATGTAAGGCCACCAATGTGAAATGCTGAAATAAGCGCATCAGACTGAGGATTAAATGTGAGCCCGCTAACAATACTGGCCAAGCTTGTACCCTTTTAAAAGTACCTACTTGTTATGGTTCGTAATGTTTGGAGTTAAATGTAAAATCACTCGGCTCAGACTGAAAACATCAATTAAGGAGGATGCGTGGGTGTGGGTTGTGCTCTCCTTGCGCCTGTGGCCTGTTTCTCGCTAACACGTTGAAATGCAAATCCATTAATCAGGCAGGAGGGCTCTGTCTGCCATCTGCCCCAGTGGCACCTCTTGTCTGGTTCCTCTGTAACGCTAGAGAATGTTGCATTGTCAAAAAAGGGATTCTTGCTACGAAGCAAAGCTTTTAATTAAATATGTAGGGTTTCAGTCTAAAGTAACTTTCTCCACATGGCCAACAATGTGCGTTTTTATCAAACTTGAGGTGCTATTTTTATAAGCGTTAGAAATGTAAAGAGCGGATTCAAACCCAAGGACAGCATCAGGCACACAACCGAGCTAGCTTTTAGCAAGACATACAGACAACAGAATGTAGGGCCACTTGAGTATGACACAGCCTGGTCACGCTGCTCAGTCACACTGACATATTTCAAACAATTTGATCATTCTTCACTGATTGCATGCTAGCTCATGATGAACAGCCGAGGAAAGCAATGAAATCCGCTCCCCATTAAATGCTGCACTTAAAATAACCGGGAGCAAAACATAATGAGCATTAGAGGAGGAAGGATGCTTTAAAAATATGAGCAGGCACTTGACTGGCGTTGCAGTGCTTAATACAATCTAGCTGTTAGGCAAGGCTGGTGCCATGGATATGGTGATGCACGTGGTTATGAGTTGTCTTCTGTGTTGCCCTTCCCAGGGTGTGCCATGATGAGCTGCTGTTACAGGGACAGAGGCTCTCCTTGCGTTTTCCAAATGAGAAGTTTCCCTGCGGAGTGAGTGGTGCGGACTCGGTTACTCTTGAACCAGGGGTGTTTGAACTGCTAATTTGGCCATGTGTTGGTCGCGAAATAAAAGCAGCATCAACACTGCCGTCCGCAAATTATTTCCCAAAAACAGAAATAAGCAGTACGCAAGCGGCACTTCGCTGCAGGTAAGAATGCACTAAAATTTAAAAATATGCTTCCTAAGCTATGTGACGATGTGCCGGGGATGTAAAAATATTCATGGGGCATAAATCTCATGTTTTGGAGCTCCTGCTGCCTGTGAAATGTGGTAGACACAACTGTACCAGAGTGAGCCACTGAACAGGCGGCTTGATTTGCGATGACAATGGTATTTTTTTTGTTTTCCCCGTGGGAAGATTTTATTGACAGAACTTTAGAGGTTCCTTGAAAAAAAAAAAAACAGAAACACAGCTTCAAGGCATGACGTCTGTCTGGGGTAGTTGTATTAGGAGGTGGTAGTGCATTCAGAGGGACGCAGGGAGAGAAGGGAGGGGGAAATGCAATCAGAAGTGGAGAGAAGAGCGGGGAGAGAAGGGGTGGGGGATTTACATGCAGAGGAGCCTCAAGGAAGCTGACGAGAAGGGAGGGGGTACTGCAGTCCGAGATGACGCGGGGAGGGGGAAGTGCAATCAGAGGAGCCTCAAGGAAGCTGACTACAAGGGAGGAGGTAGGGCAATCCGAGATGACGATAAGAGCGGGGAGAGAAGGGAGGGGGTAATGCAAACAAAGGAGCCTCAATCTATAAAGCTAATGAGAAGGGAGGGGGGAGTGCGAGCTTAGGAGTCATTAGATGCCAGCTGTGCACGTGCACGCGATCGTGCACTCAAGCTTTAGGCCAGCAAAACACTGTGGGTAGCACTTGGAAAATCCCACATACAAAATGTCTCGCAGAGCAGCGCATGCGCTGGCTCAGGCGAGACCTAAAAATGATATCGCATAAATTATCTGCAGCGCCAGGCAGTTCACCTGAGCCCCAAAGCCTTCCTTACTTCTTTAAAGGTATCATCAATCATTCAGATACAGACAGACAGCACCACCACCATGCATTGTAAGATCTGACAAGGTGGGGTACAGATCAAGACCTCTGTCATTACAAGTACAGGCAATCTGGACTTGGGCTCAGTCGAACAATCTGAACTTATCAGCTATTCACATTCCAAGCAAGATAAATGTGCAAGTAGATTTCATCAGCAGATAGAACAAAGAGTTTCACAAATGTGTATTAGACAATGAGGTGCTAGAGCATATCTTCCAATAATGGGGTTCTCCTTCATTGGAACTCATCGCAACAAGAGAAAACAGAAAATGCCCAGACTTTGCATCCATGCTCCAGTACCAATAATCCTAGGGAATGCCCTATTGTTACTCTACACCTTTCACCAAATCCTTTAATACCAGTGGTGATTCTGCAGCTTCGAAGATACAAATCAAAGATGATACTGATTGCACTAGACTGACTGAGACAGTGGTCCAGACCTGTTACAAATGTCCATAAAACGACAACAGAAGTTGCCATGCAGACCTGATCTAATAACAAGACCTCAGGGTCAAATTCGACATCTGATACTTCCATCATTATATTTGGCTGCCTGGCTCCTGAAATCAGACAATATGGTTACCTGAGTCTAATGCTAGCATGGGTGGATATCTTAAAAGAAGAAAAGTGCCCCTCAACAAGGACTTGTTATGTTTTTAACTAGAATGGTGTGAATGGGGATGACACAATCCAATTTCGTGTCAAAAGGATGTCATTCTTTCTGCAGTTAGCACAAATATAAGTTGCAGTTGTTTTAGACTAGAGTACGTCTGACTGCTGTCATGGCATACTGAAACTCTCCTACTCCAGTATCTTTCTTCAAAGTACCAGTTGTGAAAGACTTTTAAGAAAGACTGAAAAAACGTTATCCACTGACGAGACTCCTCCACTGTGTGAGTTTAATACAGTACTCTCCAAATGTAACGGCTTTGCATTTCGAACCTATACATAAATCTACATTGCAGCATTTACCATAGCATTCTAAATAGCTATCATATCAGCTAGGAGGCTAAGTGAGATTCAAGCTCTTTCTGTAGTGGAACCATACACTATTTCCCACTTCAATAGAGACGTAATATGGACCCATCTTTCATTCCTACCTCAAAAAGTCTCTGTCTTGCATATCTATCAGGCAATTACACTTCCTACATTCTTTACCAATCTGTCCCTCAGAACGAGCCCACATTATTTAGACATTAGAAGGATTTTAAAATTCTCCCTGGGCAAAACAAAAGATTTTAGAAAAACATGTCAATTATTTATTAATTATGGCCCAATAATTTGCTGCTTCTAAACGGTCTATAGCTAGGTGAATAGTTTCCTGTATCCCTCTGTTATCAATTAGCTAATAAACCTTTACCAGGTAAAGCCAGAGTGTATTCTACCAGAGGACAGGAGCCACTACAGCCAAGCTTAGAAATGTACCCACAGCTGATCTATGTAAAGCGACTACCTGGAAGTCCCTTCACACATTCACTAGACAATATTGTTTAGAATCTGATGTGCAAGCCTATGCTAAAGTGGAACAAGAAACACTTAGAAACTTTTAAAAGTGCTCTAACCTCTGTTTGACCTGATTATTTCATTCCACACTCAGCTAAAGGATTACACGTGAACAACATTTCTCTTCCTGCTGCTCAGCAGCTGCGTTTTAAGGTTTTGATAGTCATAAACACTGAATTGCATAATAAGACTATCAATGAAGATCCTACGATGCAGAACAAAAAGGTTACTTACTTGCAGTCCTGGTTCTGCATCTTAGGAATCCTCTCATGCACTACCCACCTGCCTCCGTGGTTTTTGTTTGCCATGGGTCAGTGAACATCCCCTTACAAGATAATACATAGTTTACTGTAGAAAACAGAGCTGGCTCTCTGTGGCAAACTGCAAGTAGGGTGCACTGTGGGTATAGAAGCCTCATGAATTTCATAGAGGGTAACTCTCCTTTTTATCTTACAATTGAAGTCTATCAGACTGCACTTTCCTTTTTCTTTTCCGCATACATTTTTCACCTTCTTGAGCAAAAAATGCTGCAATACAGGCTTTAAATTGGTATTCAGAATCAAGATATTCTCCCAAAAAGATAAATTGAGCTGTTGATGGGTTATTACAAGGTGTACTGCGTCTGGAGATTATCATGTAGGCAGCATGGAACTGTTCAGTGTTTATTACCTCAGTTTTATTCTTCTATTGTGGCACTTTGTCCACTAACATTTCTGAAGGCCTTTACATGGTTTTTTACTACTTTTTCAGCTGAGTTAAGTAAAGTTGGAAGTTTATTGTATTAATCAATGATTACAATTATAAGAAGAATGTAAAATCTAAATGTCCCTTAAAATGCATTAAGTACAAAATCAGTAGTTGTGATAAAGGATACAAATCATCACACATTATATAAAAGTAAGTAAACATATGTTAAAATCAAAGTAACTTGATTAAGATGATAGTATGCATGGTCAAAATATTTAATGAGCATCAGAGTTAGGAGGTCGTTGGTATAGAATGTTATAAAAGTGCTAGCATTTCAGGAGGAGAGCACAGAAATATTCATCATTACAGATTTGCCACTACGAAGAGCTGATCCTAGAGAAGCAAAGTTGTAGAGCTCTTTGTCAGAGACTGAGAAGACTTTTCATATAAACAGTGAGACTGGCTCTGATGTTTTTTTCTACCTGTGATTTGAAAAAAATGCTGTAAAAGCAGGAGTGGGGGTGAAGATCATTAAAGCATGCTATGTTGCTTCAGACACAAAGGTGACAATATATAATATCACAAAGCAGGTGGGACAAGATTGTGCCCCCTGTTCAGGGAAGCTCATTGTCTTTGGTATTGAACCCTTTATAGATGGTTGCCTCTGTGAGCTGTTCATCTGCTAACTTGCTTGGAGAGTAAAAGACCACAGCTGACAGTATACTCTAAGAGAAGTTCTCCGGGATAAGTGTGTGTTTAACAAAATTCTGGGCATTGTAATATAGTACATCCAGGTGATTTGAAACAGGGTCTATGGATGTGCCCTGTTGATTCCATAGTGATACGGAAATTGTAAACACACCAGAGAAGAAGCTGAACTGCCTCCTTACTGACTCCCTTCACCAGTTAGTGTCTGCTTGCCCAAACTTTCTCATGATAGGCCACGGAAGAGCAGCACCTGGCTCCTCGCTAGGGCATAGAACCCTGCCCTGCATTTAGGGAAGTCTACCAACCCCATACATTTCTGAACACTAGGCACCTGGTTGAGTCCTGGATAGTGTGGATTGTGTGGATGATACCACTTTTTCTCACCCCAAATTCGCTGCACAAGTCAGACATTCGTTTAAAAGAGAATTTCCTCACATTTCTTTAACCGAGAGCTCTGGAATTTTTGGGGAACAGTTAAAATCCAGCGACCAGATGCTCCCACACTTTGCCAATAAAAGCAGTACCTCACATGTGGTTGGGGCGAATGTAACAGACAATAACAGGACACATCTGTGACATGAGAAGTCAGTATAGTGTTTGTGGTTTTCACTAAAAATGTTGACCTATTCCTGTCCCACGCATTCTGTCCACCGACAGATGTTGGGTGCTGTTGATTCCTGGAGAAGTCTGGGAATATTGGATGATAGGACTTTTGTCATTTGCCTGAAGTTCTGGAGTTTCCAGTCATAGAAAAGTGAGAAAAGTATGATGTTTTTCGCCATACGTTTTGTTTCTTAGGGATTCTGGGTACCCAATCGGATTCATGCAGGCCATGTCACCATGAATACACCTGCCTCTACTTTTATTAACTGTCTGCGTTAGGATCCCCTTAATGCCGGCCACAATGGACCCCGATACTGGAGACTTTGCCCATGGAATCTCTCCTGATCAGAAAAACATTCCCATGGGTCTAGTATGTTGATTCCTGTTAATACTCATGGAAAACCCACGTCTGTTAACCCCGCACTTAATTACCATGTTTAGGAAACAAAATGCTAAACAATTGACATGTCGTGTTCAGTCCAGTCTCCTAGCCAGCCAGTCGGGGTGAGAGAAGACCCACATCCAGTGAAAGAAACCATGGATAGTGTAGATGTTACAAATATGTATGTGGTATGTTTCTATACTTTCCATGGATGATGTCTGCTGCTAAAGGACAGGTACCCCAAACCAGCATTTCACTTGCAGTTGCTTTCCAAATAACCACAGTGCACAGCACCCGGTTTATTGCTTGTTGGAACACTGAACCCATAGAAGTCCAATATTTATTAGGTACCCTTTTACTCTGGGGACCCAAAGGAACAAATCTGGGTTTCAGTTTGGGTAGGGGTACATGCCTTTGTCAGGAAGATTGGAGAGAATCGCCATGTTTTGGAGAAAGTGTCTAAATACTGACAAACATGTTGAGTATTCGACATGCCAGGCAGTGAGGGGGAAGGGAGATATGGCATGCACCAATAGAATCCCTTGGTTGTACAGCATTAGAATATATGTAGTTGATATACTTTCCAATGATAGCGGTCATTAAATGAACACAGCACTATAATCAGTTATTCTACTGCAATTTCATGATCTGCTCTAATATTACATAATTCTATGTGAAAACTACACTTCCCAGGAAAATCCAAACATATTTTGCCTTGCCAGACTCTGGGCATTCAGGTCAACATTTCCTTGGTTAGAGTTATGAAATTAAGGTTTGTACATTTGAGATATACGAACAAAATATTGAGCAAATTTGTTTAAAAACTCCCTTCATATTTTAAATATATCTGAAACGAAAGCGATTTGTGTGTGTTTTTGGTTTTTTTAGAACTACGCTATATTGGTGCATAAACTCCACAACAATCCTGTTAATTTAGCATTGAAATTCCCAAATGCAACTTTAGCCACGAACAGCTGAAAACAGCTGAATTAAAGATCACACAATACTTGGGCATGTAGCTGTAACTTCCATTTGATACCTTTTATTGCTGTGCTGTACTTCGATTCTGCAATTTAGAAGACCTAAGTGAAAAACAAACTGCCCATTGCACATGAATATGTGGGGGATAAGTTGGTAATTTGTTGCTGAGCATCAGAAATGTTTGAACATGACAAACGTCTTCTTTTTGAAGGTTATTTGTAAAGTATCATTGTGACTGCCTTCTGGTTTCTAAGCCTAAAATTGGTTGGTTCTCTACAGTGCTGTTCTTCCATCCATGGCAACGGGCGAGAAGGTTGTTTTGCACCAGGACTTCAATATCTTACCCAAAGTAATGTTTTACACAGAATTAAATATGGGAATACTAGAACCAATGTTCTGGGATGTCACCTCATAAAAGCAAAAGCAGGTGTAAGGGGTCAATTGCAATTGTGATGCATGCTAGGAGGGCTCTTAGCTACCTTAAGGACACAGTGCAGAGTTTTTCTATTTATATGGATATATGGCCAAGGGGACAATTTTCTTTCATTTTTGCTCTTTTAACAGGAGAACGTAAAAAAGGATGGCAAAGCAGTGCAGATCTGTGTATTTATAAGCGTATTTTGATTTTTCTGGTGGGTTTTTAAACATAATTGGTTGATTTGCCTTAACTGATTAAAAACTGAAACGACTGACTTTGTGTAAGCATTTTATCTTTTATGGTTAGAGACATGTATTTCTCTTTGTTAAAGTGTTCCCGGATAATGCATAAGTAGAGATATTCTAATATTTATAAATGTTACTAAGGATCTCATGATACAGACTATTCATCACATTTATGTGTTAACAATTGTGCAGGCACTTAAGCACAAATTAATGTGCAAACTATACTTTCAGATTCTGAAGGATGGACATGGAGACAAACTACGGACACCGAACTTGAGGTAAGTTCTGGATCTCTGTTGGAACCCTACTGCTCACTGGATGGATGTTCTGTGTCAATTTTTTTGACCAGATGAATTTTTACACCTGAAACATTAAAAAAAAAAATTCCGATGTATCATAAAATTAACCTGCTTTTTAAGAGAAAGGAAAGTATTTTATCCAAGAGGTTGTCTTGATATTGATTTATAATATCGCTCTTGGAACATTTGGGGTGTACTCTGAAAATACGTAAACGTTTCGAGTGGTTAGTGCATGTAAGCTCTTATATTTGTGTTCAAGAGATGTGGGCCTTGCGTTCCACTGCACTTGTAGGGTTTAGGAAATGTACTAATCTTGCAATAATTTTTTTTTTTCCCCAAAGCTAGTCCTTGCTGTATAGAGCTTTTCTGTTTATACAGGGTTGTGGAATTACTATCTCCTGACTCCCAGGACATATCGTTTGGGGTCAAAAACAACTTGTTTTCATGTTCATTTTGTCCTCTGCACATGCGCGCAGCCCCCGGTAGCAGTAACTCTTACGCTGCCATTTTACAGTATCTATAGTAGGATTTGTATCCATATGTGTAAGTTCAAACTTGTGTATATGGTTATTTAATGCAAAGCTTTTACTATCATGTAGAACTCGAAGGAAAAGCTGTGAGCTCCGCTTTCATTAATGACAGTGGTTCCACTATAAAAACGTTTAAATTGAATTAAAATTGCTTGTTTTCAAAATAAAATGTGCGTAAGATGAGGATAGACTACTGGATGGCCATCTGCCCGAGAAAGCCATATCTCTGACATACAAAAAATTAATCAATAATAATGACAGACCCTCTATAGCCAATACGAGAGAAATGGGTAAGGGATGGCATTGATCTAGACGATGAAAAGTGGCAAGAAGCGGTGTCCTCCCCAAGGGTGGTAGCAATCTCGGCCAGACTTGGGTTAGTTCAAATCAAAATTCTCCACAGAGTGTACGTCACAGGGCCCTGTTTGGTACGCATGGGTAGGGCTGAGAGAGGAGATTTGTAGACGACAGTGTGGCAAGGAAGGCACATTCATGCACATAATCTGGGAATGCGACTACATACAAACATACTGGCGCAAGATACACAACATCCTTAGTGAAGTGCTCACGCTTGACCTCCGCCCGGAAGCGCGGAGATGCCTCCTGAACGTGTGGGAACCTACAGACCTGAATAGTCACAACAAACAATGGGTCACAGTGGGATTAATGTTGGCAAAGAGGAATATTGCATAAATGTGGGGAGCCTTGCAACCGCCTAAAGTACAGGCCAGGAAAGAAGACCTAGACTGATGTGTGTATAGAGAAAAGACAGTCTGTGTAGCACGGGCTGCCCTAGGAAGTGGTCTCAGATATGGAGCCCCTGGAACGTTTACCGAGGGAATATTTGCAACCCGCCGCATAGCACCGACTCGGACGATCCCCCACCCCGTAAAATTGTCCTTACAGTGTACTGTTGCTCAATTCTGTTTGATAATGTGTCAACTAATAGAACATGTAATTTGATTCCTCTGTATTGTATACTTCATGTTGATTAATGTTTAATAAAAAGAAATATAAAAAAACAAAAGTGCGCTAAAATAATTTACAGCCTGAGAAAAAACATTAGCAAAAAATGTTTGCAACTTTGGATTGCATTACTTCATGCATCAAATACAATTTGTATGATGCATGCGCATTTAATAATAATAATTTAAAAAAAAAGACTAATAAAGGGATATCCATGTAAAACTACTTTAGGCATAATGAACATAAATTAGGGTTCGATTCTTGAAAGAAGTCACAAGTGTTCACCACAGGTGTATGCCCTAAGATTGGTGCAGGTGTACGGCTTTAAGGAATTAACAGCAGTTTACAGAAGAAGGTCTGGAAACCGTTCTCCTAAGAGACTTTTGTGCATTCCATTTTTGCATGAGCAAATATACGTACTTTTATTTGCTCTTGTGAAAGTTGGCTCAGTGATTGCAAATTGAATTTCCTTGCTACCCCCTTTTCCCCACTCTGGAAAAAAGCATTTACTTTTGCCCTTGTAGGGAGTACGTTTCCAATCTTTTCAAATGTGGAAAGAGGTATGAGAGTAGTAGATTGGCGAGGAGTTGGTGAAGACCCCTAAACATGCATGTTTGGCAGTGTCCACAGACATAAGTGCCATTCTAACCCTGCAACACCCACTTACAGCCCACTTCGGTTTTGCATCAAGACTTTCAAAAAGATGGAAAATTCAGAGCCTTTCTAGACTCCAAACCCTGGTATAATATGAGCCCTTGCATTATCACAGAGAGGCTATTATCAGAATTTAATGTAATAGGAATGCTGCCATAGTTTGTCAGTTGACTTCATGCCACTAAATGAGACATGTGGATTTTGTTGTTGTTGAGAATAAGTAGAATAATGAAGCCTCCAGTCTACTGGACATGTAGATAGCTTATAACATTTCACATCCCTGTTATGTGCGTGGTAGTCTGATATAATGTTGTAAATCAGGTCCCTTAAGCTAATTTTGTGTGGGTAGTAACATTTAACTTTCCTTCAAAAAATGGTGATGAGGGTAATATTTTGGCAATATGTAATGTTTATGTAAACTCCTCTACAATCACTAAAAAAGAAATAGTGCAAACTCTCCAAAGATTACTGTGTAGTTTTAGAGAAGAACATGGAGACCATTTGTTAATTCTCACTGGTGATTTCAATTTAAATATATTTTCTGATAAAGAGAACATAAAATGAGTCTCAGTGGACAATGTAATTTGAAACATACCTCCAGGCACTACTCTGATATGGCAGAAGGGCAAACTAGGGCTGAATTGATGATTTTTTTTCATAGCTGTGGCCTCCGACTGATGAACGGTTGCTTACCTACAGGTCAACCTCCACCTTATACCCACCTCTTTCCTCAGAAATGGATCATATTGCATTATACATTGGTACCAGAAAGCATTTTATAATGTAGTGGAATTCAAAGTATTGCCTATGTTAGGTAGTGACCAGTTCCCGCAACATTAGCGGTTAACTTTGACCGTACCTGCTATGAGAATTTTAAGAATGGTCGGTGTAGTTACAAGCATAGAAACCTTGAAGAGTTTGAAATGGTTTTTGATGGAAATGGACAGTTTAGACTCCATGTACATATTATTTCATATACTTGTTGGGGGATATTCTGTACATTGGGCAACTGAATGGCCAGAATGTGCATCATCCTCATGTGCTAATCTCCCCTACTCTTTCCTCACAGGAGTTTTATAATACAGTGACATTTTTCCGATGTACAAATTAAATTGGGAGAAACAAAGGAGAATCTCAAAGTCCTTAACATTAGCCATTTAAAGATTAAGACCTCTTTGATAAATGAAATAGATGGACTAAAAAGCACTTATAGGAATTGCATTTGGGAGGAGAAGTGCCGTGAAGCAGAGTTAAGGTGGTTACAACTGTTTGAAGTTTGCTAGGCACGAGACCAACGCAAATTTTTGAATTATGTAAATCAAGCAATTTCAGTGAGTAAAAGGATAGGAGTGAATTCCTCTCTCGAGTGGATGGTTCAGTCATACAAAAAGCCTGTGTTTTTCAGTTGATAACTCAATGCTTTTCATCTCTACAAGTACAGTCAGTACTTTGAAATGTATCATCTCTATTAAGATAGCTTTAAAGACTACTAGTAGTGATGGAGCTCCTGGTCCAAACGTTCTCCTAGCTGCTGTTTTTAAGACTGATATTTCTTTCTGGTCAGAGATTCTAATTCTACTATATGCATAGTGTTTGGAAGCCACTAGCGACTGATTGTTGTTGAGGTAAAAATGTCACTTCTCCCAGACAAATAGCGTCTCATCACCATGTTGAACGTAGAAGGTAAATGCAGGAATTGGGACCCTGGGTTTGTAATAACAAATTATTGCATTTTATCAAAGATTCCTCAAGTGGGACTGCAGCGAAGATGATAATGTGTTATCATTGTTAATTTTGATGCTGAAATCAACTAAAATAAAGTACAGTCTTATTTATACAGCTTTTATGGATTTTAAAAACGCCATTGATTGCATTGATCATGGGAAATTGTGGTTAAAATGAACATGTTTGGGCATATCTCCTGCATTTTTGAGAGGTGTTATCAGCTCTTTCTCATACACGCAGGTAACAATTAGGCTTGCCCCTGAAACACTCACCTCTGATAAGATATTTACTAATAAAGGGTTGAAGCAAGGCTCTATTTTAGCACTTGGGGCCTGATTTAGATTTTGGCAAACGGGTTACACCGTCACAACGGTGGCGGATATTCCGTCTGCCGAAATATAAATCCCATAGGATATTGTGGGATTTATATTTTCACTAATGGGATATCCGTCACTGTTGTAACGGAGTGACCCGTCCGCCGAAATCTAAATCAGGCCCCATGACTTTTCAACCTACACTTAGCATATCAAGGGAGTTTAATGGGAGTATTTTTTCCCCAAAATTTAGTAGGAAAACACTAAATACAGAAGGCTAAGAAAAATAAGGACATTGAAATCTGTATAGCATTAAAACCGAATGCATTAGTGATTATAATTAGCTGGGCATGTGGTTGGAGGAACCGGAAGTCCCAAACTGGAGCAGCCATCAAAGGCATCAACAGCACTAGCCCTAAATGCTTCATTTCTGTATTTAAGCAGCAAGGTATCGGGCCCTTCTTTGATCCTAATTCTGTGAGTTATTTCAAGTAAGTTGATGCCACCTTATGTTTCAGTTTGGTGTCCTTTCATGGTAAGCTTTTAAGACAGAGCATGCTTCCCATCTGCACCATCACAGGAGAGTGTTCAGAGATCCCCTAGGGAGCATATAGGCTTCGGTCGTGAAGAGTAGGGCTGCAGACGGCAAATAGAGGAGATCTATGCATGACTAGGTTTTATGGTCTGCGTATGTATGTGTGTAAACCCTCTCCTGCATGGCACATTTGGCACCCGCATCACACAGCCTGATTCCCGAGGCCCAGTTTGCAAGTTGGGACCGAGGCCCTGTACTCTTGTTGGTATTTTTGAGCAATCCTCATGTTTGGCGATCACCATGTTAAAACCTCACCCACTATTATGTGCCCGTTTGGTAGCTTTAGCAGTTTGCCGTGGGGCTTATGTAGTGTCTCCCTTCCTAATGTTGGAGGAAGTTATACACTCACCAGATTATATATCTGTTTGGCTATCACCCCCTCCACTGTCACCTATCTCCTTTGAGGGTCTGATTCTGTATGTACCACTACCATAGGTAACCGTCTGTGTATTAGAATGGCTACTCCTCTGGAATCCTGGAGAAACCCAAAGTAACGCAACCTAGCCAGTAGTTGCCATTTAGTCAACATCCTGTGGGCTTCCTGCACCATCAGGACATCCGGACCCTAACTTTTAACCAGGTCCATGACCACCCAACGTTTGATAGTCTAACAGCCCATTGGTGTTCCACATCATGACCTTTGTAGGTAGCTAGCTTTTTGTAGTGTACCGAAAAGAGGTAAACTATATAGAAGGTCCAGATGACCCTTATTAGCTTACAGGGCTTAAATTAATAATCTCAGGTGCTCTCTTTTGTGGTAGTGTGGGCGAGCAGTTGAGGCTTATCAGAGGGTAATGTTAAGCATTTGTTTCAGATTCAATGAATGAGACACACTCTCGAAAAAACTTGAGACCAATTTAGAAAAAAATTACTGTTATTTTTATATGTACTTTAACATCAAGAACTTCGTAATTGGGTAAGTACTTTTCAAAATCTCAATTTTTACAGGTAAGTAGCATTGTAGCAAAAATGCGTTTTTATGTGGTAATGCTTTTCTATGAAGAACAAAACATACTGCATACAGGTACTTGCAATCGTTTTCCAGGTGTCTCCTTTAGGACTTAGGGTGGTAGGGGTCAAGGTCCAAAGTACCACCAACAGTTAGAGTTTACATGCTCTGGAGTGTCAGGGTGCAGAGGTGCTGGTCGAGTTGGTGGCCTTGCGCTACACCGTAGGCAAAGAGGTGGGCCACCTAGAAACAGGCTGCAGAGTGGGATTGGGGACAAGTGTGGAAGCCCCCAATTGGGGTGGGGGGGGCTCCGTTTGTGAGGGTCCTGGGAATGGGAGGACATAGTTGGTTGTCGTGGACCCAGGTGCAGAGGATTTTGGCCTACTCTGCCCGCCCGTCAAAGGCACTCATGGTTCTCGGTTAGACCTACTGAGGGTGAAAAATAGGACAGCTGGCTCACTCTCTGTGCTGGCCTCTGCGGTGCTGACGCCCCTCATTGGCTGGTGGGTCGTTTCGATGTTGGAGTCCGGATTGGACTTCAAATAAGCTTTGGTTGCTTCAAGGGGTCCGGTACCCCATGTATTGGTGCAGGGCAGATCCGGCTGGTCCTGGTATCTTCACACTTTTTGAGGAGACAGCTCTGACCTCCTGGAGCACGGTGACCTCCTCCTGGGCAGCTGCTGTGTCAGAGGACCCGTTGGTCAGCAGAACAATGAACTGGACTTTGCAGTCGCTGGCTGCAGGTTGCAGGGAAGTAGTCTCCACTTCAAGTGCGATGTTGATAGCTAGACTAAGTGCTGGAGGGCCTCAGAGGCCTTTGGAGGATGCATAGCTGCAGGAAGAGTTGGCTTGTCGCAATTGTCAAGACAGGAGCAGGTATGCAGGGTTTGGTGCCAAAGGGCACCAGTAGCCCACAGTTCTCACTTCTTCGGCCTTCTTTTTTGTCAGAGGAGTCTACCTTCCTGGTGTCAGGGGTCCACCTAAATATTACATTTAGGGGAGTGAAGGGTAGTAGCCAATGGGCTACTTGCTGTTGGGGCCACTACACCCCCTATATGACCACTTATGTGAGGAGTGGGAATAACCATGTCTTAGAGTTCCTAATTTTGAACAAAATCAAGATGGTGGAATCCTTCTTTCGTGGAGCACATCAGGCAGCCCATCTTAGGGGTGTGACTGGTCTAGTAGTGCACCACGCCTCCTTGCATATTTAATTTTCCACCTGGCGTGGAGCCAAATGGGCTTCAGGGCATGGGGTGGCATCTCCCAGATCTAGGGAAAGCAGGCCGCATATCAAAGGCGGCAGGGGCTTTGAAGTCCCTGACCTAGGTATGCAGATTCACCAGCCATCCCTCTGGAGAAGGTGTGACAACCTTCCTCCGTAGCAGGCATTGTTTCTGCCTCAGAGAATGCTGGATCTCACCTGAAAGGGGTCAGAAACATGTCTGTGGTGGCAGGCTGGACGATACCAGGCAGCCAGCACACTGAGTCTGGTAGATTTTCAGGGAGCACCTCTAGGGTGGCCTCTGGGCACATGTGTTTATTAAATCCACTCCTAGTATCAGTAGGGATTTATTAAGACAAGGTGTTTGATGCCCAACACCCTAGGTTTCATTGAAGCCATCATGAACCTGGAGAACTCTAAATGACCAGTGCCCATTACTTGTACTTAACATGGCTTCCCTGGTCACTTGTACTCTCTAGCAGTTGCTAGGAGCAGAGGGGCATATCTGCGCAGGCAAATATGTCCTCACATGTAATATAATGCACACTGCCTTAGGGCTGTAAGGCCTGCTGTAGGAATGACTTGCATATATTTCATGCAGTGTCTGGGGGTGTAGGAGAGTAGGATCTGCTTCACATGGGTACCCCTACTTTTTGCAGGTGTTTCACTGTTATTTGACCTTAGTCTGGCTGTGGCCCTGCTAATCAGGACCCTAGCCTAGCTGCTTCCTCTCTAAAATGGTTTCCATGTACATAAGGTACATTTCTAATTGGATTCTGGAGTGCCTTATAAGCCCCTAGTATATGGTACACTATGTACCTAGGGCATATGTACCTCAGAGGCCTACCAGGGGCTGAAGCATGTATTATGCCATCCCTGGAAAGCACTCCAAAATGACACCACAGGTCTGCTACTGCAGCCTGGGTAAGGTGGTGCCTGCACCCCTTACTGTGGTATAGGCTACCTATATCACTACCATTGCACACACATATAAAACCTATAAGTCACTCCTATGGCAGGCCTTGACAATCCTGAAGGCAGATTGCTTGGTTTTTATGTGAGAGGGTGCCCCTGCATGAGCAGAGCCCCTCTGCAGCGTTCAGACTACCTCCTCTGATGCTGTTTGTGGTGCAGCCTGACCAGATACTCTTAAGTGCATTATAACCTTGCGGTAAATGCTAACTTTGGACTGGCTGCACGGAAACATGTCGTGTTTGGTGTCAAGCGCTTTGGAATACTACCCCACGCCAGTCCTGGCGTCAGAGATAGCATTCCACCCTTCTAGACGGAGAGACATGTTCTCACTGGTCTACCCGGTAAAGACTTTCTAAAGCCCTGGCATCACAAAATGGATGCCGCTGCCACAGACACGGGTCTGGCCTCCTGCTGCTGACCGAAACTCCGGCAGGGGAGGCCTGGACAATAGGTTTCCTGTCCCAGGGAGGTGTAACCACCTCCCCAGACAGGCAGATGTGTATTGGGGCTGGGCGGGAGCACTCTCTGGTGCTTTGAAGTCCTGCACTGGGGGCACACTTGGGGACACAGTCCAGTTCAAACCGGTTGCAGGGGCTACCTGCCCCTGCTCTGGCACGAAACTGGACAAAGGAAATGGGTGTAACCACCCCTCTTTCCAAACCCTCCCATAGGTGGGTCCCTAGAGTATGTCCAACCCCCAAACTTAGTATAAGTATGGGAACCCTGTCCTAGAGACTTTGAATTACCCTGGACGAAACTCTGCAACATATATCCTGGACCTTCGACGTTCTATTTCAACTAGAAGACTGAAGAAATCTCCCTTGGGGTCAAGGAGCGACTCCCCTGCTTGGCAGGCACCAAAGAAGCAACTGTCCGGTCTGCAACTCTGAAGCTCCCGCCGGACGTCGAAGTCTTTGCATCACCAGAGGTGGATTTCCAGACTTCCCCTAGGCTACCCTGAGTCCACAGCAAAGCTGAGGCCCGTGGCTATCGTGGGTGATGTGGAACCGTGACCTCTGGACACCGTGATCTTTTGCCAATCCATCATCTTCCTGGTCTTCCTCGAAGTTGTGCTTTGGGCTCCGATTAGCCCCAACCTTGAGCACCTCCTGCACAGAAGAACTCTGGCCTCCACTCCACAAGTGACCCGTGGGCCAGTTTCAAGTGCGACCGCTCGAGGTTCCTTCGCGATCGCTAGCCCGTTGGCTAGTGGGTCCCCACAAAGGGCAACTCCTCTTTGGATTGGGCTTTCCGGGTTGCTCCAGACGTGCCCCGACTTACCCTCGCTGGGTGAGTCCCCCAGACCTTGCTGGTCTGCACCGACGTCCTTTTTCTATTTTCACGTGACTTGCCGTTGCCAAGGCTTGTTGGGTCCAATCTGGTCGCCGACACCGCAGCACTCGACAGACTTCGTGGGACAGCTCGAATCCAGCTCCTGGTCGTCGTCGACGCCTCCTGGACCTCGTGGCTGAAGAATCAAGACACCCGTCAACTCACCTGAAGCACCCGACAGCTGTGGGCATTGGACTGTCGTGCCCCTGGTCACTGGTAAGTGACCCAGACTCCGTCCCCTCGGCTTTCAGGTTCCTTCCATCCTCGATCCAGGCTTGGATCTCTCCGGACACTTCTCCTCTTCACGGCAGCAGCACTTCTTTGCCAGCTTCCATTGGAAACAGTGACGTGACCCGACACCAAAAGACACTTATGCACCCGGCTTCCCTGGGTGAGGTAACTCGAGTACTCCAGTGCTCCCGTGGGTGTTGGCCCGAGACACCTCCTAAGTCCAAAAGGGTTCGCTCGTAGTCATCCTCTAAGTGTCCTTAAACTCTTAATTTCCAACCGCGACTTTCCTCATAGAAGTTAACAGCGATTCGTGGCTGTGTTCTCACACTGCACGCGTCCCCCGTGGGTCCCTTCTGTCACTACCTTGGGTGGTTCCTTGTGGTCCAAGCACTTGGCTCTAGGCCTGTGTCTAGTTCAGTCGTTGTTCTTATACCACTTTATTGGTATATGGTTTGGTACGCCCCTCTGGCCCAAACGTGTATTTGTGCTTTTACTGTTGAATACTGACTTGTAACTTAAGTACTTTGAACTCTAGCCTCATAAAGAGACTAGAGGGGTGTGTTTTATCTTAAATACATATATTTTAAATATATACCTGGTGTGGTTGTCCTTTCATTTGGTCATTCAAGAGATTATAGACTGGTAAAACAAGCTGCTTTACATTCCTTCAAGACTTAGCCTGAAGGCTGCTCTCCATAGCTACCAATAGGATAGCTTTCAATAAAGGTTGTCTTTAACCTATCACCATATAAGGGGTTGTTCGGAATGATACAAGGTGCCAACTATAACTAGTGGACAGCATATATCAGGTCAACTTCTCACAGGGGGCGTGGCATACAGGGTGTGTGCCATGTTTTCACATTTGTCTGCACCATTTCACGCAGCCTGTGATGGCAGTCTGATTGAGTTTGGTTGTGGGTTCCATAGGGTGGCATAATACATGCTGGAGCACTTAAGGACCCTCTTTAGTGCCCATGCCCTAGGTACCAGGGTTACCATTTGCTAGGGACTTACAGAGGTGCTAAAGGTCATGCCAATTGGGGAACAATTGAGCAGGAACCTTGTTTTAGGGAATGAGCACCGGCACTGGGGACCTGGATAGCAGGAACCCAATGCACTTCAGTCAAAATTGCATCAGATACCAGGCAAAAAGTGGGGGTGACCATGTCAGTAAGGGACTCTTTCCAACACAACGCCCCACCTCCCCAAACAAAAGAGAAGGAGACTAACCTTTCCTAAGAGAGTCTTCATCTTCGAAGTTGAAACACCTGGCAAGGCCATCTGCATTAGCATGGTCAGTCCAAGGCCAGTGCTCAACTGTAAAGTCTATTCCTTGTAGGGAGATGGAGCACCTCAGCAGTTTGCGCTTTTCACCTTTGATTTGTATCAGCCATCTGAGAGGCCTGTGGTCAGTTTTTACAAGGAAGTGAGTACCAAACAGATACAGTGTCAGTTTCTTCAGGGACCAAACCACAATAAAGGCTTCCCTCTTAATGGCACCCCAACGCTGTTCTCTGGGGAGCAACTTCCTGCTAATGAAAGAAACAGGCTGGTCATGGGCATCATTGTTAGTCTGGGATAGCACTGCTCAGCACTGCTCCTGTCCCATGTTGAGAGGCATCAGCCTGCACTATAAAGTGCTTAGAATAATCTGGAGCTTTCAGAATAGGTGCTGAGTACATTTCTTCCTTCAGAGTGTCAAACGCCTTTTGACAGCTCACTGTCCAGTTTAACTTCTTTAGGGTCAGTTCTGTGAGAGGTGCCACAATGCTACCGTACCCCTTCACAAACCTTCTGTAGTACCCAATTAAGCCACGGAATGCCCTGACTTAAGTCTGGGTGGTTGGAGCTTCCCAGTCCACAATTGTTTGGACCTTGGGCAGTAAGGGTTGAACTTGTCCTCCACCTACAAGATGGTCCGAGTATATAACACTGCCCTATCTGCCATTTGCTTGCTTTGATAGTGAGAGCTGCACTCTGCAGAGCCTTAAGGACCTTGCCAAGGTGGATCAGGTGATCCTGCCAAGTGCAGCTATAGACAGCAATGTCATCAAGATATGCTGCACTAAAAGACTTCAACCCAACACTGACTTTGTTCACTAACCTTTGAAAGGTGTCAGGAGTATTCTTTAATCCAAAAGGCAATACAGTAAACTGGTAATGTCCATCTAGGGTTTATAATTCTGATTTCTCTTTTGCTTCTGGGATGAGACCAATCGGTCAGTACCCTGATGTCAAATCAAAAGGACTGAGAAATGTAGCTGCCCCTAACCTGTCAATTAATTCATCAGCTTTTGGTATAGGGTGTGCATCTGTCATGGTCACAGCATTGAGACCTCTTTAGTCCACACAAAACCTCAGCTCTGGTTTACCACCCTTGGAATAAGACTTGGGAACTAAGACCACTGGGCTAGCCCAGGGTCTTCCAGAGGGCTGAATCATCTGTAACTCCAGTGTTTTGCATATTTAAGCTCTGATGCTTTACTTCACTTCATCAGACTAACTGTGTATTGTGTTTTTGACAGATGGGCCAGTTTCCACATCATGGGTACACCAGGTTGTCTGACCAGGGTTTAGGCAAAGGAGCCCAGCATGCTCCCTCAGAACTTATCTGCAGTCATCTTTCTATTGGGGGGGAGGGTGTCTGAGAAGATAGCTTCTTCAACTGACCCATCTTTAGGACTGTGGGAGAGGAAGTCAGGGAGAGGTTCACTCTCTTCTTCCTTATCCTCACCAGTCACCATCAGCATGGTCACATCAGCCTGGTCATAGAAAGATTTCTTGTGGTTTACATGGATGACACTATGAGGGTCAATCAGGTAGGTGGCCTCACCTTACCTCTCATGGATAGGGTAGAGACCACTCCATTTGTCCTGGAGGGCCCTAGGTGCTACAGGCTGCAACACCCATACTTTGTGCTCTGGTTGGAAGCCCACCTGTGCAGACCAGGGCTTATGGAGCTCTTGGCTGGCTTCAAGGTTGTTGGTTGCTTTACCCTTGTACTCAGCCATCCTTTAACGTAGGCTAAGCACATAGTCCACAATATCTAGCTTGGAGTCTTTGAGAGGTCTCTCCCAGCCTTCTTTCACTAGACATAGTTTTCCCCTCACAGGATGACTAAACAGATGTTCAAAGGGACTAAAGCCTACTCCCTTCTGTGTCTCTTATCTGTAGGTTAAAAGCATGAATTCGCAAAAGGACATCCCCTCCTCTTCAGAGTTTTTCAGTGATCCCCGTGATCATACCCTTTATGGTCATGGTAAACCTCTCAACTAGACCATTGGTTTGTGGATGGTATGGGGTGGTAAACTTGTTAGTCACCTCACATTCAGCCCACATGGCTTTTAGGTAGCCAGACAAGCTAGCACTGCTGTCTGGCACCACCTCCTTAGGAAAGCCAACTCTAGAGAAGATAGTGATGAAGGCTCTGCAAACTGCAGGAGTAGTGACCGTCCGAAGTGGAATTTCTTCAGGATACTTAGTGGCATGATCCACTACCACCAATATAAATCTGCTTCCTGATACTTTTGGAGGGTCAAGGGGATCAATTATGTCAATCCCTACCCTTTTAAAGGGAACCACAAACACTGGAAGTAGAATTAAGGGGTCCTTTGTGTGGTTATCTGTTTTGCCACTGGCTTGACAGGTAACACAGGAGTTGCAAAACTCCTTCACCTTCTGTAACATGTTTTGCCAGTCATAGGGTGCTTCTAGCTTACTCCAGGTCTTTGCCTGACCAAGATGCCCAGCTAGAGTGGTGTCAATGAGAGTAAGAACTCTTTGTATTGCTGAGGCACTGCCACTCTCCTAGTGTTACCAGGTTTGGGATCTCTGGCCTCATTATACCTGACCTCCTCCAACAAAGTAGATCCTGTGGGAGCCACTGAACCCTCCCTTTTCCTGTGCAGCAGCTTGCTGTCTCATGCTCCCAAAAGTGGGATAGGTTCTCTGCCCCTAGCATAGCTCTTCCCTAGAGCCCCCCCCCCGGCCTAGGAACTCTGCTGTTTAGGGCCAAAGTTCCTGGGGCTCAGTTCCCTCTAAGGCTGACAGTCTTCTCCCTGAGGGGAGGGGACCTGAGCATGTGGCTGTTCAGAAGTTGGTTTCCCAGCCTTCTTGTCATTTCTCATGGAGGATCGGGTCATTATTCAAGACTCCAATTCCTCTTTTTCAGCCTGAGCTTTACTGTGTGTTCTTGTTTTTACACACACTCATTCAGGTATTCCTAGCCTGGCTGCATGATATCTTAGCTCTACCTCAGTCCATGCTGAGGTTTCCAGATCCTTCCCTAGCAGATATTCAACAGAAATTGCAAAGGACATAACCATCTTCTTTTGGCCAGTAACCCCTTCCCACTCAAAGGACACAATAGCCATGGGATTAACCTTAGTATGGTTATCAGCATTGGTGACTGGATACGTTTCCCCAACAAATCCTGTTCTATGGATACCAATCTTTTAGTCGCCATGCTTACACTTCCACCTGTATCCCTCAGTGCTTCTACTCTAACTCCATTGATATGTGACTGTTGTCTGTATTTCTCTAGGCTACTGGGCCAGACAGCAAGTGCAGCTACATCTACCCCACCCTCTGAGATTAAGGTAGCTTCAGCGTGCTCTCTGACCTTGTCAGGGCACACCAAGGATCCCATCAGGAGACTCACCACCCCAGTGGTAACAGGAGGTGCACTAGGGGCCCAAATCGGCACAACACACATTCTCCAAATGCATGGCAGTAGTCACAGCATACCTGCAGAGAAAGAATATATCTGTTTACTCATACTTAGACAATTGGCTGATCAATAGCTTCTCCCCATTGCTAACACAAGAACATTTTCAGACCTGCCTCGAAACACTGCAAAATCTGGGCTTGCAAGTCAACTTCAAAACGTCTATGCAAGTACCAGATCAAAAAATACACTACGTGGGAGCAACACTAGATACAAAAGATGCAAGAGTGTATGCTTCGGAGGAGAGGTTATCCTCAATCAGTGCGAAATGTTACACTCTCCTCATCCATCAGCCACACAGGTGGCATCTCTACTAGGGTCGTTGGCCTCTTGCATTTTGATCGTCCCCAACCCTGGTTGCACATGAGGCCTCTACAGCAAGCTCTGGAAGATCAGTAGTCTCAGTTTTCGGTCCTCTAGTAGGACAGAGAGGTTCTCTCACTAGCTGCGAGACAGGTGCTCCCGCGGTGGATACAGAGCCAGCATCTAATGCTAGGAATTCCCTTTCACCAGGAACTTCCCACGCAGACTCTTATCACTGATGCTTCCCTCCAGGGATAAGGGGCTCATATGGGCTTTCTACAAGCTCCAGGCCTGGGGTCGAACAAGGAGCAGGTATTGCACATCAACATGCTGGAGTTGAGGGCAGTCCATCTCGCCCTCAAATCGTTTTATCCATCCATAAAGACAAGCTCTCTCCTGACAAACGGACAACACGACCACAATGCATTACTTAAAGAAGCAAGGAGGAAAGTGGTCACGTCCCCTGTCTCTGGAAGTACAAGCCATCTGTAAGTCGCTGATTGCCAGAGGCCTGACAATCTGTCATTCACATGCCAGGGGCACTAAACACACAAGCAGACTCTCTGTCGCAACTTCGCCAAAGCTCACGACTAGATTCTAAACAAAGACACCACTCAAGACCTCTTTCGGGAATGGGGACAACTGCAAATCGACCTGTGCGCGGACGAAAACAAAAGAAAAATGCCAAGACTACGCATCCAGGTTCTCCTGACTAGGATCGGACAGGAATGCCCCATGATAAACTGGTCAGGGACATTTCTCCACACGTTTCTTCCAATTCCTTTGATTCTGGCAGTAATCAACAAACTCTACAGGTCCAGGACCAGAAAGAGTCTCATAGCACTGGAATGGCCTCGCCAGTGGTGGTTCCCGGACTTAGACATGATGTCCTTTTCAAGTTTGGAGGGCCGATTTTCCATTCTAACCTACCCTCGCTGAGCTTGACAGCGTGGCTCCTGAATTTCTCCATTATGGACACTTAGGGCTCTCACAGGACTGTATGGATATTTTGAGAGCGTCCAAGAGGACCTTGACCAGAAAATCATATGCATTCAAGTGGAAACAGTTCTATTTCTGGTGTGCCCAAAATGGCCATGATCCAATTTAGTGCCAAGAAAGTGTTACCATATCTCTTGCATTTAGTAAGGTGTGGCCTGCAGTTTTCATCTATTAAGGTACACCATGCAGCCATTACTGCTTACAGAAAGTTTCCCACACAGATCTCTTTCTTTCAAATGCTTGTGAACAGAGATTTTTGAAAAGGCTTAAAGAAGATATAACACCAGGCAATGTCACCTTCCCGTCCATGGGAACTCAGTGTGGTGCTCTCAAAACTAATGGGCCCCACAAAGCTTCCTGGCAACACCTTACTTGGAAAACAGCCTTTCTAGTTGCTATTACCTCAACACGTAGAATCAATGAAATCCTCTATGTGCTAAAGAACCTTATCTGGTATTTTATGCAGACAGGGTGGTCATGAGAACACAACCAAGTTTTCTTCCTAAGGTTATTTTCGATTTCCACATTAACCAGACCATTTCCCCTCCAACATTTTTCCATGTCCCTTCCACACCAGCGTAGAGGGCTTTACACTTGTTAGATCTTTAGTGAATTCTTAAGTTTTACTTGGACAAAACAAAAGGTTTCAGACAATCTGACCATCTGCTTATCAACTATGGTCCAATTAGAACGGGTATAGCTCTTTCCAAGCAAACCATCTGTAGGTGGATAGTTTCTTGTATTTTGCTTTCCTACCAGTTAGCCAATAAGCCCCTACCTGCAAGACCCAAAGCCCACTCTAAGAGGGGTAAGGCAGCTACTGCTGCTCTGCTAAGACATGTACCCATTGCGGAAATTTGCAAGGCTGCAACCTGGAGATCAGTACATGCATTTGCTAATCATTATTGTCTGGACTCAGACGCTCAGGCAGAAGCTCAAGTAGGGCAGGATTCTTTAAGAAATCTCTGTATAATTTGTTTTCATCTGGTTCTATTCGTCTGCAGGGCTGTGGGATGGGCTAGCTACTCTATTCAGTGCTTATGACTATTGATGAGAATCCCCTGGAAGAGGAAGATAAATTGCTTACCTGTAATCCTAGTTCTCTTCCAGGGTAATACTCGTCAACATCATAAGCAACCCTCCCGCCTCCTTCTCGGACGAATACTTAAAGCAGCCACTGTTTATATTGTTTATCCTCTGAATGTTCATGTCACCGGAAAAAAGACCTGACCTGTCACCTGTGGGGCATGATGGGATTCAGGAGGTCATGTGAGGTCCTAAAGGGGTGGTGCCAGTTTTCTCTGTTATGGTTTCAATGCAGCCTATTGGCTAACCATGCCTTTCATTCCCTTGATTATTCATTTCAAATAAAGGCTATGTTTTGCACTTTCAAGTCTCATTTCTCTGTATTACAGAAATGTAGCAGTAGTGGGGAATTTTATGTTTAAAATATTTTTATTGTTTTTAACATGGTATAAAAAACATCAACCCACCTACATGCACAGGCCGGTGGGGGGAAAACAATGGTTTTTATTAAAAAAAAAAAAAAGAGAGAGAGGTAAGATGTAGAAGGAAAAGGGGGATAAACAGATGGGGTCACTTATACTCGACAAATTTGAGTAATGTCCATAAAAAAATTAAAGTATACTACATAGAGGATGGGAGGAATATTTAGAAGGCAAATCACTACTTTATGGGGCCTGGTGTGTAAGGTGGAGTAAATGCAAATAGACAGGACAGGTCAGCCCTGTAAATTTGTTTGCTAGAAAACAGATTCTGGATCCCCATGTTTTATCGAACTGCGATACAGTTTATGTGACAGTTGCCGTTAACTTTTCCATTCACAGGATTTCCCAAAATTTATGGAGCCAATCTAACTTTGTTGGTACAACATTTGTGCCACACCAGTTTGGCGGCTCCAATCATTAATGTAATGGCTCATCCATGGTTTGTTTTCTGTGGCTAGGTCAATGTGCTCAGGAGTCCCAACAAAATTATAGCTGGGGAACCTAGGCAATCCTGTGCCATGAATTTCATCAATATTAGCCAAAACGTCTGTCCAAAAACGTTGAATTTTAGGACACATCAGTAGCAAGTAAGTAAGCGTCCCCACTTGACTGCAATGTCGCCAACAACATGGGTCCCCATGGGTTCCATTGAGCTGTTCTAGCCAGGGTGTTGTACCAGTAGTGGGCTATCTTAAAGAATATTTCCTTGCCTGCCGTGGCGCAAGCGGAAGCCCTGGCCCTGTGAACTGTCCTTACATTCCTTTAGTGTGAACTCATGCTCGCACTCTGTTTCTCACCTTTTTATTGTGCCGTTGACTTGGCGTGTGATGTAGGAGTGAGGAGAAATGTTTAGTTATCTGAAAAAATGTGCTTGTCTGACTGACGTGTGATCAGCCATTTTCAAATTTTGTGAGTGGGCTGCTAGCAAAGCGGTGAATGTGGGGCTGTAGGACTCAGTGTTGGAGAGCAAGGTATTGGCAATAAATGTTGGGGGAAGATCCTAATTGTAGAAAAGTTGGGGGAAGTTCATCATTCCATTCACATAAAAAAGTCTCGTATTCTCTTGCATTTCGCTTCCTGACACTTAATGTGTTCCCCTTCTTTGCTGAAGGGAAATCAGAGTTTGCTTTGAATGGAGTTAGGGGTGCAATGCGTGAGGCGAGGCGTCATGTCTCTTGTAACCTGCCCCACACCCCATTGTGGCTCTGGTGACTGGCAAGACATAAATCCCAGGCGGGACGTGTCTCCTAGGGAGCCAGGGTACTTTCCAAATTTGAAGCCCAGCAATTGCATGGTCGATAAAACAGCAGTGTTTCACAGAGCTGCACCTGTACCACTCTACCATGTTACTTAGCTGTGCTGCCTGAAAAACCTCTCCAGGTGCGGAATTCCAAGCTCCACGTCAGCTAGGTGTCAGTACGCCTGTTTTCTGGCCATGCGTGCTTTCTTAACCTCTTCCCCCCCCCCCCAATTAACTCATGTATGAGGTGCTGCAATTTACTTAATACATGTGCTGGGGATTGTAACGGCAGATTTTACATAACGTAGAGAATTCTAGGGAGCAAAGTTTTTTTAAAATTTTTATTTTTTATTTTATTGGAAGAGTTAAAATGAAAAATTCATATAAACATCCACATCTGCCTGGAGGTCAAAATTATTAAAACATTAATTTAGTGACATAACAGCAGGCATCACAAAGAATTCACAACTGTTGAATAAAGAATAAACAATAAATATTATATTGCACACATTCCAAATTCCTCATTTCTATCCCATAACACCCTAAAGATTGCAAAACTTGTCATAAAAACCTGATCTCAAAGCATATCTTTTTTCCAGTTCCATGACTCTGTTTAATTTTAATCTCCATTGCTGGAATGTCTAAATAGTTTCCGATCGCCAATTTTGCAGGATAATTGATCTTGCGATCACAGCAAAAATATATATTCTTTTTCTTTGCTCTCCCCATTCCTAGAGCAGCTATGTAATTCCTTTAGCGACACCATGGCTCTCACTGCCTCAATGTGCATGGCTACAGTAGTGGTCCGCCCCTTCCTCCTACCGACCTATCTCACTGCTGAATGTTGACATAAAGATCTTCCCTAGCATCTTTGCCTCGCGATTAGCTCCATACATGCAAGGCCGAGTTGACCCTGATCAATCTGGGTTTATTCCTGAGAGTTGCGACAAAAGCGCTGAGCGGGTATGTCACATTCTAGACAAATCACAACGATCTCAAACACCTGCCCTTCTTCTGTCAGTCAGTGCCAAGAAGGCTTGCTAGATTGGATGGAGGGAGAAATTCCGGAGCTGGATAAGCTGCAACTATGCGGCTCCTGAGGCTAAAGTAAGAGTTAATGGGATATTATTTCAATAATTTCGTGTGTCGAGGGGCACCGACAGGGCTGTCCCCCCTTGCTCTCTATATGTGCCACTTCTGTGGCCTTGCGCATTGAGGCTGTGAGAGCCATGGTGTCGCTAAAGGAATTACATAGGTTCTCTAGGAATGGAGCGAGCATGTCTGCAAAGACCTTATAGAAACTGGAAGTGTAACTGTCCTCTCCCTGGGCTTTACTTAGGGTCAGCTTTCGAATTAGCTCATCTGTTCATATGTCCACATTTAGTTTAGACGCTTCCTAATCGGTAAGTTGAGTCACAGGGGCAAGTGCTACATATGCTGCCGTGGCATCTACGCTGAGCGCCTCTGCAGTATACAAAGTGGAGTAAAATCGCTCGAATGCTTTGGCTATCTGATCATCAGAATACACTTGGCCCCCAGTGAACCCACAATCTTGAGAGTCTGTTTTTAGATGGTCTGGGCACGGAGCCGCTGTGCAAGGACCCGCCTGATTTATTGCCCCGCATAATATCTCTGTCTTGTGCATAGGATTGCATATTCTGCTGTATCTTTATCCAACGCATTCACTTGTTAACAAGATGCCGTAAGTTGGCTTCTTGCTTTATTAGAACCAATGCGTAGACTGACTTCCTTTATTTCCTTAATTTCCCTTACCAATTGCTTGCGTTTGTCCCACCTATCTTTATTAAGCCTAGAAGATATGGCGATTAAATGCCCCCTCACTACTGCCTTTAAGATATTTCAAGCTAACGTAACTGGCATATCACTTGTGTCATTGGTTTTAAAGAAGTCTTGGATTACCCTTGTACCTTTGGAAATATCAGTGAGTAGCTTAGGATTGAAACGCCAGGTGCACTGTTAAGGCACCACCGTGGGAAGACGCAATATGAGAGTGATAGGCGAGTTGTCCAATAGAGCTGATACCCCTGTGTCAACAGATACAGTGGCCAAGGTAAAGCGAGGGGAGGTCGGGAAGAGGTCTATCAGAGCATATGTCTGGTGTGCAGCAGAAACAAAGTTGTATGCCCTCGTCTTTGGATTGCATTGTCACAACACATCCACTTGTCCCATGACTGCCTGCAACACCCGCATTGAAAGAGCTCCCGATTACCCCACTCTCTGCGTGGAACAATCTAGGTGTGCATCATTTACCACATTGAAGTCACCCCCAACCAATATGTCTTCATCTGGTGAGGACACCACCCTCTCAGTTGCGTTTTCAAGAAAGCTTTCTTGGTGTTTATTCGGTGCACAGACCAGGCTATTGTGAAGGAGTAACCCCTCACCTCCAATTGAGGGAGAGCAACCTACCAGACAGCTCTGCCTGTGTTTTAATTACCTTCCAAGGAAAGTGTGAAGTTAGGAGTATGGCCACACCTGCCCTCTTCCATGACCCTGTACAGAAACATTAGCGATGAAACCAACGTAAGTGAAGGCGCTTTCAATCCGAGTGGAGTAGGTGTGTTTCTTGCAACAAGCATATATCGCATTTGGACTCCTTGAGAAGGGAGAGGAGCACCAATAACTTTGCCGGTCGATTAAGGCCCCCTATATTAAAACTTAATATTTTGATCATGGGTTAACTTAGTTGGCACGCAAAAGGTCTGAGAGTATGAGACATGGTATGTGGGTCCCACCCTCTGTGGACAGAACAAATGGAAATATAATACTGCAGCCAAAAAAAAAGGATTGTCGGGTATAAACAAAGGAGGCCTAAAAAGGCCCTATTGGAATATATTCTGATTCTGGAGTGTCATTAACCAATATCGGAGTAAGCTGTACCCCATCGAATTCAAATCTTTTTCCTGAAACACTAGAAGGAATAGCCACTATATGGCGAGTTCCGGAAAATTCCAAGTAGTGAGGTCAGTAAATGTGCCAGGGTGTAAGCGATGCCCAGTGTCCCAGGGGGAGCCTAGGGGACATGATAGCAACGGCACAGGTAAATGTAGTAGTGTGAAGATAAGGAGAGGTAGGAAAGAAAAAACAACAGCAATGCAATGACAATCCTACTCCTGGGAGACACTATCCTCAGTCAGTGTGGGTCCGTCTTCCAGGCAGCCAGTCATCTCAATGCTGCAATGGGGAATGGAAAGGGAGCTCCACCGTGTGAAGAATCATCACTTATTAAACTTTGTATCGCTTCAGTCAAACCGGACACCTGGGGCACAGTGCCAGTTGGAGCCAAGCCTCTGCAAAGGACAAACCTCCATTCAGGGGATCAGTCGTTATCTGTGACTCTCAGATGCTGATGGCTTATCCTGCAATTCTTTCACAGTACGACCTCTCGACTTGGTGTTTGAGCTGGTGAGGGACCTAGGCGGCAACTGATGCGTCTCATCTCCCGTAGGAAGCTCAAAACCCAATAAGGCATGCGCCTCTGAGTGCAAATTGCGTGTGTTTCTTGGTTCCAAACGAAGATCAGTTGGAAAACGTGACCCCACCGATATCAAATTCCCTTTCTACAGAAGAAGGCCGTTGCGGGTTTCAATGTTTTGTGTTGCTGGAGGGTGAGAGGCGAAAGGTCTTGGAAAATATTAACTTTTGGTTCTTCAAAGGTTATGACCTGCAAGTCTGAGACCGCCGACATAATCAAGTCCTTTTGTTTATATGAGTGAAGATAGGTAAGGATGTCCTGTGGCAGGCCCGGAGTCTTTGCAGGGCATCCAGCTCTGTGACTGCGTTCAAGCGAAATATCCTTGACTCCCAGTTCTGGTGCAAAATGTTTGAAGAGCCTTGTCACATATTCTTTGAGCTTTCCTGCATCTGCTTGAAGGGGTACACCCCTGATGCGACTATTAGACATATGAGACCTGTTCTCTAGGTCCTCCAAGCGATAGTACAGTTCCTCCTTTTTGTCTCTCAATTCTAGAAGCTGGCAATTGTGGAATGGAGTTATTCATTGCGCCGGTGGCCAGAGCGTTCCAGGGAATCCACACCATCTCCCAACTCACCCAGGTCGTCCTTAATGTCTTTAATATCCGCTGTGACATCTTGTCTGATTGCTGCGATACCATCTTGTAAAGTACCAAATAGTTGTTCCAAGAATGTGCAAGTCACTGGTTCCTCAGATGAGTGAGGATCAAAAGCAGGGCCTGTGTCGTGAGCGAAAGTTGTTTGTGGCATGTCAGGGGGAGCATCCATTTTTTTTGTGGTGGCTTTATGTAGTAAATCTTTTATGAAAGGGTCCCTTTTTGATCTGCTAGCGGCCATCTTGATCAAGTGTAAGTTCACCGGAGTTCACGCCCTGACGCTCAAGGGCCCTGTCCAAGATGTAGTCTCCCAGGAGCCTAGTTGCACTCACCCCCGCCCAGTCAGACAATCACAGGACCAAGGTTGAGAAGCACCCCCAACTCGAACAGCAGCCTGCCAGCCAACATTAAATTACTTCAGTGGATAAACCACAGCCTTTAGACAATGCTCAGGCCTGGGCTGTGAGGGGACTAAAATAACTCCGGTGTACCACCGTCTTTTCGGTGCCAATTTGCCGGGTGAGGGCTACAATATAGTCAGCTGCTCCCTGCTAAAAGCCCTGGGCTTCGGGTCCTCTTCATTCCCTAGCCAACGGGCACACCAAAGAAGTAAAGCAACAGTTTCAGAGGGTGGGCAGCCCTAGGTATACCGCTGCACGTCCACCTCACGCACCAACAGGCTGGAGTTTAATGACACCTTCCTCTGTGTCCATCCACCGGGACCCACCACCAGGACTCATCTGTGTGTGCCGATGCAGGGCCTCCGGCTTTTCTCCGTCAGTCGTGGTTCCTCCCTCCAATGCAGGACAGCCAATCAATCAATCAGTCGTAAAGCGCACTACATACCCGCGAGAGTCTCAAGGCGCTGGGGGGGGGGGGCGCTACTGATCGAACAGCCAGGTCTTGAGTGTTCTCCTGAAGGTCAGTAGGTCTTGGGTCTGTTGTAGGCTCAGTGGGAGGGTGTTCCATGTTTTGGCAGAGAGGTCGGCGGAGCGGAGTTGGCGGTTGGGGATGTAGAAGGAGAGACGTCTGTTGAGGTAGGCAGGGCCGGTCTTGTGGAGTGCCTTGTGTGCGTGGATGAGGAGCTTGATGGATATCCTCTTGTTGATGGGGAGCCAGTGCAGGTTTCTTAGGTGGGTGGTGATGTGGCTGTGGCGTGGTACGTCGAGGATAAGTCGTGTCGAGGCGTTTTGGATGCGTTGTAGTCGTTTGATGAGCTTGGTCGGGGGTCCCGCGTAGAGGGCGTTTCCGTAGTCGAGTCTGCTGCTGACGAGGGCCTGGGTGACTGTCTTTCTTGTATCTGTTGGAATCCATTTGTAGATCTTGCAGAGCATGCGGAGGTTGTTGAAGCAGGAGGAGGAGACGGCATTGACTTGCTTGGTCATTGAGAGCGTTGAGTCGAGGCTGATTCCCAGGTTGCGTGTGTGGTCTGATGGTGTCGGGGCTGTCCCCAGTGCCATCGGCCACCAGGTGTCGTCCCAGGCTGAAGGGTTGGAGCCGAGGATGAGGACCTCCGTCTTGTCCGAGTTCAGCTTCAGGCGGCTGATCTTCATCCAGTCGGCGACGGCCTTCATTCCTTCGTAGAGGTTGGCTTCGGCGGTGATGGGGTCCTTGGTGAGGGAGAGGATCAGTTGAGTGTCGTCGGCGTAGGAGATTATGTTGAGGTCGTGCTGTCGGGTGACTTGTGCAAGCGGGGTCATGTAGATGTTGAACAGTGTCGGGCTGAGGGAGGGTCCCTGGGGTACGCCGCAGATGATCTCGGAGGCTTCGGAACGGAATGGGGGGAGGCGGATGCTCTGGGTTCTGCCTGAGAGGAAGGATGTGGTCCATTCCAGAGCCTTGTCTCGGATCCCGGAGGCGTGCGCGTAGTGTGTGGTGGCAGACGGTGTCGAAGGCAGTGGAGAGGTCTAGGAGGATGAGTGCTGCGGTCTCACCGTTATCCAGCAGGGTCCTGATGTCGTCAGTGGCAGCGATGAGGGCGGTCTCTGTGCTGTGGTTGCTGCGGAACGCTAACTGGAAAGGGTCCAGGATTCTGTTTTCTTCGAGGTATCGGGTTAGCTGTCTGTTGACGATCTTCTCGATGACCTTGGCCGGGAACGGGAGCAGAGAGATGGGCCGGAAGTTCTTGAGGTCTCTTGGGTCTGCCTTGGGTTTTTGAAGTAGGGCGTTGATCTCTGCGCTTTTTCAGCTCTCTGGGAATGTCGCGGTCTCGAGGAAGAGGTTGATGACGTTGCGCAGGTGGGGTGCGATGGAGCTGCTTGCTTTATTGAAGACGTGGTGCGGGAATGGGTCTGACGGAGAGCCGGAGTGGATTGTGCTCATGGTCTTGATGGTGTCATCGATGCTCACGCTGGCCCAGGCTAGCAGGGGGTCGTGGTCGATGATGTGAAGAGAGTCTGTTGTGTTGCTGTCTGTTAGGGCTGTCTGGGTGTTGAAGCTGTCGTGGATGTCTGCTATCTTGCGGTGGAAGAAAGTGGCGAGGGAGTCGCACAGGGCTTGCGACGGCGGGATGTCGTTGGTGTTGGAGCTGGGGTTGGAGAGTTCCTTCACGATGTTGAAGAGCTCCTTGCTGTCGTGTGCATTGTTGTCGAGGCGGTCTTTGAAGGAGGTCCTCTTGGCAGCCCTGATGAGGTGGTGGTGGTTGCGGATGGCGTCCTTGTGTGCTGCGTGGCTGTCCGGGGTCTGTTCACTGTGCCGTTTCTTCTCTAGCTTCCAGCAAGCTTGCTTGGAGGCTAGGAGTTCTGGGGTGAACCAGCTAGCCCTCTTGCTGGTGTCTCTGCAGGGGGGTTTCTTCAGCGGGGCAAGGGTGTTGGCGCAGTCCTCGATCCAGCGTCTGAGGCTGTGGGCAGCGTCGTCGGTGTTGGAGGGTACGGTGTGTGGGCTGAGAGCGAGGTTTGCATTTAGTTGATCTTCGGTGATTTTGCTCCAGCAGCGGTGGGGGATCTGTTGGGTGCGGTGGTGTGTGGTGGGTTTCTGGAAGGTGAAGTGGATGCAGCGGTGGTCGGTCCAGAGGAGTTCGGTGGTGTGGTTGAAGGCGACGTGCGGGCTTGAGGAGAAGACAGGGACGAGCGTGTGGCCGGCGGAGTGGGTGGGCGTAGTGACGAGTTGCCCCAGTCCGAGGTTGGCGCGGTTATCTATCAGGGTTGTGGTGTTGCTGTCGTTGTTGTTCTCAAGGTGAAAGTTCAGGTTTACGAGGAGATGTAGTCGGTGGAGGTCAGGGCGTGCGTGCTGATGAAGTCGGCGATGGAGAAGCTGAACTGGGGGCGGGTCGGTAGACGATGCCTCTGAGGGTGGAGTTAGGGTCTGTGTGGATCTGGAAATGCATGCGTTCGGCGGTGCTGAGAGTGTCGTCGGTGCTAGTCGAGACCCTGATGCTGTTCTTGTGGAGAATGGCGATTCCTCCTCCGACTCCGTTGGTGCGTTCTCTGCAGGTGATCTTGTAGCCGTCTGAGATGGCTATGGCAATGTCCGGTGCGGTGGAGTCGTTCATTCACGTCTTTGTCAGGAAGGCGACGTCCGGGGATGTTGTGTCGAGCAGGTCCCAGAGCTCGATGGTGTGTTTGCGTGCGGAGCGGGTGTTCAATAGTATGCATCGGAGGTGGTTGTGGTCTTTTTTGGCAGTAGGTTCGTCGGCTCTGAGGCTGGTGTAGCTGCAGTTCCGGCAGGTGAAGGGACCGTGTGTGCGTTTCGGGGCGGCCTTGAAGCAGGTGTGGGTCCGTCCGGAGTTGGACGCGTGCAGAGTGCTGGCATCGTAGTGGCGGCGTTCCTTGTGGCGGGTGCGGGGACCAGGGGTTCTGGCGCTGGGTGCGGTCCAGGCGTGGACGGGCGCAGACGGGCTTGCCTTAGGCACGCCAGCGGCGCGGCCACGCTGCGGCTGGCATATATGGGGAGGTGGGAGGGAGGAGCAGGTGGGAGGTGGGGGCAGCGAATGGGTAGTCAGGGAGGCGGGGACGCAGCGTCGGGAGCGGTGCTGGACGACGAAGGGCACAGAAGGCAAAAAGACACAAAATTAGAGGAACAGCGAGTGTTACAGAAGGCCAAAAGGCACAAAATTAGAGGGGCAACAAGTGTTACAGAAGGCAAAAAAGGTTACAGAAATACGGGGGCAGCGAATGGAACAGAAGACAAAATGGGCACAGGGTTACCGGGGCAACGAGGGAACAGAAAGCAAAACGGGCAGAGAGACACGGGGGCAGCGAGGGGAACAGAGGGAAAACCGGGCAGAGAGACACAGGGCAGCGAGGGGAACAGAGGGAGAACCGGGCAGAGAGACACGGGGACAGCGAGGGGAACAGAGGGAAAAAATGGTCACAGAGCAAGTACAGGCAGTGGGGGAAGACAGAGAACAGCAGTTACAGTCACAACAATGATGGAAAAAGGTAGTACAGGCAATACAGTGAGAACAAACCTACCTACGGCCTACCACTGGCCACCAGGGATGAGGTGCAGGTGGTAGCCTGCGGGTGGTGGAGGGCCTCGGACTTCCTCAGCAGCGGCAGCTGGGGCAGACACACAGGCGGTGCTGTGCGGCGGGGGAGCGACCTACCAGGTAGGGTCAAGGGTTGCTACAGTGATGCACAGCCACAGTGATACACAGGACTGCAGGACTCATTCAGTGGTCTTGCCTAGGTTCAAATCTCCCCATGTAGTGTCGGATGAATCCTCGAACTGAAAGGCTCACCTCACCTCCACAGGCCATGGATTCAGTGCTTGGAAGCCACCCGGGTCGCGCCTAGCAGCGGCTGCCATCACGAGGCCTCCCACCTTGGGAGCCGATCTCGTCCTTGCTGGGCTTCCGCAACAGGTTTCAAATACTCAAACTGTGCCCAGAGCCTAAGCTCATATTCTGCCCATGTTAGCCGTTTTCCTTGTGCTACCAAGGCCTAACACAGCAGATGTCGACTAAAGAGCTATTCCTCCACTGCAATCTTGGCCACACCCCCTTATGGGACCTTTTAAATGAAAAACTGTGGGCAAAATATGGGAATTTTTTGCCTTCTCTATAGGCTGCATGTATCTATTTTGTGTGTGTGTGTGTATATATATGTGAGAAGTTGGCCTGGCATATGCTGTCCACTAGTTATAGGGGACACCTTGCACCAGTCCAATTCGACTCTTAAGGTGATAAGTTAAAAGACAACCTTTAAAGAAAGCTATCCTAGTGGTAGCTGTGGAGAGCAGCCTTCAGGCTAAGTCTTGAAGGAGTGTTAAGCTTATTGTTTTACCATGGATAACCTCTTGAATGACCAAATGAAAGAGTAGTCCACACAGGTATATATTCAAAATATATGTATTTATTCTAAGAATAATCCCACTAGTCTCTTGAGAGGCTGGAGGTAAAGATACAATTCAAATAAAGCATTTATAATCACAATAAATAGCACTGGAATCACAGGGCCCCAAGGGGGGACCAATCCATATATTAAAAAAGTGGTATAAGAACCATGACCGTTCTGCAGACAGTGCCTAGGGCACTTAGGATCGCTGGCCCCTTACGAAACCACCCAAGGTAGTGAGGAAGGGGACCCACGGGGAGCGTGTGCAGTGTTGAAACTACAGTCGGGATCCCTGTTAAACCCTATGGGAAATGTCGCGGTTGGAAAATGCAAGAATCTGGACACTTCTAGCAGGAGTTCAAGTTAAGGAGTTTTAAGGTAAGCTCTTGGAGGGCCCACACTCACGATAGTACAGAGGTACCACTGTTACCTGCCCCAGGGAAGCCGGGTGCATAGGTCGTTTTCAGTGTCGGGTCGATGTCTCGTTTTCTATGGAAAAACGTGAAGAACTGCTGCTGGCGGGAAGCGTCGTCGATGTTGTGCAGATTGAAGATGTAGATCTTACAGGAAAGGACCTGAAAGCAGAGGGGACAGGGTCTGGGTCACTAGCCAGTGACCAGGGGCCTCAGGAGAAAGAGCCCTTCAATGTCGGGTGCTTTCAGGTTGAAGATGGGTAGCTTGGATCAGCAGCCACGGGGTCCAGGAGGCTTCAAGGAAGGCCAGCTGCTGGAGGGCGACTGTCCCACGAAGGATGAAGGCCGCTGCGGTGTTAGTGTCCGGATTGGATCGACTAAGCCTTGGCAACCGCAAACCACGCAAGGATCAAGAAACAGCTACGGTGCAGACCCGCGAGGTCTCCAGCGAGGAGACTGTAGAGCAGGCCTTGAGCAACCAGGGGAGCCCTTTAAAGTAAAGTTTGACCTCCGCTAGGGCCCACCAGTAGAGAGACAAGGGACCGGGGGAGGCGGCAATTTGGAGTGCGTAAAGATGTGCCCGCGGGTCGCCGGAGCGGGCTGGGGCGTCGTCCTTTGGCACAGGTGATGCTGAGAGGTTGGCTCAATGATGGGCCATAGCACAACTTCCCCACTCGTCTGGTTCGTGTGCTGGGCAAGAGGTGGCCGGTGTCCTGGGGTACTGGGTATCTCGGCACCCACGGGGTCCACGGTGCTCAGCTTTGCTGTGCACACTCACTGGCCTCTGGGATGCTTGGGAACCCACCTCAGGGTAGGCAGGAGTCTTCGATGCCCGTAGGAGCAGCGGAGTCCCATCCTAAATATGATATATTTCTACAAGCACCTCTTTCTTATGAAAAAGAGATGCCTCTAATACAGCTTTGAACGGCAAGGAAGTTTAGTCTTTGGTTACAAAAGGTCTTAAGCCTAAGCTTGGCTCATTCATCAGTTTCTTAGCTTGCTGACCTATTGCACCCAGCTTCTTTGCATTGTTGAGTTGCCTACAGTAGTATCCAGTGTAACTAATCCTTCTTTACAAGATGATTTAATCTCCAATCTTACTTCTCGCCTTAGTTTGGCAGTGTTGGAGCAGGCTTAATTCAATAGAAATCCAACAACTTCCTTGGCCTCAATTACGCCCCAGTTCAGCTTTACAAATCAAACCTTTTCCTTTTGGCAGTAGTTCTAGGTGTCGTTTTTAACTGCATTTTGACCATGGGAAACATTCCTTCCTCCATAGTTGTTCACATCCTTAATTGTGTTTAGACGGTTAGTCAGGACTATCAAGCAGGGCCTAAGGATTGGATTCTTAGTTGAAACATATGACTGCTTGAGAAGTTGATGTTTTCTCATTGAGAGTATTCATTTGAAAACTACATTTGATTCTGTCAATCATAACCCCTTATGGACCTCTTTATAGATATGGGTGTAGCTACATCAGAGGTGTATGTTATAGCCCAAAGAGATCACTAGTACCTTTCCTGTTGATTCTGAAGTGCAGCAGTAATGGGTTTACTCTCAAGGCTAGCTAAATCTTTGTGCAAATGGATACCATGACAACACAGTCATTCAGACTCACCCAGGATTTTTTAGAGTATTTCTAAATGATGCATATGTGGCCAGGCTAATGTTTGGCAGGATCCTTTGCTGGTGTGCCAGCAGCCATTTCCAGCCTAGCTCTTTGCCAGCAATACAATCTTCCTTGCTCACACTGAGAATGAACTGTACTTTCTGCTGAATATTGTTTCTGATTACTGTCAGCGGAAGAAGCTAATTGTTAATGCTAAGATCTAGATAAAAGGTTCCCCATTGATCGATGGATCTTTTCTGGAGACATTCAGTAGTAGTAGTTTATTTCGATCAATAACATGATCATTCATAAAAAACATCTCATTTAACATACAAATTCATATTTACACATCGAAATCAGTTAAAATAGAATGAACTACATCTGCCTAATTATTTGTATATAAGTTCAATTTAAACTTAAAATATACGATTAAAAAGAGGACATCAATTCCCTCACGGAAGTAAAAATAAGAATATGATAAAAACATAACAATTCTTTAAAACCTATGATATTTGAATTTGGTAAGATAAAAAGGGAAGGAGGAGGTGGAAGAGTACCATGCTATTGGGTTTAATCACGGGCCACAAAATTCATTTCCGATCAACAGTGGGGCCTAGGTTCTTACTTCCCCAGTAATAGCCCCATTTTATGACACATTCTCAATCCCGATTTTGACCTTCTCCACCATGTGTAAAGCAAGTATCTAGTTAATGTGAAGACAAGCCACCTAGTTGTATCTGATGTAAAGACACGCAGTGCATCTTTGGGGCGTGAGAAGGATAGTACGCGACAGACCGTTTAGCATAAAACGGACAGAAAAATATAAAGTGCTGTAATGTTTCAGGGCTAGCATTACAAAGGGGACACAGCGAGATTACAGATGCATTCTTCCAGTTACTTCTCAACGCGTTCAGTGGAAGAACCCCAGTTCTGAACTGTATATAAAGTGCACGTGATTGAAGGGGTTCAATTTCATCCATATAAGGGTCAAACTTAAAACATCTTTTAGTATCTAGAAAACAAGTTGTTAGGGAACTGGTAATTCTAACTTCAGTACATGAGGAATCAATAAGATCCCAAAATCTCTTTTTTAGATGAGACCCCATTTTTTTTGTAATAGATTTCTGTTCCTCCCACATGAAACCCAGTACCAATTTGTAGAGCCAGACATTTACTTTTTTAAACCATACCAGGCTCCCAGTTTGACTATGGTACATTAGAAGCTCCTCCATTGCCTCCTTGACAAGGGTCTGCGTCTTGCTGGTCCAGAGTCTAATGCAGAACATAAGCACCTTCAGGATAGCAGAATGGACAATATACCTTAAACCAAGGTCTAGACGGAGGGGTATTAATGGTGTGTTCCTTGGTAGGTTTAAAATGGCTCGTAGAAATTTGTTTTCTGATACTTCCAATTGGTTCAATTGTTCCAACCCCCACAGTTCTGCCCCATATAAAGCTGTGCCCTTTCCCTTAGCCCGATGTATTTCTAAAATTTGTGAAATTGGACAAAAATGGCTTTCTTAACTATAGCATAATCTGCATGTTGCAGAAAGAGCACGCTCTTCTGCATTTGGGGAATCCATGACAAGTTATCACTAACTCTAACCCCCAAATAGTCAAAAACCTTAACCTGGTCTAGCCTTTGTGTGTCTAGCCTCAATTTACTCTTTGTTGACTTATATGGGTTAAAAACTATGAACTTAGTTTTTGAGCAATTTATTTCTAAACCCCTTTCTTTGCAGGCATTTGCAAACTTGGTTAGTACTTTCTGAATCCCCATAGGGGTTTTAGAAATAAGCAGAGTATAGTCTGCAAATAAGAGACAAGGGATTTGCTTGCCCGCTAGTTTTGGTGGATCACCCCCGCAATCATAGAGATCTTTAATAAGCCCGTTCATATATAAAGTGAACAAGGTTGGCGCTAGGACACAACCCTGGCGTACCCCCTTTAAGATGGGATGTTATTAGTTAGGCTACCATCTGTATTCCACCTAACTTTGGCATAATTTATAGTGTGCAACCGGATCAGGTGTTGAAGCAGCCCCCGAAAGACCGAGATCTCTTAAAGCAACCCATAACTTAGAGCGATCTATTGAGTCAAATGCCATTTTCAAATCAACAAACACGACATACAAATGGCCCTTCAGAATGGTTACCTCCTTCCAGATTAATGCAAGAACCGAAACACCTGATCAAAGGTACTCGTAGATGATCGAAAGCCAGCCTGCAGATGAGAAAGTATACAGGAGTGCTCCATCCAGCTTTGGAGGTGCGTTAAAATCATTTTGCTGAATATTTTTTGAGATACATGTATAAGGCCTATAGTTTCCCGGGTCTCCCTTGTCGCCTTTTTTAAATATGGGAAGAATTTCAGCGCCTTTCCATGACTTCAGGATATCCCCACCACGTGTGATAGCAGAAAATACTATATGAAGCAAAGGGCCCCTTATACTGGGTTCTGAGCTGTATAAGTCACCTGGTAGCCTATCTACCCCTGGAGCCTTCCCAAACTGCAGTGAAGAAATCGCATTTACTCTCTTTTCTAAAGAAAAGTGTACTTCTTCCACACAGTGCTCTATAAGGGGATCCCTGCCTACCACAGCTGTATCATCCTCCAACATGGGCACTTCCCCTGCGAACAAGCTCTGAAAATGCTCTTCCCACACTTGGGGTTGTAAATAGAGATCCGTTTCACCAACTGGCTGTTTGAGCCCTTTAGATATTAAATACCAGAATGTCTGGGAGTCCTCCTTTCTTGATGCCTCTGCTAATAAGCACCAGTTTTCTTCTTCCCAGGCCATTTGGCCTCACCCTGTGTTCTCTTATAGGCTCTTCTTAAATTGATTATATCAGCCCTTATTCCTTTTTTGACTGCCCTGGATAGAGCTATTTTGTTACGCTTACAGTCTTCATTATACCATGGAGCACCTTTATCAGTGGATATTTTTGTGTTGCACTGTCTACTAATGATAGCTGTTATGTTAGAGGATAAGTGCAGAAAAGTAGACAAAGTGGTATCTTTATTTGTGTCCTAATTTCCCAATACAACTAGGCCCCCGCCACCGCTTTGTAAATTATCGGTAAAAGCGTCTCATCAGAAATTATCTGAGGCTATTTTATTCTCCTTTTATTATTAGATGTGATAATAGGAGCTGCTACTCGGCACGTTTGGAGCTGCGGTGGGATAATACCTGATAGCTCCAAAAACAATGCATTGTGATCACTGTCCTCTCTATCCAGGACAGTCATATCGTGAATATTAGGCCATAGATTGAGATCTACTATGATAAAATCAATTCTACTCTTGATACTGCCCCTTTTAACCGTAGTTTTAGTCTTTACATCTGAGAGTGGCCGCCCATTACAGGCACGAGCCCTGTAGGTAAGTGTAAAAGACAATACTTGCTGACCAACCTTCGTACTTTTTTTCAGTGCTGGTATTTGAAGCTTATTTATACCTCTGGCTTGTTCTTCCTCCTGTACCAGTTCTTGTACATAGTCAATAGGTTCATGGGTCATTTTAAAATCACCGGCTACAATAAGATAATATCCTTTACATTAATTATCAAGAATTGTTTTTTTTTTTAATAAATCTTTTAATTAGATGAACAAAAAACAAATAAAAGCAGCACTGATAAAGGATAATAAAGCATAGTGCAGTGCTAACATCAGTTATCTCCCAACGTTCTCGTGACATTAGTCCAACAGTGAGCAAGGTAGATCTACAGAACGATAAAATGGTCAGATGATACAAACGAATCATTACTATCAAGACATTACTCAACATCGTGGTCGACTGATCCTGGGGGGAGCATCATCAAAGGGAGTGCATATCATACCTCTACTTATATTCCAGGGTCCCCAAATTTTAGTCCATTTCTGTGGGCATCCTCTACTTTCGTTAATCCCTCTCTCTGCCTGCATGCACCAGTCCATATCGGATTCCCAATCTGAGAACTTTAGCTTCGTCAAACCCTTCCATGTTCTGGCTATATTCCGCTTTGCAACCATACATCCTAGGGATACCCACATCCTCTCAAGTCTGGACAAATCCGTAGCCTCCCAGATGTTAAGCAGACATAGGCGGGGTGAGACCTCAAACGGTTTAAGACAAACTAAAGACAGCGCTGACGTGACCTCCCTCCAGTACACCTGAAGAACTGGGCAATCGCAGTGGGTGCCGTCTAGACCAAACCCTCTGGAGCAAGAGAGGGAGCTGCGAACACCCATCTTAACCAGAACCGAGCTAGTGTAATAGGCTCTATGCGGTAGTTTGAGTTGGATATGTTTAAAGCGGGATCAGATAGCCACCTCACGAGGAAGGGCCAGGGCCTCCTGCCATTCTTCATCATCAATGTCCCCGACATCATCCACCCATTTAGTGCGGAGTTTCACTAGGGGATCGGGCGTATTATTATTATTTTTTGTATTATTTTTATTTGCATTTTTTTCCTTATCACAAAACAAGAACAGCCAAACAGACAGGTCAGCACTGGTCATCACACCCACATTGCTTGTCTCCCCCCCCCCCCTCCCCCTTCAGACGAGGAGCCAGTTCAAGAATTGCTCGGCTGATTGCACCATCGTCCTTATTGTTCATATCCGCCCATGCTCCTGGGCTACTCATGCTTTCCGTAGACCGTGCAGGTAACCCCTCCCAGCCACCCTTCTAGAGACCCCCCTCTAGGCCATGATATTTCCTCCACCGGGACCATACCCTGCTAAATTTCTTGGGACATCCCCGCGCCTTGTATGTAACCCTTTCTGCTGCCATGTATAGGTCGAGACCCCTCCTCCATTCCTCCAGTCGGGGTGGCGTGGGTGCTCCCCAGTATTTCGCCACATCCCTCTTTGCTACCACTAGGGCCAGAACCAAGAAGATCAGCAGTGGGCGAGTGAGGTCTACATCGTTCGTCATGCCCAGTAACACCAGTTTGGGATCCTCCTGCAGTGGAACCTCTAACACTTTACCTAATTCCCCCTAGGATCCCTCGCCAATATGTCTGAATCTGTGGGCACATCCAGAGTATGTGGTAGAAGTCCCCCCCTTCCCTTCCGCATCTCAGACAGGACGTGTCCCCCTATCCTCCCTTTCTGTACAATCTCAGTCTGTCACAGAAGGTCCTATGCAGGATATTAAATTGTATCAGCCGCAGCCGAGACTTAATCGCCACTTCTCGTGGATGCATGAGCACTGTGTTCCAATCCACGTCGTCCATCTCACCCACCTCTGTCTCCCAGGTAACTCTAAGCACCCCCAGAGTGTCGGGCATATTGTTCATGAGGGTCCGATATGTGAGGGACACCGCCTTCTCTATCATGTGTTCCTGCAATAGGCGCCCCTCCAGTGGTGCGTATTCCGGGAGTGAGGCCGTCTGCAACCCTCCCGCCCCCCATGCATGCTCCATCTGAACATATTTGTAATATTGCATGGGAAGTAAGCCGAAAGCCGTCCTAAGTACCGAGAAGGACTTCAGGTCCCCCCTGACTAGCACGTCCCCCAATGTCGAAATCCCAATGGTGTCCCAGTGTTTGAACCCTCTCAACTTATTCAGTTCCGGTAACCACGCGCAGTGCCATAAAGGCGTTTGTCTAGTAAGTTTCTGATCCCATCCAACCACCCGGTTCGCCCTTTTCCATATCGCCAGGGTGAGTCTAGTTGCCGTCAGTAGCCGTCCCGTACCTTTACCCCCATAGAGGTAGTGGTTGTATGAGTGTGCGCCCATGGCGAACCGTTCTGGAGCATACGTTGGATGCATGGCTTGGACATGGAACCAGTCGTTAATGGACACTAGGTGTTCCGCCCAGTAGTAGGTTTCAACGTTAGGAAGTGAAATCCCCCCGCTATATTGGTGATGCTGCAGGGTCTTTAGCGCCACCCTGGGTTGCTTGCCCAACCAAAGGAAGCTACGGACCTCCGAGTCGATCTCCCGGAAGACCCTTCTGGGAATTGGATAATATTCATTTTGGAACGCGTACCGGAACCTGGGTAGCATCATCAGCTTAAACATGGCTGCGCGCCCCAGGATCGTAAGCGGCAGCCGTTGCCATCTGTTCGCGTCCTCTATGAAGTTGTTAAGAACCCTTCCTACATTCCTGCTATAAGAGACGTTCTGGTCAAGCGTTAGAAACACTCCAAGGTAGTGAAACCCATCCTTCGTTGTCTGAAGCCTGTCCGGAAGACACGGCCATTGCTCCTGCTCCTTCGGATCGTACAATACCGACTTGTGCCAGTTAACCCTATATCCCGAGTGGGCACCGTACCGCTCCAACTCCGAAAAGATGAGCGGGATCGTCGTGGCCGGGTGGGTAACATAAAGAAGGACATCATCCGCATAGAGGGATATTTTTTCCTCCATCGCGTCCTGTGGTCCCTTTCGAAAACCCCTAATCCCTGGGTGTTGCCTGACTATTGCCGCCAGTACCTCTATGGTCATCGTGAAAAGCAGGGGGACAGGGGGCACCCCTGCCGTGTGCCCCTACAGATAGGGAAATCCCTGGAAGTGACCCCATTTACTCTCACTCGTGCCCTTGGGTCCGTATACAGTAGTCGCACCCATTGGCGGAAGACGGGTCCGAAGCCCATGCGCCCCAGGACCCCTTCCAGGAAGGGCCAATGTACCGCATTGAATGCCTTCTCTGCGTCCAGTGAGAGAAACCAGTGGGGATCCTGCCTTCCGCTCACCTCCTGCAGCCAGTTATGCGATCTCCGTAGATTCAGTCTCGTCGCTCTGCTTGGGAGAAAGCCCGTCTGGTCCAGGTGAACCAATCCCGGGAGCACCTTCCGTAGCCTGAGGGCCAGTACCGTCGCCAATAGTTTCACTTCAGTGTTGAGTAGGGATATCGGGCGATATGAGGCGCACTCCTCCGGCTGCCTCCCTTCTTTAAAGATCGGGATGATCGTGGCCAATCACAGGTCCGGGGGGAGGCTCCCCTCTGTTCTCCCCACCCCTCAAAGAGTGCCAGCAAATGGCGAGCCAGAAGATCTGCCGTTTTTTAAAAGAATTCCGCCGGGAACCTGTTCGGGCTCGGTGCTTTCCCCACCCTCAGCCTGGTCAGCGCCTTTTTGACCTCGTCTAACGTGAGGGGAGCCTCCAGCTCCTTAAGGTCCCCATCTGTGAGCACTGGTAGGTCCAGATCTGCCATGTACTTCAGCGCGTCTTCTTGCGTGCCCAGGTCCCTTGCCGCATAGAATGCCCGAAAGTGCACCGCGAATGCCTCCGAAATCTGAGCATCGGAACGCACCAGATTCCCCTGTGCATCTCTCACCTGCTCTACCCACCTCGCGTCCCTCTCCTTTCTACTTAACCACGCCAGCAGCTTGCCTGACTTATCTCCGACGTCATAGAGACGATGGAGCGTTGCCATCGCCTGTTTTTTGGTATCTCTATAATGCCGTTGAACGTCGAGTAACCGGCGGAGTGTCCCCCATGCCTTACCAAGTAGATATTCCCTTTCTAACTGTAATATGTGACGTTCCAGTGTCTGCAGTTCCCTCTGCATTTCCCTATTCTCCTCTGCAATCCTATCCTGGACCCTCCCCCTCATGACCGCCTTCATGGATTCCCAGAAGGTCACTGGCGATGACACCGAGCCCTCATTGTCGGCTAAGCAGACTTTAACATCCGCTCGTATGCCCTTCAGTACCTTCGAGTTCTGCAGGTCCCACGCTGATTTATGATTTTGTCAAATCGAATAAAGACTAATGGTAATGGTAATGATACTCGCCAGTGCCCCTGTCCTCGTATCCGGTTTCCTATTGTCACCACAAGGGGGGAGTGATCTGATAGACCCCTCGCTTTATACTCTGCTAAATCCCCCCTAGTCAGCATGTGTGGAGCCATGAAGATATAATCCAGGATCGGGCGTATTATTGAGTAGTTTGCGGTATTTCAATGAAATGGCTTTGTCTTGAAGGTAGTCGTCTAGGAGTCTATCCTCCAATGGGGAGGAGACCGGCAGGTCGGTTCCCTTGGGTAACGCTTTTCTGCGGGCCTGAAGGTATCAAAGTTTCCCCGCTGTGTAATTCATAATTGCGCTGAAGGTCGCTAAACAGGATCACCTTGCCTCTTGCCCACAGATCATCCACCCTAGATGGGCCGATTAGTTCCCATTTGTCAAACCCCAGACGTGATCGTATGCCCAACTGATGTGCGTCGAGCAGTGGGGTAACTTGTGTTATTTTAGCTTTCCAACCCAGGGCAGCCGTAGCCGTATGCCATATTGCAATTGTGGTGGAGGTTGGAGTATATGTTGGTGTATGTTTCTTCCCTCCGTAGAGGGCCCTAGTATAGTGGCTAGGGAGCATGTTGTGTCTGTTCATACGATATGCGGAATCCGTGCCCGGGCGGTGTACCCAGTGGTTGAGGCCCACTAGCTGTGAAGCCCAATAATAGCTTTTAATCGTGGGCAGGGCAATACCTCCATCGTACCAGCTTTTTGTAAGTTTAGCCAAGGCAATTCGGGGGGTACTGTTATTCCATAGTAGTGCACGTACCTCCAACTCGATGGCATTAAGGTACTGTAGAGGAACCAGATAAGTTGTGTTCTGTAAAGCATACAGAAATCGGGGAAGGGCCATCATTTTATAAAGAGCGGCTCTGCCAAGCAGCGTGAGGGTCAGTGTTTTCCAATGCTGCACGTCAGCACAAAAGCGGCGCAGAGGGGGCACGAGATTACGGTCATAAAATATCATAGGGTGACTGTAGCATATATACCCAGGTACAGAAAACCCTCAGAGACTATTTTGGCCTCACAGCCAGGCGGCAAAATCGGGCGCCCCCACTGAGGACGTAAACAAGGGATTTATCCCAGTTGATAGTATACCCCCGAGTATTTCTGGAATAATGCAAATATATGCAAAACAGGGTGGATGGAAAACCTAGGCCTGGCTAAATAGAGTGAAATGTCGTCAGCATAAAGGGAGATTTTGTCGTTCCAGTCAGCCGTCCAATTGAGGCCTCTAATGAGGGGGTCCCCCCTGATCCAGATCGCCAGGGGCGCCAAGGCCAAGGCAAAGAGCAAGGGGGAAAGGGAACACTCCTGCCTCGTCCCTTTCTGTAATTTGAATACTGCTGATCGTCCCCCATTTACTATAATACGTGCCAGTGGTGTCGAATAAAGGAGTCGCACCTAAGATAAAAACCTCGGACCAACTCCGTACCTTTCGAGTGCGGCGAATAAATAGGGCCATTCTATCATGTCGAATGCCATTTTGGCATCTAATGACATTATCACTGCGTCTTCTTGTATAGTGGATGCCCTTCCTAGAACCCCATAGAGGCGTTGAAGGTTCAGGGTGGTGTTTCTGGCTGGCATAAATCCGGATAGATCTGGACGGATCAATTTAAGAAGGAAAGGAGTGAGACGCCGGGTGAGGAGTTTGGCTAGTATTTTGACTTCCGTGTCTAGTGGGGAGATCAGCCTGTACGAGCTGCACCGCTCAGGGGGTTTGCCCTTTTTATGTATGACGACTATATTAGCTAATCTCTGCGTTACAGGGAGGACCCCCACCGCGGCACTCTCCTCGTACATCCGTATAAGATCTGGAGCAATCGTAGAGGCATTGGATTTGGAGAGTTCGTTGGGAGGCCACTGGGGCCAATAGCCTTTCCGCATTGTAGGGTACCAATCCCCTTGGATACCTCCTCAGTCATCAAGTCAGCATCTAGGTCCTGTATATCCTGCGATTCTAGGACTGGAGGGCCCAGAGTGGATAATAGTTCTGCTGCGTCGGTCTGGGAGGAGAACAGGGAGGAGGTATAGACCCGCTCATAGTGGTCTGTGAACGCATCAGTAATCCCAGACCTATCTCGTCTCCTCGCACCGTCTGGGCAGACTATCTCCGCCACCCACCTATTCGCAATGTCGCGTTTGTCCAACCAGGCTAACAGTTTGCTAGCCTTGTCGCCAATATCGTAGACCCGACGTTGAGTGGCCCTATACTGGGCCATAGCTGCATCCTCGGCAATGCTCCTATACTCTGTTTGTTTGATACGCAATGTATGTGTGTCAACTGGAGTGTCTGATATCATGAGGCCTCGCTCAATTCAGCAGATTCAATTCTTTATTTTGCACCGGGCTTATCTTACCCCAGCCAAGATTCAGAGTTATTTCCATACTCTCACGGCGCTCTGCCCTCGCTGTCGGGCGGAGGGTGCCGACCTCTGCCACATGCTGTGGGGTTGCCCCCAGGTTAGGGACTACTGGAGGGGGGTGTGGACATTGCTATGCACTATCACGGACAGGGAGATTGACTTTGGTATCAGCCCAAGCTTATTACATTGGTTCCCCCACACCTCCAGGAATAAACTGACTAGTAAATTTATTGACCTGGGGCTGGTACTAGCCAAGCGGGAAATAACAGCTAACTGGAAGTTGCAACGGGGACCACGATTGCAGAAGTGGAGGGCGGAATTTACTAGGTGGGCAGACTGTGAGGCGGTCCATCGAACGCAGTCGGGTGACAGGGCGATGGAGTCGGCCCGAGCTTGGGGTGCGCTGGTGGAACTACTGAAAGTTGCTGACCCTGTTGAGGATGAGGCCTCTGAGGCAGAGGTCGGGCAGGTCCCGGCCTCTCCTGCATCTGCATAGGCTAGAGCGTTGAGATTGGGACATAGCACAACTGGGTGGTCGGTGGCCCTGGATTGGGACGGTCAGAGATGTGGAGTTCACGCCTTGAATGTATTACCATGTATCCTGTCAAGCAGTCATGCCGGAGGGGGGGGTGGGTGTAGGGGGGGTGGTCGGGGGGAGGGTCGTAGCAGGGGGTGGTTGTTTGAAGTTTGAATTTTGTTTGGCTGCTCCAATTTCATGGGAGTGTCTTCTGAGTGGAGACCCCGCGCCCTGCGAGTATATGATATGCCTACGGGGGGACGCCGGGTGGCGGGCCTCTAAGGGTCCTCCTGCAGGGTAGCTGGGGGGGGCAACGATTTACCCCATGTACTGTGGACTCATAACTGGGAAATTTATGCGATGGGAATTGTATATTGACATGCCCAGGTGGGGGATAGTCGTTGATTGTACTGCTTTCCGTGTGTTTAAATGGCAATAAAAATATTTAACAAAAAAAAATGAGGCCTCGCTCAAGAAGCGCGATCTCTCCCTCCATCTCCTCAAGGCGCCTCCGCTGCTCTTTCTTATGACCCGCCACTGCTGCCACTCCGTTACCCTCCCAGAGCACCACGTCAGAGTTAACTGAACCATCATTCTCAGAAAAATAATTGTTAGTAGTCTCTATCAGTTTGTCTTTAATAGCTGGCACTTTGAGAAACCAGGGGTTGAGTACCATTTCATGTTGTGTGGGGGGAGGGGTGTCACCATAATGTACTAGCAGCGGGGAATGATCCGAGATGCCCCTGGGGAGAAAGGAGATCTCGCCAAACTGGGGCAACTGGGTTGCCTTAGAAAACAGATAGTCTATACAGGACATACTACCATGCACCCTGGAGAGGAAAGTGTATTATCTAGCCCCCGGGTTGCACACCCTCCTGACGTCAATCAGGCCGAGGGCCCAAAGGAAGTCTGTCAGTAACCTCCCGGATGACTCCCCCGGTCTGGGCAGCTGTCGATCCAAGCCACCATCGAGGGCTGCGTTACAGTCACCACTCAGTAGTAGGTCGCCTCCGGTAGAGTCAGTATGTGTGAGCCGAGATCGGCCAAGGATGTGGCAGATAGAGGGAGGTCATATTAAGTGGTCTACCCTCCCACAGGCCTGACACTGTGACAAATCTTCCAAGAGGGTCATGTGTGACCGTTTGAATTTGAAATGGGAAGGTGTTGCGCATGAGGATACCGACCCCTCTAGATCCTCAAGCATATCCCGAGTGGGCCACCAATTTAAAGCCACACCTATTGAGTGCACAGTATGAGATCACTGGCGTAGCTAGGGGGGGGGGGGGGCGGTCCGCCCCAGGCGGCACTAATTTGCGGGCGGCACTGGTGGCCCGTGGCCAGTCCAGGATTTTGTTTAGGGAGTCGGGACACTGACAATGATGTACACGCCGGTCACCCACCACCCCCCACACCCACACATGCGGCTGTAACTGAGCAGCACTGCACACGTGTAGGTAAGTGCAAGCGCACATGCTTGCAAATGCTGCACCACCTAGCTTAGTGGTGGTGCAGCGCTCGGCGCTCGATGTGGATCCCAGGGCCGTCAATCTTGTAGCACGCGAAAGCGCTACCAATGACGGCCCTGGGCATTTTTTTCGGCCAGCCCCCGCGCTATACAGTAAAATAAACTAGTAACGAGCACCACCACCATGCGATCTCTTTAGTGGAGTCTTTGCAGTGAAGGGCGATTTGCAGCAGACAGTCCAGCTAATTAAGAACAGCAGCAGTCTGAGTCCGCTTCGAGATCCCCGACCGGGCCGTGAGTATTTACGATATATAGCGCTTACTATCCCTGACTAGGCGCTGAAATATGTTATTAGATAAGATTGTAGTAAAATACCTAGTCAGCCACTGCCTCATCATTCATGCCTCACGAGCCGCTCACTTCTCAATATGGAACAATAACAATATTATTACCGAAACACTATGACCTTTACTTATGAGTTAATATAATGGATTGAAAACGCTTTTTTTTCCTTCGGTCAGTTTCTCAGAGTTTTACATACACGCTAAGCACATGGTCCTTGATTTGTGACTGCTTTATCCACTACAAAACATAGCCAATGCTCTTTCTGTGCAAACTTCCATACAACACCAGATTTTCCCACATCAATGTCAAGACAAAGACAAAATCCTGCCTACTTATTTATCACTGGCAGTGTTTTACTCCTTCCACTCTTAGTCGTTTAACCACCAGCTCTTATCAGGAGTTTTGCGTTCAAACGTCCGAAGTTAAGACAAATCCCAGAATGCTACTTATTATTGATTTAACAGCCTGTACTTGCTTAAGGCGTCACACTTGAAATGGTGCCATTTAGCTGCTGTTAAGTGTTGGAGTCGTACAGCATACGTTACTTTTTTTTTGCACGTAGTTGATGTGGGATGAACGTGTTTTTTAACCTTTTCGAGGCTTGGTATTTTGGTGAAAAAAGGTCAAATACAGTGACAACCTTGATGTTGATGAGCGTTTGAAAGCATACTGGGTGAGTGCACAGTTAAGCTTTCTTACACAAGGCACACAACTAACTAAATCGACTTTTAATGCTTTTGTAAATATTACTTGTGATTTCAGTCATGGTAGAAGTTGAAAGTTCTGAAGCCTTCTTCCACAGGAGTGTATATGCTTACTCTACTCAAAGGTGTGTGAGGTAGGTAGAGTGATTATAACAGTGTTAATTGAAAGGCTGTGATAGGTCAAGTCTAAGAGGTGGGGCAACTTCACAGGAGTTAAAGTAGTGGGAAAACATGGCGTATCGTTAAATGCCGCCAGAGCGAGAGAATTGTTGGTGTAAGAAAGAACGCGAATTAAAGTTGTGTAGGTAAGAGTTTAAATGGACGCAATCTGGGGAATGGAAAGTTGGTAGCAGGAAGGAGGAGGGAGGAGCAAACTAGCTTTTAAGATTTGGGGTGTCAACGTAATGTTGAGGAAGAATAAAAAACACTGGGTAAAGAGGTTGGTTAGAGGATTTCCCAGGTTCAATTACGGGAGCATACAGCTCCGAGTTTAGAGGGAAAGCGCTGCATATAGGTTAATTTCAAACATAACATGGCGTTGTTGGTATGAAAATGGACAGTGTTGATTACAGTGATCTGAAGTCTGATTTTAATAGCAACGTTCTTTTATTTTGTAGTGAATCCCTGAAGAAGGACTTTTAACAGTCCGAAATGCATTGGGTAATATAAGAACTTGCAACCAAGGATGTTTTATGTTTTTAGGCGTGCCCGGAAAAAGGCCTGGATGGGCATATCCGCCGGCATGAGAAGTTCTTAAAACATAAGCAAATCACGTGCGAAAAGAACAATGAAAATAAAATGGAATTAAGGAAAGTTTTGGATTACATGGAGTAATTATTGCTAAAAGTGACAAAGCTATTGATATTGAATGTGTGATAATCACGACACCAGCTGTGCACCTGGATTGGAGTGCAGTATCGCTCCATTTTTGATGTTGCAATTGTTGGGAGCACGCATACAACTTAGAGTTTGAAAAAACCCAGCTAAAAAGGAATTGTTAAAACAGGAGTGCACGGCAATCTTTGACAATGAAACTTACTTTTGAACAGGCAGTACTCAAAGAGGTCGAAGCAATTGACTTCAACAACACTAAAGGGTTCCAGAACCAAACCAAAGGTGAGAGGACGGCACTCCAGCACCTAAGGAACAAACGTGAGTTAGTTATAAAACCAGTTGACAAAGGTGGGGCAATTGTCCTAATGAACTACACGATGTACAGAGAAGAATGCCTGCGGCTTCTATCAGACACAACAAGCTACGAAATACACCAGAGTGACCCGACGACACAGATTATGAAGAAAATCAAGAGCCTGGTCAGTGAGGGAATGACCTGCGATTGGATCACAAAGCATGAAGCCGAGTACCTCATTAATACAGAAGCAAGAACACCCAGGTTCTATACCCATCCTAAGATCCACAAAAACCGGATGCCTCCCCCAGGAATAACTATAGTGTCGGGCATTGGCTCAGCACTAGAACCATTATCGCAATTTTGCGATTGGTTCCTATGACCGATTGTACAGAAGTCCCCGTCGTACCTGAGGGACACGAAGGATGTCTTATGCCACCTGAGGGATTTGGAGACCAACTTCGAAGAGGATCTGTTCATAACTATGGATATCGAAGTGCTCTATACGAGCATCCCCCAAAGACGTACCTTGGAGGTGGTTGAACAAATCCTTCTGAACCAAGAATGGCCCTACATGACACCAACACACTTCATTATGGAGTGTGCTGAGCTGGCCCTCACCGAAAACTTTTTCGAGTTCGAGAACACACTATACCATCAGGTCAAGAACACGTCTATGGGCAGCACTTTTGTGGCCAGTATGGCGTGCCTGTATGTCCATCAGTTCGAGGAAGATCACATCTTCAATGCTAACCCACCAGATGAAAACATGGAAACGATACACAGATATATTCATCGTGTGGCACGGTACACCAGAGGATGCCACGACCTTTGTGGAGTGGGTTAACAGCAGAGATAACCATCTCAACTTCACCCACACCATCAAGAAGAATCATGCAATATTCCTCGATTTGGATATCACCATGACAACTGAGGGGATTTCCACTAAGGTACACATAAAACCGACGGATAGGAACAGCCTATTACTATACGAAAGCTACCATCCGAGAGCTCTACGCCAGAATCTACCAGTGGGACAGTTTCTCAGGGTACGAAGAAATTGCTCTGAGTTAGAAACATTCCAAGAACAGGCAGACAATCTTGAAACCAAACTTCTGGCGAAACATTACCCGAAAAAGATGATCAGGAGAGCCAAGAAAAGGGCTAGGAATAATAATTGGGAAGCACTGCTGAACACTACACCTAAAAAATAATCCGAACGCATGGTATGCGTGACTACGTACACCCCTGTATCAAATAAAGTTCAGAGCATCATAAAGAAAAAATGGTCGATACTGAATAGTGGACAACGACAGTGGGAACCTCCCCTCTTTGCCTACAAAAGGAGCAGGAACCTCAGGGATGACCTTGTACACTCTAAAATCTCACATGAAGAGGACAACGGCCAGAACACACTATGGAGCCAGCCAAAACCAATAGGTCATTTTCCATGTGGCAGTTGCGTGTGCTGTCCACTTACCACCACTGCAAAAGAAGTGAATATTGGCACAAACAACCCATGGAAACTAAAAAACTTCAGTAATTGCAACACTGAAAATTTGATCTACCTGCTGAACTGTCCGTGTAACCTGAAGTACATCGGTATGACAACAAGGAAAGTCAAAACACGGGTTAACAAACACCTCAGTACAATCCGCTGCAAAAAATCCAATACCAGGCTAACAAAACACTTTCTGGATGCAAATCACACTGAATCAGATCTCCGTTGGGTGGTCTTGGAGGTGATGAGGAAACAAAAAATAGACATCAGCAGACAACTGCACATCAGGGAACAACGCTGGGTATACCATTTACGTACATGGGATACAGGCCTTAATGACGAAATCCCATGGCTACAACTGGTACAATGACTCTAATACAGGACTATTATACAACAATGATAAATTCAAGTACCATCATGCCCAAGTAGGAACCTACACTTGCACTAAACACACACCTTACTCTGCACGCCAAACAGTCACGCCATACATACATGTCTAACTTTATATAGACACCACCCGTGTATTAGAAAACCGCCAACACCACACGTGGGACATTGACATTTAGCACTGCTTATGGAAATACAACCAATGGTGAAATGCCTGCCTTTCCGGAAGCACTGCACTTTGTAATATTAGTTGGGCCGTCCCCTTTCCATTATTGACCTTTTTGCAATATTAGGCAATAATGAATGGAACCCTGTGACACTTTAAAATGCCTCATTAAGAAATGCACGTGCACTATAATATATACGCATGCACGCGTAATAAGAGTCACTACGTGGAGGCGGCACAGGAGGGAAATGCCCTCAAACAGGCAACCAGGCAGCCTTCTAGCGATACACCGGATACAAGCACTTCAGTGTCTTGATTGAAGCACCTGCTAATAGTAGTTGGGCCTTTCTACTAATGGGCCTTCTGCGATAATTGGCAATTGTGTAGGGACCCGTTTTGATACTTAGTAATGTACGTACTTTATAGTGCAAGCGCGCGGAATAGAGTCCATGCGCACATGCACCAACATCTCACTCACAACTAAGTACGCATGCGTGAGAACGCATCCACTGTTGTGGAGGCGGAGCTGGCACAGAAGGTAAACGCCCTCAATCAGGCAAACAGGCAACCTTCCAACGATACACTGGATCCCGCTCAGGTGCCACCAATAGCCTAATAATCACCAAGCAATTAGGCATTGAAGGAGAGTGTAAAAACCAGCTCCTCTCCCACCATCACTCACCGACGGGGATGTGTATAGGTGACACGGCTGGAAGCGCTGAAGATGACAGTAAGAGTGTGTATGTTTACGGACGGATGAAAGAGCGTACTTTTACGCTGTCGGTGCTATTCCACCCCGCCCACGAGGAATGCACCGTTTTAAACATTTTTTTTTAACAAAAATTCAAAGATATGTAATTACGTGTATGCTTCTCTTTCCCCTTCATGGACCAGTTCCATCAAAACCAGGCCATGACCCTTTGTCTTTTTTTACAGAATGTCACAGTAGGCTCTTCCACCCTCGAGCTCCCATGGAGTAAATAGGATAGTGTTCTAGGGTAAGCGGCGTGAGACATGTTTTTCTCTCCTTATAAGTGTTAATGCATATGAATGACATGTGTTTTTCTCTTATAGACCACCACGCGTGCTCCTTAAGTGTGATGATGTATGTAATGCAACATTACAATCGGGATACTTACACTTCCAGTATGTGTTTCTTGTTTTCTTTTTCCTACAGGTTACTGGCGCAAGTACTATACTAGCAGGGTGTTTGATCCCTACAACCCCCAGTCTTTCAGTGGTTGATCCTTTATACTGTAGGTAAAAGGAGGAGCCCTCCAACAACACATTGGTCCTGACGAATGCTATGTACCCACTGGGGACCCTAAAGCAGAAACATGTTGACCATACCTAGCACGGTGAAGGGATAATTCGTTCCCAAATCACCGCTCACTTCTTTTAATACCATGCAGTTGTACCTTTAATTAAATTAGTTTATTAACAACTGAAATGGTTTTTAGATCACTTTTTCACTAATTCACGGGCCACCACTTAGTTATAGAAGTGCATCCCTGTCTCCAAGTGTATGCCCTCCCTCCATCAAACGAAGTTTTTGGAGGGTGAGGACGGCCTATGATGAAGCATGACACCAGGTGGTGTTTGAGGCCAGTCCTTCACTTTTTGTGAGATGCCCCCAGTGGTCGCGCATCTCTAAAAATCCTGTAGGAATCCCAATTAGGGACATCCCCATTTGTGTTTACATGTTGTATTGGAGGCTGGCTAGTCCCTACGCCCTGTGCCTCTAGTTCCCATCCCTAGCTAATAACTAGGGCTAGTGTGTGTGACTTTCTTGTAGTAATACTACGTCCGGGGCATGTCTTTTCAGATATTGCAACACAATTCCCCGCTTAATTCGGTCCCCTAGGCCATTTACATTCCAAGAGAGTATTTAAACGGCTCTTGGATGGAACTGTATCATAATCATCCCCCGTTGAGACTCAAAACAAGGGGCCACCACACAGAGGGGGTCCTGAAACTACCAGGACGCAAATCAACATTGCCACCTCCACCCAGCGACCACGTGATAGACCACTTCAACTCGCTCCGAGAAGAGCCATGACCAGCCATGATATAAATTATAAGTGTACTAAGCAAAGCACCAAATATAGAGCTGCATCTAACAAACAAACACAAACTATAACTAATCCCTTCATGACAGCCCGGATCCCTCCCCCATCCTGCCTCCCTGCAACGTGGACTTAGAACTGCCCACCCCCCCAATTGTGCAGAGTGCCTGTGTACCCTAAACCAAAAAACTTAAAGAAGTGGAAACATTACACAGCCGGAGCTTCTCAACTCGAGGGCCCAGGTCCCCCCACATGCTCAGCTATTCGAGCCCATACTGAAACATATATTTAACCTTACATTGTCACAACAGAATAACATAAGTGGCATCTGTAAATAGTCCTGATCACCACTGGCGCACCACTACCGTGTTACATAGTATAGTCACCCATACTCTGAACAGGTCAGCCTTCACTTGCCACCCCAACGATGCAAACCTCAGCACCATAGACTGTGGAGATTGTGGCAGACAGTCATCTTGGACTGTCAACTTCAGCGGTCAAAAAAGAAAGCTTCCTCTCACGCAGACCATTCCCGACGTCCATCTTATCTGGGTAAGCGGCCAGTAGAAGTGTGTTTCCGAGCGTCGGAGGATCTCCAGCCATCCAGCCAGTCCTCTGAAGTCTGAAAAAACAAGGTCTTTCCATCCGCCTGTACCCGTAGCTGAGCCGGAAACAGCACTGCATATTTCACATTCTGGTCACTGAGTGCCTTTTTTACATCCAGAAGTGACCTGTGCATCCTCTGTACTTTGAGTGTGAATACTGGAAAGAAGGTAATTATAGCGCTTTCAAATTTGAGAGGGGGGGCAGCGTGCGCCGTTTGAAGGATGATGTTTTGGTCGCAAAAATTCAAAATCCTCGCTAGGATGGGACGTGGGGGGCGCCCGGCTTCGGAGGACATCCCAGCACTCTGTGGGCCCACTCCACTGAGAAATATTGCGTCAAGATTCGGGGCTGGAGATGGGTCTGCCTTTTCAGGACCCCCCGAAATAAGAATTGTTCTTTCTCGCGCGCCCTTCATAGTCTTCCAGCTTGGCCTCTAGTTCCAGAGTTTGCGTTTGTAACTGTTTGACCGATTATTCAAGTGAGGTCGTGAAATTTTGGAGCGTTGCGACCGACTTCTCAGTCGACTTGACCCTGTCACCCAGATTGCGCAGGTCAGCATGCATGAGGGTGACCTCGGCCATCACCGTGATGAATTTTTGCTCCAGCATGGATTGAACACCTTGTATGGCTGCCATTACATCAAGCAAAGTAGGGGTTGCATCGTCGACTTGTTGCTTGGTCTCGTGCTCCCCGCTCCGGTCCTCCGCCGCACCCACCTTGGAGTTGGCAAATTTCGCTAGCTTCAGCATGTGGGCCTGTTTAGTTCCCTTCGCTGTGGCCATGGTTGCAACGGCACCCTCAGTGGTTCCGCACAGTGGCTCGTAGACACCAGAGTCTAATGGCGGGGGTGCTAGGGGCCTCTAAAAGGCCTGTAGAAGCGTCGGTGTCTTATGGCCCAGTACCGTATGCAGACGGTCTTTTGTGACCCGGGGTGTTTAGGCCCAAAGGTAGAGCTGTGGTGGGGGCCCCCCCAGCAGATCCCGGAGCCGGACCGTGGGCAAACGATGTAAGGCTGCCGATGTCCCCAAGTTGTCTAGGCCGCCTCCACACTGTCCCCGATAGAAGCGAAGCGGGCTCCCGGATCCTGCACCCTCAAGCGTGCGGTGTTGTGGGGGAGGGGAGGGCAGCAACAAGAACGAAAGCATGCTGTGCCTCCTCCGTTTCCTAGTTTTATTAATTTTGCCCCCTTAGTAACTGTTAAGTGCTCGTTCTGGGGAACCCCTGCCACCCGGTGTGTCAGGACGCTGGGAAGAATAACTGCGCTCTCCCCTTTGTACAGCGAGAGTCAGCCCTGGTATCGGGGGAGGCCCACGGCAGCCGGCATGTATAGGGTGGGGCCCGCCTGATTGCGAAGGCTTACCGGTCGGTTTTGGTGTTGCGCTCCAAGCCCCCACTGGAGGGCCGTGGCAGTAGAGTGGAGGAAGCAGCGGTCCCGCACCCACGGAGATCGGCAGTGCCGAAATGTCACAGCGCTGGGACGAGGTCCGGAGCTCGGAGGCCAGGAGATCGAAGGGGTGCCGGGTGGTGCCAGCGCTGACGGGGCCTCTCATGTCTCTGTAACACAGCGAGGCGCCGGCCTTGATATCTTCGCTCGTTGACGTCAGAGATGGTCTGTTTCTGGACCGGCTATGCCAGGGGCAATCAGGATTCCGGGACTGACAATTTTAACAGGCAACTACGGATATTTTACCGGATGTGGGGGGATCTAGCGGACTGTCGAACTGAGCTCTACTCTTTAGCGGCCATCTTGCGTGCCGGCTGGCCACGCCCCCCAAAAAATTCGATTAGTTTAAATAAAGTGTCCGAGTCCTTATGGAGACTACTGAACCGGTTATAAAGATTGATTAACCTCAAGTGCGTGTTCCCTTTTGATGAGATAATATCAAGGCCTAGAACTTCCTGTGATTCTATATTTAGCCGTTTTATTTTACAACTCAAAGTTGTCTTAACCCAAAGTTAAGGGTAAAGAGGTTGGTTAGAGGATTTCCCAGGTTCAATTACGGGAGCATACAGCTCCGAGTTTAGAGGGAAAGCGCTGCATATAGGTTAATTTCAAACATAACATGGCGTTGTTGGTATGAAAATGGACAGTGTTGATTACAGTGATCTGAAGTCTGATTTTAATAGCAACGTTCTTTTATTTTGTAGTGAATCCCTGAAGAAGGACTTTTAACAGTCCGAAATGCATTGGGTAATATAAGAACTTGCAACCAAGGATGTTTTATGTTTTTAGGCGTGCCCGGAAAAAGGCCTGGATGGGCATATCCGCCGGCATGAGAAGTTCTTAAAACATAAGCAAATCACGTGCGAAAAGAACAATGAAAATAAAATGGAATTAAGGAAAGTTTTGGATTACATGGAGTAATTATTGCTAAAAGTGACAAAGCTATTGATATTGAATGTGTGATAATCACGACACCAGCTGTGCACCTGGATTGGAGTGCAGTATCGCTCCATTTTTGATGTTGCAATTGTTGGGAGCACGCATACAACTTAGAGTTTGAAAAAACCCAGCTAAAAAGGAATTGTTAAAACAGGAGTGCACGGCAATCTTTGACAATGAAACTTACTTTTGAACAGGCAGTACTCAAAGAGGTCGAAGCAATTGACTTCAACAACACTAAAGGGTTCCAGAACCAAACCAAAGGTGAGAGGACGGCACTCCAGCACCTAAGGAACAAACGTGAGTTAGTTATAAAACCAGTTGACAAAGGTGGGGCAATTGTCCTAATGAACTACACGATGTACAGAGAAGAATGCCTGCGGCTTCTATCGGACACAACAAGCTACGAAATACACCAGAGTGACCCGACGACACAGATTATGAAGAAAATCAAGAGCCTGGTCAGTGAGGGAATGACCTGCGATTGGATCACAAAGCATGAAGCCGAGTACCTCATTAATACAGAAGCAAGAACACCCAGGTTCTATACCCATCCTAAGATCCACAAAAACCGGATGCCTCCCCCAGGAATAACTATAGTGTCGGGCATTGGCTCAGCACTAGAACCATTATCGCAATTTTGCGATTGGTTCCTATGACCGATTGTACAGAAGTCCCCGTCGTACCTGAGGGACACGAAGGATGTCTTATGCCACCTGAGGGATTTGGAGACCAACTTCGAAGAGGATCTGTTCATAACTATGGATATCGAAGTGCTCTATACGAGCATCCCCCAAAGACGTACCTTGGAGGTGGTTGAACAAATCCTTCTGAACCAAGAATGGCCCTACATGACACCAACACACTTCATTATGGAGTGTGCTGAGCTGGCCCTCACCGAAAACTTTTTCGAGTTCGAGAACACACTATACCATCAGGTCAAGGACACGTCTATGGGCAGCACTTTTGTGGCCAGTATGGCGTGCCTGTATGTCCATCAGTTCGAGGAAGATCACATCTTCAATGCTAACCCACCAGATGAAAACATGGAAACGATACATAGATATATTCATCGTGTGGCACGGTACACCAGAGGATGCCACGACCTTTGTGGAGTGGGTTAACAGCAGAGATAACCATCTCAACTTCACCCACACCATCAAGAAGAATCATGCAATATTCCTCGATTTGGATATCACCATGACAACTGAGGGGATTTCCACTAAGGTACACATAAAACCGACGGATAGGAACAGCCTATTACTATACGAAAGCTACCATCCGAGAGCTCTACGCCAGAATCTACCAGTGGGACAGTTTCTCAGGGTACGAAGAAATTGCTCTGAGTTAGAAACATTCCAAGAACAGGCAGACAATCTTGAAACCAAACTTCTGGCGAAACATTACCCGAAAAAGATGATCAGGAGAGCCAAGAAAAGGGCTAGGAATAATAATTGGGAAGCACTGCTGAACACTACACCTAAAAAATAATCCGAACGCATGGTATGCGTGACTACGTACACCCCTGTATCAAATAAAGTTCAGAGCATCATAAAGAAAAAATGGTCGATACTGAATAGTGGACAACGACAGTGGGAACCTCCCCTCTTTGCCTACAAAAGGAGCAGGAACCTCAGGGATGACCTTGTACACTCTAAAATCTCACATGAAGAGGACAACGGCCAGAACACACTATGGAGCCAGCCAAAACCAATAGGTCATTTTCCATGTGGCAGTTGCGTGTGCTGTCCACTTACCACCACTACAAAAGAAGTGAATATTGGCACAAACAACCCATGGAAACTAAAAAACTTCAGTAATTGCAACACTGAAAATTTGATCTACCTGCTGAACTGTCCGTGTAACCTGAAGTACATCGGTATGACAACAAGGAAAGTCAAAACACGGGTTAACAAACACCTCAGTACAATCCGCTGCAAAAAATCCAATACCAGGCTAACAAAACACTTTCTGGATGCAAATCACACTGAATCAGATCTCCGTTGGGTGGTCTTGGAGGTGATGAGGAAACAAAAAATAGACATCAGCAGACAACTGCACATCAGGGAACAACGCTGGGTATACCATTTACGTACATGGGATACAGGCCTTAATGACGAAATCCCATGGCTACAACTGGTACAATGACTCTAATACAGGACTATTATACAACAATGATAAATTCAAGTACCATCATGCCCAAGTAGGAACCTACACTTGCACTAAACACACACCTTACTCTGCACGCCAAACAGTCACGCCATACATACATGTCTAACTTTATATAGACACCACCCGTGTATTAGAAAACCGCCAACACCACACGTGGGACATTGACATTTAGCACTGCTTATGGAAATACAACCAATGGTGAAATGCCTGCCTTTCCGGAAGCACTGCACTTTGTAATATTAGTTGGGCCGTCCCCTTTCCATTATTGACCTTTTTGCAATATTAGGCAATAATGAATGGAACCCTGTGACACTTTAAAATGCCTCATTAAGAAATGCACGTGCACTATAATATATACGCATGCACGCGTAATAAGAGTCACTACGTGGAGGCGGCACAGGAGGGAAATGCCCTCAAACAGGCAACCAGGCAGCCTTCTAGCGATACACCGGATACAAGCACTTCAGTGTCTTGATTGAAGCACCTGCTAATAGTAGTTGGGCCTTTCTACTAATGGGCCTTCTGCGATAATTGGCAATTGTGTAGGGACTTGTTTTGATACTTAGTAATGTACGTACTTTATAGTGCAAGCGCGCGGAATAGAGTCCATGCGCACATGCACCAACATCTCACTCACAACTAAGTACGCATGCGTGAGAACGCATCCACTGTTGTGGAGGCGGAGCTGGCACAGAAGGTAAACGCCCTCAATCAGGCAAACAGGCAACCTTCCAACGATACACTGGATCCCGCTCAGGTGCCACCAATAGCCTAATAATCACCAAGCAATTAGGCATTGAAGGAGAGTGTAAAAACCAGCTCCTCTCCCACCATCACTCACCGACGGGGATGTGTATAGGTGACACGGCTGGAAGCGCTGAAGATGACAGTAAGAGTGTGTATGTTTACGGACGGATGAAAGAGCGTACTTTTACGCTGTCGGTGCTATTCCACCCCGCCCACGAGGAATGCACCGTTTTAAACATTTTTTTTTAACAAAAATTCAAAGATATGTAATTACGTGTATGCTTCTCTTTCCCCTTCATGGACCAGTTCCATCAAAACCAGGCCATGACCCTTTGTCTTTTTTTACAGAATGTCACAGTAGGCTCTTCCACCCTCGAGCTCCCATGGAGTAAATAGGATAGTGTTCTAGGGTAAGCGGCGTGAGACATGTTTTTCTCTCCTTATAAGTGTTAATGCATATGAATGACATGTGTTTTTCTCTTATAGACCACCACGCGTGCTCCTTAAGTGTGATGATGTATGTAATGCAACATTACAATCGGGATACTTACACTTCCAGTATGTGTTTCTTGTTTTCTTTTTCCTACAGGTTACTGGCGCAAGTACTATACTAGCAGGGTGTTTGATCCCTACAACCCCCAGTCTTTCAGTGGTTGATCCTTTATACTGTAGGTAAAAGGAGGAGCCCTCCAACAACACATTGGTCCTGACGAATGCTATGTACCCACTGGGGACCCTAAAGCAGAAACATGTTGACCATACCTAGCACGGTGAAGGGATAATTCGTTCCCAAATCACCGCTCACTTCTTTTAATACCATGCAGTTGTACCTTTAATTAAATTAGTTTATTAACAACTGCAATGGTTTTTAGATCACTTTTTCACTAATTCACGGGCCACCACTTAGTTATAGAAGTGCATCCCTGTCTCAAAGTGTATGCCCTCCCTCCATCAAACGAAGTTTTTGGAGGGTGAGGACGGCCTATGATGAAGCATGACACCAGGTGGTGTTTGAGGCCAGTCCTTCACTTTTTGTGAGATGCCCCCAGTGGTCGCGCATCTCTAAAAATCCTGTAGGAATCCCAATTAGGGACATCCCCATTTGTGTTTACATGTTGTATTGGAGGCTGGCTAGTCCCTACGCCCTGTGCCTCTAGTTCCCATCCCTAGCTAATAACTAGGGCTAGTGTGTGTGACTTTCTTGTAGTAATACTACGTCCGGGGCATGTCTTTTCAGATATTGCAACACAATTCCCCGCTTAATTCGGTCCCCTAGGCCATTTACATTCCAAGAGAGTATTTAAACGGCTCTTGGATGGAACTGTATCATAATCATCCCCCGTTGAGACTCAAAACAAGGGGCCACCACACAGAGGGGGTCCTGAAACTACCAGGACGCAAATCAACATTGCCACCTCCACCCAGCGACCACGTGATAGACCACTTCAACTCGCTCCGAGAAGAGCCATGACCAGCCATGATATAAATTATAAGTGTACTAAGCAAAGCACCAAATATAGAGCTGCATCTAACAAACAAACACAAACTATAACTAATCCCTTCATGACAGCCCGGATCCCTCCCCCATCCTGCCTCCCTGCAACGTGGACTTAGAACTGCCCACCCCCCCAATTGTGCAGAGTGCCTGTGTACCCTAAACCAAAAAACTTAAAGAAGTGGAAACATTACACAGCCGGAGCTTCTCAACTCGAGGGCCCAGGTCCCCCCACATGCTCAGCTATTCGAGCCCATACTGAAACATATATTTAACCTTACATTGTCACAACAGAATAACATAAGTGGCATCTGTAAATAGTCCTGATCACCACTGGCGCACCACTACCGTGTTACATAGTATAGTCACCCATACTCTGAACAGGTCAGCCTTCACTTGCCACCCCAACGATGCAAACCTCAGCACCATAGACTGTGGAGATTGTGGCAGACAGTCATCTTGGACTGTCAACTTCAGCGGTCAAAAAAGAAAGCTTCCTCTCACGCAGACCATTCCCGACGTCCATCTTATCTGGGTAAGCGGCCAGTAGAAGTGTGTTTCCGAGCGTCGGAGGATCTCCAGCCATCCAGCCAGTCCTCTGAAGTCTGAAAAAACAAGGTCTTTCCATCCGCCTGTACCCGTAGCTGAGCCGGAAACAGCACTGCATATTTCACATTCTGGTCACTGAGTGCCTTTTTTACATCCAGAAGTGACCTGTGCATCCTCTGTACTTTGAGTGTGAATACTGGAAAGAAGGTAATTATAGCGCTTTCAAATTTGAGAGGGGGGGCAGCGTGCGCCGTTTGAAGGATGATGTTTTGGTCGCAAAAATTCAAAATCCTCGCTAGGATGGGACGTGGGGGGCGCCCGGCTTCGGAGGACATCCCAGCACTCTGTGGGCCCACTCCACTGAGAAATATTGCGTCAAGATTCGGGGCTGGAGATGGGTCTGCCTTTTCAGGACCCCCCGAAATAAGAATTGTTCTTTCTCGCGCGCCCTTCATAGTCTTCCAGCTTGGCCTCTAGTTCCAGAGTTTGCGTTTGTAACTGTTTGACCGATTATTCAAGTGAGGTCGTGAAATTTTGGAGCGTTGCGACCGACTTCTCAGTCGACTTGACCCTGTCACCCAGATTGCGCAGGTCAGCATGCATGAGGGTGACCTCGGCCATCACCGTGATGAATTTTTGCTCCAGCATGGATTGAACACCTTGTATGGCTGCCATTACATCAAGCAAAGTAGGGGTTGCATCGTCGACTTGTTGCTTGGTCTCGTGCTCCCCGCTCCGGTCCTCCGCCGCACCCACCTTGGAGTTGGCAAATTTCGCTAGCTTCAGCATGTGGGCCTGTTTAGTTCCCTTCGCTGTGGCCATGGTTGCAACGGCACCCTCAGTGGTTCCGCACAGTGGCTCGTAGACACCAGAGTCTAATGGCGGGGGTGCTAGGGGCCTCTAAAAGGCCTGTAGAAGCGTCGGTGTCTTATGGCCCAGTACCGTATGCAGACGGTCTTTTGTGACCCGGGGTGTTTAGGCCCAAAGGTAGAGCTGTGGTGGGGGCCCCCCCAGCAGATCCCGGAGCCGGACCGTGGGCAAACGATGTAAGGCTGCCGATGTCCCCAAGATGTCTAGGCCGCCTCCACACTGTCCCCGATAGAAGCGAAGCGGGCTCCCGGATCCTGCACCCTCAAGCGTGCGGTGTTGTGGGGGAGGGGAGGGCAGCAACAAGAACGAAAGCATGCTGTGCCTCCTCCGTTTCCTAGTTTTATTAATTTTGCCCCCTTAGTAACTGTTAAGTGCTCGTTCTGGGGAACCCCTGCCACCCGGTGTGTCAGGACGCTGGGAAGAATAACTGCGCTCTCCCCTTTGTACAGCGAGAGTCAGCCCTGGTATCGGGGGAGGCCCACGGCAGCCGGCATGTATAGGGTGGGGCCCGCCTGATTGCGAAGGCTTACCGGTCGGTTTTGGTGTTGCGCTCCAAGCCCCCACTGGAGGGCCGTGGCAGTAGAGTGGAGGAAGCAGCGGTCCCGCACCCACGGAGATCGGCAGTGCCGAAATGTCACAGCGCTGGGACGAGGTCCGGAGCTCGGAGGCCAGGAGATCGAAGGGGTGCCGGGTGGTGCCAGCGCTGACGGGGCCTCTCATGTCTCTGTAACACAGCGAGGCGCCGGCCTTGATATCTTCGCTCGTTGACGTCAGAGATGGTCTGTTTCTGGACCGGCTATGCCAGGGGCAATCAGGATTCCGGGACTGACAATTTTAACAGGCAACTACGGATATTTTACCGGATGTGGGGGGATCTAGCGGACTGTCGAACTGAGCTCTACTCTTTAGCGGCCATCTTGCGTGCCGGCTGGCCACGCCCCCCAAAAAATTCGATTAGTTTAAATAAAGTGTCCGAGTCCTTATGGAGACTACTGAACCGGTTATAAAGATTGATTAACCTCAAGTGCGTGTTCCCTTTTGATGAGATAATATCAAGGCCTAGAACTTCCTGTGATTCTATATTTAGCCGTTTTATTTTACAACTCAAAGTTGTCTTAACCCAAAGTTAAGGGTAAAGAGGTTGGTTAGAGGATTTCCCAGGTTCAATTACGGGAGCATACAGCTCCGAGTTTAGAGGGAAAGCGCTGCATATAGGTTAATTTCAAACATAACATGGCGTTGTTGGTATGAAAATGGACAGTGTTGATTACAGTGATCTGAAGTCTGATTTTAATAGCAACGTTCTTTTATTTTGTAGTGAATCCCTGAAGAAGGACTTTTAACAGTCCGAAATGCATTGGGTAATATAAGAACTTGCAACCAAGGATGTTTTATGTTTTTAGGCGTGCCCGGAAAAAGGCCTGGATGGGCATATCCGCCGGCATGAGAAGTTCTTAAAACATAAGCAAATCACGTGCGAAAAGAACAATGAAAATAAAATGGAATTAAGGAAAGTTTTGGATTACATGGAGTAATTATTGCTAAAAGTGACAAAGCTATTGATATTGAATGTGTGATAATCACGACACCAGCTGTGCACCTGGATTGGAGTGCAGTATCGCTCCATTTTTGATGTTGCAATTGTTGGGAGCACGCATACAACTTAGAGTTTGAAAAAACCCAGCTAAAAAGGAATTGTTAAAACAGGAGTGCACGGCAATCTTTGACAATGAAACTTACTTTTGAACAGGCAGTACTCAAAGAGGTCGAAGCAATTGACTTCAACAACACTAAAGGGTTCCAGAACCAAACCAAAGGTGAGAGGACGGCACTCCAGCACCTAAGGAACAAACGTGAGTTAGTTATAAAACCAGTTGACAAAGGTGGGGCAATTGTCCTAATGAACTACACGATGTACAGAGAAGAATGCCTGCGGCTTCTATCGGACACAACAAGCTACGAAATACACCAGAGTGACCCGACGACACAGATTATGAAGAAAATCAAGAGCCTGGTCAGTGAGGGAATGACCTGCGATTGGATCACAAAGCATGAAGCCGAGTACCTCATTAATACAGAAGCAAGAACACCCAGGTTCTATACCCATCCTAAGATCCACAAAAACCGGATGCCTCCCCCAGGAATAACTATAGTGTCGGGCATTGGCTCAGCACTAGAACCATTATCGCAATTTTGCGATTGGTTCCTATGACCGATTGTACAGAAGTCCCCGTCGTACCTGAGGGACACGAAGGATGTCTTATGCCACCTGAGGGATTTGGAGACCAACTTCGAAGAGGATCTGTTCATAACTATGGATATCGAAGTGCTCTATACGAGCATCCCCCAAAGACGTACCTTGGAGGTGGTTGAACAAATCCTTCTGAACCAAGAATGGCCCTACATGACACCAACACACTTCATTATGGAGTGTGCTGAGCTGGCCCTCACCGAAAACTTTTTCGAGTTCGAGAACACACTATACCATCAGGTCAAGGACACGTCTATGGGCAGCACTTTTGTGGCCAGTATGGCGTGCCTGTATGTCCATCAGTTCGAGGAAGATCACATCTTCAATGCTAACCCACCAGATGAAAACATGGAAACGATACATAGATATATTCATCGTGTGGCACGGTACACCAGAGGATGCCACGACCTTTGTGGAGTGGGTTAACAGCAGAGATAACCATCTCAACTTCACCCACACCATCAAGAAGAATCATGCAATATTCCTCGATTTGGATATCACCATGACAACTGAGGGGATTTCCACTAAGGTACACATAAAACCGACGGATAGGAACAGCCTATTACTATACGAAAGCTACCATCCGAGAGCTCTACGCCAGAATCTACCAGTGGGACAGTTTCTCAGGGTACGAAGAAATTGCTCTGAGTTAGAAACATTCCAAGAACAGGCAGACAATCTTGAAACCAAACTTCTGGCGAAACATTACCCGAAAAAGATGATCAGGAGAGCCAAGAAAAGGGCTAGGAATAATAATTGGGAAGCACTGCTGAACACTACACCTAAAAAATAATCCGAACGCATGGTATGCGTGACTACGTACACCCCTGTATCAAATAAAGTTCAGAGCATCATAAAGAAAAAATGGTCGATACTGAATAGTGGACAACGACAGTGGGAACCTCCCCTCTTTGCCTACAAAAGGAGCAGGAACCTCAGGGATGACCTTGTACACTCTAAAATCTCACATGAAGAGGACAACGGCCAGAACACACTATGGAGCCAGCCAAAACCAATAGGTCATTTTCCATGTGGCAGTTGCGTGTGCTGTCCACTTACCACCACTACAAAAGAAGTGAATATTGGCACAAACAACCCATGGAAACTAAAAAACTTCAGTAATTGCAACACTGAAAATTTGATCTACCTGCTGAACTGTCCGTGTAACCTGAAGTACATCGGTATGACAACAAGGAAAGTCAAAACACGGGTTAACAAACACCTCAGTACAATCCGCTGCAAAAAATCCAATACCAGGCTAACAAAACACTTTCTGGATGCAAATCACACTGAATCAGATCTCCGTTGGGTGGTCTTGGAGGTGATGAGGAAACAAAAAATAGACATCAGCAGACAACTGCACACCAGGGAACAACGCTGGGTATACCATTTACGTACATGGGATACAGGCCTTAATGACGAAATCCCATGGCTACAACTGGTACAATGACTCTAATACAGGACTATTATACAACAATGATAAATTCAAGTACCATCATGCCCAAGTAGGAACCTACACTTGCACTAAACACACACCTTACTCTGCACGCCAAACAGTCACGCCATACATACATGTCTAACTTTATATAGACACCACCCGTGTATTAGAAAACCGCCAACACCACACGTGGGACATTGACATTTAGCACTGCTTATGGAAATACAACCAATGGTGAAATGCCTGCCTTTCCGGAAGCACTGCACTTTGTAATATTAGTTGGGCCGTCCCCTTTCCATTATTGACCTTTTTGCAATATTAGGCAATAATGAATGGAACCCTGTGACACTTTAAAATGCCTCATTAAGAAATGCACGTGCACTATAATATATACGCATGCACGCGTAATAAGAGTCACTACGTGGAGGCGGCACAGGAGGGAAATGCCCTCAAACAGGCAACCAGGCAGCCTTCTAGCGATACACCGGATACAAGCACTTCAGTGTCTTGATTGAAGCACCTGCTAATAGTAGTTGGGCCTTTCTACTAATGGGCCTTCTGCGATAATTGGCAATTGTGTAGGGACTTGTTTTGATACTTAGTAATGTACGTACTTTATAGTGCAAGCGCGCGGAATAGAGTCCATGCGCACATGCACCAACATCTCACTCACAACTAAGTACGCATGCGTGAGAACGCATCCACTGTTGTGGAGGCGGAGCTGGCACAGAAGGTAAACGCCCTCAATCAGGCAAACAGGCAACCTTCCAACGATACACTGGATCCCGCTCAGGTGCCACCAATAGCCTAATAATCACCAAGCAATTAGGCATTGAAGGAGAGTGTAAAAACCAGCTCCTCTCCCACCATCACTCACCGACGGGGATGTGTATAGGTGACACGGCTGGAAGCGCTGAAGATGACAGTAAGAGTGTGTATGTTTACGGACGGATGAAAGAGCGTACTTTTACGCTGTCGGTGCTATTCCACCCCGCCCACGAGGAATGCACCGTTTTAAACATTTTTTTTTAACAAAAATTCAAAGATATGTAATTACGTGTATGCTTCTCTTTCCCCTTCATGGACCAGTTCCATCAAAACCAGGCCATGACCCTTTGTCTTTTTTTACAGAATGTCACAGTAGGCTCTTCCACCCTCGAGCTCCCATGGAGTAAATAGGATAGTGTTCTAGGGTAAGCGGCGTGAGACATGTTTTTCTCTCCTTATAAGTGTTAATGCATATGAATGACATGTGTTTTTCTCTTATAGACCACCACGCGTGCTCCTTAAGTGTGATGATGTATGTAATGCAACATTACAATCGGGATACTTACACTTCCAGTATGTGTTTCTTGTTTTCTTTTTCCTACAGGTTACTGGCGCAAGTACTATACTAGCAGGGTGTTTGATCCCTACAACCCCCAGTCTTTCAGTGGTTGATCCTTTATACTGTAGGTAAAAGGAGGAGCCCTCCAACAACACATTGGTCCTGACGAATGCTATGTACCCACTGGGGACCCTAAAGCAGAAACATGTTGACCATACCTAGCACGGTGAAGGGATAATTCGTTCCCAAATCACCGCTCACTTCTTTTAATACCATGCAGTTGTACCTTTAATTAAATTAGTTTATTAACAACTGCAATGGTTTTTAGATCACTTTTTCACTAATTCACGGGCCACCACTTAGTTATAGAAGTGCATCCCTGTCTCAAAGTTTATGCCCTCCCTCCATCAAACGAAGTTTTTGGAGGGTGAGGACGGCCTATGATGAAGCATGACACCAGGTGGTGTTTGAGGCCAGTCCTTCACTTTTTGTGAGATGCCCCCAGTGGTCGCGCATCTCTAAAAATCCTGTAGGAATCCCAATTAGGGACATCCCCATTTGTGTTTACATGTTGTATTGGAGGCTGGCTAGTCCCTACGCCCTGTGCCTCTAGTTCCCATCCCTAGCTAATAACTAGGGCTAGTGTGTGTGACTTTCTTGTAGTAATACTACGTCCGGGGCATGTCTTTTCAGATATTGCAACACAATTCCCCGCTTAATTCGGTCCCCTAGGCCATTTACATTCCAAGAGAGTATTTAAACGGCTCTTGGATGGAACTGTATCATAATCATCCCCCGTTGAGACTCAAAACAAGGGGCCACCACACAGAGGGGGTCCTGAAACTACCAGGACGCAAATCAACATTGCCACCTCCACCCAGCGACCACGTGATAGACCACTTCAACTCGCTCCGAGAAGAGCCATGACCAGCCATGATATAAATTATAAGTGTACTAAGCAAAGCACCAAATATAGAGCTGCATCTAACAAACAAACACAAACTATAACTAATCCCTTCATGACAGCCCGGATCCCTCCCCCATCCTGCCTCCCTGCAACGTGGACTTAGAACTGCCCACCCCCCCAATTGTGCAGAGTGCCTGTGTACCCTAAACCAAAAAACTTAAAGAAGTGGAAACATTACACAGCCGGAGCTTCTCAACTCGAGGGCCCAGGTCCCCCCACATGCTCAGCTATTCGAGCCCATACTGAAACATATATTTAACCTTACATTGTCACAACAGAATAACATAAGTGGCATCTGTAAATAGTCCTGATCACCACTGGCGCACCACTACCGTGTTACATAGTATAGTCACCCATACTCTGAACAGGTCAGCCTTCACTTGCCACCCCAACGATGCAAACCTCAGCACCATAGACTGTGGAGATTGTGGCAGACAGTCATCTTGGACTGTCAACTTCAGCGGTCAAAAAAGAAAGCTTCCTCTCACGCAGACCATTCCCGACGTCCATCTTATCTGGGTAAGCGGCCAGTAGAAGTGTGTTTCCGAGCGTCGGAGGATCTCCAGCCATCCAGCCAGTCCTCTGAAGTCTGAAAAAACAAGGTCTTTCCATCCGCCTGTACCCGTAGCTGAGCCGGAAACAGCACTGCATATTTCACATTCTGGTCACTGAGTGCCTTTTTTACATCCAGAAGTGACCTGTGCATCCTCTGTACTTTGAGTGTGAATACTGGAAAGAAGGTAATTATAGCGCTTTCAAATTTGAGAGGGGGGGCAGCGTGCGCCGTTTGAAGGATGATGTTTTGGTCGCAAAAATTCAAAATCCTCGCTAGGATGGGACGTGGGGGGCGCCCGGCTTCGGAGGACATCCCAGCACTCTGTGGGCCCACTCCACTGAGAAATATTGCGTCAAGATTCGGGGCTGGAGATGGGTCTGCCTTTTCAGGACCCCCCGAAATAAGAATTGTTCTTTCTCGCGCGCCCTTCATAGTCTTCCAGCTTGGCCTCTAGTTCCAGAGTTTGCGTTTGTAACTGTTTGACCGATTATTCAAGTGAGGTCGTGAAATTTTGGAGCGTTGCGACCGACTTCTCAGTCGACTTGACCCTGTCACCCAGATTGCGCAGGTCAGCATGCATGAGGGTGACCTCGGCCATCACCGTGATGAATTTTTGCTCCAGCATGGATTGAACACCTTGTATGGCTGCCATTACATCAAGCAAAGTAGGGGTTGCATCGTCGACTTGTTGCTTGGTCTCGTGCTCCCCGCTCCGGTCCTCCGCCGCACCCACCTTGGAGTTGGCAAATTTCGCTAGCTTCAGCATGTGGGCCTGTTTAGTTCCCTTCGCTGTGGCCATGGTTGCAACGGCACCCTCAGTGGTTCCGCACAGTGGCTCGTAGACACCAGAGTCTAATGGCGGGGGTGCTAGGGGCCTCTAAAAGGCCTGTAGAAGCGTCGGTGTCTTATGGCCCAGTACCGTATGCAGACGGTCTTTTGTGACCCGGGGTGTTTAGGCCCAAAGGTAGAGCTGTGGTGGGGGCCCCCCCAGCAGATCCCGGAGCCGGACCGTGGGCAAACGATGTAAGGCTGCCGATGTCCCCAAGTTGTCTAGGCCGCCTCCACACTGTCCCCGATAGAAGCGAAGCGGGCTCCCGGATCCTGCACCCTCAAGCGTGCGGTGTTGTGGGGGAGGGGAGGGCAGCAACAAGAACGAAAGCATGCTGTGCCTCCTCCGTTTCCTAGTTTTATTAATTTTGCCCCCTTAGTAACTGTTAAGTGCTCGTTCTGGGGAACCCCTGCCACCCGGTGTGTCAGGACGCTGGGAAGAATAACTGCGCTCTCCCCTTTGTACAGCGAGAGTCAGCCCTGGTATCGGGGGAGGCCCACGGCAGCCGGCATGTATAGGGTGGGGCCCGCCTGATTGCGAAGGCTTACCGGTCGGTTTTGGTGTTGCGCTCCAAGCCCCCACTGGAGGGCCGTGGCAGTAGAGTGGAGGAAGCAGCGGTCCCGCACCCACGGAGATCGGCAGTGCCGAAATGTCACAGCGCTGGGACGAGGTCCGGAGCTCGGAGGCCAGGAGATCGAAGGGGTGCCGGGTGGTGCCAGCGCTGACGGGGCCTCTCACGTCTCTGTAACACAGCGAGGCGCCGGCCTTGATATCTTCGCTCGTTGACGTCAGAGATGGTCTGTTTCTGGACCGGCTATGCCAGGGGCAATCAGGATTCCGGGACTGACAATTTTAACAGGCAACTACGGATATTTTACCGGATGTGGGGGGATCTAGCGGACTGTCGAACTGAGCTCTACTCTTTAGCGGCCATCTTGCGTGCCGGCTGGCCACGCCCCCCAAAAAATTCGATTAGTTTAAATAAAGTGTCCGAGTCCTTATGGAGACTACTGAACCGGTTATAAAGATTGATTAACCTCAAGTGCGTGTTCCCTTTTGATGAGATAATATCAAGGCCTAGAACTTCCTGTGATTCTATATTTAGCCGTTTTATTTTACAACTCAAAGTTGTCTTAACCCAAATTAGCAATCCTCCTGCAGGTCTGCCAGCAATCAAATGTCTAGCTCCGATGCTAAATGTGGTATACCCCACCCTGTGGTACTGCTCGGTTACCCAGGTCTCTTGCAGAAGACAAATATGGCTGCTGTTCCCAAAATTGCCCCATTCCGGATCATTTAATTTTGAGTTTAACCCCGTAATGTTCAATGAAATAATATTTAGGTACTGGTCCTCAAGAGCTTTTACATGCGTCTGTGGTCCTTTCATATGTTTTTCTCCTATACATCCATGCAAAGATGCACACTGACCCTTATGTGAAACTGACTTCCTGTTCTCTTTAATACTGGGGTTGCTTGTATTTATGTCCCTTCTTGAAATGTCAGCGAGAACCGCTTCATCGTGTGGCAGTAAATTTCTACAACTTGACTTTAGTCAATCAGGGTTATCCAACCCAGAGAAAGCCTGGTATCCATTTCTAGTTTCACTGGAGAAATATTCCCTTGATACCTGAAGAAAGAAAGATTAATTCAGATTTATGCTGCAGGGCTTACCATTGGGTTTAAGGTGCCTGTAAAAGAAACCCAAGGGCATAATACCAATCCTTTGGATGTGATCGCTCGCAGATTTTCCTCTCCGACCTCTAATCAGTTTTCCAGCAAGGGCAGGTGACCTACAATTTAGTACTACACAATCTCTACAAATAGACTTACTCAGAGGTCCAATCCAGCTCACTCTTCTAACGAACAAAATATCACCATAGATAGTATTTGTCAAGTCAGAGTTAAAGGATAGCCAAGGGCAGACCGTATTTTTCAATTGACTCGTGGTTTCTACAGTTTTACTCTGTAATGGGAGGACATTTATTAATATCGCGACATAAGGACAACATTCTGGTGGAAGATGCAATTTTGTCTCAGGTGAAGGTGGAGACAAAATTGGTGCTTCATGCATTACCACATTTGACTGAACAATACATACAGAATCATTGGCTCTATACTTTGGGACTGTTTTGATGGTCTTTTTGCCTTACAGACGTAACTTGGGATGTACCCTCCAAAAGGACATTTGCATTGGGTAATTTTACAACCGTGTCCGGCTACCACATTGGACTGTCTAACTGATTCAAATTCCCCCCTCCCCCCCCCCCCACCCCGAACTCCGAAACAGGGTAATCAGAACTTCTAGAATCTGCTGATCCATCCCCGCCCAGCAAGTTATTTACATTTTTTCGATAACAACCACGCTTATTTCTAGTTTGTCCAACCTTGCCAAAATTGGTGCAAGACTTTTTACAAGTAGGTTATCACGGTGCATCATTAATGTCTATGGAAGAGGTGTGGCGCAAGGGCCAGGGCATCTGACGCCGGAACCCTGGACTCACGGTTCGATCCCTGTGCCGGCGGCAGATCAGCCCAGCACCATGTGACTCTGGGCAATAGCTTGCTTAATCTTCCCGAGGGCCCCCAGCGCCTTGACACCTTCGGGTAATTGTTCGAGCTTTACAAGTACTGGACATTTATATCTTGCTCGGCTAGGGCTTTAGAGACTGTCAACGTAGAATTGGCTCCTGACACAGTTATATTTTGAGTGTTCATGCTCCCTTCATGCGGCAGTCCCTTGATTTCGTTTTTTGCTCTAGTACTAGTTCTTGACGGAGGTTCCTGATTTTTTTATTTTCCTCTTCCTCTTAGCTGGCAGTTCACTTATCGTAGGTGAGGTTGAAATGGTGGGAGATGAGTGGTCTGTAGGGGTTACAGGATCGTCTGCTGACATTGTGGTGGCCAGAATTTCCATTTCTGAGTACCCTGGCCTTCTATTCAGGATTTGGTCTGAGTTCGGGGCAACTAGTGAACCACCCTCCATGGACCATCGACGTTCAACCTCTAGAATTTCTTTGTCCAGGGCTCTAGCAGCACGCATCAAATAGCAGTCCAATGTGTGCCCTCCCTATCACCTATGCACCCATTTGCTTCCGTTTGTCCATTTGGGAGCCAAGTCAACGCCCCAAAGAGAAAAGGTGACCACCAAATACAACCAGAAAGCACCAGAGACTTACTTAGGGTTCATCAGTGGACTACGACATATCTCCCAAATACGCTGTTGCTGGAGTGTTGTAGCCAGATGAAAAGACCACGAGAGTGGGCCCAGCCCGGTCTCCTTCGGGCTCTGACTGGCGCAGACGGGCCCGCCCGCGCTGCGGGAGCCCGCAGCCGATTAAGTAGCGCCTCCTGGCACGAGGTGATGACGTTGGCGCTACGCGCCACAAAGAGGGCAGTCAGAGGTCTTGGCTCTTCCTCCGGTCTCCGGACCAGCAGGGGAGTGAAGCCAGAATGAAAGACATTCAATACTATCTTGACATCCGGTTGAATGCAAAGGCTTCTGGGTCTCACGGGTAGTAAAAAGCAGTAGAACACTGTTACAGACTGGAGTCATCAATTTGATTTTCCAGTAGGTTTGGGTGACTTTCTGTTTCTGCACCCCTTCCAAGCCTATAGTGCAGACTAGTAGAATGTACCACTTATGGACTAAAGCAGTGGGGCCACATTGGCTTGAAACCATTGTCACTTAAACCAATCTTCTTTAAAAATTGTTGCATTTAAATGATGCCTTGTCCTGGGTAATATTTAAGTTTTGCTGATGTAATTAGCGTAATTTTGGGCATTTAATGTTACGCTTGTTATGTGAAATACCTGAAAATAGGCCATTTCTCCACTTTGTGTAATTACGCGACATTCTCTGTAAAAAGCACAAAATGCTTCATTCGCATTTTACAGTGAATACATGCGAACTACGGAACACAGCAGCTGTTGTGCTTGTGCTTTTTGTTCCCAAAATTGATGTTAAGACACATTTTGTGCTAAAATATAGAGCAATATGACGGATTTGCATTTCACTTAATTGTGCGTAATTTTGAGTAATTGCTCACAAGAAAATTTCTCGCAACCTAGTGATGATCTAAGTGAATGCTGAGACCAGAGCTAAGGGAGGATGCTCATCTGAGTCGCTTGTGCTCTCAGGATTCTATAACCCTGACAGACACTTTCCTGCAGCAACGCAGAAAGGCATCCATTGGCATCACTAAGACCTTGACACTGGGAGCTTATTACCTGTAGCACAGTTATGTTGGGACTTTCAGCCATTTCTGGAGGGGTTTCACTAAGTCTTGTAACGACAACCTCATTTTCAGTTTTTGTTCACTCCATGTGGCGACATAAACCTGCAGTTGAAGGCTCTTAAACAACAGCAGGGCAAGAAGCGACAGGGCAAGCAGCAAAACATGGAGCAGGACGGATGTGGGAGATGGCCTGCAAACGCATAGACTCTTGTGTAGTGCTACAAATAAAGCAAAAAAATACCTCCAAAAGCACGCGAGCAGTAAAAAGACACTGGGCGATGAAAGCAAGCAGTACTTAGGCCATGCTCCAGGGAGGAATGAAGAGGAAGCTATACGATATGTGTTGACCAAAGAGAGGCAAGGAAATCCGTGACAATGAAGCCAATCCGTGGTAAACAACGGGAGGGCCCTATACCCCTGGCAAGTTTAATAATTATCTTGAAAGCAATAGCGCATGCATTGTCTCAGACGAGACCTAATAATAAAGACAATTGCCGTATTAAAGATATAATGTTTATGATTGAGCCATATACTCAAGACCGATTCAGAACCAAAGTTACGGCCAAAATAAGACTCCTAAAATGCTGCATTGTACTCTTTGTCTACATTACTTTAATTATGTGTTTTATTTCTTGCCATGTTTTGATATGTCTTCTTGATGTACAGAAATATTTGGCAAACTGCTGCGTCTCCTTCGCCTAGAGGGATTCACTTTTTTTAATTTTTTTATTAAATTGTTGATATTTTTCTCCTGTGCTGTTCTTTCATATCTGTCTAAGTGGTCAATAAATACCTTTTACTGTTTCTTTTTGTTTTGCTTGGATTGCATAAAACAGCGTTTGAGATATTTGTTACTTTAGCTTACAGGGCCAACGAATAGAAAAGGTCACAGTGCTGTCGTTTTTGAAGCTGGCATGTACGTCTATGGGGGATATTTGGATCTCAAAGGAGCTTCAGAGGAATTTTGGTTTTTAAATTTTGGTAAGTGTCCAATGCATGCAATATTTTGCGTAATGAAAAATAAATTGCAAACCTAATCGTATTCTCCATGCAAGGCTAACTCGGCCAATGATCTAGCATATATTGCTCCGATTTTGCGATGCCTGTACGTTTTTTTGGTAATATTTAGTTGTCAAAGAATGAATGCAAAAGTAACAGGATATATTTCTAAGTTGTATATCTATTTGAATGTTGTCCTAAGTAGTGATTATTTTGTAGTCATAACTGTCATCCTACTGTGAGCCTTTTATATGCTTTTAACAAAAATTATGTACTAAATAAATGTAAGTTTGAATTGTCCCAATTGATATTTAAAATGAAACAAAGACATTCAGGTCAAATCTGGACTTTGTTCTGACACTGTAATAGATTATTTTATATCTATTATTAACATTTACAACCACTTTGAAACATTTGCTACTTATTTCAGAGATTCATGCTGCACGCTGTTTATCATGCGCCTACAGAGAAATTACATTTACCCTATCTTTGCTATTACATTTTGGGTTTTTACCCCCTGGCTATCTTTAGCTCCAGAAAACAATAGCTTAATGGAACTGGATCTTAGCAGACCGAACCATAAACTTAGAGGAAGTGTCTCTAGCCTCCTTCAGAAGAAACGAGTTTGATTGCAGAGTATAATACTGCTGTTATGTTTCTAAAAATGTTGTTCTGTCTAACTACTGTGCATCTTCTGTCTCTCACTATCTTCTATCTAAACATTTTCTGTCTCTTATTTTTCAAATGCAAGAAATGGAGTTAGATGGCCATCAACCTCATTTGAGAAGAGCCACACTGTAATGCTAAGGCACTAAACCTCCCCGAGTCACAGAATGCTGTGCTGTACCAAATAGCCTAGTTTCATTCATACCCTCTGTTTAGCTAGTGTCCTTAACACTAGCTGTGCCTTTTGGCTTTGCTTTACTTCACAGATGTGATGGTTTTTGATACAGCTATTTGCCTACACTCGAAGACCTCATTTGTCTGTCACCTCTCTAAAATATTTTTGTGTCAGTTCAATATTTGTTTTTGCACAGTTTTTTTAGGGAAACAGCCTTTACCACGAAGGCTTTTCTACGCGTTACGTTTACAACGGTACACTTACCACGTAAACGTCTTTACAATGCGTATTGCTTCCACGACCGTCTTTACCACGCAAGCAGGACTGGAACGTCTTCTTCCTCATCCCATTCAGTCCTTTTTTAGTGTCGGCAAAGATGTGAGTAAAAGGCAAAAAAAAGAAAAAAGGGGGCTTGGGGGGTCTTCCCCACCAAAAAAAAAAAAAGTGAGAAGTAACGTCGGGTTGGGGAGGAAATCGACGTGGTTTTAGGTGAAAGGGAATGACGCTTCATCTTTAAGACGTAAAACGTCAACAAGGAAGAACGAGGAGACGACATGAAGAGGTAAGGGGAATATAAATTTAAAAAATAAATATATGGATTGAGGGTAACGGGCAGGGGTAATTATAACAAGTATTGGGGGCTGGGGGGTCAGGTAAGGGTACAGGGGAGGGGTATAACCTTTACCAAGAGTATGCCATTGACATGCATACATTTACAACATAAATTGTTGTAAAACTATGCGTGGTAAAGGAATAATCATGGTAAAGGTTATGCGCAGAAAAATCATTCCGTTGTAACGCATGCGTGGTAAAGGCATGCGTTGCAACGGAAATGCGAAGTAACGACATACATTCGTTTTTTTACATTGGTGTTTTCCTCGGTTGTACTTGTAGTTACCATGTCCGTTCTTTTTAGTGATTCTAACATGAAAACAGCCCTGAAAGTTGAACATACTGTCTGTGTTTTTTATGCTCTGAATAATCACTCTGGCGAGTACTGTGTACTTTTTGTTTCAAAACCCTCATCCCCAAAACTGATATTCGTAACTGCTCTCCTATTAAGGACGACATATTTGAGCCTTCAAGCCTTACGCTGCCTGTGTTGTACAGGAGAAGCTTTTTATCCTGTTTCCCTGCCCCCCCCTTCTCATTTCTTCAGTGAATCTGGTTTCAGGCATCCACCTAATTCAATTCGCTAGAACAATCTCATTCTGGCACGCAGGCTATGCTACTGGCCTTAATTTTAAACATAGTGTCAACAAGCGTTGGCAAAGCCAATAGGCCTCGCCATTTAGAACTATTGACTTTGCCAATGTAGTTTCCAAATCAAAATGCTTTTTGTCAATGATGTACAGCATTGGCAAAATAATGGGGGGGAAAGGTGCTTTGATGCAACCTCTTTTGGCGGTGGTTTCATCATTCTCTAGGTACCAGCATGCATCGTCATGCATGCACGTATCTACAGAATGACATACAGATCCAAGATGGCAGACGCCATTGGGTCCATAAATTAAACAAAATTGTTTTTGTGTGAAAGAGGGCAATAGAGGAATGTGTGCTTGGAGGGATATTGGGAGGAGGAGAAAAGCAGAACATGGGGAGCAGAGCAAAACTGGTGATGAACGAGAAGCACACGATGGAACGAACAACTGAACTCATGGCTTTGGTGGTGGAGAAGTACACGAGAGAGCAGCACATGTGGGAGGGAGCAACACAGAGGTGGGGAGAAGCACACAAGCGAGACAAAAAACATGAGGGAGAGAGCAATGTGGGGTGGGGAGAAGCGAACAAGGCAGAGTGCATCTGGGTTTGCTGAGGCAGGTATTTGGAGTGAGAAGAAGCACACATGGGAGGGAGCTGGAAAACACATGCATTTTCATGTTTCCTAAAAGTGAGCAGTAAAAGAATACAAGTCAGCCAACCAAATGGATGGTAAACAAGCTATGCTGGGGGGCGGGGGCAAACACAATAAATGGAAGCCATTGGATAAGAAGCAACCAAATTAGAGTGACAAAGCCAACCAATTGTAAGCAATATGTGGGCTCTAAGCCCACTGTATGTTCACAATATATGTTTCACAACCAGGCAGCTTGTGCTGTTTGGCAAGGTAAAAAAGGGGTGTGGGCTTCCCAGGTCGAGGCAGATCTCCAAGGTTCTTGCAATATCGGCGTCTTGATTATTTAGAAAAAAGGGGGCCCCTGCATATGGGTAATTAATTTGCCAAGATCAGGGAGAGAACAAAGTAGCTTAGAAATGTATCTTGAGCAAGAAATTGTACACTTGAATTTAATTTCATGAACATACAGCAGGACAACTTGATATAAATACAGTGTAATGTTGCTATCAGCTGAGCATATTCTCAAGTAGACATGATATTCTCTATAACTAATTATGTTAATTTATTTATTATAATCAATAGGTGATAACAATTAAACGTATTATGGAAGGCTTGAAGATTTAATTACTATGCGCGTTCCGGCGAAATGCCTTCATCAGGAAGTGGTCACATTAATATCTTTATATAAGCATTATAGTTATGCATGGTGGCCCAGTGCCACAAACGAGCAAACCACGGATGTAACCTGAAGATGGATGTGGGTGTGCCCACCGTGAAGGAGATTACAGAAACGTCGGAAGGCACATGAAATATACTCGTAAGTTCGCTCGCTCGTTTATGTAGCAATGGAAGAGGTGTCAGGGCGACTGACTCCGGAATCTGGGGATCACGGTTCGATCCCCGGCGGCAGATAAGCCCAGCACCATGTGACTCTGGGCAATAGCTTGCTTAATCTTCCCGACGGCCCCCAGCGCCTAGAGACCCTTACGGGTGATTGTTCGCGCTTTACATATGTGGATATTATTAATGGAGCTAAGGGGAATAGTACTGCAGGAGAAGCGGTTCTGATTTTGTGTGTAGGGATATTAGCTTCTTGGTCACTGGTGATTGCGAGGAAAAGTGTACCACAGAAGGACGATTCTGATTTCATAAATAGATCAGGAAGTTTCTTAAAATGTGTCTGCCTCGATTAGAGAGGTTCTTAAAAACGATAACTTGCCGCAATCAGGGGTACCTTTGTAAGGCGGCGGAAGAAGGTCTGTCTGCAGCCAGGACATACGTGATAGAAAATGCAAGGGTTATGGCCACACTCGCATGGGGCCCTGGTTAAGGGAGAAAAAGGGCTTCTTGATCAAGAGTGGACATGGTAGGAAAACTCCGTGAGAAAGACGGTCCTCATTGCAAGACTGAGGAGAAAAACTGCTTTGAGACTAATGCCCTCAGCATGGTGGAGTTCCTTGAAATGAAGAAACGCCACAAACGGGGGTATCTTTAAGCTGCGGCATTCGGTAATCTAAATGGATAGTCACTGCAAATAATCTGGTGATGTGACCTCTCGTCCAATTTATCTGATGCATCAGATCTCACCTGGACTCTACATTCGCTGAATGTGAGTTTGTTCTCTTATTCTCCTTTCCATTTTACTAGATAAAGAGTTAGAATATGACCCTGAACAACAGGACTCTTTCACCTTTAAACACTAATCTTTGATTTTCATTTAAAGATGTTAGACCATATCCTTTCTGTGTTTAAGGCCTAAGAAACCATCAAAATAATTCTTGCTAGTCAGTTGGCTACACTGACACTAATTCAGGCCCTGAAAAATCAACAGATTGCCACAATTTCGACAAGTTGAGAGACTTAAGATACTAGAATCGCCAGATCTTCACCCAACAAATCCTTTTCTTAGAACAGGCATACTTCATTTACTTATGCTAATCAATTTTTAATTCTAACATGAAACTGTGCCAAAAACGTACTTTGTTCGATACTAACCACAATAACGTGGTCTACAACCTTTAGAAAACGCAATAAAAATATATGTACCTCATACCATCAAAATGAAACACTTAAAAAAAAATCTTGTAAACATTTGTTTTGGAGTTTAAAACCAATAACATTTAGTATAGTATTTTGTGAAATATTTTTTAAATAGCAACCTCATGGATTAAACAAAGCAGAACAACGTAACATAGCATATTTAAAGTCTTAAATAACTAATTCAAAAAGAGCACAAATGGCCTTGTGCTGCTTCATTCTTAAATTAAAGATGATTCTGCATATTTCATGATCAACAACTAAAAATACTAAATCCGTTTGCTTGCATTTCACTCCAGGCGTGTTATGCGAGTATTAATGAAAATAAGATTTTCCAGTAGCCTCGGTGTCTCCTACAAAAATTTTTAAAACATGGTTTTTCAATTCAGCTGTAGATTCACTTTTTGGAAATAAAATAAACATTTGATGAATCTTTAAGTCTGAACAATTAAATGCGGGTGTCATATTTTGATTAATGTATATTCTATTGTATGATCAGATTTCAATTCCTCCCTAATATAACCTTTAAAGTATCAATCTTTGTATTCATTATCTTATGCCCCCATCATTGACGATTGCCCCAAAGGCCTTGAATTCAATTTTTGATTAATCCAATTCTAATCTATTTACATATGCGGGACACTCTGTTGAAATGATAATAAGACGTTATTTTTCCTTCTACCTTATTCAAAAGCAAGTACTTATTAAAAGGTATGCAGTCAATCCTAGGGAGAAAAATAGAGACAATCTTCGCAATATATACTTTAAGTGCATGTCCCAAAAGTTTTGTAAACTTTCCTTAAACACGCTTTACGGGACCATTCTTTCGCCTGTGAATACTTATTATAAAAGGTCAAATTCATATTACATGTAGGTATAACCCCTGAATATTTGTAAGATGAAACCTTTTCTAGTTTTTCTGGGCCCAAAACCAGTTAAAGCCTGATAAACATTCAGTACTCTGAAATGACTGACTGTGCCCAAAACCTACAGTACGATGTAACTGAATATGATTCATACGTTTAGAAGCAGATCTGTTATGTGACTGTTCCTTATCCAGCTCTACAGGTCTTTTACAACCATTTTGTGACCGATTATTTCTCAGTTCTGACTGCCTGCTAGTGGTAATGTGCTGACATATTCCAAGTCTTATCGCCTTTCGGAAACGATTACGGGTAACTGCATTGCTGTAAATTTGCCCGTCTCATTTGTGACATCTTTACCCACTCCAAGATTTTAAGCCAGCAGCACTGTGCCCTCTGGGACTTGTAGTTTTGCTTTTTTCCTTAACAAGCATTGGCTCCCAGGTTGCAGCATGTAAAGTACTAGTTTATGTTAAGCCAGCCTTGTTTGTGGGTGTCACATTTAGCACGGGGACACTCAGCATAAATATGACCAACTCAGGAGCTGCTCCTCCATTAGGTTTGAGGAGCGTCACCCCATTAAAATGCGCCCCTATAAGATGCCCCAGAGATTAAAAATAAAATGGTAATAAAGTTAATTTATTACCATTTGATTTTTCACTAGCCCGCTTCTCGAGCCTAGTGTCGGGACGGGGGAGAAGGGCAGTGCTGCTGAGTAGCAGCAGCAGGGAGGATTGGTGGGCTGGGCACGCAAGTACGTTTGATTTAACATCAGGGTACTGGCAGATTGGACTCACCCAGGGAGCAAAAGAGAGGTCTGCATTTTCAATCCCAGAGGGCCACTTCCAATTTAAGGCCCTTTGGCCTGAGAAATGCACCTGCCACTTTCCAAAGGTTGGTGAATAGAGTTCTCTCAGGCCTGTACAACTCTAGTCCAGCATATTTAAATGATATAGCGCTCTTTAGTTCCACCTGGAAGGGATCACTTGGTTCATCTTAAGGACATTTTACAGCTCTAACTATCAAGGCCAGCAAGTGCAAGATAGGGCAGAGTGTTTTTGTGTACGTAGGCCACTGTGTAATGAAGATCTATTCCATCCCAAGATGCTTACACTTCTGGAGTGGGAGGCTCCTCAAACCCAGAACCAAGTCAGGGCATGCCTTGGCTTGACTGGGCACTACAGAAGGTTTGTGAAGGGGTATGGGATCATCCATTGTGGCTCCACTCAATGAACTTATCTCCAAAAGCCAGCCTAAGAAGGTCATATAGACCATATGATGCCAAAAGGCCTTTAACTCCATGAAGGATGCTATATTCTCAGCACCTGTCCTGAAGGCTTCAGACTAAGGGAAGGAGTTCATTGCCTAAACAGATGCTTCTGAGCATGTGGTTGGGACAGTATTGTCACAAACTATTAATGAGGGCCAGGATCAACCAGTTCCATATACCAGCAGGCAACTCCTCCCTAGAGATCAGCGTTGGAGAGGCATTGAGAGTGAAGCCTTTGCTGTGGTTTAGCCCCGGAAAAAGCTGAGACCTGACTTGTTTGGTACTCCGGTCAAGGTTCAAACCAACCACAGGCCTCTAAGATGGCTGATGCAGATGAGAAGAGAGAACCCAATTAGTCCATTTCCCTACAGCAGGCGCCCCAGCCTTTTCTGTAGTGAAAGTTACTTCTGATTAGTGAGAATCATTGTGAGATACTGAAGACCAAGCCACTTGCGCAAAGTTACCAGACACCCCCACGCCCAGTTTCATTGATTAAGACTAATGTTCATAGAACCAAAGACTATGGTTTGAACAAAATACTTTGACTAAGGGCACTCTGACAGGGCTGCCATGTGTGTCAGTGAGAGCATGGCCTTTGGGGATGTATGAACATGTGTGCGTAGGAATGGTATATGTGTATAGGTGAGTGAGGCTGTAATTGTGCTTGTGGCACAGGACATACCTTTTGCCATATGTGGCACTGTTACATGTAGAACACAAACATACAACTATTTTTTAATAGGAGAAATTTAAAGTGCAGACAAATGTTCTGCAAAGAGAGTTCAGAATATGGAACGTTTTTCTGCACCTTAAATTTCTCCCACTCCAAAAAATGACTGAGTATTTTCAGTTATAAATATGACACTGTGTCTACCAGCCACTGGGAGCAAGATGCCTGCTCTGTGTGAATGTCCAGTAGACATGGTGCCATATTGACAACAGAAAAATACAGCCATTTGTTTATATAGGAGGAATTTAAATTGAAGAAACATGCTTCATAAAATATTAAAGATGTAATTGGCTTAATTGAAAGCGGAGAAAAACATTGACTCATTGTTTCTTGAAATATCTGTATCCACTTTAAATTTCTCCCATTGGAAAAAAACAATAGTATTTTTCAGTTATAAATATGGGGTGTTTACTGCTCACTTGGAGCAAGAGGCCTACTATTTGAAGTTCAACACTTTGAAATAGGATCAAATTAAATGATGATTTCACTTTATCATTAATTTAACTTCATTTGAATTTTCTCCCATTTAAAAGCATTCAGAAACATCATTTTGTTCTTGTGCTCCAATATTGAACTGACAAGGACTTTTATTCAAGATTTAAATACCTCCGTGCTTCAGTTCTTAACCTCTCTGCCCTGGGTCATAAATCTGACTCCAGCACTGCTCATTATCTGGCCCTGCTATCTGCAGCTTGAAAATAATAATGTAAAATAAACACAGACTTTCCTTAACTTTAAAATGAAAATGTGACCCGGTGCTCATTTGAAAAATGAACTCAAGGCTGAGAGTCACTCTAAAGGTCTCTGTAAGCTACTGGTAGCACGCTATTGACTGATTGGAGACATCTGCCTTACATGGTATGGACTTTTCAGTGGAACACAGACCAGCGACTGGCCATGCCAATGCAGATGGCCTTTCCAGGTTTTTTCTCTTATACAATGGGAACTACCTGGGGATAGGTTAGTAGCTCATCCCCTTTCATCTGGGAAGTGTGGGGGGGGGAGGGGAGTGGTGTCATGTAGGAAAGTGCCGCTCTTATATGGTCATCAACCGCCCGCTTATTGCCTCAATGCTGATGATTATGGCTTTGCACTGGAGCCTTCTGCCTAGTGCTCTCTCCCTAAAACTGATATCTGTAATTTAGAAACCCCAATTGGTAAAACACTTTTAACCCCCTTATAAGTCCCTGGTATATGGTACCAGATTACCTGGGGCATAGGTGTTAAAGGGTTCACCAGGGCCTGAAGCACTGTTTGTGCCACCCTGAATGATCCAAGTAAACTACTGACAGCAGCCCTGACCTTGTAAACTGCAGGAGCAGTGTAAACTGCCAGAACTCGACTTTGCCCCCACCATGTGTGGCACAGTCAATGCACTATTTTTAATAATGTCCTTATATTCAGGGGGGTTTTAATATACCCCTAAGGAAGGTCTCTTAAAGCTCAAGCGGCAAGGTGCATTATATTAAAGGTATGGACATTTAAGTGCAAGATTATATGTCCCTATAATGGCCTCTACTATTAAAGGACACAATAAGTGATAGATAGTCCATAGGAGAACATAGGCTGGCAACCGGACAAACCAGAGGATGGTACTGCCTAATTATGTCATATATGGTATCAAAGAGCGTGCCTCATCACCCCTGACACTGATCTTGTATCGAGGACAATGTGACGTGCACCCAGGTGGCTAACTCAGAGGTTGCCCACCTGATTTATGCAAAAGAACAATTGATGGACAAAATGCAGAACAATTCATACATTCACCACAGTACAGAGATCTGGGCCTAAATCTGTCGTTTTTTTGCTCCCCATGCCATTCCAGTTTGAACCCAGCCATATGCAAATCAGTCTTGAACCTGCACCCTATGGGAACAGTCAAGCCTGAACTGCTAGACATGATTTCTCCAGCATTTCCTGTGCTCTGGCTGACAGCCCACACTTACTGCCACCAAGACTGGAATCTTACCCCTTGCTAGGAGATATGAACTCTCCCAGGAGTCACAAACAATGGCCTGGACAGGAGTAGGTCACACCTCTCTTCCTGTCAGGCTGGCTAGTGAAGTGGCACATCAATGCGTTGAGTTTCAAAGGCTGCACTGCCTGTGATTTGCAACCAGGGTCCCTCACAAAGGAGGAAACGTCTCTCCCCTGTCCCCTGGCACATTTGCGCTGAGGCAGGTGGGAAAATTAGGTATCCAGAAGGCTAGCCACACCTCTAGTGTGGGCTACGTGGTCTGTACAGCTAAGGTAGACTTCTGTCATTTTTAAAAGTGGTAGAATAATGAGTTCTGGGGTGAAAAGGTGACCTACAACCCTGGATGTGTTCCCCTCCGGGGCAGGTTAGCAGCTGGGGCCAGTAGCCCATTGGGAACTTGCACCCACCCCCTAAATCTAGGATTTAAGGACTACCCCTTACACCAGAACCTCAGTTCTGAGCAAGCTTGCATCAAAGAGGCGACTTGAGTCAGCGGCAATGGGACTTGCACAAATGAAAATAGGGCTACTCTCCACCTGTGGCAACACTCCTGAAACTGCACAACCAAGATTTGTCCAACGCTTAAGCTTAGTTATCCCTGATGGTGGGACCCCTGTGAGAGCCAGAAGCAATCTCTGACTTCCCTGGACTAGTGGCACAAATCCCTTGCAAACTGCAGGTAAAACAAGGCACAGGATCCAAAGAATTGCTGGCCATCGGGCCCTCCAAGGGATCGCCCGAAACCAGGTGATCTAGTGCATTGTGGGAGCTGTAGTCCTTCACTCCACGAAGTTTCAGGTAGCTAATGTGTTCCCTCCAGCCTTCCGACATTAAAATATCCATCTGCTGTGGTTACTGCTGCCAGGGCTTGTTAGTCGCCAGTTTGGCGACTGACCCCTTCCTGCGACACTGCATCTAGAGTGAACTACATACCACTTTCATCCAACGTCAGCCTGGGCCCAGTTGTTGAGATTTTGCACCATGTTTGCCCGCAGCACCGTGTAAGCAGTAAAAACTGTTTTCCTGCAGCTCCCGTTCAGTACCAGGGACAGCCAAGTCAACTCTGAACCCGGGCTCCATGGGCCAGGTAAAATTGAGCTGACTGTTGTGGCGTGGTCCTGGGACCACCGTCACCCTTACTTTCCTTGAGTTCCGCGCAACTCTACCTGCAAGTGACCAGTTGTCACTACCAACTTTTCCAATTGACCGCAGTGCAAAAGTTCTGCAGTATTAAATTGCTGTGATTTATGTTTTCTTCTAAAATCTATAACTCTGGTTATATGATTCTGATCGTCTTCGTTTTAGTTTCTTAATTAAGCTAAAAATATTCTTTATTATTATAAATTGGTGTCGGATTTCTTTAGAGTTGTGTCAATTACTTTTCATTCATGTTGGTACTCTGAAATGCTTAGCACATGTTCCTCTAGTAAAGACTGACTGCTCTTTGCTCCACTACTAGTACTGAGCTAAGGATTTAATATTGTGAATCCAAGGACCATCTTTGGGGATTGTGTGAGTACTGCATGGTGAAGTCTAACCAGCATCACGACATAATGTTCTACTTTCCTACAAACGCCTTCTCACATAACCATACGAAATACATGTCTAAAAGAAAATGTGTTCAGTTCCTTTCTTCTGCATCACCTCAACTGTTTTAATTTTCTTTCTGCATCTCCCTGTTCTCACTCTTTCTCTCAATTTGTCTTCTCTGAACCCATGGAGTAAACTGCTTCTTGTACAATTGTTGCTTTCTTGTGTGGCCAAAGATAAATGTTGCCTAGCAGTAGTGGCTCCCAAGCTTTCAATTCTGCAATTTTTCCTTTGTATTTATCTCATGCTATAGGACGTGTGCAGTCGCTTTGAGCCTCAGGCCATTCTCTCCCTCCTCCTGTTTTGAGTCCTCATGCATCACCACCATTCTGGATTTTCCTTTTTCGTCATTTTCAGGTTCCAAATCTTGCAGGATTTTGTGTCTGTTCCACCGTTAGGCACATAGTAACCATGCCCTTAATGCTGGTTTCTTCTGCATCAATCATAGGCTCCTTACAGGTTGTTAAAATCCATGCAGTTTTAATTATTTATTCAGAAGTTTTATATATTAGTTTACATTTGAACAACCGATACGTATATTCACGGGAAGCAAGGTTTCAAAGTTCGATAAGAGTAATCTAATCTCAGTTTTAATTCATATCTAGTTTGTATTCAGTTAAACAGATTCATTGCTCTACATCTTGAGGGCACAGATTGTTCAAAATTCACTGACATAGAATCTCCATCAATGGTTTCCACACTCCTTCAGATATCCTTTGGGATGCAATTGGGTCTTAGGTCAAACATTTAAGTGTCAGAATTGTCCATAGTCTGATGCCACCAGGCCAGCAATTGTTTCTCCTTTTTATTACACTTGAATGCCGTTGTTGTTTTCATGGCTCAAATACATTGCAGAACCACATACCAACCTTTGAAGCCAGCTGGCCTTAAGCAGAACAACCCTGGCATTGAGAGGAATGTTTGTAAAACCTTAGCCAGAACTAAAGACATTTTGCAGAACCTTAGCTACTCTTGTATAACATTGCCATCTTGGGGCAGCCCCACCAAATATGTAAGGCATCTTCTCTTTTCCCACATTCCAAACCAATGGTCCTGACTAGCTGTGCACTATATATGAGGAAGACTAGTGGTGTAGAGGGTCTTATAATGTAGCTCCCTCTTTATGTTGCTAATTAAGCTACTGTAAAAGTCATTTTTTAATATTTGCCTTTATCCCTGTGAAACCTTCTTGCTTGATGCTGTGTATATATTGTTTTAAATCTGAAGATTAGAACCAAGTACTTCAATTGGGCTTAACCGAGCCTTTCCTGTTCGCCCAGCTGAAATAGTTTTGTATTCCAAGAAGCTTTTAACTGTGCCGCCTTTAAATATATTTCAGAGATCATTCTGCATCCCCTTTCTCTCTAATTGTGAAATGGGCCTTCTTGCTGGGCTGTGGCACATTAGCTGAAAGGCTTACTTTACTCAATTTTTCCACTGCTTTTTTTGCTCCTTAGTGGAATTTGAATCTCATTGATTTTCTTTAAAGGCATATCTATATGAGCCAATACACAATTGCCAGGTTTGATTTCACACTTTGACGAATACCTTGTTGTTGGTAATAATTTCATCTCGAAGAGTGACACAACTTTAAGCCCTCTCAGATTGTCCACCTTTCAGTTTTCTACCAGATAAGATGGTCCCTCCTATCTGCTTATCCTTCCAACTCACTGTAGCATCTGCCATCTATATGGCCTAGTCCATTATCCCATCTCCTCATCCAACCGAGCAGCAGCTACATAGACTGGACCTAGAACTTCAGTATTCTATTCTGTTGATTGTGCTCCACGGAACAGAGGATGTGCAGGACCTTTTGGGGTTCACTTGCTACAAAAAGCAAGTCTGTGACCCAAGTGTGTCATTTTTCTGAATCAGCATCTACTAGGTTTTTGCCCAAAAATTCACACTCATGCCTACCGTCTAGGGTTGTGGCAGTTTCCACTATTCTCTCCAGCGATGTTTCCATGGCTGTTTTGTCGCGTAGTTCCTATAAAACGTATACAGGATCTGCACGTTTAGAAAACATACACTGTAGGATTGGTGTCAGACTGATTCTAGACACCCCCACTGGGTATGTTGGCCTGTGTACGAGCTAGCTCACGGTGCCACTAGAAACTCCTCTTACCAAGGAGGGGACAGTTCTTGGCAACTATTAAAACATGACAACCCTGATCCCTCAGGACTATGGAACCAGTGTACTACTTTTTGCTCAGTCCCTCGTGCTCACCTAGTCTCGGAGAGATACACAGAATAAACGGTAGTGACATTTTCAATAAGTATTTATTGAGCAGTCGTTATTCTAGTGTAAAATAGGTGTACTGAAACAATTATTAGACAGTAACAGATCTAGATGATTAAAAGCACTAGGAAAGTAAAATGATGGTAGAGTTCTACCATCTTGCTATAACCATGAATACAGGTAAGTATATAAAATACATGACAATAAAATGCGTACTCCTACGATGCTACCCTAACTAGATGTACCTAAGTGTACCTAGTATGTATGTATGTGTTAAGCCAAGAATCCCTCTAGGGGGGGAGGAGCCAAGATGGCGACCGGGACGGCAGCGTAGGCTCCCGGCTCCGTGAACCTCAGCATCCCGCACAGATATCCTGCATGAGATCCTTAGCCTGCGCTATATGCCCGTGTTGGTGAATGAGAGCCTCAACCGATCGTGTGCCTCCGAAGTTTCTGGCGGCGGTATCGCCGGAGAAATGTCCATTTGAAGTTTGCGGCCTGTGCAACCCTGGAACCGGGACCTCGAGTGGACAACATGGCCGGGCGGCAGTTCAACAACAGCGGCCTTTGGTGACTGGGTGGAGTCGGACTACCGGAGCGGTGCGAATATCGGCCTACATTTCGCCGTGGTCGTTCCTACCACTAAGCGTAGCGGAACGAGTGCATGCCCGAGGTGGCTAATCCAAGACTTTCCGGTGATTGCCTCAACCTTCGCCTGTGAGCTGCCCGGCCGCCGCCCGTAACTCACCCGGATTCTTGCGGGCTGCTTTCGGATTTTCGCGGGCGCAGGTCCGTGGTGGGGATGACTGTTGCCCGTGACCACACACCGGATATATTTTTTGCCTGCCCCCGAAACCCTGTTTCCAGTGACATGGAACTTGAGGCGCTTGTCCCTGAGTCCTGGTCCCAATCTGGGTTGGACCTACCCGGCGGCCATCTTGACAGGACGAAGTCTACCATCCTGTACACTGGGTCGCAGCAAGATTGGAAGTGTGCGACTATGAGGAGCGTAGGGGAGAGAGCGCCGGGAGCTGTGCTGGGGTATGGTGATCTTCTCGAGGCTCTCGGTGCCCTTCATTCCACCTTGGTCCACGGCGCCTGGGTATTGGGAAGTAAGCTTGATGGGGTGGCATCAGCGTCGGAGCAGTTGCGGCCTGCCTGTCCCCAGGTACACAGGGACTTCCTACACTGCACACAGGAGGACAGTGTCGTGGCCGCCCCTGTGAATAGTGACCAGCTGGAGACTCCGGACAGTATACTAACGTGTGATCGGCTGGCGGTGGGTCCGGTCTGTTCCGGAGGTCTTGGCCCTGAGTGGGGGGTGGTGGCCTTCTCCCGTGCGCGGCCTCCGGCGACCCACGCAATATTCAAGCAACGGTCGCCTGCTCTGGCTGATTCCACCTTCCTTGACCTTGTGTGCAGTGCAGATCCTGGGGCAGCACTGGGAAAGACGTCCCTCCATACTGCTGACTGTGTTGGTATTCAGAGACTTCCACCCTACCTGTGTGTGTCGCTTCCTGGTCTTTTTTGGACGCTCCTCTTCGTTGTAACATTGGACATGGCACTGGGCCGACGGGTATGCATGGGTAGATTCGCAAAGAGTGGCCAAGGATAAGGCTGATCCTTCAGAGGTGGTCATCCAATAGGCGGGCGGGCTCAGGGGTTGCGTGCTCTCACGGCATAACTGTTAGTGTAATAGGTGCATAATGCTCCCCATTTTTCTTTGACATGGTCGATTTTGTGTTGCTTATTGTTTGCTTTGGGGGAAAACGTATTGTGCGGGAGGGAGAAGCCGGGGGCATGTTTTGAAGGCCCTCCTCCAGTTTATTAATATTCTCTCTACCCCCCCGTCTGGTGGGGTTTCTTTTCTTACTCCTCTTTCCCTGTTTCTTCTATATTTCGGGTCTGGTTCCGGGGCGACAGGCACACTGCTGGGGGGGGGGGGGGGCGTACTCATCTGCAGAGGTGCAGGGTGGGGGGTTGGGGGAGGGGATCCTTTAGTCTTTAACCCTTCTTTTTCCATGGCCTCCTTTTTCTTCTCTTATTCTTCTTTCTCTTTCTTTTCTGGGATCAGCATGGTAGAACTCCTCCGTTGTTAATCACTGCTTTTTCATGTGTGCCACAATTTCCGTGGTGTTTTCTGGGTTTTAGGGCAGGGGACTGCAGGCGCAAATGGCCGTGATATTCCTCCACATCCTGAACTTTCTGTTTCAGCGCCATTGATTAGATAAATTGTTGTTTATTGTTGACGTTTATTATTCTGCCTGTCATTTTTCGCTGCTGGGAAACTGTTTGGCACCTGATCCTTCCATCCTCCCTTATTATAAAATGAAAACCTTTTGTATCCTGGTCTCCTACTTGGGCTGTTCAGTGGCCGAGAGTATACTTGCATGGAGATTCTGCTCCCCGTGGTGCTGGCTGTGATTAAACTGTGATTTCTGTTACTCTGACTGCTTAGCGGCCGGCCCCGGGGGTTGTAGGCCCATACTTGTTATTGGTTGAAATGTCAATAAAGGTTTTTCAAAAAAAAAAAAAAAAAAAAAAGAATCCCTCTAGGATAAAGTCAACCTCCATTACCTGAAGTGAGAAACTGTGGGACCCTGTCCTGGTATTGGGTTGGACACCCCACAAGGGATGTCAGACCACTGCAAGCTGGAGTATTTGCATGCAGGGGCTTCAGTGTCTCGCGTCAGTGTGTCTGCAAGGAAGTCCTGATCTCCTCTCCTTGTCTGAGCAAGATGTGATGTTTATATACCCAAAGGTTTCCCCGGGGGTTCTACCTTGCTGTGCCAGTGTCTGAATTAGGATGACGTCTGGAATGAACTTTATACATAGTTATTATTGCGGAGATGAGAGTCCTGCCGAGTTTACAAGAATCCTCATGCATAATGTATGAGGCTGCTACTAGGGAAATCCTGCGTTCTGTGTGCAGTGTCATATCTAGGTAAAAGGTCAGTCCCCAAGAACCGTTGTGTGTAATGTAGGGGAGAATGTAGGCGCAGTTATCTGAGCCTATATTGGGATACCTATATGGAATATAACAGTTTTCGAGGTGAACATGTGATCATCCCTGCATGCCTTTGACAAATGTTACTTGCTCATACATTATGCACTCAGTGATGGCTCTTTGGTCAAGGCTGTGATGTATGGTTTTCTTGGGTAATTTACACTGTTCCTTTCCACATCCTAGTGAGATATTTCAGAGACTTATTCGTAGGTGAGGAATGTGCAGGGAGCTATATCTATCAAAAGGGAAGGGTACATACCTTCTGTAACAATACGTTTGGTGAAAACTTTATCTGCAAATTCCTCACCACCCTCTTGCATCCCCTGATCAGTTAATGCTGTGCCTAATAAGATCTCAAGGCATACAAAATAAAGAGAAACACCTACAGCTACAACCTTATCTGGTACAGATTTTCCTATATGATATAGATTGTCAAATGTATCACTCTCATATAGTGCTAGTTTGAATATTGCACCTTCCCCCCTGTTTATCATGAGCCCCTCCTTGGACACTATGATTACAACCTATTCGAAAGATTTAATGTCCTCTGGTACAGAGTCCACACTGAATAAAAAAACATTAATTAATAAATAAACACATCATCACAGGGATCCTACTTTCAGCAGCACAATAACTCCTGAACCCTCCACCCTTTTTCAGATAACCAGATTCTTATGAAAGGGCAAATACGTAATTATAGCTGGCCTGAATTTCTGCAGCACTCTGCAATGACCTGCTCACTGTGCGCTGCCCAGGTGATTCTTGAATCCATTCCCACATTTGTTCTCTTGCAGCATTCCATCAACTTGAGTCAGGGAGACAACCTCTCCAGTTGCAAATGGTAACACACCAAGTCAATCAACAAATACAGCGAGCACAAATGGCTAAAAAGAATTATAGCGTTTAATAAGGGCCTCCTTATCACGAAATCTCTCAATACTTGTATAACTGGATTGACAAGAGCATAAATATCGTAAGCTGTTCAGACGAAAGGAAACTAGCTCCTTTAAAGATGTGCAAAACAAAACGACATTTGGTTGAAATATTATAAACATTTATGTGTATGTTTACAATAACACCCACAATTTTCACTCTCTAGTGCTGCTCCAAAGAACTTGCAGCAATCCCATATCTGTCTCAGACTTAAAATTCGATATGACTCTTTCTGAAAACAGATTTTCAAGGATCAATACATTAATTTATGGATGCTCATAATCTTACATCCCAATATATATATGTGTGTATATATATGTATATATATATTCACTGAAAAAAACATAGGTTTCAGGGGCGTTATAGTTAGGAATTGGCATTTAGAAAACCTTAGAAATTCACTGAAAAAACCATAGGTTTCAGGGGCGTTATAGTTAGCTGGACATTTCCCTCGTACAAAACCCTAGAAATTCCCCCGTTATAGTTAGTTCAGCTAACTATAACTCGCGCCTCCGCAATGCACTGCTGATGACGTCACATATTACATCACTCATGACATGGTCAGTGACATCACTGATGACATCACTGATGACGTCATCCATGTGATAAATTAGTGCATCTTCTCACACACTAATATAACCTTTGATACACCGACTCAAAATTTCAGATGGCCATTTTGAAAACCATAGATACTCCAATACCAATAACTACATACCCACTCATTGACTCTTAGGTCTACATACATCTCCACTCACTCACCTGTACAGTCACTCATACTTACAGTCACTCCGTACAGGACTATCATATGCATTTATACACCTATATTTATTTATTTATTTATTTAAAGGTTTTGTAGAGCGCGTAGTAACCCTAGAGCATCCCAGCGCTAAACCTGAAATTCCGAGGGTATCACCAGTGGGGGAGTTTTATGGATGAGGAAAGAGGAGGGTCTTCAGTGATTTTCTAAACTGAAGAAGATTGGGTTCTAATCTCAATCGTTTTGGGAGGTTGTTCCAGCGTTTGGCCGTGTGGACCGAGAAGCGGCGGCCACCGGTCCTGGCTTTTTTGACTCTGGGGACTGTGATGAAATTTTCTCCACTGGACCGGAGGGCCCTTTCTGCTTTGTAAGGGATAATGAATTCCTTGAGGAGGGGAGGGCCATTGTTGTTCAGGGTTTTGTGGGCCAGACAGAGAGCCTTAAAGGCCACTCTTTCTCTGACTGGGAGCCAATGGAGAGACTCGAGGGCTGGTTTAGCAGATGATCTTGCTGGTGTACCAGTCAGAAGGCGCGCGGCGGCATTTTGGACTTTCTGCAAGGTGTTGAGCGTGGCTTCGGGAGCTCCCAAGTAAATAGCATTGCAGTAGTCTAGTCTCGCCAGAATGAGGCCCTGAATGAGAAGTTTCTTGGCGTTCGCTGGGAGCAACGGGAAGACCTTTCTGCAGGCTCTAAGGAGTCCGAAGCATGTTCCTGCAGTTTTTGTTGCCTGCGTTCTAAAGCTTAGGTCGTTATCGATCCAAAAGCCTAGGCTTTTTACCTCTTCCTTAGCGGTGGGGGGATAGACACTCACACACCGCCAATCATCCATTGAAGTACTGACACACCTAGTCAGTCATGCAAATAATTAATCACAGTCCAATTTACTTACCTATTCAGTTAAACACATTCAAGTTTACTTACTCATAAAAATACTAACAAATTCTGACGCTCTTATACAATTACTGATACAAGCACACACTCATCCATACAGCCACTCCCGCAATCACACTCTCACATATAGATAGTTATATACTGTTACACACATATACACTGTGTTTCACATATGTAGTTACTGACACATGTACAACTGAAATATACATTCAGTCACTAACACACCCATACATACACTCACCGACCATACAGTCCATCACAGTTGTACTCTTAAAACCATGCACCCATAGAAACACCCACTCACACATCTATGCACAGAGTCACACACACCCTACCCACACAAACACTCAGGCACCCATACAAATACTCAGACAACCAATCAATAACCCATATAGATACTCATATAGCTATTCACAAAACCATGCAGCCACTTGTACACCAACACACAGACACATACAGACATTCACACAGTTTAGTCACTAGTCTGCAGTTAGATACATTTAATGACTCACTTATAGAGACCGTTTCGCACCTAGAAAATCATCCATTCACATACTTGTACACCCACTCATTCTTCAACAGGCCTTTCCCTATATATATTAAACATATTAAAACTTTACAGAAACACAGACTCACTGGATGACGTCATCAGTGATGTCATTTGAGATGTCATCAGTGATGTCACTGACCATGTCATGAGTGATGTAATATGTAACGTCATCAGCAGTGCATTGCGGGGTCGTGAGTTACGGGGGAATTTCTAGGGTTTTGTACGAGGGAAATGTCCAGCTAACTATAACGCCCCTGAAACCTATGTTTTTTTCAGTGAATTTCTAAGGTTTTGTAAATGCTAATTCCTAACTATATCAGGCCTGAAACCTATGGTTTTTTCAGTGAATTTCAAAGGTTTTGTAAATGACAATTTTTAATGTATTAATTGTTATACTGATTTACTACATTTTTAAAACTATTTAATTTTAGATATATATTTTTTAATTACATTATAATTACATTATACATTACAATACAAAATATACTTTCTCAGAATGAATTACTTTATTTTAAACACTTGGCAAATTGGCAACAGACTTTTAAGTACAGTAGTTACAGTTGTTGCAATGGGCAACACAATTTCAAACACAAAGCAACATTGAGCTCAATGTGAATTTCTAATTAAATGCAATTAGGTACTTTATGGATTACTTTTCTAACCACAGGACTGGATCTAGATTCAGTCCTTGGACATCTCCTGTAAACAGTTGAGTAAAAGCGCTTTGGTTACAGTAGTAATTTTTAAGGAATATTATTGTATTTTAAAAGTTGACACTTAGAAACTTTTTCCCATAGAATCACCAATGTTATCCTAAGGCAGAAAATTCACTTAGCAGGTAAGTAGTGTTATCGTTACTTTTTCTTACTCAGTGGTGGATCCTGGATCCAGCACTGGCCAACCTCCTGTAAACAGTTGAAAGAATGTGTTTAAGTCATACAGACGATTTTTTAGGAATATTTTTAGTTTGTGAAAATAGACACTTAGAAAATTTTCTGGTGAAAACCACACAATGGATTCCTATGGAAGGAAATACAAGTTACTTGTAAGTACGCTTAGAATTACTTTTCAGGGTCAGTGCTGGGCTAAAAGATGCAGCCCTGGGTTCTCTCCTGATTACAGGTGAGTAAATCGGAACTCGTACTTCGGCTGATTTTAGAGGAATATTTGTACAATGGTGAAGGAAGGTGGCGGGGCCTAAGGTGACGTGTGCAAACACTCCCTGTGGGGCGTTTTAAGTTGGGGAATTAATTCCTCTTCAATCCTGAGGTCCCCTAGGGGCCAACTAGCCCACCAGGTACCTCCAATATGTGCCAGGGAGCTGCATTACAGAGAGATGTTCAGAGGCCACGCCCCTTTTTACAACACTCTGCAACGCAGCTACGTGGCGCTTACTGGAGGTACCTGGTGGGCTAGTTGGTCCCCAGCGACTCTCAGGATTGAGGAGAAATTAATTCCCCAACTTAAAACGCGCCACAGGGCGTGTTTGCACACATATCACCTCAGGCCCCGCCCCCTACCTTCACCACTGTGCAAACGCGCCCCGTGGGGTGTTTTAAGTTGGGGGATTAAGTCCCCTTGAATCCTGAGGTCCCCTGGTGGCCAACTAGCCCACCAGGTACCTCCATTAAGCGCCACAGAGCTGCATTGCAAGGAGGTGTAAAAAGGGGCGTGGCCTCAGAGCACCTCTCTGCAACGCAGCCCCCTGGTGCATACTGGAGGTTCCCGGTGGGCTAGTTGGCCCCCAGGGACACCCAGTATTGAAGGGGAATTGGTTCCCCCTCTGCAAACGCGCCAGGGGGTGCGTTTGCAGAGTGATGAAAGGTGGGGGCGTGGCCTCCTCCTGATCCCGTTTTTTATGTGGATCGGGCCTGCAGTCTCCTGTCTGTGCTAAACTCAGTGCGAGTGAGTAATGCTGGCAATGCCAACTTGAAAACCTTAATCCATCAACGTTGGCAAATTGCACTTTCATGTCATGCGTGCGGAGTATCCATTACTCCTGGACATAGCACATTAGCTGACTCATTAGCTATTTCAAACCATATGGACGTGGTTTGGGTGGGTCGCGTGGATAATACTATGAGGTCATCCTCCTAATTGTCGCGATTATGTGATCAGCATCATGGGGCCAGTCACACAAAACAGTGTCAGGCCCCCTGGAAAAGGTGTCAATGCTTTCAGACAATGATGGAGCTGAGAGACATGCCCTCTGTTTGTTGGGATTCTCTTGATAACCAACAATAGTAATTACATGAAAAGTTTTGAGAATTTGCCAGAGCCTGAAAAAGGAGCCGGCGTTCTGCAAACACGGGGGAGGCTGCAGCCGCTCGCGCTGACAACTAAATACATTTCTTGGGCTGGAGTTCTGAAAAACGAGTCTCTTCGGTTTATGACATTGCTGCAGATTCAAACCTGTGAAGTGCTGCTTTGTCTATGGTTTCCGTGTTGAGGAGTTTATCAAAGTTAGTGAAAATGGCTACAAATTGTCTTGATATTGAAGTGTGTGAAAAGAACGGGTTGGAACTAGCTTTAATTCTAACAGCCTCATTACCTACCACAGTTTCTAGTCACCTACCAAAAATTCATAGTAAGAGGGGGATTTGGCCCCCGGGGGCAAAATAGAATATTCAGCGCGGGAGACCACGCTGAACTTTTTTTTATATTTTCAGCCGAAATTCACGCTGGGTGCGCGAATCTCGACGATTATTTATTTTTTTTAATTATTTTTTTGGCCCTGGGGTTCCTTGTGGGACCCCCTGAGCAGGCCTAGGGGGTCAGGGTGTTTCTACCCTGCCCCCTTGTTGCGTTTTTCGCGTTTGTTTTTTAGGATTCTTGTGCCTCGGTTCTACCGAGGCACAAGATGGCTGCCAACACTTCCTGATCTGGAGTGTTGACAGCCAATTAGCATTCAGCTCGTGCTCGGGAGGGTTCGGGGAGGGTGCGGATAGGGTCTGCGGATCCTCCCCGGCCATAGATATTTATGTACTTTTAACTCAAATTTTCTCAGGAAATGCTGAACGGATTTACACCATTTAAGCAAAAGGCATGAGTCTGAACTGAGGACTACCTCTTTGCCAAATTTGGTGTAATTCCGTTCAGCAGTTCGGGCTGTAGCTGCAACAACAGGTCCTATGGGAAATTGCATGGAGAAAACGCGTTTTGGGACCCCCCTTTTTTCTCGGCCCCCGCTTGACGGATCACAGCAAAACTTTCAGGGTCGGAGCAGAGCTGGCCAAAAGTTTTGAAAATTTCGCGAGGATTCGTCAACCGCCGCCAGACTTATTGGGAATAGAATGTTGCGGACTTCCTATGGAGAATAGGTCCTCACTATAACTATCTACTGGCGACCGCCAGTAGATTTTATATATATATGTGTTCTCTGCTCTAGCATAGGTATACTGGAGCAGAGTCAGCACATCCATCATTAACATTGTACTTTCTGGTACAAGTAAGCATCTCTCACAGTTCTTTCTCTAAATGTTGAAACTCCCAAGTGGATGCTCATCCCACAAACCAAACTCCTTGACATGCCTGTGGCCTTCACACTTCAAGAAAATCACTAGCATGTGGAAGACTCAAGCTATACTAACACGCTAGCATTGGTGAATTGCCATATTGTAGACCAGTATTTATACTCCTGCAAGACCCAGTTAGCAGACTGCAGTTAATGGTCCCAGTGACACACTTCAAATTGTGCGGAATTCATTATCCTCCAAGAAATGTTCACATTTGGAAAAAATAGGGCCAGATGTACAAACATTAGAAATACCGATTGCCTAAGTGGTATTATCTCCGAATTTGAATTAGGGAAATCGGTTTTCTTAATGTATGGATTTTTGTGTTCCCCAATAGTGATTCCTAGTAGTTCGCAAATCGACCTACTGCATGAATATTAATGAGGTAAGTCTCATTTTGAAAACCATTTGGAATCCCCACCATCACAGGGATGGTAGCCTGTTGTGGTCAGCAGACCACTAGGTCTGTGATTGCTTTTTAATAAAGCTTTTTTTTTTCTATGCAACGTGTTTTCCTTAAAAGAAAACGGAATGATTTTATAAAAAGAAACTGAAACGTTTGAGTTTCATTTTTTAAGAGTAGGCAGTGGTCCCTTGGGTCAATGCCTGATCTTAAAAACATAATTTAACATTCTCAAAGTGTAAGGGCTCCAGAGAAGACCCCTTCCAATTTGCAAATGGATTGCCTCTACTTTTAAACAGGTGGTAAAGTATTACTGATTTGGGTCCGAAATTCTAACGCAAAAACAGTAATACATACTATACCAATTTGGTATTTGGAAGGTACGCCTTAAACACTCTCCTTCCGAATACCCATTTGCAAATGCAAATTGCGATTCTGTAACTTGTTACTGAATCACATTTTGTCTGATTCTGCAAATCAGGCCATCTGCGACCGTAAAAAATGTTTATTACTTCTGGGGCTGAGAGTCCGAACATCTTCAATAACTGTGTGTGCTTTAAGCCAGTGATTCTTAACCTTTTGACCTCTGTAGACCACCACTTAATCATTACTAGAACCCGAGGACCCCCACTGAATCATTTATTGGAGTTTAGGGAACCCCACTTAGTCATTACTGGTAAGCCCGGAATCCTGGCCTAAGCATCTGCAACGAAACATGTTGTTTTCAATGATTTGAACCGCAAAACAATTCACAAAAAATACAGAAAATAACTCCAATAGTGCAATATTTAATTTAATTCTTAAATAAATGTGGGGGGGGGGGAATCAACATTCGAATAGGTCCCTTTTTCTCCATTTTTAATTTATATGGTTTTTATGTGTGTTTTAGTGGTTGTAATATGATTTATATATATTTTTATTAATGGCTTATATTTGTATACATCTAGGTCTATTTTATGGGGTGCTAGCCTTTGTGATGGAAATTTTTCATCCAAGGCTATGGGGTCTGGGCACATGCCCATGTGGACCGTCTTAATGAAATGTTACTGTAACGCACATGCACTTTTATGGGCACCGGCCGAAATAAAGTTTCTTCTTTGAATAGGAAGGTTGTAGATTTTCTTTAATTTAATTGAAGTCACTAATCATACATACTATTTTATGTTCGATGAACTTGTACTGCTCCTACAAATAATCTTAGGATACTAACTTAATATTTTTTTAACCTCCAATTTCAAATTCCGTTACATTCACAGAAGGTTCTATCATTTTCAATTTATACATTTTGCTTCTTTATTTATATGCACTTTATTAATCCTATTAATCTGTTAATATTATTTAATTTGCTAAACTGTCAGGGACCGCTTGTGTAGGCTTTTCGGACTGCCATGGGTCACTAGACCGCAGGTTATGAACCACTGCTTCAAATTTGTTTAATACTTTTTGGGTCACCTCTCCTTCTTGCACCTTTACCCCGTTTATCTTTTACTGGCCCATTCTTCCTCCTCTCGGTCAGTGAGATTTGTCTACTCAGAAGCCCAAATGGATCCATCTTTTGAAATAAATACATTGCCTACTTTATTCATTTGCTTTTCTCCCATCTCCAAGCAATATACTTCACAATTAACCCATTGCTCTTGTATTTTCCTTTTGTCTTAAAACCTAATATTAATTTAATAACTAGGGCAAAAACATTACTGTTGACCTTTCATGATTTTTTCAATTAATTTTGTTGAAAGTTGCATGTCATCAGCTTGCGGTAAATTCAATGTTCATTTAGACTCTACCTTAAGAATGCAATGACAATATGTAGAAGGAAAAAGAAAGATATTAAAACCAGGTCAAAATGGATTATTTCAGCTGTCTGTTCTTAGGTGTTCAAAGCCATTATGGTTGAACCTTTGAGCATTAGTATTTTTAGGTTTTTCTAAGTCTCAAGCTCTTTCTTAGCATAAGGATCAAATGCAGCAAATGGCATATGTGATATTTTTTGTTTTTTATAATTCTTTTTATTGAAAAGGCATGTAAACAATCGAAGGCACCACAATGTTCAAAAGGTCTGTGAAGCACATTAATACAGCAGCAATATCTCATGGCACAGTACATTACAAATATCGTCAAAAGTCACAAATTATACCATTAAGGCATATGTGATGTTAGTGCCAATAGAATGTCACAACAATAGCCATTCAAAGTTGTGTAGGAATGGAAAGAGTGATATTAAATATGTGGCCAATTAAAAAATGTACTCCCCTGGTTTTTGTGCTTTCTTTTGATGGTATTTGCAATGGATTATTATTTTATCGCACCTCTTTCTAGCATTCCCTATGTAGCCATGGTAACTCTGACTTAGAGTGGGCATTAAATGGCAACGTTTTATGCACTAATTAATTTTTTCTCTGACTTTAGATTCAATGACGTGGACATGTTTACCACCTGTCACTTGTGATTGTGGACCAGGGCCCCGATATGGACATTCTTCTGTTGTGTACAATGATGCAATGTATGTCTTTGGAGGGCTGGTTGGTATGGTTGAAAAGAATGACTTTTGGACATGGAATTTCTACAGTCAAGCATGGAGCATCATCAAATCAAGGTAAATACTGCAGGCAGAGCCCACAGACTTTATATTTGATAAGAGGTATAATTGTGTTCTTATCCTCACCTTTATAATGAACCTGCTTTTGAAACAGTTTGTCACACCTTAAGTACACAATAGTCTCAAATCGTCCATAAGTAAGTATCAATAGCCCATAGAAGATGTATGAGCACACTTGCATGCCACCCTGCATGCTCTACTGCCCCCCCCAAAAGAAAATCCCTTGTTCAATCTAAAATCCCTGCTTTCTAAAAGGGAGGTTCCGCCACACAGATTAGGGAAGTATGTGCTTCCTTTTAAAATGGACAGACCGTTTCCTAGTGTCCATTTTCATTGACATTATGACAAATTCTCGAAGTCTGGATCCTGTTTACCTCCTTAGCTTGTCCTCTTCAGTACTATTTGTTTCAATTATCACTTTTCTTATATAGGATGTAGAATGCTCTTTCTCTCTGTATCCCTCTCTCCCAACATGTGTGGATTCACAGAACGCCATTTCCAGATGTGTACTTCCAACTGCAGATTCCTTGCCTTTGAATACTTCTAAATGCCAGATGACTGGATCCAGATGATTTTCTCCACAAATGCTCCTGTGCACTGCTAGGTTTTTGTTTATGTGCCATCAGTTAATTTCTTCTGTGCCTTCCAACATGGATTCAGATTTCTCATAATTTCATTGATTTTCAGAGGACTTCCAAATTAAATCTAGAGTGCAAGAGAACAATGTCCTCACCTAAAACAACAAGTTTCAAACTATGGCGTGACTATAGAAAGCAGATGTCCATCACTGACCCACACGAAGTGTGCCTCTGGGGTCTGAGTTTGGGACCCGACTTGAAGTTATGTGTTAAATGCACCCAAAGGTGATCCAGGCCTCAGAAATGAAGCTCTACTTTGCCAAACATGAAATGTAGTTGCGGCCCTCGTGTAATTCCGAGTAATGGGCATGGACTCTATTATGCTCCCGGCCTTTCCCACAAGAGATCATCTTCACCGTTGAAGCCTTCCTATAAGTCCAAATCAAAGTTCAAACACAAAGAAGCCAAGTGGGATTTAGCGCTGTCCTGCCACTCTGTATCCAAAGAGAAGGCGCTATGATGTTAGTCAATCTCTCTTTAGGTCTCTGGTCACGGAGCTGATTTCACCAGCTCATGCCAGTATACTCCTAATTTCCAAGACAATTGGTGACACTGCAGCGGAGTGAAGCCTTCAACTAAGCCATGCTATGGATTTTTGGTGCACTTTGAATCCTTATGGTGTGCCTTTGCACCCCAAGGAATTGCAAGGGCCACAAGTTGGGTTGCTGCTGGCAGACCAATCCTCAGTGTCATCTGACCCACAAAGGATCTGCTCCGAACCCCATATCAACTCATGTATAGACTCAAAACTCAAAGACCTGCACTAAGTCCTTACATGTGGATACAGGTCCCAAAAGAGGATCTGGTGATGATTCCAATGTCACTGAACAGACTTTTGCCCGATCTCAACTGATGTCGCAAAACAAGGTTACAAAACCACAACCAATCATTATACAGCCTGACTCTGAACCAGTGCCGCTGGCCTGGTGGCCGGAACAGTAGAGGCCCCATTATATTTTTTTGCTCTGAATATGAACAAGGCACACCCTAGGATGGATATGAGGTGAGGAGTGGGGGAGACAACTTCTCCCCACTCACTTCACTGATGATAACTTTTACATGGGTTTACAAGAGGCCAGTTGTGCTTGATACGGCCTCTGATGTTTTGAGTCTCCACTTGGAATACCAATGGAAGAAAATGCATCATTTGCAGCAGCTGCCTTCAGAAGAGACTAAAAGAAATGTCCTTAAGTACATTTTGTAGCCTGGGCTTACCACGTCTGATCCCATGTTCTCCTTTAACGAGGGCCTTGCCAAGGTCTTGATGCGCACTTAGTCAAAGCCTTGTTCCTTTACCTCAGTGAATGGGCAGGTGGCCAGCCTTCCAAGACTAGCTCCTGGTGACTCTAATTTTCTTTCAAAACATCCTATGCCAGGGAGGCTTGTGGTTGAGGCTTATACCAGTAAGGTGAACTCCAATTCATTAATCACAACTCCTCTGGATCGTATGTCTAACATAATTGGGCATTTGGCAAATGTATGTTCTATTTTGCCAGTCTGACATCGCGATCGGTAAACACTATGTTTTTCGGGTTGCTATTCTCATGCCCTCTAGGACATGACCAGCAAGATCTTGTGATGGATCCGGAAGACCTGATGGCCTCTTTGCCAATTCATAATGAACAAGACACAACCAAATAAGTGATTCTTGTTGGCCTAGATACTAACCATTGCCTGTGAAGATATATTGAAACCAGTGTTGTGCTTCGCCGGATGCATTCCAAGGGGCATTTTAAACATGTACAATTCCCTCTTATTGATATGCCCTTTGATGGGTCATGCCTTTTCTGGGAAAAAGCGAATTCTGTCTTGAAGTGTTTTAAAGCAAGTAGACTCTAGTATGCTCCTTGGCTTTGTTAACACCTTCTAAGCAGTTCCATCTTGAGCTCAAAAGGTTCAGAGGTTATTTCAGAGAGCTGGCGTACAGGCCTTTGGAGGATGAGGATCTGGCAGGCAGCATGCATGTCAGCAGGGGCATCAGTCCTCCCAGTCCCTTTCTCCTGTGGCAGCAGCCACCGAGCCACTTTAGTTTGACCTTAGTAGTGGTGCATACAGATCCTGTCAAGGTAGGATTTTACACTTCCTCCCAAGGTGGCCATCCATCACGTCTGACAGGTTCTAAAAGTTGTTCACCATGGCTGTGCTCCACCTTTTCTTGTTGACCTGACAATTCGTACCCCTGCCCTACATCAGAATGAGTTTCAGAGGAGCATCTAGCCATTCTGTTATAAGAGGTGAAAGTGTTACCCTCAAAAAGGTGCTATCTAGAGGGTTTCAGAGTCAAACAGTGAAAGAGGGGAGGGGTGTTACTCTAACAATTTCCTTGTGCCGAAGGAGGATGGGGATCTCTGGCCTGTTTTTGACCATTGTCTTGTGAATGCTTTCCAGAGAAACAACCAATTTGAAATGCTCACGCTAGCCCAGAACTTATCTCTTCCGGACTAGGGGGACAGGATTGTGTTCTTGGACCTGCAAAACTTGTATTTTCATATACCCATCCTGCATTACCATGAACCTGCGGTTCAAGTTAGGCCAGAGGGATTTTTCAGTGTGCCGTGCTCCTCTTCCTCAGTAGTGCGACTTGCTGGTTACGAAAGAGATGGCAGTGGTCTCTGCTCACCTTGGGATGTTGCCTCTAACCTGATGACTGGCTGGTGATGGCAGGCTTGGCACATTCATATACAGACTACCTCCAGGCGACAGCGAATCTCCTGACAAGGGGGTTCACTATCAGTGAGCTAAACTTGCACGTGACTCCTTCACAGAGCTTTCCATGTCTTGGAGCATTCATTGATGCAGCGGACTTTAGGCCTCCGCTCTGCCGCAACAAGTCCAGGAATATCAGGCTGTGAGCAGGATGCTTCAATCTCAGTCCTGGACTTTGGTGGAAGCAGCTCTGAGGCTTCTTAGCCTTCTGCATCCTCCCTGTTGATTATAGCAGATGTGGACTCTGCAATGGAATCTGAAGTTCCAGTGGGCCCAGCATCTAGGAAATGTGACCGATGTCTTCCACGCCTCATTGCTCCCGATCTGCAGTGGTAGCTGCTCAAACACAATTAGTCCACCATCAGGCCCCTTTCCCTTCTTCATGCAGAGCTTATGGTAGTGATGTATGAGCGCATGCTAGACTGGTGTCTCGTCTGGGGAAGTTGGAGTTCAGAAGACTCCGGTCTCTGATGGATGCCTGGCTACTTTCAGTCTGTTGGAGTTGATTGTCGTTTGTCTGGCTCTAAAGACCTTCCTGCCATCCGTCAAGGGAGGCTGGTGTAGGTTCTTGCGGACAACACCTCCGCCATGTAGTGCTGCAACATGCAGTGCAGAGTGAGGTCCTGGTTCCTGTCTCATTAGGCTCTGTTCCTCAGGTGTTGGGTGAAGCATCCTCTCACGAACCACCTGGCAGGGTCCTTAAATTCCAGAGCAGACAAGCAGATCACAAATGTCTTCTACTTCTCTAGGTGGCGCAGGACCTCTTACAGTTGGGAGAACCATGGCCAGATCTTTTTCACCACTTTCGAGAATAATAAGTCTCAGAAATTTGGCGTTTTGGCGCTCTGCGAGAACACCCTCAAGGAGATGCATTCTAGCTGGAATGGAACATGGGACTCTTGTATGGCTTCCTTCCTGCTCCAAGTTCTGAAAAACATCAGGGATGAATTCGACCAGGTCATCCTTGTGGCTTCAGATTGGGTCAGGATGTGTGGTCCCTGGACCTTCCGGGCATCAGCATCTCTCCTCGGGTCAGGGGTACCACCTTGGTAGATTCTGCGCAGAGTAGGGTCCTTCACCTGAATCTGCACAATCTATACCTCCATGTTTGAGGATTTGGAGGCGTAACCGGACTGCTTTGATCTGCCGTCTGAAAATGTCCTCCCTTGCTGCCAGGTGCCCTCCCACGAAGTCCATTTAAGCTAGACCGTGAGACACATTTGTGGCCTGATGTGGTATCCACAAGGCTGATTCTTTACAAGAAAAGCTGTCAGATGTTCTTTTGTGTTTAGCCTAACAAGGCCTCACAGTAGGCATTATTAAAAGTTATGTCACCCCTTTCAGCCTATCTATGTTTACCGGACAAACAATCCTTGTTTAATTTACCTGTTGTGATGAGATTTATTAAAGGTTTGACACACGTTTCTTCCCACACTGTGTTGCCGCAGTATGTCCTTAACTTAGTCTTTCTCACATGTACACACTTCAAGCCAATACATAGTTGCTTGCTGCAACGCCTGTCTTTTAAAGGCCATCTTCCTCATTGTGATTACTTCAGCTTGTTGCTTGAGGGAACTTCAGGCACTGATGTGCACTCACCCATTACCATCTTTTTCCCCATACAAGCTGTCGGTGAGGGCTCATCAGCCCTCTTACCTAAAGTTATGACACCCTTCCATGTTTGGTAATCCATCATCCTACCAGGGTTCTTTGCCCCCGCCTCATCCATCGAAAGAGTAATGTAGGCTTTATCGGCTGAACCCCAAGGGGCTTTAAGCTTTTATATTGACTGTACCAAGAAACACCATGTGGATGAGCAGCTTTTTATGGGGTTTTCTAGGTCAAAGAAAGGGAAGGCTGCGCAGTAGAGGACCCTGTTTAGGTGGATTATCTTCTGGAATAAGAGATTCTATGCACTGGCCAAGAAGCGGATGCTAGAAGGCTTTAGAGCCAATTCCACCACAGCAAAGGCTACTGTCAGTAAGTTGGCATGTGGAGTGCTTTTACTTGGCATCTCTCAGGCTGCGACAAGGGCATCAGTGTAAACGTTTATGTAGCACTGCAGCCCTGACCATCAGGTATGGCAAGGAAGTACATTTTTCCCCTACGGTCCTATAAGACTTTTTGGTCTTAGTTTATTCCTGAGAGCCTTCACCGAACGGGGTACAGCTTTGGTAAGTATTTTATGGTGAGGAATCTGCGATTAGAAGTATCAATCAGAGGAACAGGTCACTTATCTTTGGTAATTCTCTGTTCATAGCATTTATTGCTGTAGATACGCATGCTCTGCATACTCCTGTCTTCAAGTGTTAGATGCAGATGTTTGCAATTTGTTGCCCCCAGTGCCATGCGAAGTACCCGTTGTGCGACCATCGCAGGGTCTGTAAACTCTGCTTCTCTCCAGACCACAACACCTTCTGCAAAGCCTAACTCACCTTCTGGTCGAAGAAGACCTTCTGATACTGACAGCAGAGGTGTTTGGTACATCAGAAGATGCAACAGCAATCTTCCAACGACATGCCTGACATCTTCAGAGAACTGGACTCTTTGACGTCCAGGAAAGTGTGGACATCTGCCCCACCAACCAATGCAGAGTTCAGAAGTGATCTTTTCTGGCAGCTCAGATCAGGAGGACAAAAGGGGTTCTACCTGGACCTCAGTGACCACCGGCCTGGGAACCAAGATGCTGAATCGTGAGTCAGGAAACCCCCGCACCCTGACCCCCATCCCAAGGAGGTCTCCTGTAGAGGCAGAGTACGTCCCCCGAGAGGTTTGAGAATCCATCCCTATGTCCAGATCAATACGTCCTACAGGGCACATGTTGCCTCCGGGCTCCCGTCGACACTAACCAGAGAACTTGTTGCCAACAGACCTCCCGTCCCCAGGAATTGAAACTCCATAGCCATCGAGTCTGAGGATCCTTCACAGGCCTCAGCTCCACTAGAAGCCAAAGACCCCTTTGACTCCAGCACCAAAGCCATTGTCGGCTCTGAAGCAATCGTGTGTGTCGAAGACTCTATTGATGGTAGGCTGGAACGATTCCGAGCAACTATCTTCCAATGACTACAGTAGGAGTTGTACACAACGCAGAAGAGATTCTTTATCCATCCTTCAGACTGGGGAACAGTTCGAGGAAGCTACCTCCTCTGAAACCCATGGAGACTAACAAGATGAGAGTGACATTTGAGAAGGAACTAACACCAGAACCCCTCCTTTCATTCCCACACCTCGAAGAGATAAAGACAGGGGCACCAGCCTGCTTCATTACGTTCCATCTTTTTCTCAACCACCACCTCCACGACCACCACCTTCACCTACACCACCACCTCCCTAACTTCCACGCCTTCACACTCATCAGAGCAATCCCCACATTCCACTTGGTGCCGGCAGTCCCTTTGACCCTGCCAACCCCTGTAAGGTACCTTTTGAGCCAGAGGACCTGTGAGACAACTATGATGTAAATCCCTCGGGGTACTCAGATCTGGGCCACTACCTTGTTTGGGAATCCCACTTGAACACCACCATGCTATACCACAAGGTCATCAAAGTGTGGCCACCTTTCACAAGGTGGATACAAATGTCCTCACCGAGGCAAACTATTTCCTCGTAGAGGTACTATCTTAAGTTCAAACGGACAGTTAAGTTGTGCCTTTGATAAAGGGCAGGATCAAATCTGCCCAACACCTGGAAAGAGCCTGTGAAAGCCAGGGTAGTTACACCAAGGGTTGAGAAGAAATGTAAGCCCTCTCCCAATTACCCAGCCTTCATCAGAGGTCATGTCCTGCCCAGCCCCCTGGTCATCCACAATATGCGCAGGTGGGCTTTTGTCAAACCACTGGGGACTTCCCCGGACCGACAAGGAGAGCAAGAAGCCTAAATCTATCTGCAAGAGACTGGTGATAGGTGTCTCCACCCACTGCAGAATAGCCAACACCTTTGGGCTCCTCTCCCACTATGTCAGGGCACACTGGGATGAGATGCAGCGTCAATAGTTAATTCTCTTACAGGAGTACAGGAAGAGGTGGGATGAAATGGTCTCAGGGGCCAAGACTATATCCAACGCACTATACGCTGTGCCCTTGACTCCGTGGACATGGCTTCCCCGGGGTAGGGTTAGGGAGTGTCAACACCAGTGTCCTCATTAAATGCCATGGCTAGCTCCGTATTTTAGGCTTCATGTCAGAGGTCCAACAGCATATCCTCAACCTGCCTTTTGATGGGGAACATCTATTTGGCCACTGGGTAACGAATTGCTGGAGAAAATGTAAGACACATTTTTTTTGCAGAGTTGTATATAGCGTGGACTTGACCCGCATCGGGTATCAGAGCGCTTTACATAGCACCAGTTACGTTACACGAGGACACACATTCACTTTGGTTAGGCACGGGGAGATTAAGTGATTTGCCCAGAATCACACATCATTGCAAAATCCATGGGTGCCCATCAGACAAAAGCTGCAAGAGGCAGAAGTCTTTAGGAGGCTCCATGGCTGCTTTCCCAGATCCTGCCCCCTCATATCAAAGGCAATAAAACTCTTTCCACCACCAGCCAGCAAGTGGGTACACTAGGAGTGCTACACGGGCAACAGCAACAACGGCGGGCGGTATAGAGGTGGCTCCAGCAATGGGATCCCAAGTTCCAAGCACTCACTCACCACGCCTCCTCCCGGTCACACAACACCTGTCAGGGTGAGACTGCAGGATTTTATGTTAATGGTGGTTCACCACGGTTCCCTTTCCACATCCCACCCTGCAGCCACTCCCTCAGCAGAGAACATCTCAACCTTTTGCAGGAAGAGGTGCAAGTGCTCCTTCAAAAAGTGTCTGTAGAGCCAGTGCCCCCTCACTACTGGAGCAAGGGAATTTACTCTCTTCACCACTTCAACATTGATACATACCATTGTGAATCGGTATTAGGAAGGAACATCCTAAACAAGCCCCTTCAAAATACTGATTTGCAAACCCAAATTGCGATTTGGTAACTGCTTACTGATTCACAAATTGGCTTTTTTACATTTAAAAAAACTTTTGCGGTAGCAGTGGGCCCAATTCTGCAAATCGGTCTGTTTGCGACCTCAAAGGTTTTGTACATATGGCCCTCTGGTATCACAATGGAATGGAGCATATATATCTGATAGAGACTTATAGCTGTAAATTACTTACTTTAGAATGTTTCCCAGGCGTCACACTGAATCCTAAAGTTTTTCTGAACTCGCTGGTAGGTGGCATCGGATGGCTCCGCATAGGCATCGTCCGCGCCAGAAGTGATGTGCGCGGTGCTCATTTACGTGGCACCTCAGCGCGCTAACCTCAGTTTCTTCTTTTCCGCACCATCCGCACAGATCCGGATTGAGCTCCCTTCAGTCATTTTGCATAACCGGACGTCGTGCAAGGTACCTTCTGCGACTAGGGAGAATCTTGTTTATATCTGTTCACCACCATTGAAAGCGTTCAATATCAGCAGGTCTGCACATCGAAGTTTCCAAGGTGGCTCTCGGTAGAAGATTCATTTCATCTTGATTGGGACTCGGGACTCCTGTACGCCTTCCCACCGGTACCACTCCTGACCGAGCTGTCAAGAAGATCCGAACCAACCTTGCCCAAGTCACCTTAGTGGCTCCAGATTGGGCATGGAGAGTATGGTATCCTGAACTCCTGAGAACGAGTCATCGTCCTCCAATAAGGCTGCCTCTTTGAGAGGGTCTCCTGTCGCAGCAGAAGGGCAGGGTTCTGCACCCAAACCTGCACACACGCCACCTAAACGTGCCAAAATTGATAGCGGCAGCTAAGAGTTTTTGATCTGCCTTCCGAAGTACGTGATTTCATCTTAGCAGCCAGGCATCCCTCAACAAAGACTGTATATGTCAGCCGGACAAATTTGTGGCTTGGTGTGCTGCTAAATTGAATGATACTCTGTCTGCACCCTTATCCAAAGTTCTTTTGTTTGCATTGTCCCTCGCCCAGCAAGGCCTTGCTTTGAGCACAGTTAAAGGGTACCTTTCAGCTATCTCTGTTTTCTTTCTGTTGTCTGATTAACCCTCTCAGTTCAAGTCTCCTGTTTTGACACGTTCCCTGAAAGGTTTACAGCACATTCCCCCTTGCACCTTTCATTATGCCCCAGTGGCTTATCTGATAGAAACTTCTAGCCGCAGATTCCTTACCTTAGATTTATCCCCTAGGATCAGACTGAATCTGGAAAAATGTTGTGAGCAGTACCCCTGCGTGCCAGTAAATGCTGTTGTTTGGCTCCACGTGGCGTCTTCCGCGCTGAAAGTGTTGTGCGCGGTGCCTATAATGGCACCACCCCAGTGCACTAATGTAAGTTAATTTCTTTCCTCCCCAGTCAGCGCAGATCTGGAGAGAGCTACCCCGATCCTTTTTAAACTGACTTCTGACATCTAATTTTGTCAATCTTTTTTGAGAATCTTTCTCCTGGTGTGGTAGCTTTGTCAGCTATGAAAACCGGCTTCAATCCCTTCGACACCTGTCGCCGACCGTTGTCAGTGACCGACCCGCGTCTTGTTTGCCTCTGAGCGTGACCACGGCACAGAGACCTGCGTTGACTGCCGCACCAAGCACCCCAGGGCCTTGAGGGTGTGATCCTCAAGATCCTTGCCGCTCGACATGCGACACCACAACAGTCTTGATCCCTGTCGAGAGGAAGGTCCCGGGATTGTTTACTGAACCCTTGATCCTTGTTGCACTCAGTCCTCTTCTGGTAATTTCCACAAGAAGATGACGAGCAAGAAGTTGAAGAGGTGTTCGACTTCACCCTGTTCGCAAAGTCATCTGACAAGTTGATGGAGCGTCGTCATTCGAGGCCTGGCTCCACTGTAGAACCTGGGCTGGCTACACAAGTTTCCAGGAGCCGGAGCGGCCCGGTCAAATTCGGGAGTTCTATGAGGCCATGCACCTTATATTTGGGCGGCCTGTACTGGTTTTCCACCTGCATTTCCATCCCGGTTCCAGTCGAGCCCTTTGGATCCACGAATGTATGCAGACCGGTCATGCCGCCTCGACCTTCCTCGGTGCCGGTCCCGAATCCGGCGCCGTCCCCATTCTCATCCCCAACTCCGACACAGTGCTGGAGGGTGTCATCCGACTCCAACACCGACTGGAGCCATGCCTTCCAGGCCAAACCCCAATTCTTATGTTGCTGGACCCTGAATAATACCAGGCCCTAGACCCCAGCATGGACTGGTTTGAGGAATTGGCGGATGACAGCAGCCTTGACACCTCTCCATATACTGGCATGGTCTCTCCTCTTACCGTGGCTATGGAGGAGGAAACCTCTATTGCTATGGTGATGAGAAGGGCGACCAAGGTCGTGGACATTCGCCTCAGTGGCAGTCAAGACAGAGGCGCTTCAGCCAGGAGTTATGTTATGTTATGTTATGTTAGGGACACTTCTAGACAGAGCGCGACTCACCCGGGGGCATCTCGGCGCTATACTTAGTTGTTCACTGAGAGGGAAAAAACCGGGAAGAAGCATCCACGCCAAGTACTAAGGAGTCAGAAATAGAAATAGAGTGATCCCCTCCGAACCGCTATTCCCATTTAATGAAGCTCATGGGGACGTCCGGCTTGGGACCTGGTCCAAACACTGGACAGGCGCTCCTGTGAACAGGACGATAGCCTGCTGACACCGCCCTACCCCAAGGGACCCCAGTTAACTCACGCAACACCCCACCCTGGAGATCTTGGTGGTCCAAGCCTCCAGTTCCCCAGTAAAACCTTGCGCATTCCCTCCCACCCTTACAAATGGGAATTCCAAGAGGGTGGACACCTTAGGTGAGAAGATGTTTTCTTCCACCAGCCTGATACTACGGCCTGTGAACACCGCGTGACTGTTAGGCTGTTACTCCCATACGCTATGGGATTCGGTTGCGCAGGTGCTGCCCATGGTCCAGGACGACGACCAGGCAGAACTCTCCCATGGTATATCAGATGGGAAAGATACAGCAAGCTTCACAATCCATTGTGGGCTGGACCATCCGACTCGCTGGACAGAGCAGTTTCTACGTCAGTGGCCTTGCAGAGCCACACCTGGCTGAGGACGACTGGCTTTTCCGGGGATGTACAAGCAACGCTGATGGACATGCCCCTTGATGGCATCCATCTCTTTGGACACAAGGTGGAGTCAGCTGAAGCTGGAGCTCTTCAAGGATATCACCCCAGTCCATCTTTCGCAGCCACGGAAGAGGCTTCCAGCCTCGTCTTTACCTGTCCAGCCATCACGGCCGAAAGTTTCCCAGTCTCTGCATGGCCAAGGACGTGGTACCCACATATCCCATAGGTTGAGCAGCAAGAGGTCAGGCCAGTCCATCCATCCCCGGCAGCTGCAGCATTCAAACCCCTTTAGTTTGACCTCCTACCATCATGGGCACTCATTGGGAGGCAGTATACACCATCACCTGGCCAACTAGAGACTGGAGATCAATAACATCAACCGCTGGGTTCTAAGATTGTCAGAAGGGGCTCCTCCTTCTCTTTCATGACTTCCCCTCCATCCATGCCACTCACTAGCAACAGGGTGACGGAGCACCATCTCTTTGTTCCGTCAGGAAGTGGCGGCTCTCTTGCCCAAGGGAGTCATAGAGAGGGTCCCGAAAACAGAAGTAGGTTGTGGTAGTTATTCCTACTACTTTCTGGTGCCCAAAAAAGATGGAAGCCTTTGTCCTATCCTAGACCCTCTCAATTTCTTTCTCAAAAAAGAGAATTTCAGAATGCTCACGCTCACTCAAATCCGGTCTTCCCTGGCCCTCGGAGACTGGATGGTAGCATTGGACTTGGAGAATGCGTACTTCCACATTTCCATCCTAACCGCCCACAGGTGTTACCTGCGATTCAAGTTGGGCCATGAGCACTTTCAGTTTGCGGTGCTCCCTTTTGGCCTTAACAGCGCCAATCAGGTGTTCACCAAGGTGATAGCAGGGGTTGCAGCTCATCTGCGTAGATCAGGGGTTCAAGTCTTCCCCCTAACTTGACAACTGTATTTTGAAGGCAGGCTCGCTCAAAGCTGTTGTCTCCCACCTCCAGACTACGGCGGCCCTCTTGCACTAACTTGGGTCCACTATCAAAGTGCAGAAGTCACACCTGACTCCTTATCAGGCGCTCCCTTTCATTGGAGTTGTTCTGGACACGGTGTAGTTTTGGGCCTATCTTCCCGAACGGCGAGTCCAGGATATTTAGGCTATGATATTGATGTTTCAGCCTTTATTCTGGATTTTGGTGAGACTGACTCTGAGACCGCTGGGCCTCATGGCCTCCTGCATCCTGCTTGTGATACATGCCCGCTGGCATATGCAGGCTCTACAGTGGGACAGTGGGTGCAGCATCAGGGGAATCTCTCTGACATGGTCCAGATCTCAGAGGGAACTGAAAAAGATCTGCAGAAGTTGGCTTGGTATATGCTGTCCACTAGTTATAGTGGGCACCTTGCACCAGTCCAAACAACCCCTTATTGATGTTAGGTTAAAGAGAACCTTTATTGAAAGCTATCCTAGTGGTAGCTATAGAGAGCAGCCTTCAGGCTAAGTCTTGAAGGAATGTAAAGCAGCTTGTTTTCCCAGTCTATAATCTCTTGAGTCACTAAATGAAAGGAGACCACACCAGGTACATATATAAAGTATAAGTATTTATTACTAAACATACCCCTCTAGTCTCTTTATAAGGCTAGAGGCAAAGCACATAAGTTACACTTCAAATAAACAGTAAAGCAGCACGAAATACACATTAGGCCCTAGGGTCGAGCCAAACCATATTCTAAAATAGTGGTATAAGAACCACGACTTGACTAGACACAAGGCCTAGAGCCTGTAGAATCGCTGGGACCCCAAGGAACCACCCAGGGTAGTGACACAGGGGACCCACGGGCCCGAGTGCAGTGTGAGAACACAGCCGCGAGCTCCCGTTAGCTTCTATGGGGAAAGTCGCGGTTAGATTTTTACAGATAAAGGACACTTCGAGATGGACTAGGACCAAACCCTCTTGGACTTAGACAGTTCTAGGGTCAACACCCACGGAAGCACCTGAGTTCTCGAGTTGCCTCACCCAGGGAAGCCGGGTGCATAGGTGTCAAATGGTGTCGGGTCGCGTTGTCATTTTCAGTGGAAGCTGGCGAAGAAGTGCTGTTGCCTTGGCAACAGCAACCCACGCAGAAAGGAGAAAGATGCTTCGGTGCGGACCAACAAGGTCCGAGGGACTCCCCCAGCGAGGAGGAGTGAGGGCACGTCTGGAGCAACCAGGGAAGCCCAAAGAAAGTCAGTTACCTTCTCAGGGACTCACCAGTCGATGGACCAAGGATCGCGAAGGGACCTCGAGAGGAATCACAAAATGGCGGCCCACGGGTCACTTGAAGTGGCTAGGCCGACAATCTTCAGTGGATTCTCTGCTCGGGGTCTGGGCTACAAGTAACCCAATGCACATCCTCAGGAGACGTCGAGAAGCTGATGCACTTGCAAATGTGCACGGTGTCCAGGGGTTCCGGTTCCACGGTACCCATGAGGGCTAAGGGTCTCAGCTTTGCTGGGGACTCGGTTCGGCCTCTGGGAAGTCTGGAAATCCACCTCTGGTGTTGCAAAGTCTATGGTGTCCAGCGAGAGCTTCGGAGATGCAGACCAGACAGATGCGTCTTTGGTGCCTGCCAAGCAGGGGAGTAATTTGTTTACTCCAAGGGAGATTCTTCAGTCATCTGGCGTTGGTTAGATCGTCGAAGTTCCAGGATTCAGTTTCAGAGTTTCGTCCAGGGGCATCTAAAATCCTGTTGCCAGGGGTTCCTATCTTATACCCAAGGAAGGGGTTGGACTAACTCAGGGGACCCACCCATGGGAGGGTTTGGAAAGCGGGGTGGCTACACCCATTTCCTTTGTCCAGTTTCGCGCCAGAGCAGGGGCTAGTAGCCCCTGTGACCGGTTTGAACTGGACTATGCACAGGGACACCAAATGTGCCCCCAGTGCAGGACTTCAAAGCACTCTGAGTGCACCCACCCAGCCCCAATACACCTAAAGCCTGTCTGGGGGCTGGTGACACCTCCCTGTGACAGGAAACCTATTGTCCAGGCCTCCCCTGCCGGAGTTTCGGTCAGCAGCAGAAGGCCAGACTCATGTCTGTGGCTGCAGCATCCATTTTGTGATGCCAGGGCTCTTTTAAGTTGGTACCGGGTATACCGGTGCTGTCATGTCTCTCCCTCTAGAAGGGTGGGATCATACTCCCACACCAGTTACTGGTGTGGGGGTATGATTCCGAGGTGTTTGACACCAAACACAACATGTTTCCGTGTAGCCAGTCCAAAGTTAGTATTTACCATTTGGTTATAATGCACTTAAGAGTACATGGTCAGGCTGCATCACAGACAACCCCAGAGAAGAGATTCCAAAGGCTGCAGACGGGCTCTGCTCATGCATGGGCACCCTCTCACACAAAACCAAGCACCCTGCCTTCAGGATTAATAAGGCCTGCCATAGGGGTGACTGATAGGTTTCTATGTGCAGTGATAGGTGAGATATAGTGAACCTATATCTCAGTAAGGGGTGCATGCACCACCTTACTCAGGCTGCAGTAGCAGACCTGTGGTGTCATTTTGGAGGGCTTCCCAGGGGTGGCATAATACATGCTTCAGCCCCTGGTAGGCCTCTGGGGTACCTATGCCCTAGGTACATAGTATACCATATACTAGGGACTTATAAGGGCGCCCCAGAATCCAATCTGTGGTGTACCTAAGGTACTAGGAATCAATTTATAAGAGAAAACAGATAGGCTGGGGACCTGAATAGCAGGTTCCCAGCCAAACTAAATCAAAAACCATCAAAACATCAGGAAAAAAGTGGGGACAACCATGTAGTCAGATTCCACCTTCCTACACAGTGGGGGTTAACGAACAACGATTAGGTCATCCGCAGACTCTTCTCCCTTCCCCAACCAGACCTACAGTGGTGACATATGCATCACTCCTGGGATGGGGCGGCCATCTGGGAGAGGTGGAGATCAGAGGCCTATGGCCTCTTGCGGAATCTGTACTCCACTTCTGGACCTCCGGGCGAAACGGCTGGCATTAAAAGCCTTTCTACCCTCCATCATGGGAAGGCTGGTGCAGGTGTTCACGGACAAAACCACCGGCATGTGATACTGCAACAAACAGGTCGGAGTGGGCTCGTGGACACTTTGTCAAGAGTCTTTGGAATGTCAAGGCATATCCGTTGTGGTGCAAGGTCTTTTTCAACCGTGGAGTGAGCCTTTGTTAGATCTGTTCGCCACCAATGAGAACGCACAATGTCAGCTATTTTCACACTGGAGTTTCCAAGGTGGCTCTCACTCGCAGGCGCTTTTAGTCTCAAGTGGAGCTCGGGTCTTTTCTACATTTTCCACCCATAGAAATCCTGCCCAGAGTTCTCAAGAAGATCAGGAACAACTGGACCCAAGTCCTCCTTGTGGCTGGGGACTGGGCTCATAGAGTTTGGTATCCCGAGCTGTTGAGCATGGTCATTGGTCCTCCAATCAGGCTGCCCCTCGGGATGATCTACTGTTGCAGCAGCAGTGGAGGATTCTCCACCTGCACCTGTTAACACGCTGCCTTCATGCACGGAGATTGAGTGGCGACAGTTGACAGCTTTCGACCATCTGCCCGAAGTCTGCTGTGTTATCTTGGCAGCCAGGTGTCCCTCTACCAAGACTGTTTACGTCTGCTGTTGGGGCAAGTTTGTGGCATGGTGTGCAGAGAAACAGGTTATCCCTCTTTCTGCTCCTTTCTCTCAAGTTCTTCTCTTTATCCTTCCTAATGCCCAGCTGGGCTCTGCTTTGGGCACCTTCAAGTGCTATCTTTCTGCCATGTCCGCCTTTCTGGGGTTACCAGATCAGCCAACCCTGTTCAAAGCCCCTGTTTTGAATAAGTTCTTGAAAGGTTTGCAACACGTTGCCACCTTCATCATGCCTCAGTGGGACCTCAGTCTCGTATTTACATTTCTGATGTACGGTCCCTTTGCGCCACTGCACAGCTATCCTCTCAGGCTCCTTACCATCAAGACGTCCTTCCCAGTGGCAATAACATATGCCCAGAGTGTCACATGAGCATCAGGCTTTGTCATCCAAGCCTCTCTACCTGAATATCTATCCAAACAAGCTAGTCCTTCGTACTAGAGCATCCTTTCTGCCGAAAGTTGTCACTCTTTTTCATGTAAAGTGTACGACCAACTCTTTGTGAGGTATGTCGGAGCTAAGAAGGGAAAAGACGTGCAGAATCAGGCTCTCTCGGGATGGATTGTGCTCTGCATTAGGATCTGCTACGCAATGGGCAAGAAGCAACCCCCTGAGGGTTTGTGTGCTCATTCCATCAGAGCTAAGGCTTCGACCACTGCATTACCACGCAGAGTTTCGGTCCTGGATATCTCTCATGCAACAACATTGGCTTCTCCACACACATTCACAAATCATTACTGCCCAGACAGTCACTTTGCTCTTTCAGTCCTGCAAGACTTTCTAGTGTAAAAGAGTTCCTCCGAGGAGGCATTGTTGGGTATCTAGTGTAAGGTAAGGAATTTGTGTCTCGACGTCTCTAGCAGATGAACAAGGTACTTACCTTTGGAAATGCCTTATCTAGTAGATCTATCTAGCAGCAGATTATTTACTGACACGCCCATCCTCCCTGGACTGCGTATGGATTTCTAGGGACAGGGCTGTTCCCCTTTCAGAGCACTCTTTCCACACTAGTGGTCAGTGTTCTTTGTGGCTCTGTGCTCCTGACGTTAGTCCGCTGGGGTGGCGCCCACTTAGGCACTGCACACATCACTTCCGGTACTGATGATGCCACGCAGAGCTAAATGATGCCATCTACCGGCACGCCGGTGTACTGTTCACGAAAATAATTCCAGATCCAGTCTGACCTCTGGATAATTCTAAAGTAAGGAATTTGCAGCTCCATAGTCTACCAGATGTGTTATTGAAGGTAAGTGACTTTTTCTTTAATGGTTTTCTGAGCAATAATAGTAAATAGCACGAAAATGATAGGGAAGGGTACTCCATAGATTAGTTGCTGCCACTGAGATAGCTCTGTCGCCAATTTTAACAGTTATGGTTTTGGGAACAGACATTAGGAATTTGGAGTCAGAACAAAAAGAACAGGCTGGTTGGAGCTAGAGAAATATTTCTGATATGAACTCTGGAGTCTGCGGATAGAGGGCTCTGTAAACAAGAAATGCCACCTTGAAGATATTATTTGCTTGACTAAAAGTCGGTGTAATTAACGCAGTCCTGGGATTATGTGTTCTCCTCTACCCTTTGGTGATTAGGAATCCAGCTGCATATTTGTATTGGCTGCAGTCAGTCAATAAGTTAGGCTTGCGAGGTAGATTACATTACTAAAGTTGAAACTCAACTGGATAAGTGTGTTTTTTTTAATGCCATGGGAAGGTTTCTCCCTCAAGAATTAAAGTAATGTTCTTAAGAATTTCAGTTGCCAAACACACTTCGCAACAAGTGGTACTTGATCTTGAATTGAGTGGTCCTAGTTAATTATAATGCCTATATTTTGCACAGCATTTAATAACCTTTCTTGTGGCCAGTCAAGGAAGTTAATTTCTTTAGACATATTAGCAGTTAACACAATCTTAGTTTTAGATTGGTTAATTTCAGAATTTTCTTTTACATTTACTATAGATGGTAACAGCGGCATTTCTTTAGAACAGTATATGGAGAGTAGTTCCTCCTTCAGACTAAATAGAAACGGTTTATCACACATATATATATATATATATATACTTTTAAACGGTTAATCCAGTGTTTTGCTAGTCAGTTGCCTAAGGACTTGTATATATGTTGTATGTAAGGGGCGATAAAATTAATCCTTGAGGAATGCGGCACTTGGGCATTTTAGGGTGTCTTGAAATGGTCGGAGATTCACAGACTGGCCTCCTAGTTACTAAAAAGGATTCTAGCAAGTTAAGAGTGCGCCCACAGACACTAATAACTTGGAGACATGATCAGAATAGCATGACATCTGGAGTCAGACTCTTCAGAAAGGTCGATAGGAACAGGAGCTCCGAGCTCTCTGATACCCACAGATCTCCTAAGATCATCCAAAATAAGAGACCACTCCCAACTCAGAAGCAAGCTTGATGATGATCTAGAAGCTTATTTCCATCAACATACTCGTGCAGCTGATTATAAACTATTTTCTCCTGGACCCTTCCCAAAAATTGGGAAGGGAAATAGGCTTGTAGTGACTCATCTTATTCACTTCAGGATCAAGTTTTTTGAGGACAGTTTTAACCACAGTGTGTTTCTAGATGACTGACACCATGCCTTTGTTTAAACTACTGTTAAAAATAATATTAAAAGTTAGGGTGTTAAGACCATCAATGCTTTGAGCAGACATGCTGGGGTTAGATTATTGTGAGAGCCTGATAGATAAATGGTAGGTGATACTTTATAACGAGAGATATTAGTAATTGAAGTAAAATACCTTGTGCTTACAATACTTGAACCTTAACTGGATCTTTCGTTCCAGTATTGATCTGTCGATCATCCATATTATCAGACATGATCTAATTTACCTCCTTGTACTCTATTCTGCTTCCTTTTCACATAAAATCGAGTTATTAAAAGTACCTCAGACAATGTTTTACCTGTTCTTTGTGCTATACATCATTACTCTACCCAAGACAGAATACTACATATTCTTAATCAGTGTTCTATCTACACTAAAATAGTGTATGTTTGAAAAGGGTAGGTCCTTCTATCTTAACAAGGGAATTATAACTACAGTAAATCAATGGTGCATGTAACGAAAACTATACTGTTAAGTTGTTGCTATATACGTAACAACTGAGAAGAAAACTCACAAGTGAATACTAAATATCCTGCATCAGTTAACTGTTACTTCACACACATCACAACCAAGTCTCCTTCTTAGTTAACTACTCTCCATATTTCCTCTCTGTGGTATTTTGTAATGTCAGCCTGGCCGAGTCGCATTTCTCAGAGTGAAAAACAGCTGCCATTTTGAAGTGTCTCTCATCTAATAAACCCAATACCATAGCATGAGTTTTCAAGGAATTACTGCGGCAAATAATTACCAATTTTATTTGTTTTGTGTCTGTTGTTACCTACATCATTTAGCCTCCTGATGTGTACTTTAAGGAAAATGTAGTCTCTCCTTAATGCTAGATTTGAAAGAATTTTCATCATAAAGGCTTTGAAAAGATGATTCGACTGCATTTAAAATAGGACGTCTGCTATATTCTGGTTCTCAAAGCAAGATTCTTCCATTAGACAGTGGCAATGATAATCTTTCTTTTCATACCAAAATATCTGTCTTCCTGCAAAATATAATTGCTATGTTCTTGCTTTTTCTGTATAAAAAATAGTCCTCACGATTCCAACCCACCCATAATAAAAGTAACTAGTCACCAGGGCCAGTTCTGGGATTTTTGGAGCACCGGGCAGAAAGGGAATGTGTGAGGCCCTTCTGATTTGCATACAACGTGAAACCACAAGAAATTGCATCACAGAAAGTGCCATCAATTGAATATTGTTGTTCTTCTTTTCAAGAAGCAACTTTCTTGGTGCAGATAACAGCAAAACAATAAAAACATAAATCTTAGAACAAATAAAATAAGCGCTTATATTACATTTATTCTAAGTGGAAATACATTACATTAGTCACACTGGATGGAAAGGTTTGGCCTAGGTCTTTCCAAAAAGTTTATCTTTAATCAAATGTTAAGAATTTGTATCCAGACGTTTTCTCTGCATTCCAGTAATTCTTCCTTTAAGACATGTTCCACAATAAGTAATTATGTTTATTATGCAGGATTATTAAAAAACTGTTGCATATACAGGGAAAATCTTCCAATCTGATAGTAAATGATCCGCAAAGTTAAAATTATTAGCTACAGGCTGGTCAAGTTTCTTGATAATTATTACTGATTTGTAGTTCCTGAATCAGGCACGGAGGTTATTCACTGTTTGGCTACATATTGTTTTTTACAACTTTGGCAGTGATTCACTTAAATAATGCATGTTGAGCGACATGTAAGATGCTGTCTTATTCCATAGGTCCTTCTAGTAACAGAACTAGTTACTGATGATGTTTGTAAAAGGTATTCACATGTGATGCACCTTTTAGAGTCACAGCAACGAAACCCTGCATTTGTTACAGCTTGCTTGAGTTCAGCTCTAATAGATCGTAAATGAGGAGCTCTGCAGTAACCAATGACTGGCTGTTTTGGCTGTTTTGTTATTTTTCTGTTTCCTTTTCTTGCAAAGGGTGTGCCATTTTGCCACCACCCCCCTCACGTGACCCATGGTGCTTAGAACCTTTGCACCTCTTGTAAGAACATTGCGTTTCATTTTGCATTTATGTTTTGCCCAGTAGCACTTTGACATTTGGTCACTTACGTGTTGGCCTAGTTCACTTGTTAATATATAACGTTACTTGGGCATCTCGATCTCCTATGAATTAGAGAGGGATCGTTTGTCGTTTTATTCTCTCATAAGGACACCGCTGGCAGTCCTTTTTAGTTGCACGAATCCACGGATAGCAACACCTGATACTTGGTTACTGCTACCATAAGTGCACCTTGAAGAGCATGTTTGCATGTTTCTAAATTGTGACATCTTTGGAAGCATACTGACGCATATTTGTTTGTCTTTTGTGTTTCTTTATGTTGTACGTCTCCGTTTGTCACAACTATACTCTTTTTTTAGAATAAACTCGGTTCCTCTCTACACATGACGGAATCTACTCTGAGTGTTTTTTGATATTTTTAACACTTACAAACCCTTGGTCAGGGTGGGCCTTAGCGCGCCCATACCGCCAGGTTCTCACATTTACACCTCTGGTCCTGATGAAAGCCTGATTAACATTCATGTAGGCAGAAACATGTTGACCGCACTTTCAGGGATAATACATGAACTTGTAATTCTAGTTCTTTATCCCACACAACAACATTTTTTTTAGCCATGTCCGGCAAAATCAATAAGGTTCTTTTTGACACAATTTGGACAATATCTTGGTCCTCACTATGCTGGACTATGGCTGCAAGGCCAAGGGGAGGAGTGCCAGGCCTCCAGGGTTGTGTCTGGTCAGTATTTTCATGTCTAAAGTAGAGCAAGAGCAAAGATCTCTACTAAACTTCTTGGGATATAATAATATAGAGAAACAATCCTTACCTCATTAACAAAATAAAATCTCTCAAATTCGAAGTTTGTAAAATACAAAGGCAAATGGTGTAGAGCAGAGGTTTTCAATTTGGGGGAAGGCCCCCCCCCATGTGGGCCTCAGTTAATCTGGGGAGGGGGTGGGGGCTCCAGCTTCTGGACAGGGGAAACATTTATTATGCTGCAAGGTAACAGAGCGGAACATCATGCTGTGTCTTTTAGTGAAAGAAAATGCTGTCAGTGAGTCCGTCTATAATGGGCCATCCGTAATGTCTTATTTCACTTGTGTCCTGGCTGAAAGCAAGTGTCAATGTGGGAGAAGGTTCCAAATAACCCTGAACCTCCATTCCTGGGGCGCGTGGATTGGAGTGTCAAGAAGGCGGTCGCACTGTAAGAGTCCTCAGGACCCCTCTGTCATCTGCTCTGAGATCCACTGCCATCGGAGACTTACATTTTGCCCTGACGATGACAGCTCCTTCCCCGGATGCGGCGCCGTTGCCCTGAGGTGGCTGGGGTGTCCAATCAAGGCCATTTCTTCCACCCGAGGCCTGCAGCGCGTCCCCGCAAGATGGCGGACCTGGCCCATCTCTGAGGCGCTCCGGAGAGGCCTGAGATCATCTGCCGGAGGCCTTCCGGGACCCAAGGGGTGCAGCCTGACATCTGACCGCCTGACACTCGGAGGCCGCTCAGCGGAGGGCTCCCCCTTGGGGTACTGCTACCATATCGGCCCAACTCCGTGCCTCCCTCAATTTTCCCTCTGGACTAACGCGGTGATCCGTGCCCGTGCAGGCCGCACACTGAGACCAGTGGTATAGGGGTGTGTCCGGAGGCCTGCGGTGACCTGCCTGGAGATCACACCAAGCATAGACCTCACAACGCGCCTCTGGGGCCAGGAGACCTACGCTTGACTAACGCGGCTCCATGGGGTCTGCACTGCACCTGACCGGAGCGATCGACTCTGCATTTTGCCAGATTCCTGGATTGGCAGTGAGTGCCCCCGCCTTTTTTGCCCTCAGTGGCTACCTCAGTGGGGTGGACGTACCTCTTGACCCCTGGGGGGGGTGCTGGATCCGAGTGACTGTACCCCGTGCGTGCAGCCCTGATAGACTCAGCCCGCCGGGCCTCCTTTAGCCTGCGACTTGCTTAGACACTGCACAGCGGCCCGGAAGTGGATACTTTGGCCCGGGCTACTGTATCTCTTTCCCACCCCCACCTCCAGATCCTGCTGCGCGGGACCCCCCTGGAGACAAACCCAGAGGGACGCCTTGGCTTTGAACCTCGCCATTATCCTTTCTCCGGGTGGAGGGGGCTGAGATCCCCAGGTTGGTGATGCCTAACAGTGCATCCACGCACTGAGCCTCCCCTCGCCGGAGCACCCAGGGCGGCAGTGCTCTCATATCCGCTTGGAGCGCCATTGGGGTTCCCACTTTCACCCCCTGTGACGGCGAGACCATCAGGGTGATTAGGGATGAACGCCTGAGATCCTGCGCTGTACCCTGGACCCTTGAAAAGACGGGAGTCTCCCGGCCGGACTTTGAGGAGGGATGGTTGAACACTTACCCCCCCCGCCCCCCCCCCCCACCCCGCGCACCAGAGCTGTGGCCTACATTGGGACCTTGGGGTGCCCCCTCCCCCCCCATCTCCGGCCGGACCCTGCTGCAGAGGGTGGCCGTGACTCTTGGCGCACTGCTGTGATTTTCTTGCCTCTGACCTGCAGGCTTGACATCCCGGTACATCGGGGCCCGCTCCTTCCTTGGGCCCTCAGACATATCCACTCACCTTCAGCGGGGGCATTCCGGGGCCTGGGAACCACACACACGGCCTCCTAGATTGGCAGCCTGCGTGCGTGCCCCCGAGACCCCACTATCTACAGACCTCCCATCTTGAGTACTGAGGCTCATCCACCTCGCTGCAACACACGGAGGTCGGGCGGCGGCTAGTCCCCAGTCGACTAAGTCTTGGCCAGAGGCTCCATGTCACTAATCTTGCCGGAGACCTACCCGCCACTGACCATAGGGAAAGATCAGGGCCCTAAATCCTCTACCACCCAAATGCAGACGAAAATGGACCAATTCACTACAGTTGAACAGGGCCCACTGGAGGGTGGCGTAGGCGGCCCGTCTCTCCCTGGTAAAGACCTAGCCTCAATCCTGCAGACGATCCGCACGTCCCAAGCCACGGTGGAGGGGTGTTAGAAATGGGACGTCTGGTTGGCTAAGGCTTGCGCCAAAGCCAGGCAGAGACCACCACTCTTGTCAGGGCAAGGGAGTTACACGCCAGAGATAACCCCTGCTCACCCCCTTGGTAGCTTGGCACGAGCAGTCAGGCTTGTCCCGGTGGCAATGTGTAAAGCATTTATGCACGCACCCAGCAACAACATCCCAGGTACACTACAAAAGGAACTCCACACAAGATTATATCAAAAATAGCCTTTGTATTCTCATAACACATTAGAATAGTAATCACATCATATACATTGTGCCACCTGCCACTAGGTCATATTTACAAGGGATTATTTACACCTGACAGGGCCAACTGGACCACTGTCAGAACCATCACCAAGTGAACTTATCATAAACATAGAACACAACCAGTAATTACTGGTAACCACTGTAGTCAGCATCAGCCTGTAACATAAACTACATTATGCACAGTATCACATTAGGCGCGAATTACATTCTGCGCCAACCTCTATTGCATAAACACATTATGCAATAATCTCATAAGTCTAAACGCATTAGACCCTCACCTCCTAAGCATAACTCACAGGAAGAAATAACTCTTACTAGCATAAACCATAATATGCAAACCTACCTCATACATAAAAAACACATTTAGAGGTATAACACAGGGTGCATAAAACGTAGTACATACATTACATTTCCTAGCACCATCATATTTAGCACATAGTCTCCTAAAAAGACCACCATTGTAGAGGCATACATTACATTAGGGCATGGCGCCCTACAATCCTCCCTGGCCAACTGGCTATCTCAAAGGGGCTCAAATGCCCTATGTCCAACAGTCAGGGCGTGTTGCCAAGGCAGCAGAAGTCAAGGGTGCGCAACTGCGCAGACCTAAACGTTGCAGCTGCCCACTACTTGCTGGGCAGCTGAGAATATCACATGAGGGCATAAACAATGCAGATGGCACTAATTTCTGCGCAGCTGGGAGGACCAAATGAAGTCCGGGGCTCTCAATATGCCGCCTGTCACACTCAGGGATTGCTAAAATAGAATAGCCCCCTCGTTGCAGCGGCCCGCAACTGCGGCGCCGCTGTGAAGCAAATAAAGGACTGGCACCACTGTGCCTGGGGCCCCCACTGGGGCCCTTTCAATAAAATTACCCCATCGGTGCAGCTGCCTTCTGCAAGTGGGGCAGCTGAAGTCATTGCAAAGCGGGGAAGCACGGGCCCCTCTGGGCCCTTAAACAAAAAGAAGGCCCCTAAAACGTGGAGCGCACTGGCGCCTAAAACTAAACATGCCCAAGATGGAGCCACGCACAGGCTCTAAAAATAAACATGCGCCAACAAAAAGAACTTGCTCCCAAAAGTAATGCTGACCTCTAACATTGGAGCATCCTGCAACGGCGGACTCGCCCCGGACTCAGGCACTCGCAAGGTGCCAACATGCAGCCCCACTCACCGGGCTACTGCGTACAGACTGTCTCCTCTCCTCGTCTCTCAGCATAGGTGGGCTGAGCGGGGAAGGCTCTCCCCCCGCTGGTACTTTCTCTTCACCCGGTCCCTCTTCCTGGGACCTGGACTTCATGCTCCCATGTGCCGGCCGCGAGACTCTGCACGGCTTGGTTCTCTCCACTTGGGGCAAGGCTTCCTCGCAAATGCGGAAGTCCCGCCCCACGTCAGGCGCCACATTTGCCTGACTTCCGGTGTCCCCGGCGTTCTCCTTCTTGGCGGCTCGGTGCCGCGGCGGTGATTCGCTGAAATGCGGGGTGGGCTCCCGCATTAAAAAAAAAAAGGACACAAAGCGACCATTTAAATAAAAATAGCGGGGTGGGCACCCGCTGCTCAATAAAACAAGATGTGGGGTGGGCACCCGCACAGATCAGCAAAATGTCGAGTGGGCACCCGCGATGAAGGCAAACACGGGGGAATCCCTTGTGCCGGGATTCCCCCTCCAAGGGCTGCGCTGCTGCGCTGCAAAGCCCACATCTCCCGTTCCATCAGGGAAACTTCAAAATAAAGCGCTCCTAGGGCGCTAGGCACAGGACAAGCTCCTTCAAGGTCTTGGAGGATCAAGGCAGAAAAGGTCCCAGCCAAAAAGTCCATCATGGGGCAATTCAGGGCCCAGGGGGCCAGCACTCAGGGCCCTCCAGCAGGGAGGCACTCCCCATGGCGGTCCCTCCTGGGCTCCTCCAGCAGCAAGTCCCCCTCCGTCAGGAACACTCAACCTTTTCATGGGGTCACAGCCCCTATATTTATATGCCCTTTTCCTTTGTGTCACAGCACAGGACTTGGGGATACCATTCGGAACTGGTTTAGGGGAGCTTTGGAGCACTTTGTTTTGCTCAGCTCCTCTCTCCTTTGTCAGGTGGGGGCTCGGGGATTAGACGCACCACAGGGGGCAGAGCCAGCATTGTGGAGGAAAGGCACAGCCCTATTCAGGTCCCAGGTGCAACTCCTCCCTCCCATCTGCATGCAGATCTTTCTATTCACCACTGGGCAGACTCGTCCTGGCTCCTGGAATTCCCCAGCCTTCCCAGCTCCTGTCTATCACAAGCCAGACATGCACTCCACATCAGGCAGGCAGACACATAGCACACAGAAATGCCAACTTCTAAAAGTGGCACTTCTCCACCAGTCACCATAAATCTGCGCACACCATTGCGCAGCATTTATTCTCACGAGTCCGCACATACTAAACTCGACCCTGCACTCCTCTCATACCAGGAATTACCATGGACACACATATCCCCATGCATTCCTATGGGAGGGTAGGCCAATCTCACCACACGCACTCAGAGCGCGCACGCACTTTACACTGGGCCACAGTGCTAAAGTGCCCAGAGGCCTAAAATCACTACCACCATGTCAGAGCTTAAGGCAAAAAGTTCAGGGGTGAACCTGCCAAGGAGGGCCAAGTCCAACAAGGGGAAAATTGGCGAGGTTCTTGTTGACATGTCCCTCATCTGGCAGGACTTGCGCAACGCCACAGCTCACATCTCAGAAGCGGAATCCCGCCTATCCATGGTGGAGGATGATGTCCACCAATTAAAAGAACAAGTGGCTCACCTGCAGACACACACCAAGGAATTACACAGAAGAGCCAAGGACGCCGAAAATCGATCACGCCAATACAACCTCCGCTTGGTGGGATATCCGGAGGGGATCGAACAAGGCCAAATGGCAACCTTCATCGATACATGGATATCATCCTGGATGCCTAAAGACACACTGTCTGCTTGGTTCGCCGTCGAAAGGGCCCATCGATCCCTTGCACCCAGACCACCACCTGGAGCCCCACAGCGTCCTATAATTGCCCAGGTCCTCAACTTCAAAGACAGGGATGCGTTCCTACGGGAGGCCCGGACTCTGGGCACCCTGACATTTCAGAATCATACCATAAGTGTTCCCGGACTACACCAAAGAGGTGCAGGTCCAGCGGCGCTCCTATACGGTGGTCAAACAGAAATTGCACGCTCTTGACCTCGAATATTTGCTCCTCTATTCGGCCCGCTTTCCCATCGTCTTCCAAGACAAAGCGCAATTCTTCGACTCTCCACAGGCTGCTTGGACCTGGCTGACCGAGGAGCGCCCCCTTGAGACTCATCTGTACTCTCCACCCATACACTCTGGACCCCAAGCTCACGACCTCTGTCCCCCAAGCAGCGCAGGAGGTGCACACAATCACGCAGAGGACGTGGGGGCCACAAAGAAGCCTCTGGGCTCAACCACCTGAGAACCTGGAAACACCACCAACCCTTCAGGTTCCCAACCTCGGCGGCGGAATAGATCCGTAGACAATTCGTGCATTGAACACAACCCTCTGGGAACTCTAGACATGGCGGCCACGGACTGGGACCTCTCCTTAAGTCCAACGATCTGAGAGCCCCTGAGAAGGCGGTGACGGGGAGATGGGAGGGGCATCACTCCCAGGAGTCCTGGGACTCTTGTCCCACTGCACTGTAGAACTCGGAGAAATCTGCTGATGATGCACTTACATCCGACACTGAAGGAGGGGTCCACCACGCAGCTCCTGAAGCTAAGCGTTTAGTTTAGCCTTTTCTTTCCTAGTTTGTAGGGTGACAGATGCTTCAGTTCCAGTAGTATAGAGGAGTGAGGTGGGGAGGGGGGACCTGGACCGTTAGCCAAGGTTTAGACTTATGTTTTGTGTTATTCTTTTCTCGAACAGCACACAGCACCTTAGCACAGGAATGCCACACACGCGCTGCGATCCCATGCACTGGGTCTCTAGTGAGGAGACCGCGCCCTCCTTGTATCCCGCCAAGGGTCCATGACAAGCTACAACCCTGTAACTCCCTTAGATCACGCGCTCCATATGATGCACGCAAACCAGGAAAGTAACTCTCTTCGGGTCATGTCCTGGAACGACAACGGACTGCTTGATTGCATCAAATGTACAGCAGTGTTGAAATATGCCCAACGGCACTCCCCCGATGTCCTCTTGCTTCAGGAGACCCATCTCTTGGGAACATATTGTTCCTTTCTTGCACGTTATGGTTTCGACAGGGTGTGGCACTCGGGCTTTAACTGAGGCTCACGGGGGTGGCCATCCTACTGAGGAGAACCCTTCCATTTGTCCCTACTCACGTCAATAGGGACCCGCAGGGGTGATTCGTGACTCTCTCTCTGGGATGTTGGAGGGGAACACCCTTAACCTTATATCCATCTACATTCCACCCGCGATGCTCACCTCAGCGCTGCAACACCTTACTGACATCATTTCCACCCTGCCCTTAGGACAGAAGATTCTAGGAGGTGATTTCAATGCGGCCATGCAACCCACCCTTGATACCACGGGCACTCCCTCCCTCGCCAAGGCAACTCAAGCCAAGAAATTGGTTGAATGGGGGGGCCGCCTCGGGCCTTTACAATGTATGGAGAATCTGGAACCCTCCAATCTCCCAATACACACACACACCTCAGCGGCGCACCATACCCACACGCGTATTGACATGGTCTTTATGCCTACCCCCAACTGCCATTGTGTGACCAACATGTCTTATCTTCTCTCGAGGAATCTGGGATCATTCAGCATTACTCCTGCTTCTAGGCGACACCCCTGGTGGCTAGCCTAGACTTTCCCTTCACCCTAGAAAAGTGTTGTGGTGTACACGCTACCCAAACTCACATGTGTGTTAGTTGCCCACAGAGTGTATATCAGGAGAGTCCCCGTTCGTCATGTCTGCATTTAGTTGCAACTCGGTATAGAGAGTGTCCCAGTATGTTGCAATGGGGATCCTGAGTAGCCCCAGTATTTCCTCTCATCGAATGGCGAGGCTTTCTGCCTTGGCCCATGCGAGCATGGACTACTGCCAGGCAGTTACGTTGGGGGGTGTCCGGTGCTTTCCATTTTTTAGTAATCAGCCTTTTGGCTACTATCAGTCCCAGATCTAGGAAGCTGGAAGTGACCTTTGTGTTGGGGGTCCTATGGAATTTGTGTAGCAGGTAGGTTGGCCAATCGAAAGACGGCTTTTGACCAATACAGGCGTATAATATTGCAGCCACTTCACACAAGTATGTTCCCACCCGGGTACAGCTCCAAAGCATGTGTAGTAAGTCAGCCCCATTTTCAGTGCATCTCGGACACTCTGCATCTATGCGATTGAAGTACTGATTAAATTTGCAGGTGTGAGATATGCCCTGTGGACTATATAGAGCTGTAGTTGCCGGAAGCCCACATTCTTAGCTATGCGTGTCGGGCTCGCGAGCACCCAAGCCCAATCCGCGTCAGTAAGCTGGTGTCCCAAATCTAGTTCCCATTTATGACGGAGTGAATCCAGGCTAATCGCAGCGTGAGTGCGCAGTGAGGCTGCGAATAAGCGCGTTAGGTGTCTGCCCGTTCCCATGACATGTAAGTACTGCATGGTGAGATGCGTTTGTGGCTCTGTAGTGATGTCTCCCCACTTGGCCGTGAGTGAAGCTACCAGTGTGCGATGGATTAGAAAGTGCCCTGGTGAGAGCCCTTCCTCCTCTACCAACGATGTATAGGGTATAAGCACCCCCTCGCGATATAGATCTCCGAGCGTCTGGACACCGTTCTCATGCCACCTCTTAAGTGCTGGTGTAGAAATTACCGCCTGTCTGGTGGGGGTTCCCTCAAAGGGTATCGCTGGCGCATAGGGGATCACCTTACGGGTTAGATTGAGGCTTCTACAAAAGCATCTATAGGCCACCGCAAGCAGCAAGTATTCCGGCGGCCTTAACCGTGCACCTGTATGGAAAAGGCAGACTATGTGATCCAGGGGGTAGGGAGAACGCGTAGTTGCAGTGTCTGCACAATGACGGTCCAACAGCCATCATGCCACCCACTGTAGCTGGGAGGCCAGGTAGTAGTGTTCGAGACAAGGAGCCGCCAATCCCCCTTGGTCTGTTGGCAAATACAACTTTTTCAGCGCCATTCTGTGCCTGGTGTTGCCCCAGATAAAATCTCGGATCTGTTTCTCCATAGAGGCGAAGAAGGAGGCTGGGATGTATATCGGCAGATTCACTAAATAGTATAATAGTCTCGGGAGTACCACCATTTTAGTGAGCGCAACTCTGCCCGTTACAGCTAATGGTAATGTACTCCAAAATCGCATCTGTGACTTGAGGGATGTCACCACCCTTCCCAGGTTCCCATCAAAAAGATCATCTGATTGGTGATAGATCTGGATACCCAGGTATCCACCGTACCCGCTTGCCACTCATAAGGAGGCCGGGGTTGTGGAGCCCCTCCCTGAAAGAGTAGATGCAGGACTTGTCTACATTCACAGTTAATCCAGAGAACCCAGCAAACTCTTCAAGCAGTTGCGCCAGTCGAACAGGGACTCGGTCGCTGTCTCTAATATAAATGAGAAGATAGTCAGCATACAGTGACACCTGTTGTGTGGCACCCCCCAGGGACACCCCATCTTCCAACTGGACGTGCAGCGCTTCTGCTAGTGGCTCCATTGCGAGCGGAAACAGGAGCAGGGACAAAGGACACCCCTGTCTGTATTGGACCCACTTTGACTCTGACTGTAGAGTTAGTGTAGAGTAGGCGTGTTAACTGGATAAAAACTGGGCCCAATTCAAATTTATCAAGCACTGTAAACAAATAATTACACTCCTGGGAATCAAAGGCCTTCTCCAGGTCTAATACAAGACATCCCGCCCGTGGCAATTCCTTCACCACGTATGTTGACACCCTAAAGTGCCATAGAAAGAGAGAGGTGCTACGGGATGGTAAAAGCCGTTTTGATCTGTACGGACCAGTGCTGGAACTACTTGCGCCAATCTATCTGCCAACACCTTCGCAAGTATCTTGTAATCATGTTGAGCAAGGCTAAAGGCCTATAAGAGCCCATCACCGCTGGATCCTTACCAGGCTTTAACAGCGATATCAGGTGCGCTTCGCGCATAGAGGGCGGGAGTTGCTGGGTCTCCAATGCAGTGGCGTATATAGTGTGAAGACGCTGCACCAATGAGACATGATATTCCTTATAGTAGTCTGCCGGCAACCCATCCGGGCCCGGCGACTTCCCGGAAGCAAGGGATTGTATGGCCTCCCCAATCTCTTCCAATGAAACCGGTGCGTTGAGTGTTTCCCTGTGTTCCCTCTCCATCGTGGGCAACTGTAAAGCCTTCAGAAACTCCTCTAAGTCTTGCTCATCGCCTCTCCTATGGGATTGGTACAAGCAGGTATAGTGCTGTGTCAAGGCTTCATGGATTTCTCCCTGTGTGCATGGCATCTGCCCCTTGATCCCTCGCAGCGGCCCGATTGGGCCGTGGGTATATTCCTGCCTTATCAGCCAGGCTAACAGCCTGCCCGCTCTATCAGCAGTGGTATGTGTACGGGGTGTGTGCGCAGTGTAATTGTGACTTCGGAGATGCTCCAATTGCTCTGCATGGTCAGAGCGTAGCGCTTCGAGGCGCCGCAAGTCCCTGCCCGACCCTTCGCCCCCTTGTTCATACTGTAACAGCTGTGTTTCTATTTTTGCAAGGGAGTCCGATAACTGCTTGCGAATATTCTATGTGGCTCCCATACATTGTCCCCTGATCGATACTTTAAATGCCTCCCATTCAATAAGCGCATTGCTGACCGTACCTTCATTTAATTCAAAATACGCTAGAATAGCCATCCCCAGCGATGAAAGTAACGCCGAGTCCTCTAGTGCCCTAGCTAGAGGGCGTTGCATCTCCCACCTGAGCTGCAGCAACAAGGGGTTGTGATCGGAGTGGGTCCGCCCTAGGTAATCAATGCTTTGGACCAAAGGGAGTAATGCCTGTGACCCCCCCTCAACTTGTCTAGACGTACATGTAGCCCGTGCATTGCGGAGTAGTGAGAGTAAACACGAGCAGTGGGATTAAGGAAGTGCCATATATCAAGCAGAGCCCAATGTGTAAGCCAATTCAAGAGGGCCTTTGCATTAGACGTAGAAGTGATTCTGTTGAGGGGCGGGAATGACCTGTTAGATCGACATTAAGCACCGAATTAAAATCTCCACCCAACAACCAGGGGATCCCATTCCACCGGGCCAGCACCCCGGATATGCGTTCAAGGAAGGAGTCTTGGTCCGTGTTAGGGACATAGATGGAGCTTATCGATATAGCTTGGCCATTCAATTGCCCCTTCACAAAGGTGTACCTGCCCTCCGTGTCGCGTATGTCCTCGTCACGGACAAACGGGACCCCCGCCTTGACACATATCAGTGTGCCTCGCGCATGTGATGAATAGGCGGTGCCGAATGCCTGACCCCTCCACCTTCTACGCAAGTGCGCCAGCTCAACCTGTGACATGTGCGTCTCCTGAAGCAATGCTATGTTAGTCAGATGCCTCTGTAGGTAGGTAGAATATCTGTGTGTGGGTGTGTGCATACCACGTATATTCAATGTTGTCACTTTAACCTGTGTCATGTTTGGCTAATATATTTCTCCGGTGGATTTGAGGCGAGCTGTGGAGCATAGGCTTGTAATGTACACGGGGGCCATTGGCTGACCATGTTGAACTAGAACTTAGAACATGAACCTTAACCATGTTAACGATTGGAGCGAACTCTGTGGTGTCGTTCGTCCAAACTACTACTTTGCCCAGCAAGGCAGTGACTTTTCCAGTGTGGAGACTGCTGGGGTGTGGGCAGAGTACACCTAAATATAGATAGTTTCTATCCCTCTGTCAGGGTGCAGTCACCCGCTTCCCCAATCTGCGTTCCAGCGGGCACAGTACATTTAATATGTGCTATAGTATCTGCGGCCTATGTGTGGGACATGCGCATATGACTTACTACGGCGTGAGTGTCAGACCTGTGAATAATCAGCATCACAATCCATCAGTATAAGTTAGTTTCTACTTGCGTGAGCGGTCTCCTTCATTGTTCAGGTCAATGGCAGTCTCTCACATGATGTCGTCAGCAGTCTACGAGGTGACATCAGGCAGCTGCACACCATCGAAGTCCTCAGGTCTAGGGGTGGATGAACCACTGGCAGTTGCCGACCCAGAAAAGCTTATTTCTCGAGCCTCACGGTACACCTGAGTCCCCAGTGTCGCAGCTGCTTCCAGGGCGTCCTCGCGTTTCATCTTGCTCTGTTCCGGGCGTGGCACCGCTGCCCGCGTGGTCATGCTTCCCAACAGTGGGTCCTCTTATTGGCTGTCCTAGTTGATTCTTCGCTCAAGGGACGAGGTCCCATCCATAGGCCTGACCTTTCCAATCAGTCCCATGTCTCTTCTGGTGAATCAAAGAAACGGGTGGTACCCTTAGCCACCACCCTCAACTTGGCAGGAAAGAGCAGGGAGTAGGGGAGTTCTGGTTCGCGTAGTTGATGTTTTGCAGCAGTGAAAGTGCTTCTTCGCCTCTGTACCTGCGACGTATAGTCCGGAAACACCATGATTGAGCTTCCACTGACCTTGAGATTGGAGAGTTTACGAGTTTCACGCAAGACATCGTCTCGATCTCTATAGTTTAAGAGTTTAAAGAGGAATGGTCTGGGCCGAGCCCCTGGAGAGGGCTTGTGGGCCGGTACCAGGTGTGCCCTTTTGACTACTAAGTGCAGTGACAGTGTCCCCGGAGACAGGATGTCTTGAAGCCAACGCTCCACATAAAGTTCCGGGGTCCGGCCCCCTTCACCCTCCGGAAGACCCACCATGCGGACATTATTGCGGTGAGAGCACCCCTCTGAATCCTCAACTCTGTCTTGCAATGCGTGCACGCGATCTAGGACATCTTGTAAGGCCGCAGCGTGACTGTGGGCCTCAGTTCCGATAGCGTTTGAGCGTGCGACTGGACTTTCTCCACCAGATTGTGGTGGTCAGCACGCAAAGGAGTGAAGTCAGATGCTACCTTATTAATCCAGTCTTCAAGAGACGATAACGTCTAGTCCTACGCAGCCCCAAGTTTCTAAACCGCTGCCAGCACCGAGTCCAGTTTTGCAGCGATTGGCACACACGGAGCGTCGCCGGCAGTACCATCTTCTGTGCGAGTTGACTCCAGAGTACCAGTGCACGCAGCATTCTGTTGCGCATTCGTGCAGAGGCGGCCCTTTGCCAGTTTTTGCGCGGAGAGCATTGACCACTGGGGTAGAGCGACTGCGTGAAGATATGTGCCAAATCGAATCGCAGGTGCGCAGTTGCCCCTGCTGTCTATGTATGCTTTGGCAGAGTCAACGCTTAATTTCCCAGTGTATTGCATCGCTGCCGGCGTCCCATGCAAAGTCCAGCATGGTCGGGGTCCCCTCACTGGTGCACGCCTGTGCCAGGCTCACTCCCAACAATGCGACCCCACCTCCGGGGACACAGGCGCCCTCCAAACTTTCCTCTTGAGCAGTCCCCTACACGTATGCCCAAAGAGTCAATGGGTAACTGGCATGCAGGTCTCACTAACCCATCTCGCCGCAGAAAGCACCCTGTATGCATATGCGTGGTCACTGATATATTGCCGCCTCACAATGCTGCCGCAGGTGATGGAGAAACACATCAATTCCCAGTACTCCAGTCCTGTGCCACTGGGTAATGGCCGTCACTTTTGTTGTAAGGGGCGCCGCAAACGTAGGAGCAGGTCAGCCAGTTCAGTCCGACTACAGGTGGGTGCAGGGCAGGCGCGGGGCATGGTACACAGGGTGCGTTATGCCTCTTTTACAGGCTGTAGGACACAGCACTTCTCTTCGCCGCGGTTACTCACACAGCAGCCCTCTCAGCCACTGTCTTCAGTAACTAGGCCCTCCAGGAGCAGGATACAGTCCTCGCTTACTGCCCTGGCCGCTTACACAAGTGGGTCAGGGGCAGCGGTCGTGTGGCGTTGCAATACACGCGGTTGCGTCCACAGCTCCGGCTTCACTGCATGGGTAGGCACGCCCCAACAACAAAGGCTGCAAGCTCCCCTTCCAGCACCACTCGAGCAGGGCTTATCTCACGGGGTCTCCTGGGGTAAGGCCCAAATCGCAGTGCACTCTGGCCTGACACCTCCGATCAGGGCTGTGCCGGCAAGGGCTGGGTATGTACTGTCGGGAGCGCCGACAACTCTACAGGCAAAGTGGTATCACGCCCAACCGCGCGGTGCCTCTGCAGTCCCAGCAGCTTCTTTCCGCCTGTCAGTACGCTCCCGCGCCCGCTCCGAAGCCGCCCGGGCCTCGAACCCGCCGTCGCCGATATCGCAGGTTGTGCGTGCGCATGTGTCTGCTATGGGATCCCAACTGCAACTACAGGCCGGCGCCAGTCAGGTATTGCCGCTTACTCGTACGGATGGGTTGGATTCAGAGCATGAATCAGGATAAGTGAGGGATTAGTAACGGAGCACTAGGAGCTCACGTCCGCCATGATGGCTTGCTGACCACGCCCTCTCCCCACTAGTGAATCATACTTTAACTGCCTTTGTCTGTAATCCTCCCTTTCTTAACCCTGGCCCAATCTTGCAAGGCAACTTCTCCTAGCTGTGTTAGCCAGGGTAATAGCTTTGATTCCATATCCCTGCAAAATCTGCTCGTGTATCTGTTTTGTTTGGGTTTCATTGACAACACTCTGCCTCCGCTAATCCTAGGCTCTTATAAATTGAAAGTATTACCTGCAAGATTCCAGTGATAGAGATGCATGCACCGTCTCTTACATTAGATCTCCATGGCTAGTTAAAAATAGTTTTCCAAAGTGTTGTTCTAGTCTGCTTTTTTCCACAACCTCTTTGTTTGAGTATATTACAGCAGTTGGAATCTGCTTGCAGTGGGCTGAGAGAAGGGGTCAGTAAACAACATTTTGGAACTAAGGGTGATTAACTGTACTTTGGTATTCAAATTAAGAATACTTTCATGTTTAATTCGTGAGTGCTCCATATGGCCAGAGTGAGGTTCTGATCGACAGTGGCAGATGGGTATATTTTCACGTTTCACTGAAAGTGTATTTCTAAAGTGAAAATGACTTGGGTTTGTGGAAGTTCTTCCCAATTAATTAGCAATAGTTATTGGAAGAAGGTGCTGCAATATTCCTTAAAATGTCAAATAATGTCTTTCACCAAAAGGAACAATAGTTTTGTCATATTTTCCATTCTATTTAGAAAATTGTTGATCACGTGTCTCTGCACTTGAACATGTATTATGCTATAGAAGTGTCTGTATGCATTGGAATGTTTCCTCTTAAATAAAGTTGGTTCTAAGTATTAATTGTCTCTAAGGCCCATTACTAGAAAATATTGTTTGTATTTTAGCATGCAGAGTGAAAAAGTATTGGAAGTTGTAACTTAAAATACTCTCTGAACTTTTGTATTTTTCAGTTCTGGACCCCCAAAATCAATGGGCCACTCGTCTGTTGTCTTTGAGAACTGCATGTTGGTTTTTGGTGGTGGAAAACCAAATGACACTCCAACCAGTCACCTGTGGAAATTTCAGTTCTGCTCACAAACTTGGAAAAAGATTTCATCTAAAGATGTGGTTCCTATTTCAAAAATGTACCATTCGTTGTTAGGGGTTGGTTTGAGCTTTCAGCAGAATATAAAGTTTTCTAATCGATCAAAAGATAATTTTAATCAAACTTTGAAAGAGAGCCAGCAGCATCGATCAACTTCTAACCCTTTTCAAACACAGCGTTCTAACAAAGTGTCTACTATTACGAATGGAATTGAAATGAAAATATTTACACAATGTCCTGGTTTACCCCTGTCTGCCTCAAAGCAGACGTTTTCTAAATATTGTGCAACAGAGGGTCAAACTGTACTCCCTGAAGTAGAGACTTCCTTTTTAAATCCTATGTTTGGTTGTCCTGAGGAAAATGAAGATCTGACTGGGTTCCCAAAAAAAGATGATGATGTGACTATACAACACAGAAACTATTCAGACGTTGCAGTGAACCATTTTCCTGATGTCCTCCTCCTTATAGGTGGCAAGCCATTGGCTGGTTGTTCCAGCATCTCACTTTGGAAAATGAAAATGGCATAGATTTGAGCCTGTATCATCTCTTAATTATTCTATTTGGATAGAACTGACTGGCTGATACAGAATTGCTACCACTGTGCCCACCCAAGCCCACTGCATTCTCGAAGCTTGAGGTGGCAGTGCTGGAAATGTTATCTCTATGAAGCATCTTTTTTAACATTTACTAACCTCACTTGACATAACTTACTATTTTCCTATAAGGATTTATATCAGAACTCCTGTATATGTTTTGAAAATAATAAGCCGTCCTGTTCCTGAAGCTGCTCTTTTTATACTAAAACAATGAAGGATTCACTCCAAGACACAATGTGGATAGTGGAAGAATTATGAATTCGAGGAAACCGTCCTCATATGTGTCTGTTTATAGTTTACCTGAACAAGCAAATATTCTCCCCTGACGGAGATGTCAAGTTAACTAGACAACAACTGAAACCTGTTACAGTTCACCAGGCTCTTCGTTTGATATTGTTTTGGTAAAGGAATGATGCCCCATTAAGGTTAAACAGTACCTTCATATGTAGATCTACGTCTTTTAGTTTGGTTGTTTTTTCAATTGATACTTGCCAAATATGCTGAGCCACTGAGGACCCTCTTCTCTACTGAGTAGTTTATCCCTGTGTAGTGCTAAGAATGAACTGAATTATCTGAAATGATTTGCGGGTAGAAGGTAATGTGACCTGAGTTCTGGATCCTACGATCTTCAATAATAGTTATAAACATAGGATTTCTTCTCCATGCTTGCACAAATCCTGTAACATTTCTTTAAAAAAAATAGTCTATGCATTGATTTAGAGGTGAAAGCTGTCATTTTCCAAATGCAGGCTTAAACAGAATAATTGATTTCAGATTTTTATTCTGCCCTTCAATGCGATATAAATACTGCATAAGGCTTCAATGAAGTATGTAACTTACCATATGATACTATCAAAAAAAAAATCCAAACTGGTGTGGGAGAGAAAAACCATGAAGTAGAAAGCCTGTTGGGTTGAATTTATGCAGAAGTGAAACATATGCTTTCTGCTTATTTAAAGAGCCAACCGAATCCATCTCCCTGAATGCGTTGTGATAGTAGTTGCCTCACAGGTTAATTTCCACATTTCTGGCTCATGCCAACGGGATCTAAAAATACATCAAAGGTTTTTGCACCCTATTTTTGGGAAAGGAGACTTTCACAGAATTTGATCTTATTAATTAGACTTTTTACAGGTGTCTGATTTTTTTCTATCTTTATTTTTACACATTCGAATAGGAATTTCCAGATTGTCTTCAAATTATTTGAAGTGTCCTTCGCACTCAAGTGGGAGGAAAAACGCTGCCTCAAACCCACATAATTTGTTTTGTCTGCTTACCACCCTCACATTTAGTTAAGGAAATGCAAATTCTGTCAGAAAATAGCAAAAGAGCTTGGAAGGACTGTGAGTGGATACGCCTGAGGAACAAACTTGGAGAGTTCATGGTGGAGGAAGAAATATTGTTGGCTGGCAAAACTAGTACCTCTGTGTGTGTCCATGTACACCGCAGGCAAGAATTCTTGAATGTGGAGATCAAGTGAAAAGAAGCTGCATGGCCACCACTTCCATTAAGGCACGTTTGCCATTCCTGCTTACGTCATAGCATGGTTTCATACCCATGTGCTCTCTGTCGAAAGACCGTTTAGCCCCAGGTACAATATCTATGCTGAAGAAAGAAGACAATTGGATATAAAAAAAAAGTCAGGTTACACTACACTAAAGTGATTGACGTCCAAGCACCATGAAGACATTCAACATTGAGTGTTGAGACTTTCTTCGAAACATAATTCAAGAAGGTCAATGTTTATGAACTCACTGTTCAGGTCATCGTCTGTAGGGTCAACAGTGGTTTCTCATTCATCTTCTAGGTGGTTATCTTTTTCGCCATCACTGAAAGTTTCTCCACTCCCATCAAGAACCCCTGGATAGTAATTCCTGCAGATCATCCACTTGAGGTACCACTGCTTGACCCTTCCACCAAAACTGGTAATGGTTCAGAGGGGCAATTTGATGTCGCTCATCAGGAAAATGCCTTTTATCACCGACACATCTGAGGTCTGTGATCATCCCTCTCAGATGTTGAACCACATCATTCTGAGTCACCAAGAAAATGCAATATGTAATCAAATATCCTGCTGCTCATCTTATACATCTTGTGCACCTACTTTGCTTACTTCATGGTCATTATCTGTGAAAGACATTTTAATGTTCTAGGGTGTGTTGCTTTGGTGTGCAACAATGTTAAATATCCAGGTAGAAGGCCCTCACACATCACGCCGTTACAACTTCAACCTGCTGCTTGAGCAGAGCCATGTTGTAACATTTGGTACGAACTTGCAAAGGAAATGTTTCTTACACCAGCCTCAACCAAAAGGCATCATTGGAGGAAGGTAGCCTTTATGGTGGGCATTACATCGGCCTGCAAAGTAAGCAAGCTTCAGTCTCTATCTGTAGTATAACCTTACACAATATTATAGCACAAAATGTTTGTTTTTAAAAAACATCTTTCCTTTTTGCCAAACGTGGTATCGACTTTCATATTAATTAGACGGTTTCACTGCCAGTTTTCCTCACTAATCCCTCCGATCTAGTAGAAAGATCCTTCCATTCGTTAAATGAAAGTGGTCTTAAATTTGTAGTTCGATAGTCACATTTTGTCATCTATGGTCCACTCCACAATGTTTTGTCAATATCGATAAAGTCCGCTCCCCAAAGAATAGTTTGTGGCTTTGTCTTATGTTATGAACTAGCCACCAAACCTAGGACTCACTCAACACAAGCAAAAACAAATTCTGTGAATCAATTTCTGTGGCTTGGTTAAATCAAATTCTGTGGCTTGGTTAAAATAATGCCCCATTGATTCATTAATGTAAGGTTGATACATGGAGTCTGTCCTCCTATTCACTAGACTTAACTATCTAGAATCTAGAGCTGATGTTAGTTGGCGAAGCTACTCTGAAGCATGTTTTTGGATAAGGTTATGATTTATGAGTGATTTGTCATGGATTGTTTAGCTGCTAACTGTTGAGGACTATTGGTTTTTTGAGATAAGCTTTCTTTTCTACGGTTATGACTTTCAGTGAAGATCCTACAGTGCCAAAGGAAATATTACTTTTAATCGTAGTTGTACATTGTGGAAACCTTCAGTGAGGTCATAACCAACCATCATATCTCCCTGGTCTTGCCATTCTAAAAGTCAAATTGGGATTCAGTTACATTGAAGAATCGTCCTAGTTATATCAAAAAGAACTGAGGTAGGGTGGGTACATACTAATACATAGCATTCGGTGAGATGAAATCTGCAGAATCTCTGAAGGAGCAGGGCATATTGTACACTATTCTTTACATTTAACGTAATAGGCTGAATTTTCGTTCATGCCCTTCTCTCACTCACAGGAGTTTGAGTTATCTTTTTCTTGATTGCTGCGCATAAAATGCCATGCTGCAATGTAGCCTTATGTAGTATTTATATATTATAGAGGGATAAAAAAAAATGGAAAAAATTTACCTCTTTCTGTTATGGAGGTATTGCCTGCTTTTGAATAATGACAGCATTAACCTCCAAACCAATGTATACATTTTTGGAAAAGTATTGGAGTACCTTTAGGGAGGCAGAAATATTCTATGTTTTAAAAGTGCAGTGAAGATCCCTACGATGCAGAAATAGGATTACAAGTAAGTGACATTTGCTTTTAAATTTGCAATATTCTTTTATAAAATACACAGCAATAACAGTAGAATTTGCATTCAGACATTCTTCTGAAGCAGCTTAGTTTGACCGTTAAAACTTGGACTTGAGTCTAAAATTTCAAGCCTATCCTGGTGAAGCTCATCCACTAGTGTTCCATGTTTTTTTGGGATGCTTTCATGTATTCACACCAAAGTTGGATGTAGGGGTGAAAAATGGCAAGGTTGGGCCTATGTATCTTTAGGTTTTTTCTCAAAAAGTGCATTTATTTATATATACATTCTCTATTCTACATAGTTAATAATATTTTTTCACGATTTATTATAAGACTCTCTCTTAAAAGGCTACAGATAGAGCTTTTTGTTAAGTTGCCCTTTGTATTTTGTTCTCCATCAGAGTTGATGCAAACTGCTTCTGAATACTGCAAAAAAAGTGAAAGCTCACATATTTGAATTATTTCGGCCAAGTGTTATTAATTGGGGCTGCTTTCCCTTCCACTTGTATTTCTGCTCATTGAAACGCTACAGAGCAGGCCAACCATATACAAATGCTCCAGTATGAGTAGTCAAGCCCAAAATGCCAGGTCATGTCCCCTACTGTTGTATTAAAATCAGCTGTTGGGGCTAGTGTGGCAGCATGTGAAGAATGTAAACAACTAAACTGTGGTAAAAGACTGAGTGATAACTTGAGGGCTAGGTTTAAGCTTTGTATGAGCAAACAAAATGGCCCTTTATGCCTTACTAAAAAAGCATAACATTGTGTGAATATATTAGTAAAGCCATTTTCCTATCCGGATCCATTTTATACTTGGCTAAATGGAATTTCTAAAATATATTTCTGATGGATTCTTCTGAAGGAAGATTTCTCACTTTTAGAATATCCCCAGGTACAAGACTTGATCTTTGAAATTCTCCAGGAATGCTTTCGTAGGGTGGCCCAATGTCGCTTGGCGGGATCTCTGTATAGCTTGCAATTGATGGTGCGGATCTAGATTTAATTGTCGCCCCTGCACACTGATGTTCTTTACTTTCTTTTCGTACCCTTCAAAGTCGATCTAGAGCTTCAGTTTGCTTTGCTCCCCTTTGGACTTACCTTGGTCCCGGGTATTCTTTAAAGTGATGACAGTGGTCACTGCTCATCTACAGAAGTTGGGAGTACATGTATTCCAGTACCTCAATGGCTGGCTTATGAAGTCGAGCATGCCAAGGTCATTGGTAGGCCACCTCCAGATGATGGCTACAATCCTGATATTGTTGGGATCAGTATCAATGAGCCAAAGTCATACCTTAGCCCCACATAATGGATTCCATTTATTGGGGTAATCCTGTATACAATAGTGTTCAAGGCTTTTCTGCCACCACGGGGAGCCCTGGACATTCAGGATATGTTATAAATGTGTCAGGATCGGTACTGGCTCTTGGTAGGGATAGCTCTGAGGTTTCTTGATCTCCTGGCCTCATATATTCTCATTCTGAATGTCAGGGGGCATGTGTGCACTGCAATGAGATCTCGTTACCTGCAGTAGACCACAATTCTTTCTTACCTAGCACTTACATTTGGGACATATTTGTTACCGCTGGGTTGCCGAGGTTACCCTGAAGTGGTGTGATGAGAGGCATCTGATCTCAAGGAGAGTGTCAGTTCCATATCAATATGTTGGAGATTCAGGTGATCCATCTCGTCCCGAGAGCCTTCCGGCCATCTACCAGAGAAAAAATGGTGCCGGTACTCACAGACAACATGACTGCCAAATGGCACTGCAACTAGCAGGGTGGAGTGGGGTCTTGGACTCTGTTCCAGGAGGCACTTTGTTTATGGAGAGAACTGGACCAACAGAACATTTTTCTGGTCGCCAACTACCTAGTTGGGTCCCTCAGTTCCTAGTCATTCAAATTTAGCAGTTATCTCCTGGCAAATCACGAGTAGAGTCTCCATCCCAAAATTGGGCAGGTCATCTTTGGTCAATGCGGAACGCCCTGTGTAGGCCTATTTGAATGAATGGAATGGAATACGGGACTCATCTACGCATTCTCTCAACTTCTTCTCTTGTCTTGAGTTCTGAGGAAGAAAAAGCCAGACCGGGTCTAAGTCATTATAATAACCATGAACTAGTCCAGGAGATTAATGTACTTGGAACTGCTGCAGTTGAGTGTTTGCCCACAGATCAAGCTTTCACATAAGGAGGACATCCTAGTTGAGCAAATGGGCAGGCTTCTACAACCAAGCCTCCACAATTTGCACCTCTGTGCACAGAGATTGAGCAGCAGCAACTGAATGCCGCTGATAGTGTTGGTGAATGTCATTGTTGTGGCCAGATGCTCTTCCACAAAGTCGATCTGTGCTGGAACAAATTTGTTGCTTGGTGTGGTGCTTGAAAACTTTCTGATGTTCTTCAGTTTGTTCGATCGTTAGCCAAGCAGGGCTTTGCGGTGGGCACAGTGAAAGGTTATTTGACGGTTCTTCTAGCCTGACTAACCGTTGTTTAAATCACCAGTTGTCATGAATTTGCCAAAAAGCTTGATGAATGTTTTCCCCCAAAGCCATTTGTGATACCTCAATAGGACCTTAGTCTTGTCTTTACATTTCTTCTGTGCATGTTTGGCTGTTTCTTGAGGCTTTTTATTGCCATCACCTCAGCATACAGTATGAGTGAACTGCAGATGCTGTATGGACAGCCACCCTACACCATTTTTTTGCCCAGACAAACTGGTGCTGAGAACGCAGACTGCATTCCTTGTAAAAATCCTGACACCTTTTCACGTTGGCCAATCGATAACTGACAGCATTCTTTGCTTATCTCTCAAAAGAAGAAGAAAGGCTCAATGTCTTCTAGGTGGGCACTTAGCTTTTACATCAGCCACACAAAGCAATAGCGAGTCAATAATCAGCTTTTTGTGTGTTTCTCAGGTATGAAAAAAGGCAAAGCAGTGCAAAGATGACATTGACATGTGGAATGCCCTTTGCATCAAAACTTGATCTGCACTTGCCAAGAAGCAGCCCCCAGTGGGGTCATTCCACCAGGGCCACGGCTTCCACTAAATCTTTGGTGCAAGGGATGCCTGTACTAGGTATCTGCGAGGTCATCAGTGCATACATTTTAACAATCAAAAAGGTCTAAGGTTAGAGAGAAGCACACTGTCGCCCACAATTTGTTCTATGCTCGGCTTCTGAGGGCACATAAGGAGATTAGAAGAAACTGATATCAGCGCGCAGGAGTGGCATCTCCGCTCCATTATCTTTGAGGCAGTAGGGAGTCAATATGAAACCAGATGGAATCACCTACTGGCTCATGAGAGCTTTGCTAAAGAATACTATGCATCCCATCTGGCACCTTAGGATATTCTTTAGATGAGGAATGTGCAATGAAATAATGTCCAACAGAAAGAGCGTGATAAATGCCAGCAATTGATACACACCAAACTGGCACATGTCTTTGTCCAGTCTGTTTTCCAGGATAACATGTGTAGAAGCTATTAAATGGAGCAGTTTTGCTGTGCTCCTCCTAAATGATAATTTGCCCAGCTCAAACAGAGGATTTTCAACTAAATTCCTTCATCAAATAGACATTGCTACCAGGATAATGGCCAAAAGCAACAGATTGCCTCTTCATATTAGAAAATGTTGGGGCAGCCTCACAGATGTTTCTTTATAAATTGCTTTACAAGAGATTATGTACAATTCCTTCATATCCAGTGATTCACAGAGCAACTTGGACTTTGAAAAAAAACATAGCTTATTTCTTGTTGCCCTGTGGTTTTTCAAAAATCCTCTTCTGAGGGGAGTATTTAGTATTAGGCCGTTCCAGCTCATAAGCCTTTGTACTATGTTCCATGTAGTTAAAATGGTGCAGCACACGTCTTGGATCATCACAATCCTTCTACCTAACTTGTACACAAATGACAACATTTACCATCCTCTGTTTTTCCAGGGTCTCATTTCACTGTTGCAGAAGATATCCTTCACAACATTTATATCAGACTGGCCATTAACGTAAAAATTCTGATCGAAGTACTAGTCATGTTACCAAAATTATCGGGGGTCACACTGGGTAGATTCCAAAAGAAGTCATGACTTTTTGAGAGAAACACAAACTGGCAGGGGCCTCTCAGTGTAACAAAGTTAAGCTGAAGAATCATAGGGTATTGTTAGGTGTCAAGGCAGTCCTGTCAGAGAATCCTTTTAATCTGCAAGTCATGTAGCAGAACCTAGCCCTGAACCCTGAAAGCTGTACACACACAAATATTGATATTTTATAACAAACTAGTAATTATGTGCTATCCTCCTACAAATTATGTGAGTTAAAATGATCATCATAATAAACGTCATTAAATAAAGTTATCATAGGAGTGAATGCCATGCATGTGACAATGATTGTTCATATTATATATAATATCTAAATCTTAATCTAAGCTTGCTAATAGCTTGATATGTTTGTCCATTATTATATAATTTACTGAGTCATGTAAAGACCCATGCATGCCTTCATGCCAGCGCGACTTAAAGCGAAATTAAGTATCTATCCTCATTAACCAATCAGCTGTCTTTAATACCCTTTTCTTACATTATAGCTTATGAAGCAGTGGAAAGCTGCCTCATGATCAGTGTTAGAAATTGGGTTGTTGGTTGACTGGGGGAGGGGTGTGAACCTTGGTCAAGCAGCAACCTCAATCCTAATTCTGATAAGGGCTGGAAAACCCTAAATTAAACTGTATTCAGCCGATGGCACAGAGCAGTCGGGCTTAACTTAGAAGCAGTGTCAACACTTAAAACAGTGAAACCACCACACAAAAAGATCCTACACCACGTTAGGAAAATAGATCTGATAAATAAACCAAGACCAAAACAACAAAAAATCCAATAAGTAGAACTGGAAATATTGAGTTTTAAAGTTCATAGTGCAAAACAATGGCACAAAGCGATGTGGGGATATCTGGTCGCACCGGACCGGGACAAAGTCACAAGTTCAGGCTAAGCACCAAGAAGCGGAACCAGCTAAAGGGACCTAGTTAGGTCCGCTGAACAAAGTACCTTTAATCTTGGTTGTGTAGTGTTGCGTGTATCAGTTTTGAAGATGCATTGTGCAGCACAGGCAATGCGTCCGTTCCGAGATGCAACCAGGCTGCAGTGTGAGGTTCTGTTGTGTTGACATCAAGGATCATGTCAGTGGGGCTTGTGATGTAAAGTCCGGTGTCAAAGATGTGAGGCATAGTGTAAGCAATGGGTCCGTTTAGATGAGCGGTGAAGCTGTGATGCGCAGTTCCATCATCGAGGCTGCTGTAGACGGGGGATGGAAGGAGCTTGCTCTGGCAAAAGTGCCAAGCAGCAGCGGTTCTGAAGGTGATACGTCAATACCAAGATGCGGCGGCAATGAGTCTTTTGCAACGGCCAATCCACGCAGCAGCGGCGATGTGTCGGTTCTGCTCAGGGATGTGCCGCTCAGCTGAGGCAATGCATCGCTCAGCAGGGAAGATGTGTTGGTTCCACTGGCAAGCACCTTAGGCCCACTTCGAAGGGTCCAAGACTGGGGTGACACCTCTTGGCAGGGTAGTCTCGTAGATGGCAAAGTCCAGGTGCAGGGGTTGGAAGCCTCCAAGGCTTCAAATCAGTAGGCCAGCCAGCTAGCCCTGAGGGTCACTTTGGGTTCTGGAGTCAAGCGATGCAGTTGCAGTCCTTCTTCTTCTCACCCAGGCAAGAGGACGGCAGGCAGGAAATCAGCACAACAAACCAGGAGTCCAGCACAGTGGCAGTCTTTCAGAAGCATAATAGTCCTTCTTCCTAGCTGAGTATCCATAGGTATAGAAGTGTACTGAAGTGGTAGTGTCTGAGGTCCAGTACTTGTACCCAGTGATGCCTTTGAATTGGGGGAGACTTTAAAGACTAGCCTTGGAAGTGCACAGATGTCCTCTATCTTTGCCCTGGCTCCAAACTCACTACAGGGGGTATGCATCCCTTTGTGTGTGGACAGGACACAGACTGTTCAAGTGTGGGTGAGGTTGTGTCCAGCTACTCTCTCCCATCCTGCCAGAGATGGCCCATTGAGACACACCTAAGCTCCCATTATGAGTGGCTGTCTAGGAGGAATACACAAAACCCAACTGCCAGCTACACCCAGTCTTGTGATCAGAGACAGGCTACAGTCACCAAACGGTTAAGCAAGAACTTTTCAATTTTCTAAAAATGGTATTTTAAGAATTGTCATTTAAAATCCAACTTTACCATGAGTTAGAATTTCCAGAGATGCCAAACTCGACCCATTCATATCTTCCCATTTGGAAATTACACTGATAAAATGTAATAAGGTAACCTCAATGTTATACTATGGGAGATAAAGGCCTTGCAGTAGTGAGAAACGAAGGCAAGAGTTTTTCACTACCAGGACATGTCAAACTTAAAGGTACGTGGCCTGCCTTTTAGATACATTGCAACCTGCCCTCTGAGTTGTCCAGGGTCTACCATAGGGGCGTTTTATATGTATGAAAAAGGAAGGATTGGCCTGGCAAAAGGTTTTTTTCTTTCGTTTGCCAGGTTGAAATGGCAGTATAAACTGCACACACTGGCTCTGCAATGACATGCCTGAGACATAGTTAGAGAGCTACTTAAGTGGGTATCACAAGCAGTGCTGCAGGTCCACTAGTAGCATTGAATTTACAGGCCTTGGACACATGTAGTGCACCTTTCTAGGGACTTGTAAGTAAATTAAATATGCCAATTGGGTAGGAGCCAACATTACCATGTTTAGGGTAGAGAGCATGTTAGCAATGGTTAGCAGTGGTAAAGTGTGGCAAGTTCTAATGCCAGCAAAAACTAGGTCAGAAAAGTGGAGGAGGAAGGCAAACCGTGGGGTGAAGACTACCCTAAGGTTTTCAGATCTAACAATCAGCATCTGCATTTGCTATACAGGTTAGAAAACAATGCCCCTTCATTTTTTAGGAAGTACACAGAAACTGCTATCTTTTAGTTCCTTCTGCAGAGAACTTTAAACTCAGTTAGCCTACTTGGAGATCCTAAGCCACTGAGAAAAACCTTCTCTATCTTTGCAACATGAACAATAAAACTGAATAACTCAAGTTACGAGGCCACAGCACTAAGCCCTAATACTTCTTTAATGGAGTGGAACTGATTCAGTGCATAGACCGCATCCAGTTTTAGCATACATCTAGGCCTCTGATGTAAAATGGCCTAAACATATAGAAAAAAACCTGCCTCAAAAAACAATCTGCATTTTACATTTATCATAAGGAATCTTTATTTAGACGGGAAAATGGGAGAGATGGATGTTATAATATGGAAATAATTACCTTCATGGTGACTGACACTCACTCGCTTTCTATTACCTCTGTCTATGGCAAGGTCTGGGTTCCAGACGGAGTCACTGTTGCATAAACAATGCTGTAAGCGCAGCAGAGATGATTGCAGATGTAGGTTTGTAGTTTAAAAAAAAAGAAATAAGTACAGTATCTGATGAAGCAGGTAGTATGCCCCACCACAAAGTGGTGGTATTCCTCGATGATGGTAATGAGCGATGAAGAATATCAGCATAAAAAAGTTTACCTTTTATACTTCCACCACTATATTTAATCGGATGGGGTCTGCTTATGTTAAAATGACATTATCACATCTGAAAGGTTGGTATTCCATACGTACTTCCACAATTACCATCCTGTCTGTGCTAGTTGTTGACTATTTTAAGAGCATGCTTCTGCAGTAAGGTTGCAGCATCATCTTCTGGCACTTTAAATTCAGATTTGTTTTCCACAGATAGCCCAACTAGCTGAAATTTCCTAAACTGGACTTTCTTTCTGAGGGATACATGAAGCCCTGCTGTTAACCTTAAATGAATGGCATTTTATATATATATTGAGGAAACACTTTCTCTTTACCGCCACCTTTAAACTAATTGGTAAAATTCAATCTAGTGAATACACTAGGAATAATACAATCACATCGGCACACTTGGAAGCAGGTTCCAGTCTTACCATAGACTTTAGTCCTGGGCAGAGTCTTCCTAGACCAAAGAGTGTATTCCAGCCTTCTTCCACTCCCAAAGTCTCCAAAATATGTTTAATTTTTTAAGAATGTTCTGAATGAGCTGTAATGCCAGTGTAACCAGTCTAGGATCAGTATTTCAATTACAGTATTCATTGTTTGAGCTAACTGGTCAGAAAACTTTATACATCACACTCAAATCAACTGATTTTGTTGTGTGTGCACAACAAAAATAATAGACTGCAAAACAGAGGTTTATAGATGCAGCGGTTGCTTTTAAAAAAATATATATATATATATAAATATAATAGCAGCTTAACGCTGTACTTTGAAATGAAAATCACTTTTAAATTCAGTGGCAGTCTAAAATGTAACTCGATGCCTTCTTCTTAGCACTTGTCTAAAAAAAAAAACCTCTGCCAATAGAGTATATTGAAAAGTAGACAATTGCACTTTGAAATGTCAGCAATATGTGAAGTTTGAATAATTACCAGTAAACAGCATGTATAGTGCAGGAATCATCATTTGTATTAGCTACCTTAAAAATACAAATGATGCTATAAATATATATTTTTATATATTGTTACACCAATACTTTTCTTGTAAATGAATTTATTACAATGTATATTGAATGTCTTCCATGATGTACTGAAGGATAACAAATATGTAACCCCTCTGTCATGGTTTTATAAATATTTATAATTTTTTTCTGATGTTTCTATAGGTCTTTGAGTATTCTAAACTGAGCACCATGAATGTGTAGACTAGAGGTTCGTACTTTTCCATTCACATTTTCAGCTACTCTACAGCAATTGTCAACCTGCGTCGTGGTCGTAGATGCAAAAGTCTTGAAAGCTGCAAAATACAAGTATTAACTAAACCACCTGGGTTATTTATTGTAAACATTTTTTTGCTTATTACGATGTGTACCTTTAGGTGTGGGTAAAAGCTGGTGCATTTGTTATGAATGATTGCTATTTTTGAAAAGGCCGGTCTGATGTAGTGTTACCGGTTGTTGTCTGATGTAGTGTTGAGGGTTGTGCTTTTCTTCAGAGTAGCTGCCATGTGGAGGCAATATATATATATATATTCACTGAAAAAACCATAGGTTTCACACATGTTATAGTTAGCTGGACATTTTACTGATAAAAAACAATGAAATTCCCCCGTTATAGTTACTGTAGGCAACTATAACTCACGCGACCGTAATCCTCTGCTGATGCTAATACTGTATTTAGACACTTATTTGCCCATGTCTTCTTCCATTAAATTTTAGCTATACATATATTACAAATATTTTTTTTTCATAAAGACACATATGTCATCAGCAGAGGATTACGGTCGCGTGAGTTATAGTTGCCTACAGTAACTATAACGGGGGAATTTCATTGGTTTTTTATCAGTAAAATGTCCAGCTAACTATAACATGTGTGAAACCTATGGTTTTTTCAGTGAATTAGCAAGGTTTTTTAAATGCTATTTCCTAACTATAACGTGTGTGAAACCTATGGTTTTTTCAGTGAATTTGTATGTTTTTTTAAATGCTAAGTTACTTTACGCCATTTGTGGCGTGCGCGCCCACTTAACGCAGTTCGTTCCGTGCACGGTTTTTATCAACTTTAATAAGCCCTGTACGTTTGGTGGCCTTCGGCCACCAAAAGCACAGGGGGTGAGGTCAATGTGGATAGTGTTTTTTTTATTTCGATTTTATAATTTCATGTTGCCAAAATTACGTTTTTTCTCTCTATTAATAAGCCCTGCACATTTGGTGGCCTGCGGCCACCAAAAGCACAGGGGGTGGGGTAAGTGTGGATAGTGTTTTTTTTATTTTTATTTTTTTACCGTAAGCGTACGGTAAGCTTACGGTAAGCGTACGGTAAGCGTACGGTAAGCGTACGGTAAGCGTACCCCGCGAAATTGCCGAAAAAAAAATAAAACCGTTTTTGCTCTTGGGGGATGTTTGGGGACTCCCTCAACATGACTATGTGGGAGGGAGTTGTCAAAACAGCCCCGTAACATGTTTTTGGCCATCATGTTTGATAAACAACACTCAGTGCGAGAGACAAAATGGCGGACGCCGCTTCCTGGTTTCGGCCGATTCGAATGTTTACTAAGATCTAAGAGCCAATCAGAATCGCGCTCGCGCACGCCACCGTACGCTTACGGTAAGCGTACGGTAAGCGTACGGTAAGCGTACCGTAAGCGGGCTCAGATATATATATTGATTTAAAGGCTATTTTCTCAGAATCTACTGAACAGATTTACACCAAACCTACAAAAGGCACTTCCTTGACCTAGGGACTACCTCTCTGCCAAATTTCTAGTAATTCTGTTCAGCCGTTCGGGCTGTAGCTCGTTCTAAAGGTCCTATGGAAAAATGCATGGGAAAAACGCGTTTTGGGACCCCCCTTTTATCTCAGCCCCCGCTTGACGAATCCCCCCGAGACTTTCAGGGTAGGAGCGGAGCGTAGCGCCCCACCTATTTTGAGAAATTCGCGAGGATTCGTCGACCGGCGCCAAAGTTATTCAAAATAGAATGTTGAGGTTTTCCTATGGAAAAGGGGTCCTAACTATAACTACCTACTGGCGACCGCCAGTAGGTAATATATATATATATATATATATATATACATACACAAACCGCTCCTTCAATTTCTTTTCTTTCTAAAGGGTTATGACTATCCATGTCATAGATTGATATTTCTTTCCTCTTTAAAGAAACTTGTAATCTGAAAGAGATGGTCAGTTATAGATTCCTCACCTTAGAATTACACCCAGGCGTGAGTTTGTTACACACACTCAGTCAATAAATGGTTCACACACTCAATAAGAAATCCAAGACCAATGTATAAAAATAAAGCAGATTTTTATAAGAATTTAGACATCAAGATCTTTACAATAACTTTAATTGAAGCGGAGAGATGGATTTTAGAAGGATATTGTGAAATAGCTCAAATAAGGTTTTTTGAGACACGCGCCTCGATCGCTTCAATGTTATCCTATATGAGAAAAACACATATAGCAAAAAGGTACTTGCAAGCAGAGTTCAGAGGTGTCCTTTGGGACTTATGGTGCTAAGGGGCCAAGGTCCAAAGTACCACCAGAAAATTCAGTTGGCCAGATGGCTAGCACCAAGGTGAACCAGACGGACAGATGCGGTCCGTGCCTGCAGATGCAGGAGGATGGCTCCTCCACCCCAAGGGAGATGACAGCTCATTGTCGAAATCCTGAACAGTCCACCAAATTTTAGGGAGCCAAAGGACGAGTAAAGGTAAATGTAAATGTCCAGTATTTGTAAAGAGCGAACCATTACCTGAGGGTGTCAAGGCGCTGAGGGCCGCCAGGAAGATTTTTTTTTTTATACCCTATTTTATTAATTTTATGAGGTTGCAATAAAGATAACAGCACCAATTATGGTTACGATTTACGAGACAAGGCAGAGACGAAAACACATCACATCCGCATACAAAAGCTGGCAAGCATGAAGAAGGTATCGACATTCCAACCCCAGTCCTTGGCTGCATATTAAAACCTTTAGTCCTCTATCACCCGACCCATTTGACCCACATTCGACGAAACTTTTTCTGGCACCCTCTGGCCGCATATAGGGGCCGTTCTTGAGCGGCACACCAGTCCACTCCCCTGCGCCATCACGCCATTGTAAGAGTAGTTGACTTCAGCCATTGAGCTGCTATGTGTTTTTTGGCCACCATCAATGCTGTGTTGAGGAAGAGTTTCTCAGCCCTGTGTGAAATAGCTCAAATAAGGTTTTTTGAGACACGCGCCTCGATCGCTTCAATGTTATCCTATGTGAGAAAAACACATATAGCAAAAAGGTACTTGCAAGCAGAGTTCAGAGGTGTCCTTTGGGACTTATGGTGCTAAGGGGCCAAGGTCCAAAGTACCACCAGAAAATTCAGTTGGCCAGATGGCTAGCACCAAGGTGAACCAGACGGACAGATGCGGTCCGTGCCTGCAGATGCAGGAGGATGGCTCCTCCACCCCAAGGGAGATGACAGCTCATTGTCGAAATCCTGAACAGTCCACCAAATTTTAGGGAGCCAAAGGACGAGTAAAGGTAAATGTAAATGTCCAGTATTTGTAAAGAGCGAACCATTACCTGAGGGTGTCAAGGCGCTGAGGGCCGCCAGGAAGATTTTTTTTTTTATACCCAATTTTATTAATTTTATGAGGTTGCAATAAAGATAACAGCACCAATTATGGTTACGATTTACGAGACAAGGCAGAGACAAAAACACATCACATCCGCATACAAAAGCTGGCAAGCATGAAGAAGGTATCGACATTCCAACCCCAGTCCTTGGCTGCATATTAAAACCTTTAGTCCTCTATCACCCGACCCATTTGACCCACATTCGACGAAACTTTTTCTGGCACCCTCTGGCCGCATATAGGGGCCGTTCTTGAGCGGCACACCAGTCCACTCCCCTGCGCCATCACGCCATTGTAAGAGTAGTTGACTTCAGCCATTGAGCTGCTATGTTTTTTTTGGCCACCATCAATGCTGTGTTGAGGAAGAGTTTCTCAGCCCTGGTACCGTCCAACCCGTCGGTGATGCCCAAGAGCACGTTCATTGGACTAAGAGGGACCTTCCAGCCCAGGACGTCAGTGAGCTTCCCTGTTACTGATTCCCAATACCTCGTGATCGCAGAGCAAAGCCATACCATGTGATCTGCTTGTGGGTGAAAGCAACGGGGACAGGAAGCATCGGGCCGGAGCACCGTGCGGTGGAGACGCTGCAGCGTGAGGTAAGCAGCGTGAAGATAGTATATTTGGACTAGCCGAAGCCTTGCTGAGACTGTGATTGTTTTGGGAGCCATCAATGCATCTCTCCAGTCAGCTTCTTCCAGTGCCCCAAGCCAACCCTCCCACTTGTCCCAGAGTTGAGATAACGAGTTTGGGGTGTTATTTGTAAGGGAACGATAGATGCGGGAGATCCTTCCCTTCCCTAGATTACCGGTCATGACCTGGGCTTCAGGTGGGCTGTATTCAGGTAAGGAGGTGCCTTCTGAGAGATGGGAGCGAAGGGCATGGCGCAGCTGCAGGTATGGAAAAAACTGGGAAGAGTGAAGGGAGTATCGGGTCTGCAAATCTTGAAAGAAGCGTAAGTGGATTCCACTCCAGATATCCCACAATAGGGAAATTCCAATGAGATCCCATGGTGGGAATCCTGAGAGATGAGCAACCTCCCGGAGTCTGGTACCGCACCGTAAGGGAGTATACTGTGTCAATTTATCCGACCAGTGTATGTGGCTCAAGGAGGCCCGCTAGGCTAAAAACACTCCGCGTATGACCTCAGGGAGAGTTTGGCATCCCCTGAATGCCAAGAACGAGGCGAATATTTTAAGCTCTGAATTAGTGAGGGAGATGGGGCGGTAATCAGAGCAACAGTTCGAGGGAGGCTGAGACCTAGGGATCACCACAATAGTGGCCAAGGCCGGCTCCGGATGGAATGAGCCGCGGTCTATCGCTTCTCGGTACATGTCCAGGAGAGGTGGGACCAGGGTGTCCCGGTAGGACGCGTAAAACTCCTGGGGGAGCCCGTCTGGTCCGGGTGTCTTACCCTCGGCCATGCGCAATATAGCATCATGAACCTCCTCATGGGTGACCGGAAGGTCAAGCGCCTCTGACTCACTAAGGCGCAGGAGGGGGAACCGTTCGCACCGGAGGAGCTCAGAGAGAGAGAGACTAGGGGTCCAAGCCGAATAGAGAGTGGCGTAATAAGTTGCGAAGCATTGGGGCACTGCCGCCGGGGCACGATGAGCCTCCCCACCCGAGTCGATCATCTCAAGAATGATACGGTTGGCCATAGGGTAAGTGGCCAGACGATGGAGGAGCATTTTTATCTCCCCATCCGTATACTCTGGCCACGGAAGATTTCCATAGCAGCTTGGCAGCCTCCAGGGTGGTCTGCCTAATCTCGTCCCGCAGAAACGCCAGTCTTCTGTCCTGACCCTCGGTTCTGTCCTCCAGGGGCAGAGTCTCGAGCTGAGTGGCCTGGGTCTCCAGAAGTGTGAGCTGGGAATGGTGCGCCGTGCGGGTAAGTTTGAGTTGGCCTTTGGCAAAGCCCTGAATGGTGGCCTTTCTGGCCTCCCATAGGGTGCAAGAGGACACCGAACCTTGATTGTTGGCGAAGTAGAGGCTCAGCTCAGCTCCCACCTGCTCTCTGAATCCCTTGTCCTGGAGGAACCAGGCGTTGAGCCTCCAGATCGAGCGTGAGGATGGAGGAAGAGTGCCTATCTGCAACACCACCGTAGAGTGATCCGATAGGCCTCTGGGGAGGATCATGATAGCCTGAATTGCCCAGCAATCCTGGGCCGTTAAGAAAACATAGTCTAGTCTTGCGTGTGTGTGGTGGGAAGCTGAGGTATGGGTTTAGTGTTGAGTTGCCGGGTGCCAGAGTCTCCAGGCATCCCTGAGACCTAAATTGGTAGCCCAGGTCAATAGGAGGCCAGACTGGGCGATCCTAGTGGTAGAAGGGGACGAAGCGGTGGCGGTTAGGTGTGGACGGTGGCAGCGTCTCCCCGAGCTGTCAGATGCCAGTAAGCGTTGCAGGAAGCGTATGTGGACTCAGTGGAGGGTCAGCGCTACATGATTTCCACTGTTGGGAATTTTAATTTTAATTGCACGAATCTTTATTTTAAAAAATTAGGCCACAGTACAACTTAACATTGGTCATCAGTTCCCCACTCACCCGCATTTGTTGGTAGGGAAGTCTGGGCTCAGTTGATAGCCTGCACGCCTCGGTCCGACTCGGTGATTATCGCCGTTGAGCGGAGGGCGGACAGGCAGACCCAGTCACTTCCGCATTACGGGCAGTTAGCGCTCTAGCTTCTGAGTGTGAGGACTACAAAGGCAGCGAGGAACGACCGGCTCCGGCGGTTAGGTGTGGACGGTGGCAGCGTCTCCCCGAGCTGTCAGATGCCAGTAAGCGTTGCAGGAAGCGTATGTGGACTCAGTGGAGGGTCAGCGCTACATGATTTCCACTGTTGGGAATTTTAATTTTAATTGCACGAATCTTTATTTTAAAAAATTAGGCCACAGTACAACTTAACATTGGTCATCAGTTCCCCACTCACCCGCATTTGTTGGTAGGGAAGTCTGGGCTCAGTTGATAGCCTGCACGCCTCGGTCCGACTCGGTGATTATCGCCGTTGAGCGGAGGGCGGACAGGCAGACCCAGTCACTTCCGCATTACGGGCGGTTAGCGCTCTAGCTTCTGAGTGTGAGGACTACAAAGGCTGCTCGTCACTCTAAGCGCGCAGCGGTTGCGCGCAGGGGTGCGCCTTAGTACGCGCCTAAGACAAGCCAAAGAGAAGCCCGTCTGCGCCCGTCCGCGACTGGACGAGGCTAGGGGCTAGAGGACATGGCCCTTATTGGTGCTCTCCCTGCTGACCATACCAAACCCCGGGTAAGATACTCTCCAGCAGAGTTGTTACATATCCGTAAGCCTTTGCTCCAGGGCTGTATGGGAGGGGAAGGTTTTTCGCCTGAGGGTCCTTTTGCTTGCCGGAAATGTCAATATCAGGCTCTCTCTGACCACTCGCAAAATTTACCGCATGAAATACCCTCTATAACTGCACCCCCACAGGACTCTTGTAAGAGCAGAAATCTTCTGTGCAACATCAGATCTCTGTCTAAACACTACAGCGAAGTATGGGACATGATTGCCTCGGTCCAACCCGAACTCTGTTATCTGACAGAAACATGGTTAAAACCTCACTCTGTCCCAGCTATTACATTAGGGATCCCAGAGGGCTACAAAATAGCCAGGCTAGATCGTCCTGCCAAGACAGGAGGAGGTATTGCCATTGTATATAAGAATAACTTATCAATTACCATCTTAGAGGAAATGAGTACTCCGGACTTAGAAATTCTGGTATTTAAAATCTGCATTTCCACGAAAATCAGCTATAAAGGGGCATTGGTCTATCGCCCTCCTGGCCCCTGTACCAGCTTTAACATCTTGCTGCTGGAGATACTTGCCAGACACATTGATACTGAGAACGAATTTATACTTCTAGGAGATTTCAATGTGCATAGCGATTTGAAAGATAATGTTGAGGCACAATCCTTACTAACTGATATCTCTTTGTTTGGATTAACCCTAATGAATACTGGTCCCACCCATTTAGCAGGACATACTCTGGACCTCATTTTCTCCAATAAACCTAACACCTTGCTATGCGCCCCTCCTACTCAAGTAAATTGGACAGATCACTTTGTCTTGGAATTCTTCACCTTCCACTCAGGTAAAGCTCCCCCTCAGGTGCAAGCCCTTTCTACCAGGCGTAGGCCATGGCACAAGATCACTCCGGAAATATTTCAGGAGCAATTTGCTGCACCCCCCATCTGCTCTGGAGAGAATGTTGACAAGGCATTAGCCAACTGTAATCAGGCCATTCTTAAGGTGGTTAATAGGATTGCCCCCATGAAAACCTACAAACCTCGCTTAGTTCGCAAACAGGAAGTATGGTTTTCGGAGCACTTGAGATCTCCTAAACAACAGGCGAGGAAACTAAAAAAGGTGTGGAGAACGACCCACGATGAAATTGATAAGAATCATTTCTGGCCAGCTCTAACTTAGTATCATAAAGAAATTCGTAACGCCCGGAAATCTCATATACAGGCTCTTCTTTTAGCTGCAGGTAATACTCCCAGGATCCTATATCAAACCTTACACTCATTTGTGAAACCAGCAGCTTGTGAAACTTCTGAACTAGCTTCACAACAACTTTGTGATGAAGTTGCTCAGTTTTTCACAAACAAAATAAATAGGATTCATGACGACATTACTAAATCCAATCTATCTACCATTGGAGATACGTCATTACTCTTGGAAAAGGAAAAAGAGTCAGGATCTACGCCCTTGGAATCTTTTTCTCTTATCTCCCTGATGGATACTGAATGCTATCTTGGTCAGATCAAAAGCGGGAGCCCTTCAGACATTATCCCGGCCAGAATCATCCCGGTAGTAGGAAAGAGTCTGAGGCCACAGATTCAATGTCTCATTAATCTTTCACTGACAGAGGGGCAAGTTACTGGGGAATGGAAAAAACCACTAGTAAGGCCCATCAGAAAAAACTCCATCACCTGGACCGACATATCTAATCTTAGGCCCATCTCTTTACTCCCTTTATTGGGAAAACTTATAGAGAAACACGTTAACAAACAGGTATCACACTACATTGAACAGTCTGGTAGACTAGATAGCTCTCAGTTTGGCTTTAGACCAAAACATAACACTGAATCCGCCTTGCTATCTGTGATTGATGACCTTCACATGTACCGGGATAGAGGGTATTCGGTGATCTTGGTACTGTTGGATTTATCGGCGGCGTTCGATACGATATCCCATAAAATCTTAATCGAACGTCTGACCGCAATTGGGATTGAGAGCACAGCGCTAACCTGGCTAAAGAGTTTTCTATCTGACCGTACCCAAACTGTTAGCATGGGCTCATTTCGGTCGACTGAAACTTACATCACGAAGGGGGTGCCACAGGGCTCTTGTCTAAGCCCGACTCTTTTTAACAACTATGTGGCACTCCTGGCCAGAATATTGAGAGACTTTGGGTTTGTCCCCGTCTCTCACGCTGATGATACTCAGCTCCTATTCCCCTTTAAACATCTTACCGACGAAGTGAGGGTGGCCTTTTCAGATGGCATGAAGGCGGTGGCGAAGTGGATGAAATCTAACTACCTCCAATGTAATGTAAATAAGACCAAAGTCATGCTTTTTGGGGAGGTTAGAACGCTTTGGACCCCGGATTGGTGGCCATGTGAGCTTGGTCAAGTACCTGAACCTAAACTGGTCGTAAAAAACCTAGGGGTACGTCTTGATCGGGAGCTCACTCTCAAACAACATGGCAATTGGGTGGTTGGCCAATGCTTTCATGTCATTGGACTTTTACGTAAAGTTTTTCCACTATTACCTGATTCCACCAGAAAAACCTTGGTACAGGCACTAGTACTGAGTCGCCTGGATTATTGCAACGGACTCCTGCTGTCAGCTAATGAGGGAGTCCTAGCAAAACTCCAGGTGATACAAAACACCGCGGCGAGACTTGTGCTGAATGCCCCCCCCAGAACACCTTCCAAACCCCTCCTTGACAAATTACATTGGCTCCCAGTCCGTAAGAGGATTACTTTTAAGACATGCTGTCTCATCCATAGGACCATACATGGATCTGGACCCTCTTATTGGAAACATAAATGTATTCCGTACAACCCCACTCGGCCTCTTAGGTCTAGTAGCCAACTCCTACTTAAAGTACCTACCACAAAGAAGATTAGACAAGGTGGGAAAGCCTTGTCGGTGGCCGGTCCAACTTTATGGAATAAACTTCCTCTCGAGCTCAGGCAATGCTCAGAACACCCTGTTTTTAGGAAAAAAATTTAAACGTTTTTATTTTAGAAACCTGTCAGCCGTTCCATGTATGTAACGCTGAATTGAACTGTACGATATACCTCCTGCAGCTGCTGGCCTCTTTTTCTTCTCTCTCTCTTTTCTGTGCGCAGAGATACTCTTGTCAAGAGTCGATTCAAGCGCGGTATAAATCTATAAATAAAATAAATAAACAAGGCTGGGGTCTATAACCGCTTTGAAGTCTCCCCCAATGACGGTCATCCCCAAGGGCAAGGTAGCAACCAGGGAGGTGAGTCGTTTAAGTGTAGAGGCCAGCAGGGATTGAGCGGAATAGACCGCAAGAAGATTTAAAGGCCGATCCCCAAGGGTCCCCTCCAGGAGGACAAAGTAGCCCTGAGAGTCATGGGTCGCTCTGCGTGTCACTAGTGGAAGACCAGTGACAGGCACCAGGATAGCTACCCCTCTCGATCCCCGATTGAAGCCAGAGTGCCAGATTCCGCCATAACCATGTTGTACCAGAAAGGAGCAGTGGTTGCCTATTAGGTGGGTCTTCTGGAGCAGGAGTATGTCTATGGTGTGACACTGGGTATATCGCAAGACCGCTGCGCGCTTAACCTTATCTAACAGGCCATTAACATTCCCGGACATTATATGGAGCGGCACCTCCCCGGTATGATTGTCAGGCAGGGGGAAGGCGGATAAGGGGCCGGACAGCCGGCAAGTGTGGCAGAGGCGGCCGGAGTGAGGCTGTGACAGGAGGTAATGGATGTACTACCCTAATGGTGAGTGATGCACGCTTGCCTTGTTGTGGAGAAGAAATGCTGGTGCAATAAACAAAAACAAACAATACAAACCGGGGCCACTGCATCTCCCCCCTCCCGATACTTCAGGAACGGAAGCATCTGTCGCCCAAACAGTAGATAACTAAGAGAGAACCAAACTAAAACTCTTGGGAACAGGGAATCGTGGGGGACCCCTCCTCATATTAGGATGTTCATATCACTGTCCATCGGGAGATAAAGTTAGTAACCAGGCAGAGTACAGTCCCTGGGACGGAACAGGTAACAATCAGAAGGAACATATGGACTCAAGCGGGGTCTGTAAGAAGTGTCAGGCTGCGGGAGAGGTCCCTGTCTGGCAGGTCCAGCAGCGATGAGGGAGGCGAGGCAATCCCTGGATCGGAGCGGCTTGAAGAACCAGATCACCACTCGGCAGGGGGGCCCCGGCGAGCGGCTCGGGCGTTAGCTGCAGAGAAGGGTGCAACAGAGTCTGAACGGGCGCGCCTCTGACCCCTGCGCCTACAGGAGCGTTTGCGTTTCAGTTGGAGAGCTGGCACGTCTCGCTGGGCACCCCCTGCACTGTTCGAAGAAGGCGGATTCGGGGCACCGAGCCTTTGGGGGCATTCGTCTGTCGCCCATGTCCATGCCTCACCAGGGGTGTCGAAGAAGAGGGTTCTGTCCTGAAATGCCACTCGCAGACTGGCCGGGAAGAGGAGCCTGTATTGTATGTTGAGAGAGCGTAGCTTCTGCTTGACTTCTCAGAATGAGCGGCGCTGGCCCTGGACCTCACAGGTGTAATCGGTGAAGACCATGATTGTCTGGCCCTCGTGCTTAAGATGTTGTTGTTTACGGTCCTCGGCCAATATAGAGTCTCGGTCTAAGAAGTTGAGGTTCCGCATGATGATCGGCCTGGAGGGCGCTCCCAGCAGTGGTCGACTAGCAAGCAAGCGGTGTGCCCGTTCGATCGTGAACCATGGGGATAGGGAGCCCTCGGGCATCCACAAGCGCAGCCACCTCTCCACGAAGTCCGCCACCCGACCCTGCTCCACACCCTCTGAAAATCCGACCAGTCAAAGGTTATTGCGGCGGGACCTGTTTTCAGCATCTTCAGCCCGCCGATGCAGCTCCTGGGTATGAGACTGGAGTCGAGCAACCTGGGCCTTGAGCTGCTGAACGTCGTCCTCCATGGTGGATATGCGAGATTCAGCTTCTTTCATCCGGGCTGTGGCGTTGCGTAGATTCTGACGGATAAGAGTCACATCAACCCGGACTTCCGCAATCTTACTCTCCACCGAGGATTGCAATGCGTGGATATCCTGGAGGATGGTGGATAGGTCTACAGCGGCAGTGGCCCCCCTGTCGGCGGTCCCTCCAGCCGCCCTGGAGTCCGTGATGATGAACCGATCAATTTTAGTTTGGGTGGCGGGAGTTTTGGATGCTCTGGTTCTACCCATGACTGCCGTTCAGCAGGGAGAGAGATTCAGTCCAGTCTCCGGCGCCCAGGTGGGGAATGAAGGAAGCGGTTTAGAAGAGGGGCGGGGAAGGGCCCAGCCGCTCCACACCCCGCCACCCGAGCCACTGCCGATGTCTTTCGTCAGCGGACGCACACGCGTCTGCGGTTGGGAGTCTCAAGCGTATAGCGTTGCACTGAAGGGCCGAGGTTGGCGCCGGGACTAGGGCTCCAGGGCCGGCGCGGATGAAGGAGGAGAATGCAGCCCCAGTATGTTGAGGTGATGGGCGAGCCAGGAGTCAAGGAAGGGGGTAGGGAAGAAATAAGAGGACTACTTGCACCCCGCCACCCTGCTGTTGTGGCTGAAACTTTTCAGAGGGGTCTGTTCAACCCCTCCCGCCTGACACGCAGCTGCCTCTGAGAGGGTACGCCATCTTAGAGGGAGTCACCACTGCCCAAAATGGCAGCCGAGGCACCCTCTGCACCCTACCAGTGTGCCGGGGGGGGTCGCAGTGTGACGGGAGCGCCTCGCTCCAGTCCATGGCCACCGCGGCCAGCCGAGTTGGACCTGGGGGGGCCCTTATTTCAGGACCTCAGATGGTACCAGGTTGGGGGGGAGTCGTGCCAAGGAACGGGTCCCCCGGGCCGCTCGATCGACAGCTGAATCCCCACCACTCAGGGCCAAGGACAGGTGTAGCAGCAGGCCGGCTCCAGCACGCACCCCTGCTCCCCACCTCTGCAGCAGTTCTTCTCTAGGTCCTCAGGCCTTGCCTCACTTCCCACGTGTAGGCCCCTTGCAGGATGGGGGCCTACGACTAGCGCAGGTCTCCGTGACCCCAGCCCGGGCTTGCATGCATTGGGCTTGATGAGGTCGAGGGATCACACACACCTCACCGCCACTGCTCAAACAGCTCCTACCAATCTCGCCAGTGTCACAGCACCCGGCTGGTGCTCGGGAGCAGCCTCCCAGAACTGCCACGCCGGAGAGCGGGCTCAGTCTCCCTGCAGGGCAGCAAGCGGGCTCCAGAAGGGCGAAGCGCTGGGGGACCAGGGGAAGAGGTGCGCCTCCACCTTCCCGCCACCCGATCGGTGGCCAATTGCGCGCTCAGGCACACCCACGCCGCAGGATCTACTCTGGAGCACGCGGCAGGTCGGCCCTCCTAGGCCGTTCGTAGCGCTTCAGGCCGGGCAGAACAGGCCGTTACCAAGGAGAACTGGCTCGTAGGATCAGGCCGGGGTAGCGCCAACCGCTCTCCTGGGCCTGCACTCTCCGGTCAAGACCAGTCCGCTCCGCACACAGGACCACAGGTTAGGCGAGGATCGGAAGATCACCGCAGCGGGCTGCCATCTTGGGTATGCCACGCGGCGGGCTCGTATGTCAAAGATAGCCCCTGCCGCTCAGAATCGCCTTATACCGCTACCGAAGGGGGCCCCAGGGTCCCGTGCAGCAAGACACACACTGCAGGGATTGAAGAGGCACCGATGGCGGCGGATTGCAGAGTGGATGACGGAGGGGCTGAAGCACTTCTAAAGTGTGACCGCCATCTTGACGCTCTTGGCCACGCCCCCCCGCCGTCTGGAAGATTAAGCAAGCTATTGCCCAGAATCACATGGTGCTGGGCTAATCTCCTGCCGGCACCGGGGATCAAACCGTGAGCCCCCGGGTTCCGGATTCAGCTGCCCTGGCCGCTGCGCCACACCTCTTCCCTTCTGAGTCAGGTCTTGGCAATTGTTAAGGAACAAGCAGCAAGTCATGCTTTGGTGCCAGGTCCTTGGTTCTCGCTGTGTCGTTTGTTCCTTGTCCTTCTTCAGTTCCAAGGAAGTCAAATCAGCAGACCTGGTATCGTAGGGACCTCTAAATTCTCAATTAGGGGAGTGTGAAGTAGTTGCCAATGTGCTATCTACCCTAAGGGTGACTACACCCCCTATATGACCACTTCTTGTGAGGAGTGGGCGTTATCCTTCTCCAAAAACAAGATGGCGAAACCCTTCTCCGGCTGTTCACTTTAGGTAGCCCACCTTAGAGGTGTGGTTGGCTGCCCTAGGGCCAGATGGGTCACATGCAGGGGGTGGCGTCCCCCAGGTCTGGAGGGAAGCCGGGGTGGCATGTCAAAGGCACCAAGAGGCTTTGAAGCCTTTGGCCTCAATATGCTAAATTGCTAGCTATCCTGCTGGAGGGGGAAACGGCCTTTACAACAACTCCTAAACAATGACCTGGAACTGAACCACGACCTCCTTAACAACTACTTCATTAAACGACGAGTGGCCTTAACAACGACCCCGACATATAAACACGACCAAAAATGTAATTAATTTAAAGAACACTTCAAATGAAAACTAGTTGCAATAAACAATCTTGAAATTCGACATCTAATCGTTTTTTAGGTCTTGCGCCTAGCGTTGCAGTGCGTAGCACTGCTCGCGCAGCGCGAGACATTTAGTAGGTGAAAAACGGGGTTTCAGAGGCTGGCCTAGGAATCGCACACGCTCGTGCGTGTGCTTTTCCTTTTGAGCCACGCGATTGGGCTTTGCGTGTGTGTTTTAAACTAAGACGGCACGCAATAGGCCAAAGGCGGTCGCGTTGCTCCGCCCATGGCCTATTGGTGTCTATTACGCGCACCGGCCGTCATGTGGTTTCAATTATCGTGCCCAGACACGGGCACGATAATTAAAACCACATGGCTCGCAGTGGCGCGCGTGCACCACTCGCGGGCTTCTTTGTTTTGCAAGTGAAAGCGAACGCTTTCCCTGCCGCTTGTTTTAGTGGAGTCTGATAGCAACGTATGTAGATTGGGGAAAAGGACTATATGTAAAATATTATTCTAATGCAGGCTGAGAATCATATGAGCCCATATTTTTGTGGAATGCATAATGGAGTGGAGCGAAACATCGTCAAAACAAATTGATCTCATAAAACATTCAATTTGTATTTTTTTTTTTAAACCACAATTCAGGTCTCATGGGTGAAAACAGTCATGACGACACAGTGAGTATTCCGTGGCTGGGTGGTGGTGGTGTCTGAGCTCGTCCGGTTCTAGGTCGCGATGGTGCAAACAGTAAGTGATGTAGGTTGCCTTACCCAGCAACGTGTGAAATGCGCGAGGGGCGGATGTCACAGGGGTAGTGGAGGGGACAGCAGAGCTGTTCACCCCGGTGAGGCTAAGGCCGAAACCAACCGCCACCATTTTAAGACTTTGTGCGCGCGCCTCTTCATGGCCGTCTGTGAGACCGGGGCGCAGACATACATTGCTGCATTTCAGAATTCTCATGCCCCCCTTCCCCCCAACAGGGAAAAGGGCTGAGAATTATTGCATCCACTTGCGGCAGGGAAGGGTTCCAAGAACAGAGTTTTTTATTTCCAGGTCGGTTCCTCCATCTGCCATCTGCTTTTAAGTTCCACTAAATGAGACGTGTAGTTTTTCACCTCGGGCCTTCCGTTCAGCACCGTTTCCCCGTGAGGATTGGCCGCTTTGAAGGTTAACCGAGCTCGAAAGACTAACACACACAGCCAGTGTGAGTCCACGCCGGCTCACCATCAGATGGGTAAGGTCAGCTAGTGCCGTGTGCAGGGGTCAGATAGCAATGAAGTGTGCGGAGTTAGCATTTTGGAGTAAAAAAGAAATTGCAATGCGAGCAAACTCCGGTGACCTCATCAGCTGTGCAGACAGTGCATTCTCCATGTGTCCTACTCATTCCTGTCAGGAACGTTGCCCCCTCCAAATGCCGTCCCCTAGATTACATTTTGATACGTGTAAATTGGTTGCGCCTTAAATATTTTGTGTAAAATTTTCCTCATATCTTATAAGAATATTGCATTTCACCCAAAATTTCCCAATATCGCCAGAATTTCTATATACTTAATGTAAAAGACCAGTGCTTTCAAAAAGGTGGGGGGGGGGGGGGCTAAAATGGGCGGAGCTTGAGGAGCCTTCACACGAGGCAGTAGTGCTGGAGCCATTTTCAGGGTGGTGGTGGTGCCATTAACGTTATTTCAATGAAGTCAGAGGGATTGTGAAAAATCCTAGGCCATAACAAAGAACAAGTGTAAAATGGCTGGGGAGAACTGGTGAAGTAGCGCACTGTCATTTACAGGCAGTACATTTTCCTTTAAAATCTGAACCTTTCTTTAATGTTTTTAGGGAAGGCCATCCCTGGTGTAGTAGTTCTGGCACGGGGTATGCGGCCTACTACTGGGGAGCACTAAATTAGGGACACGACCACACTTGGCTACAATCCGGCCATCAGGTCACGTGCAACCTAGGCCCGTTTATTATATACCCTCGGACCGAGCCCGGTCACGAGGGGTGCGTGCGTACGCTCGTTCTGGTAGAGGCCGGGTGGCACTCTACATCCCTCCAAACCTTTAGCTGGAAAGAGTCCAGCGAGGAACGGAGCAACAAGAGAGAGAAAGAGAGAGAGAGAGATTCCACTGTCCAAGGTTCTCAGCGAGTCTCTGGCCCGTACTCCATCGTGGCATCGTGTCAGCCACTTGACAGGCATAATCCTTCAGCTTTTGACTGGGGGTAGGGTTTGGCCTCAGCTGGTAGCGTTGGCTTCGGGACACCGGTCCCCTTCGGGTTGGTGAGGCGCAGCTCGGAGACCCGTCCAGGTCGGAACCTTCCACGGCCCTCTCCTGGCTGGGGCTCCCAGGACTCTCGGCTTCTGGGCCAGGTCGCGGCCCTGTGCTGGCTCCCTCACTCGGGGCATTCTCCTCTGGACTGCAGGGAAAATTGGGCACGTCTTCTTCTTCTTCGGGGTCACTCGACAATCCATGCGGCTTACTCTGTACCACCCTAAACCACGACACATTCCTCACGACTGTGTGTCGCCCTCTCTGGGCAGTGTTCATCGTTCCATTTACTTGGGTAACCTTCCATTCTTCCGGCTCATAGGGCGTGCGGAATTTCCAGCCGGGGTGCCTATCTTTCAGAATCACCTGAGACCCCACCTGGATGGTCGGAGTTCTGGCCCCTCGGCGGAGAGTAACCTTGTCGTTGGTCTGCTGGTGCTTTTGCCGGGCTCTTACCGGATCCAGGCCGGGTGGCTCCCAGTTGGCATCTTCAGGGAAGAAGTCACGAGGAGGTTGCTTCAACAGGAGGGTAGCCGGAGCACACCCTGTCGTCGCGTGCGGCGTCTGCCGGTATGCAAACAGGAACATATGGAGGCAGGTCTCAGGGTCTTGATGACGGTCCAACCCTATGCGCATCGCTCTATTGAGCGTTCTCATGAATTGCACAACTTCCCCGTTGGCTTGGGGCCATTGATGTGTGATTCAACTGTGTTTGATCGCCCACCTCTGTAAGAAGTCCTGAAACTCCTGCCCCTGGAAGGGCGGGCCATTGTCTGATTTTATCTCCTCTGGTAGCCCAAAGGTTGCGAATATCTTTTCAAGAGCCGGCTGTACATGCGTGAACGCAGTGGATGACACTAGCTCGACCACCGGGAATTTTGTGCATGAGTCCATTTCGACTATCGTGTGCCGCCTGTCCGGAAAGCTGCCATAGTCGACACTCACTTTGGTCCAGGGTGTGTTGCATTGCTCCTCCGTGATTACCGGTGTGGGAAGTGGGTCAGCTCCGGTTATGGCACACGAGTGACGGGTCCGCACCTCCTCATCGACCAACCGGTCCATGCCCGGGAACCATACCTTGGACCGGAGCCTCGCCTTCGTTTTCACGACTTCCTGGTGGCCCTGGTGGGTTATGGACACGAGGCGTCTCTGAACGCTGTGCGGTACCACGATGTTTTGTCCCCGAAGCACCAAACCTGACTCTCCAATGCGGAGCTCATGGCGCACCTTCCATAGCTGTCTTCGAGCGTTCTGCTCCACTTCGATGAGACCTGCCACTCCATCCAGAAACCTGTGCCAGCGCCCAGTGGCAAGAGCCTCCTTGACCCGCTGCAGCGTGACGTCCAGCTCCGTGGCTTCGCACAGATCCTCCTTGGTGACTGCCAACGGGCAAGCATCATCCTCGATCATTTGGACGAACGCCTCCGTCCCCAGACTGTCGTCCGATGGTGGTCCCTCTTCCTCTTGCGGTAGGTGCCTCGACAGGAAATCCGCCGGGTTGTTGGCTCCCGGGCGGAATACCAGTTGGAATGAGTAGGCTTGCAGCTGGACAGCCCACCGCTCAATCCGGGGTGGCGCTAACCTGTTCGACCCGCTGAACAACGGCAGTAGAGGCTTGTGGTCTGTTACGACTCTAAACGGATGACCAAACAGATACAGGTGAAAGTGCTGGCAGGCCCAACGAATGGCCAGGGCCTCGCGCTCAATCTGCGCGTATCGTGTCTCCGTTGGTGTTAGCGCCCTACTTGCGTACGCTACTGGCACATAGACTCCCTGCCGATCTTCTTGCAGAAGCACAGCGCCAAGCCCCACCGGGCTGGCGTGTACCACCAGCTCCGTGCTCCGTCTAGGATGAAAGTATGCCATTGTCGTTTGGTCCAACAGCGCCTTCTTGACCCCTTGGAACGCGGATTCCTCCCGTGGTGTCCAGGCCCATGGCGCCCCATTTTTGTTAGCTGCCTGAGTGGTTCTGACAGCGTGGCGAGATTCGGGAGAAACCGGCCGCAGTATGTTGCCATGACCAGGAAACTTCTGATCGCCATTGAATTCTGCGGTACTGGAGCATTCCGGATCGCCGCCGCCTTCTGAGGGTCCACTCTGAGCCCCTCCCTGGAGAACACGTACCCAAAGAAATCGATGGAACTTTGGTAGAAAGCACACTTCTTCCGGTGTAGAGTAAGGCAACAGTCCGTTAATCGCTGTAGCGTGGCTCTCAGTCTGGCATGGTGTTCTTTGAGGCTCTGGCAGTATATTAGAATATCGTCACTCAGGTTGATCAACCCGACGAGGCCAGACAGGGTCTCTTGGAGCACATTCTGAAAAACCTCCGCCGCGGACGACACCCCGAAGCTGAGCCTGGTGTACCTCCTCAACCCCATGTGCGTTGAGAAGGTGGTGATATACCTGCTCTCCGGAGCTAACTCTAGCTGGTGGGATCCCGAGTTAAGGTCTAGTTTCGAGAACCACTGGGCTCTGTTTAAGTCCGCTACGATGTCGTCCATCGTCTGGGTCACATGCCGCTCGCTTCGAATGGCTTGGTTGGGGAGCCGCATATCCACACATAAGCGAATGGCGCCCGGTTGTTTGGGCTTAGGCGCCACGACCAGGGGTGACACCCACGGTGTGGGCCCCGATACTTTCTCTATGACCCCCATGTCTTCCAGGGTCTGCAGCTCTTGCTCCACCAATGGGCAGATGTGCAGCGTTATTCGTCGGTGTCGGAGCGCTCTCGGTTGGACACTACCGTCAATATGCCGTTTCACCTGGAAGTTCTTGAGCTTGCCCAGCCCCGTGAAGAGTTGAGGGAATTCTTTCATAATGTCTTCCGCGTGGTTTTCATGTACCTGTCTCGCACAATAAACCAGCTCCAGGTCTTCCGCCGTGTGGCATCCGATTAGCGTGCCTGTTCCACCTTCGGTGACATGGAATGTTGCTGTCAGCGTGAGAGCGTCGCTTGTGACCTCTACCTCAATCATACTCCTCAATGGGAGCGGCTCTGTGCCCCCGTACGTGAAGATCCTGGTTCTGCTTGGGACGAGCATTGGCTTGGGCTGCAGTAGATCAAATTGGTGCGAGTCCATGACATTCACTGACGCTCCAGTGTCTATCAGAGCCTGTATGGGAAATACATTGACGCAAACTTGGCACATGGGAGGCGGTCGTCTTCTCTTGCCCGTGCGTCCTGTGAATGAAAATGACAAACGCGTCGTCGTCATCTTCGTAGTATGCTGTATCTATGGCCTTGTCTGGGGTCGCTCCTGGCTCTCAGTCTTCCAGTGTGAGGTGCTTCAGACTCCCTGAGCGTCCTCTGGGAGAGCTACCACATGCTCTTCCCCCTCGCCCGCGACACACACTGGCATAGTGGTTGGCTTTTCCGCTCTTCGCGCAGGCTTGCCCCCTCGCGGGACATCTTTCCTGGTCCCTGTGGTCGAACCCGCAGTATCCGCACCGGCCGCTGGGCCTCGGGCCTGTGCCTCGTCATCGGACTCCTCCTGGCCGCCATTGGATGGCCTCTTCCTTTATTCGCACCGGCTTGGGTGTCGCTGCCACTGACGTGTTTCGTAATCTCACTGTCTCCATTTCCTCTGAGCGTTTATTGAAGAATTCTTGCGAGCGGGCTAGGATCAAAATCTCATCCAGGGAGATGCCTGGCTGACGCAGGATGAGGCGTCGCAGGGCCACTGCCTTGCACCCGGCGATCAACTGTGCTCTGATTTCATCATTGTGGTCTATGCCCGTGCATGTGGCCACCAGTTTTCTGAGCCTAGCATAGAACATGTCCATCGTTTCCGTTTCCCCCTGACGAGCCTGTCGCAGTTTGAACCGTTCATAATCCGGGTTCATTTGGGGATCAAAGTATTTGTTCAGTGCGGCAATGGCGGCGTCATAATCATCATCCGGTCCGGTGTTGGGTAGCGACTCGAATAGCTCGTAGAGCTCATCGCCTCCGAAATGCATGAGAAGTGACCGCTTCACTTTGCCATCGTGCTCCCGAGTCCCTGTGAAGTAGTGGTTGAGGCGGCCCACCCATCGCTTCCATCTTGGCGCTGCGGTGGCCGGGTCAGCCAACTGGCTGAACGGCGGTAAGGTCGTCACTGAGGCGTGCGAATGAGGGGCCGTCGGGGTGGGAGCCTGGGCCGCTGGGTCATCAGCCATGTCGCTGCACTCAGTATCGCTGACTGCTTGGGCCTGGTGGTCTGGACCACTTCCAGACAAACGCTACTGCACACAGAGGGTCTCCCTCGTGTGTCTGCACAGGAACTGTCCCCTCCGTGTACCAGGTACGGGTGAGAGGTGCCTCCGCCGGTGTATGGACCTTAGATGGGCTGCACCCAGGTGAGAGCTGCTTCCTCTGTGTTATGGGCCTTATCTGCTTTTCACCCACTAATAAGGAGGGAGTATCACCCTTTCCTGGGGATATAGGCAAATGTCTCGATCTGGGGTTAACTGAGGCACCAAACCCCTTTTCCCCGCAGGAATCCACCTCCTTTTCTTTTCTTGAGGCCCCCACGTGCAGACAACTGCCCTCTGAGGCAAAAGACACCCAAGCCACGTGCAGCCGACGCGCTGGCCGGCCGCCTGCTGGTGCGCGTGCGCGCCGCCTCACCGTCTAACTTGCCGACTTGCAGGGAATCGCGCTGCTCCACCTCCGCGCACGTTGTGGGGGGGCTGCCGGCACACGCTGTGAGCGGCTCCCGCGACGGGAACCGAACGGCCACACCTCGTGACGCGCACCACCTGGATCGGGTGCGCGTGCTTTCCAAGAACGCCGGCAGCGCAGCTGGGCACGGCAATACAACACCGCACCACTGCAGCGGGGGTTCACAAAACACCTTTGTCGCCAGTGTAGTAGTTCTGGCACGGGGTATGCGGCGTACTACGGGGGAGCACTAAATTAGGGGCACGACCACACTTGGCTATGATCCGGCCGTCAGGTCACGTGCAACCTGGGCCTGTTTATTATATACCCTCAGACCGAGCCCGGTCACGAGGGGTGCGTGCGTATGCTCGTTCTGGTAGAGGCCGGGTGGCACTCTACACCTGGAGGGCACAACACCTCGTCAGGGGTAGTATGCGCTATATAAATACAATCACAAGAAAATACAGCAAGCATACTGTACCGCGAAGGATGTTGCCCTCGCAGTGAGGGTTCGGTTCCATGACAGGGTCTGTGCGCCCCTCCAGGGAGGGCAGAATGCAGCTGTCCTGTGGATTTTACAGCGAGCCGTGATCTGCCTGTGAAGCTCAGATACTGACGGCTTACCTTAAGTGTCATCAGCATCGGCCACGGCTGCCATTTTGCTGCAAGAGGATTACATGATATCATGTCATTGCCTCGTTGTTATAGCAGGTCCCAAGATGGCACAACTGTGACTGCTGGTTACTGCTCGCCTGCACCGTTGCACTCTGATTACTGTCTCTCTCCAAGTTCGTCGGTAATTTTTTTGAAACGATCATTAGATGCCGAATTTCAAGATTGTTGATTAAAAATAGTTTACATTCGAAGTGTACTTTAAATTAATGGAATTATTTTCGGGTTTAAATCAAGCGTTGTTTTGAACGTAGTGTTAGATTCAGTTTATATATCGGTAGAATTATTTTAGTGGTTTCATACTTAGTGGTTTGGATTTGGTAGCTGTTTAGCCTTCGTGGTTTAGGCACTCGTGATTTTAGAGGTAGTTGTTTAATCATACAACCGGAATGGATACATAGTTCCAGTGAAGGAACCAGTGACTAGTCCAGTGGGAAGTCTGCCAGTGAAGGACATCACAGGGTTCCATGTTCTGAAAGTAAAATCTTTCAAGTGATTCAAACTACCAGTAATTAACAAGCTAGCAGACTATTTTGTATGCTTTTTGGGACCCGGCTGCAAATCTGTTATCTTACCAAGTATAGATCACCGCTGGCAAGAAGGATTTAAACTAATGCAAACAATTATCAGTAACCACTGGCACTGCCTGTATAGACCCCACAGACACTGAAGCTAGGAGAATGGATGCCTTCAGGAAGAGGTATCGTCAATGGCAGCCACATCTTTCATAGTGGTCAATGACGTAGATACTTTAGAAGAAGTCGCCACCTGTGGTCAAACTTGACGCCTTATAATCATCCTTTGCCAGAAGACAAAAAATGAGAATCCAAAGCAAATCGCTACAAAGCGAGAGGGCATCAGCAGCCCGACTCAGTAGTATATGTGGCAGATCTTGGCTTACACTAGCTCGCAGGGCCTGCTGTATTGCATAGGCAAGGGTGGATTGGAGTGACTTCCTTCAGGCCTGAAGTTCAGAATTGCCCTACGACAGAGAGGTGCACTTGGGAGAAGCCCATTATAGTACTGATTTCAACTATATCATGCGCAGCAATTATAATGTCGCCAATATTATTATAATCCACAATAGCAAGTTTATAGAACTCTGCCAGGAACATCCAATAACAAACCACAGTCCAAGCGTAGAGGAGCCAGTCTATCAGTAAAAGAATATGTTTATTGGGGCCATAGTCCATTAAACTATTGTACACATTTTAAGACCATTATAAAACGCAAAGTCATTGCATACGCCTTAAAATTCAACAATTCTATCATTATACAAGATGCATAAATTCTAATAAATGAATACCCGTTATTTTTCATATCAATCATTTGTAAAAATTGCAACTGTCTTAGATCTGAAATTACCTCTTTAATCTTCTTAACTGAAATCCCTTCAAAAATTCCTCTTATTATTTATACTTTACTGGAGGCGGTTCTCTAATACCCTCTGCGAGAAACTGTATCCATTGATTTTCAAGCACCCTACAAATCACCTTATAATGTATTACGTATTATGTTCACCTCCTATTCCAAATTTGATTAACTTCCAAAAATCTTCTGGGAGCTTTAGATTTAACATTATTTCCCAATTTTTCTTCTAAAATAAAAAAAATTCCTGTTTGTTTAATGATCTGTATTCTCAATTATCCCTTATTATTTTTTCTTTAATATTGCGGTCTACTTGCTGGTATCTACCAGACTTCAGTCACCTCAATTTTCTCTTTAACGCTTGACAATGAGCATCAAACCATCCTAAGCATTTTCCTTTCTGCTTTACTCAATCCTTTTACATTCCTTTACTCTACCTTCAAACATTTTACAACCCTTAACAATATTTCTCTAGACTAGTTAATTATATTTGTGGGAATTTCCAATAGACTTCCAGGGTCTACCTGCATTTGCTCTTCTATTTACTCTTCACCAATGCAAATTACACATTTTCTGGAACATTTGACCCGAAGTGAATATGGAGACTATTTAAAGTTTGTTGTTTATAAACGGAGATCCATACTTAATGGGAAATGATCACTTCCACTCTCTGTCAGCACATGTAATCCCTAAATCTAAATCAAAGTGCCAGATTGGGAGATTCAGATAATCAATAGGCCATTCTTGCTTTCCATATTGGAAAGTTTGGAATGCTGATATATCACTTATAAAAACATCATTCAGGCATATTAATGCTAAATTGACTAGGGGATAAAGACAAAGGAGTCAATGCCTGCTGCCTGGCATCGTTTACTACTGTTTCTGTCCCAGAGCATTGGTACCATAGGTGGATGGTTATCAGTTTTCCGGCAGATAGGGGCACAAATCACAATGGACAAAAGGGTTCTGGGATCCAATTAACTTCGGGCACACTGGAGTTTGTCCAGAGCCCCGTACATATATACCTCTGCATAAATTGCAGCACAAACCTAAAGGCTGAATTCCTTACAATGCTCCAGGAAAGGAACCATTGAACTACTCCCAGAAAATTGTCAACATATAGGCTTCTGTTCCTAGTTTGTTTTAATCATCATAAAGAAAAGGTCAGGAGAATGGAAATCCACCCTTGATCTGTGCCAGCTCATTGCCTTCCCTAAGAAAATAGTTGTTTCATGTAATTACCCTTTAGGAGGTGTAGTGGCTGCTGATAGTAATAGATTTCGTCATATGTGTATATCAGGACTCCTTCCTTGCACCCATCCATTACAAACATCCGAAATATCCAATGTTCGAAGTGGTTGATTACCATTATCAATTTAAAGTGTTCCTTTTGGGTTCAAATCAGTACTGAGAATATTCAAGAAATGTTTAGCACCAGTAACAACTCCTCTTCAATGCTTAAACCATCCGGTATACCCGTACCCCAACAACTGGTTATTCAAGGGCATTTCAATGAATGCCACAAAGAACTTAGTAGCAGTTTACACCCAATTATTCAGGAGACTGGGTCGTACTCACAACAAGTAACAATCATCTCTACAACTGTATGCACCATTCTTTTCCTGGCTTCATTATGATTGCTCTCCTAGCAATGGCGGCTCAGCGGAGGAGCGTCACCACACTTTTTTTCAGCAGTGTAAAAAAGGAAAAAAAATGGAAACCCAATATTTTGATCATTTTATTTTTCCCTGCTGAGGCAGTTTTGCGAGACGGGGCTGCTCACAGAGCAGGGTAGGGGGCGAGTGGTTGGGGCACTTTCTATGTGTGCATGACAGTTTGGCTGGCCAAATGTTCATGCACACTTAGCATGTTCTCCACCCGGCTGTATTGCACAGCCTGGGTGTAGAACATGCACAGTCTCCCAGTCCCTATCTGAGCTCCGAACCCACCACAACACTGCTATCATGCTGGTGACAACAGTGTCATGATTGGTTTAGGGGATCCTGTGTGCTTCCTGCCTCCGTGTATTTTTCTTTTCTTCACTCACCCCCGCCCACCCCTGATCAGTGTCAGCTGACACTGTCTTCTAGACACTGAAGATGCGACACCATTCCTATCATAGGAAAGACCAGAGAACCTGGCAGCACTAGCAGGCAAAATCCTAATGCAGATTAATGACAAAGTGTGTCTGTTGAAATGACTGCTGGGTATGATGCTGTCTTGCGTATTTATCAGCCATTTATTGTTTGAAAATGCGGCTGATTCAGGAAAAACTAGTAAAACAAGCATTGGCAATGCAAGAAGGCTCGAATTAGTTAAATGCTGAGCTATTGGCTTTACAAATGGAAAAGAAATGCGGCGCCCACCTTCCTTTGTATTTATTGACTTTTGTAGCAATGGCTGCATGACATGCTTTAGCTTTAAATGTTTAAAGCTAAAGTGAGGCGTGCCGCCAGTGCTACAAAAATCAATCAATAGGAAAAAAAAAGTTGTGCTGACGCTTTTTTTTTCTGTTTATTTACTAACGGAGCAATCGCGGCACGTAGTGGATTGGTGAAAGGATGGGTGAAGTGATGGAAGGGTGAAAGATAAGGTGAAAGGGTGGATGGATGAATGATGGAGTGGTGAAAGACTGAGTGATGGATGAAAGAATGAATGGATGACAGAATATAAAGGTGACATAATAGTGGATATCTTCGGTTGTATGCAAGGGTGAAAGGATGCATAGATAGATATTTGGATTGAATAGACAAGGGAGCTCTTTTAGGGAAGGTCGCGCTCACTTGCTTCACAATGTTTGGTTCCATCAGACGTTTAAAGTGGGGGCTATTGTAATTTTCTGGCTACTCCCTTGGCTATATAAACACAATTACAATTAGCAACTACAAATATTTTGTTAGAACAGCCAATTGGACAAAATCCCAAAATGGAAAGGATCGTATCTCGGTCATAGAGTTGACTCTGAGTAACAGAAATACAGTTTACATTGACTAACTGAAAGTGGATTGTATATCATAAGCCATGTACAAGGACGTTTACCACTATAAGCATTCTTTACCCATCAGCACCCACTGCCAAAAGTTTGCGTTTCATTCCAATCAAAATCTGATATTAATAACAGGAAACATTTAAGAACCTAGACGAGCAGGTGCATACTAGAATTCCACCAGCATCCCAGGATGCAGCTAAAGACAGGCTTCAGAACTCAGACCATTTCCCAAGTCAACTCGGATTATCTGTTACAGACATAAAAACGTCTGCCACTGCAAAGAATTCCTGGTACTTTTGAATGAATCACTGTTTCTCCAGTCAGCTGCGTTTTCTTAGAACTTGCTTTTAGTGTGTTTCCACACACATCTTTGATGCAGCCAGGAACAAGGATAGCCTTTGGCACAGGTAGCCCTATGCATCTGTGGCCCAATGCACCAGCCTCCACGAATTAAATCCAACCATCTTGCAAACACCACAAGTGCACCAATTTCAGGCCTGCCTCTATAAATACCTATGTTGCTGCATACTTCATTATTAGAACACTAATAATGTAGGGTCTCGTAGCAACTCTCCACATAACTTAAGCTTTAACCCCACCGGTTAGGGATTTCGTTTCAAATACATACTTTTCAATTTTGGTATCCATATATTTATTCAACCAAGCAAAGGCTTCTCGTTTCCTAGTCTGGGCTGTAGACAGGGGAGCTACTTCTGGATAGCTGGAGGGCTTGCAAAAGCTCACATGCTACTTATCTGAGAAACCTGATCGAGATCCCTCTCTGGCTGTTGCAGCTCCCCCGGTGATGCGCTGGGCTCTACCCCTATAACCACCCCCAGACCTTCGCACCCAAATATGTCCAGTATGGTACTATTTATAAAGCTCTTAACATTCTTGGGCCCTCAGTGGCATGAAGTCTTCTGCAAAGTAGTGCAATACTGGACCCCAACACTGCCCGTGGTGCTGTTTCTCCTCTAGTACAGTGTAGAAGATCTGGTCCATCCCCATTATATAGCATACTTTTGCATTCCAGTTTTGCGTGGCAGGGAGCAGCCATTTAACCCATTTGTTGAGTAGCACTTGCTTAGCAGTAATCAACAGAGAGTTTACAAATGCCCAAGTTGCTTCTGCAGTCCCTGCGCTGGGCCTCAGGCATCCACCCCAATACCCCACTTGGAGACATGTATGTCAGTAAGGATTTCTGTTGCCCGCAGTATCTCTAGTGAAACACTTTTGAAAAGGAATGACATGGTGAGAGAATGGCAGGCCTCTGCACTAAAGAAGCCCAGTTCCCACTACAAAAGGAAACAAGCATTTACAATGCAACGGTCTCGGCATTGTTAAAGTTAGAGCTATTGGCATTGCTCATGACATTTTTGTTTATGTTTTTGTTTTTAAAACATTTAAAGAAACGGCATTGTTATTTACCATGTCAATAGCTTAATCACTCTCAAAAGCGAGATTTATTATGCGAGCATTATTTGGGAAGTTTGGCAAATCCATAATTATGAGGAAAACGCTGCAGCATCGCAAAATGCCAGTGGCCCAGACTAATATGCATGATTAGTATTTGGATTCCATGCCCATTCCTTCTTTGTCCTCTCTGCTGAAACTGCTGTCTGAAGTGTCAAATTTTATTAATACTAAACAAAAATCGCACTACCGTGCCAGGGCCAGACTTGGCGTTGATAATGATTGTTTGAAAAGGGAACTTTGAAAGGATACGAACTTGACCAATTCTGGTTTCAAAATATAAGAGAACACTGTAGAGGCATGATTCTACCGACTGTTATATATAATTTGGGATATATTTCTTAATCTGTCGAGTTCAGCCACTGCATGATTATATTGTTGTCTCTTTTTGAAACTCAGGAGCAGTAACATTGTCGTGGTGTCAATAGGGCTTCAAGTGGATGCCTTTTCAATATTATATACAAGCCACAGTTACTGCTAATTTATCTTATGCAACTAACAACGGTTGACAAAGCCAATAGTCCTAACTTGTTGTAGGTATCATGTTACTTGTTGTATCATTATGCCTGGATGCAATGACAAAAGAGACAGCAAAATACAAGTCGTATAGACAGTGATGTTTCCCCTTGATAGAGAAGTTTCAGCGCGGAGTGTGGCACGAGCCCTCGGCGGAGGCACAGGCACGTGGCGCGGCTCTGAGGAGGGGGCCGCCCGACCCATGGCTTCAGCCTTCATGTGCGGCGTGGAGGGCCTGCTCTTCAACGGCAGCCGCTTCGTGTGGAACCTGACCATGTCCAGGCTGCGGAGGTGGTACGCCGACCAGCTGGGGGTGGGCACCTCCTGAGGACCTGGTGCGGGCTCAGAGAAGTTTACCAAGTAAGAACCAGGGGGCATTTAGAGGGTTATAGGCTGGCATGGCGAGAGGGAATATCGACAACTAATTAGATATATCCACAACACTGCACCATCAGCAACTACACTTATTGCACCTCCGCTGCTGACGCATATATATTTACATCAAACTCCTTTTACCGCCACTCAGTGCCTTGCTGCAACAGAGAATCTTCGGTACCTCAGTACTTGCAGCGTTTTGTAAAAAGCATATTTCCAAGCAGTCATCGAACACCGCCGCCTTTCTCCGAGGCAGAGCAGAAATGCCTCGGAGAAAGGCAGCGGCATTTTCGGATTCAGGGGCGTGTTTGTCTTTTCTCTCCTCCAGCCATTGGCTGGAGGAGAGAATGAGACTTCTTGCAAAAAACACGCCCCCGATCCGAAAAGGACGGGGCCTGATCGGAATGACTGACCTCTTCTCCAATGGCTGGCCAGCATTCAAGAGGCCAGCCAATGAAGAACAGGGGAGAAGAGGGGCGGGTTCAAGCCCCTCTTCTCCAAGTCATTAAATCTCGCGAGCGAGACTGCGCAAGCGCAGCCTTCGCTAGCCGAGACCTAAAAATCATGATGAGAAGCTGGATAAGGTACTCCGTGTGCTAGAAATCAACGGCCTGACCGCGGAATGGGAGAAGTGCCGACTGGGAATGACGTCAGTCACCTACCTGGCTCATGAAATAGGAGGACAAGGCATCACGCCTAAACGCGCAAATGTGGAAGCGATATGCAATGCTATGGCCCCATCCAACAAAGAAGAGGTGCGATCCTTCCTGGGGATGGCGGAATATTACAGCAAGTTTGTGCAACATTTTGCCACCAAAACACACCACCTACGACAATTAAGGAGGGACAAAACGGTGTACAAGTGGACAGAAGAAACACAAAAGGAATTTGAAACCCTGAAGAAAGACATCAGCCAAGCAGTGCCACTGCAGGGATATGACCCGCACGGTCGATCAGTACTGACGACGGATGCCAGCGAGAAACGACTGGGAGCAGTCCTCATGCAGGAGAGGAGAGAAGGAACGACGGAGACCCTCAGTTTCGCATCAAGAACGCTATCACCCACTGAACAGAAGTATGGCGTAATTGAGAAGGAGATGCTAGCGGTGGTGTGGGCCATGGGGAAGTTCCGCCAATTTCTATGGGGCACAAGGTTCAAACTCAAAACGGATCATAAACCACTAGTCAAAGTGCTCACCTCGAGTGAGCATGCCAGTGCCACGCCACGCATCGTAAAAATGACACTCAAGTTACTAGAGTACAGGTATGACGTGGAGTACATACCGGGGACACGAAACAAAGTAGCAGATTACCTTAGTAGAGCGGCAGCCATGGAAGAAGCCCCCAACACAACAGCAGAAGAAGAAGAAATGGTAGCGGTGATGGAAGATCCAGAAAGAGTGATAAGTAAGCAAGACTGGATTCTAGCGTACGAAGAAGACAGGGAGATTTGTGAAGTCAAAGAGAACATAATTCATGGATGGCTGGAAAAGAAACGGTTAGGTGAGATGCTCAGGAAATACTACGAAGTCAGGGAGGAACTATCAGTGGGGAACTAAGGCATATTCCTGTGCAGAGGTTATAAAGTAATTCCCCCAGCAGCATTAGTCTCTCGACTGATCGCACTACTACACGAAGGACATCTAGGAATAGTAAAAACCAAAGCGAGAGCGAAGCACATGTACTGGTGGCCAGGAATGGACGCTCAGGTGGAAAGACATGTGAGAGAATGCGATCAGTGCCAAAGAGCGGACAAAACGCTGAATCCCCTACGACCAGCTTTGGGGAAGTTCACACTACCGAGTGGCCCGTGGGAAGAAGTGGCCGTGGACATTGTGGGACCTGTGCTGGACACCCACGGAACGCCCCAATACCTATGCGTTCTGGTCGACAAATATTCAAAGTGGCCAGAGGTACACATACAAGAAGTAATGGATGCAGAGACAGTGATTACATTTCTAACTACCGTGTTCCTAAGGGAAGGTATTCCGAGAACCATCCTGAGTGACAATGGGCCTCAATTCACATCGGAAAAGTGGTACAAGTACGCTGAGAGAAATGGAATCAAACTACTACACACCGCAGTGGATCATCCGTCGAGCAATGGACAGGTGGAACGATTCAACAGAGTCCTTTTGGGGTCCATTCAAGCAGCCATCATGATGGGGAAAGATTGGGAGAAGGAGATACAGAACATGATTTGGGCCTATCGCATCACCCCCACGGGCACGGGGTATAGTCCATTCCAAATATTAAGAGGAAGACACCCCTTCACCAAGGACAACGTGATCTGGAGAGAGAAGACGATCACCAGTAAATGGTCTACCGCGGTGGTACAGCACAATCTAGAAAAGGCCCAGAGGATATACACGGAGTACTACAATCAGAGGAGGAAAGTGAAGAAAACAACCCTGGAGAGAGGGGAATGGGTGAGAGTCAGATTAGCTACACGGAAAAGGAAAGGTGACAGCAAGTACAGTCCACCCCTACAGGTGAAGGAAGTGTACGAGAGGGCAGCGTTGCTCAGCGATGGGAACGTGTGGTCCCAAGATCGCATGGCCAAATGCAACAAGATCCTAAGATGGCCCCTGGAAGAGAATGAAAAGACTCCACAAGAGCCTAAGCCAAGCGAAAACGAAGGAAGTAAATCAGCGGAAGAAAGAGACACGACGGCGGAAGAGAGCCGTGAGGAGCAGGAAGATCAAGGGACGACGGAGACGGAGGAACTGCAGGGAGAGGAGAGCTGCACCCCGAGGAGAGGTGAACGAGGCACTCCCTGAGGCAGGGCGGGGAGCCCAGCTGAGGAAGGCACCCCAGATGCTTATTCCACTCCGGTAAGGCGTACCAGAGCAGGCAGAGTGGTGGTAAGACCCAGCCACTTTCGTGACTTTGATCTAGAGGGGAGCTAAGCACCCTGCAAGAGTGTAAGGACCTTACATTCATTGGACAATATAAAAGAAGGGAGATATGTAGTGTTTTGCGCTCTAGTCCTTGCACGCTGTGTGGCTACGTAGCGCGCGAGGACAGCGCGAATGAACGATCTGCGCATGCGCGAGTCGGGGAATCGACCATGCGGTCGTGTATTGCCCGGCGCTCTCCTTAGAGTTAATTAAAGTAATTAAAGAGCCATATACCACCGTCTCCCAGTGTCATCATTTGGGTAATGACATAAAACATTACACACGACACTGTGATATGCGAGTTAGATTATGACTAATCATCCTAATTTGTAACAAGCATTTGCAATACACTAGGTCTCACATTTGCGAGAGGAGTTTGAGCTATTAGCATTGTGAATGACAATGCCTTTTATTTATGTATTGTTTTTTTGTAACATAAATAAAAGGCATTGTCATTAACAATGCCAATAGCTTAAACACTTGCAACTGCGAAACCTATTGCATTGCAAATGCTTGTTTTGTCTCGTCCTGCAGCCTGCGTCCAGCGTGGGGAATTCATTTTCAATACATGTTACATCACCAAAAGACGGTTTATTGCAATTCTGCGCGTTTTCTAGGATAGAAGTCGATTATTGCTTGATCTAAAGAGTATCGAAGCCTAGACCACCAGAGTGGTGTACGCCATCCTATAGCTGAATACATATACGACTCTTAACAAGCATTTACAATGCAACGGTCTCTGCATTGTTAAAGTTAGAGCTATTGGCATTGCTCATGACAATGCCGTTTCTTTAAATGTTTTACAAACAAAAACATAAACAAAAATAATGTCATGAGCAATGCCAATAGCTCTAACTTTACCAATGCCGAGACCATTGCATTGTAAATGCTTGTTTTTATTTACACATCCTGGAATGCAATTAAGGCATTTTATTTTTTATTTCGCCCACATTTTCAGTTTTACTTAACTATTCGACCTGCTCTTTTTTTCAAATCCTGTATATGCGTGACGGCGTTGATTTGGTTTTGTGTTTTTTTGCTTCTCGAGTGAAACCCAGTTGGTTGTGTAACGCGTCACACACTATCTCTGTAGGGATTGTAACATGCTTGTCATCACACACTATCTCTGTGGGGATTGTAACATGGCTGTCATCACACACCATCTCTGTGGGGATTGTAACATGGCTGTCATCACACACCATCTCTGTGGGGATTGTAACATGCTTGCCATCACACGCTTGTCACTGATGCATTTTGGGCTTTCTCATAATGTGTCTCGCGCTCTAACCTTCGTTTTTTGCTCGGACATTGATTCATGCCTCAGCTGGTTTATACTAAAAGCGTGCAGTTTATTTCAGGCATCTTCGCTCCTTAGTTCCGCTTGAACTTCCATCAGAACCCCTCTCCTTTGTTCTCCCCCATGGACGTCAGTGATAGATCACGCTTGTTCAATGACGCATTCCATATTCTCCATTCAGGGGGAGGAGAGAGAGAGTTTTCTTAAATCAGTTTCTTTGATCTGCACTTACAGTCACTAAACAAGTCTAGCGTTGCCCAGCCCGCTCCTGCCTGCGGCATCCACCCCACTGCCACACACTATCAGCTACAACTTAACATTAATGTGCGCTCAGACAAACAAACCAGATGCATCTGTTCGGCACTTAGAACGTAACTTAGTACATTAAAATGAAGCTGCCTGTTGTTGAAAGATGCAGGCCGCTTTTAAACTAGTTGATTTTTTACAAAGTTAAATTTCACATAATTAAGGAATATAGTACCCTATTTTAGGGGTGTCACTTGTTTTTTGCGCAATTGTAAATGTAAAATGTTATACTTATTAGCCCATTCGCATTCCCACTTTTATTTTTTACCAAGTTATTACAGTGCCATGAAGGTATGCAAACCATAATTTCTAAACAAAGACCAGGCACAGCAGCGTCGATCTAATGTGCAGGGCCTTATGAACACCTGCACAGCAGCAGATTTATGGAAGCAATATGTGTATGCTTTCATCACGACTTCTTTCGAGACTCAAGCGGCAGCCTCCATTAAAATATGAAAGCGAAATCATCTTGTTGTGGGTCCTTCCTTCGCGGGTAACTTTGCGGTATGATGTTGAACGGCTGGCTATATGTGTGTGTAATCCGATCTAATTGCTAATGCGAACTGATCCCAAGAACATCTATTTACTTGTGTGTCTAATTTTGTGACCGGAGAAAGCTAGCGCATACTATGATAGTTTGCGGCGCATTCTCTTCAGTGCCCCTGGATACATGGGCTGCTGGGTCTGTGTCCGTTCTCCCGGGAACTGTAGAATGGGCCCTTGGAGGTGCAGGTCTGTTATTTTACAACGCCACATAACCACATTTCTGAGGCACCAAGCGCTATATAAATTATTGTAGCAGTGTGTTGTATCAGTGAGGTTGACATATTTGAATCCGCGTTCCTCAGCAAAAACCGTAAAGACATTACTACCTGTTCGAAATCTCGCCCGCCCGTCGTAGAGCGCCTAGAGACGACTTCGAAGTCAGTGCGATATAAAGAAGAGCCCGTAAGGCTTAGTTTAGTAGATTTTCGTGTTCAGCTTGAGGTGAATGAACCTCGATCGACTGAATGGAGTTGTGAACTGCTTCCATGCAACCCGATAAAATTACTTCGTTGGCTTTGAGACGTGTAGGAAAACAACTAAAACAAATACAGTTACACCCAAAATAAAACATCACAGTAGGCGAATTGGGAATTCAGAAAAGGCAGAATTCCAGTTAATTGCAGTATTGTTCATTTAATAATTTTAAAAAACCACAGCAGCAGATTTATGGAAGCAATATGTGTACGCTTTCATCACGACTTTCATGTGTCTGAAAGCATGCTGGCTGCGACCTGGGAGCGCGTGAGCTCATGTGCGGCTTTACGATGCGCATACCAAAACTTGTTAAAACAAATGAAGAGCAAAAGGCAACGGACACAGCGCAGATAACGGGAGAAACTTCAAAGGCAGGAGAGGGGCTCATTAGCATACTCGACAGCTTCATGCGTGTCTGGCGAGGGGGGAAGGAGGGGAGGCAGGATGCACTATTGAAATCTGCTTCCCCAAGGCGGGCCGCGTGCACAATCAGGCGAGCTTTGACAAATCCTCTAGGTGGGACCTTTTGGCTGTGCCGTGACCGGGAGTTGTGTTGGGGGAGGGGGGGGGGGGGTGGGAAGACCTAACCACTGAAGGATAAGAAAGTTATCTGATTAGAAGCCTGAACAAGTCGAGGGCACCGGAAGACACCACCGCCTTTCTCCGAGGCAGAGCAGAAATGCCTCGGAGAAAGGCAGCGGCATTTTCGGATTTGGGGGCGTGTTTGTCTTTTCTCTCCTGGAGGAGAGAATGAGACTTCTTGCAAAAACACGCCCCCCGATCCGAAAAGGACGGGGCCTAATCGGAATGACTGACCTCTTCTCCAATGGCTGGCCAGCATTGAAGAGGCCAGCCAATGGAGAACAGGGGAGAAGAGGGGCGGGTTCAAGCCCCTCTTCTCCAAGTCATTAAATCTCTCGACTTCCGGTTCTGCCTTCGGCAGACCGGATGGTCCCGAGACCTAAAAACTAGTATTTATCAAAACACACAAATAGGCAGCCGTAAAGAAAAATATTTTCTCATGGAATTAAATGGAAGACTATTTGAAGACTGCTAAATGTCCAAAAACATGAACAAGGACCAATATATAAGCAAAGAAAGAACTCAAAATTGCAAACGTAGCAGAAGAGAAATACACTATGTATAAAATGGACTTTTTTGCGATTGCTTTCTTTCCATGTGGCAGGGAATATTAATCTGGAGCAGCTGGTCAAAGCTTAGTAGAAACTGCAAACCAAAAAGGCGCTGTGCTAATCATACCACTTCTTGTCCATCACAAGAAGTTACTCCAGTACACACACTAGAGCAAAAAAAACAACCATAAAGCCACGAGTCCCAGACACCTGTCCTCACCTTCAGAAGCGGCCACAGTTGTACGATGTCCCTGCACAGCAAGGAGATGAAGTTTAACGTCATGGGTGCAGCTTGTGGTTAGTGAGTCAGTTAGGCTGCAGCTGGCCTCGGGAGCCGCTGCTGAACAGAGACCTCCATGTTACAGTTCGAGCCGGACGTCTCTCGTACGGGACACAATATCTGTCTTCGAATTACACCCAGAGCCAGGACTCCTTTCAAGCCGGCCCGGGGAGCTAGAAGGGCATGCTGCGCCCAGCTCGCCATCTTCCGTGCCGCCAATAAACAGAAATAGCTCACAGACAGTTGTACACCTGCTCATGACAAGGAACGCCCTGGCAGCTCAGGGGGCTGTAAACAAAACTCTTCCTTAAAGAACCTGTCCTATTCTCAGTGCTGACTGCACGTCTGGAGCCTCCTATGGCATCCCCAGGCTTAGCAAATGGCAACCTACCCAATGAGGTGGCTTCAGCCGTGAGGAGGTCTGCGTTGAGACGGACAGTTGTCACAATCAATGGGGAGTTTCAGGGCCAGGCTGCTTTCTTTAAAAAAACGCACACCTCTGTGTAATTAAAAAAATTATATTTGCAATGCTATAGGCCTCATTGCAAACAAACGGCCGCCATTGTTCCGGCGGCTTCTAAAGTGAAAGCAGGCATGGCCCACTGAATGTAAGCAAAGCACGTCGTTGTGCCTAACATAGGAAAAACTCAATAAAGAAAATAGTACACGAACCGTAACAACCAAGTAAAGGGTCCAGTAGCCATGGGAGGTTTCAAATGACAACATGGCCGTACTAAGAAGAGACTAACAAGCCTAATCAGGAATCGGAACACAGCATTTACAAAGGACGAAGACACAAGGCAATGAAAAATATGGACGGGGCTTCTCTCCCATACTGAACTACATCATCACCAGAGTAGCGCTGGCTTAGGCTCGACCTAAAAATAGGTGCATATACCTGGTGCCTTCAATGATCACAGCAAGGATCAGAAATGCTTTTCCATGGTGTGAAGAACACCAGTGGGCATCTGCTGTTCGTTTCACCCTTAATAGACTTAGTGATAACTACAGACACCTTAATGACGGGATGGGAGCCCATCTTCAGGTGTTGTCCACCAGAGGACTGTGGCCCAGAAAGGAAATAAACCTGCACTTTAGTGGGTTGGGTTTTGAAACGATCGTAAGAGGTCTACAATCTTTCCTACTCAGAGTTCGCAGTTGTTGGGGTTGTGCACAGCACAAAATTTATGTTTTACATCAACGAGCAATGGAGGTACACAATGGCAGTCAGAAAAGCATTATTCAGCACACATTTTGGTGATCCATAAAAACATAAAATATTACAACAAATTATTACAGTGTTGTTAAAAACAAATCTTCTAAAACTTAAATTAACACAGCGCCAAGAGAGTTAAAATAAAACATGAGTAAAATAGAATAATAAACAGAGTCATGCATAGATGTACCAAATCAAGCAATAGCCATATGGTTAAAATTGAGTTCTGGCACAGTTTACATTTAACCATGAAGCCCTAATGGTATCACCAATAAAACAGAGCAGGAGTTTTAAAAAAATGTACATTGACCCTTATTAAGTTTTCGGGTTTCCTAAATCATCTAAGAAAGTTCTAATGCGGATTGCTCTGCAAAGAAACAGGGCAACACTATAGCATACTCTTGTGCCTCCTAATTCATAAAAAAAATTAAAAGCCACCGGATGATAAATAATTCTCTCGTAAAAATAGGGGTTGAAGAAGAGATTTCCTGGAGATCAGATAATAGATCAGATAACATTTGCAAAAATGTGCTATGTGCTGAATAGACTGGTCCGATTAACCAATCAAGGGAACATTTTCTGGTAATTGTACCCCAGCTCTCATTTTTTGGGAATGCAGTCATTGAACTGATCGATCTAAAACCAGAACACTTTCCCAAAGCAGACAATGACCAAGCAAATTAGCGCAGGCATTACCATGAATGGCAAATGAACAACAACCTGTTGAGGAAAGTATTTGATACATGGGAAAAACATAACTTGGACCAGTTAGCGACCTCAACAAACAAATGCCCTTTCTACCAACTCTGGTATCAACAAGCAGGATCCCATGGGAATGCTTTATTGTTCACATGGTCAGAGACATACACATACGTTTTTCCTCATCCCTGGTTGATTCCAAGGATCAGCACAAGGCTGAAACAAATTCTCAGACCCCATTCAGAGGGCTAACAGGGCAGGTATGGGCAACTTATATTCCTCCATGGGGTTTGAGGTAGTTTGCCTATGTTCTCCTGTGGTACGTCCTACCATGAGATTTGCAAACTGGGCCACATGGACACCCTTCAGCACTTGGGGGCATATTTATCATGGTTTTGTGTCGCTCATGCTCCACGCAAGGGCAATGCAAAATCTAAAATTAAATTTACCAAGCAACGTAAGACCACCTTTCATTGCTTGGTAATTGTGGAGCATCTCAAGGCAGCGCAAGTCACTGCCTTGCGTTACTCTGCCCCATGGAGGTGTTCCTTGTGTAGAGCATGGATGTTCCCACACATCCACCCATGGATTTTGGCGCATTCCTAGATTTACCCCTAGTGGTAGACCTGGGAATGCGTCTAAATCCTACGACTCCCCTGGGGAGGTGTAACGAGGAGAAACATGCTTATTTCTCCTTGGATTTTACTCTTTCTACATATCCTCCATTCTGCAGCACACGTAGAACGAGGAAAAAGCCACAGAGGATTGTTTTTGTGCAGGATGGCATCCTTTCCTGTACAAAACCAATCCTGCCCACAACGGAGACACCCTTGCACCATGGTGCAAGGGTGCATTCATTGGCCATAGGCAGCAGTGTGTGCACCAGCACAGGCAGAGAGCAGGAAAACGCAGTATAATGTTAATATGACTCATTCCTACCCTCTCCCTTTCATGCAGTGCAGTATCGTGGTTTGCTGCATTGCGTGAATATTTGATGAATTTGCCCCCTGATCTTAAGTGGTAGCGATGGCGAGCAGTCAGACCTCTCAGGGAGTTAGTGTGTGCATACTCAAGCGGAGAAGTCCACAGTTGCACAGCAGCACAATAAATTAAATGTTCAGCCCGCTGCGTTGCTTAAGAAAGAGAAATACTTCAATGCACACTAGAACGAAATGCAACACACTACTACAACAAAATGTAATTTAGTTCCCTTGAATGCTATCAGGCAGTGCTGCGCTTCTACCCTCCATCACTCCCAATCCTCCCTCTTGATCTAGGCTCAGTTTGACCCATCCCCCTCTGGGGTACGATTGTATTGTTGTGATTATAGCTCATTTGAAATTATCACTCCTGGAGTTATTGTGCCCAGTTTTTTAGGTCTCGGCTAGCGAAGGCTGCGCTTGCGCAGTCTCGCTCGCGAGATTTAACGTTTTTCAGAAGAGGAGCTTGAACCCGCCCCTCTTCTCCCCTCTTCTCCATTGGCTGGCCTCTTAAATGCTGGTCAGCCATTGGAGAAGACCTTTGTCTCTCCAAACAAGCCCCGTCTTTTTCGAACTCGAGGGCGTGTTTTTTACTTTCTTTCTCTCCTCTGGAATGTAAACATTCCAGCCAATGGCAAGAGGAGAGAAAGAAAAACACGCTCCCGAATCTGAAAATGCTGCTGCGTTTCTCCGAGGCATTTCTGCTGGACCTCGGAGAAAGACGGGTCACCCACTCTATGCGAGACCTGTTTCCTCCTCCCGGGGGGCGTCTCCTTCCCCCACCTCTCCCGAGCTTCAGGGCCTACTGTGCGCTGCCCACATATGGCATCGTAGGAGTCCGGAGTGCGTATCCCTCCACGCCCGCTTCCAGCTCGGCCCGCCCCGGCCGCAGGATCACAGATTCCCAATGCTACCAGTTGCCGCCTGCAATCTGTTACCTGGCAGCAGCCGGTCAGGATACCTCTCCGGGCCTCCGCAGCCAGCTCACAACGTAACCGTTTCCTCCCATCGGTCTGGCGCTGAACCCCGGGTTACCGCTTTCTGCTGTTCCTGCCCCTTCGTCTGTCCGCCGGCAGAGCCCCGGGCAGAGCAGCTCCGACGCACCCCACGCCAGGTCCCTCCAGGGGCCGCCTCCATTCTGCGAGTGCTCTGAGTCACAAGGCCTATGGCCCAATGATCGCTCTTTGCGCTGTGCTGCGGAGCTGCACGGTGTCAGGCTCCTCTTCTCCACTTCTCTGGTTGCCGGTGCCGGGCTGCAGGGTATCCACACCTCCGGTGCGCAGCGGGGTCGCCCCAGAGCGGTTAAGGTCAGGATTAGTTAGGGGACAGAGCCTCGCTAATATGCGGCCGCCATGTCGGAGTTCCCGGCCACGCCAGGCGCGAGGAGTTGATTCCTAGACTGGGGCGCTCGGCTCGGATTTCGGCCACCGCCAGCTGGAGCTGATCGGACAGCATCCAGGGGACGTCTGGAGCCATCGGGCAGACTGTGGATCGGACCTCAAGAGGGCTGTGGGTCAGGTTCTTGCGGAACTTCTCACACCCCCTTGCCAAGCGCTGGAGTATCACAGATTGTTGGTGCAAGAGGGACGGGCGTTGAAAAGAGGGGGCACTATAGCGATGGAATAGCAAACTTCAGCTCCCTAATCAGGACACTGACCTCCATCTTCAGAGAGGGGCCTCACATCGATAGGCCGACAGATAGGCAGAAAGAGACCATAACAGCAGATTTCCAGGTTGGACGGTACCAGTCAAGAGAACGCCGTGCACATACTGTTGGGCATCGGAGTTGGACCCTTGGCATGTGCCCGCTCCTGCGCCGGGACCCTCGCGCTTTAACGCCCGGTGCCCGGCTTTGATGAGTACAGCCAACGGCACAGGACGGGGGCAGGACACACCGCTGCTCAATGCCAGGATTACAGCAAATGTTAAACACCATTTACAAGGCCGATTCCCTTTTCTCTACAGATGGCATCCGAGGGAGGGAAGCCCTGTCGTCGGCAGCGCTCAGAAGCCAAGGTAGGTGTCTACTTTACAATGGTGTTTTCTGCTGAACTCCGGCATAGATCTGAGATGGACTTTAATCTGAATATAGAACGCTCACAAGACTCGCTGCAGATGCATTGACCCAATAAGCTGTGTTTGATAACCTGCCATCCAGCCACACGTGTAAGTTCTTTCTCTGTTTTGGGCCGTGGCCCCTTTCTTCTCTTCCCTGTGGCTGGAGACTGTTCATGTACCAAGGATTTCCCATCTTGTGATCCCATCATATACGAGCCAATGGAAGGTTCCGTGGTTTGTACCTTCTGCGCTGGAGAGCCCTTACCAAGGTAATAGAAGAACTTCCTGGCCCTTGGGAACCTTCCTCTCTGCAAAGCACCGTGAGGCGACTATGGCGCCGCCGATGCTCTTCGCGAGTTCCCCCAAAACAAGTGAAACAAGCGTTATGTTTTAAAAGGTAAAGTGACCCATAGGGTAGTTATGTGGTACCCATGAATGCCGGTACGGCCGGGGCCATAACGCAATAAGAGTCTCTCTACTGCTCTATCCAATATATAGTGCTGGTTGTATGCACGTCCCTGCTGTGTGAGCATGTGGACATATGCCGAGGCTAGTGACGATGTCTTGCTAGTCTTAAACAACGATGGAAGGCGCTCGCCTTTCATGAACACTTTGCTTACCTTAGGTTAGTCCAGTTCCAGTGGCGCAGCAAGCGTGCAGTGGGCATGGGTGCATGTAACGCAAATGGCCCATCCCTAACTGTTAAACGGCTAGTAAAATGCAACACTACACTGGGTTCTGTAGGGCCCTAAGGGCTATGGGCTCCGGTGCCACTGCACCTGTTGCACCATTGGTAACTACGCACAGGACAGGTCCTAAATTGGATTGACCGGGACAGCGCCCTGGGCGGAAAGAAAATCTGGTGTTTGTTGTGAGGGCGGGGATCATTGCGGTGTGACGGCAGATGTGTGAGGAAGATGGGAGGATGGCAGGGGGTTGATGGAGTGCTAACAATAACACAGAGGTACATTAAGGTCTGATTACAAAGTTTTTACGGGGACTCAATTGAGACCAAGCGGGGTGGACGAACTGCTGTTTGCATAACGTTAACTTAGGCAACTCTCTGCTGCTCCCCTCGGATTATTGGCGCCCTGGGCTTGGGCCTAGCTCGCCCGTGCCAAAGGCCGGCCTTGCTACGCCCTTGTCCACTTGTGCATAGCGTGACTGCTCCAACCATATGTCTGCGGCCGACCTAGACGTCACACGCTTCGACTCCATTAGCACGGTTATTACAGACACCACCAGCCCCTTACTGAAAACCGCACCGTTTTTGTAAGCATTAGCCAGCAAGACGGCTAAGGGGGCTTCCGCGCTCGCGGCATAGAAAGAACATCAGGTTTCCTCAGAACGTAATCCTTCCGAGGTCAACCACATGAGAAACAATATGAGACACAATCAGCACTTGGACTTTGCAGGGAAATAGTTGTTCTGCTGGAAGGTCACTTGTTATTGCCATAGCTATAATTGGCCTTGTTCTGTTGTTATTATTGGCAGTAATTGTTTTTATTAATATTAACATGTCATTTGGATTTATCCCAAGGAGCCTTAAAACAGGAATTCAGAAAGCCTGAGAGTGCTATGTGTGTGATTTATAAAAATGACTAACAGTTTGGTCAGTGCAGCTAGCTAATCCTGCACAGGTGCAGATGAAAACTAGTTTCGGGTTGTGCTTCGTAAATTCTCTTTAAAAACCAGGACGTTAGGCACTTTTAATAAAATTTGCCGGTTAGAAATTGGAAAAACTGGAACGCCCCTGTAAGATCTCAGATATCTGGTCACAGTATAATTTCTCAGGAATTAATCCACTGGCTAAAAAAATTAAAACGTTATTTGCATGTAACTGCAGTTCTCTGTGTGTGTATTGGTGGCTCTGTGTGGGTGGCTCTATTTGTGTGTGGGTGGCTCTATTTGTGTGTGGGTTGCTCTATGTGAATAGCTCTGTGTAGGTGGCTCTGTGTGGGTGGCTGTGTGTGTGGGTGGTTTTGTGTGTGTGGCTGCAAATGCAATAGGTCTCGCATTTGAGAGAGATTAAGCTATTGACATTGAACTTTAACAATGCCGTTTCTTTAAATGTTTTAAAAACAAAAATATAAACAAAAATAATGTCATGAGCAATACCAATAGCTCCAACATTAACAATGCCGAGACCGTTGCATTGTAAATGCTTGTACTCAGTTTTTAGTCTTACCACATGCTTTGGATCAGTCTTCATTGAACTGGTTCAGTCATTCGACTTTCTCCAAGGTGTTTGCACCCTCTCACGTGAGGGGTGACGTGCCATCCGACACCTTCATTCATGCATCTCGCCATTTCCGATGGACCTGTACTCTAGCAGTGCACCCAGCAGTCATGGAAGTGGCACGCCAGGGTTGTCACAGTCTCGATTGGACCTGTGATTGATGACACAGCAGCCAGGTGCCTCAGCAACTGTTTCAAGTGCAGTGTCTTCCAGCAGTTCACAACATAAGTAGATGGTGCCTCATCCATTTAATTTACTCTGAATAGAAGTAGCAATGCACAGGCGAATTACTCTGGGCATATAAAGACACGCACAGGTCGGTTACTTGCGACAAGCAACCCGGCCCTACTGGGCCTTGGCAATCTCAGTTGTCATCTTCACTGTTCCCACCAGGAACTTATGCACAGAGATTGCAGGCCCACAGACATTTGGATAAACAATTGCTCTTCTCAATCCCTCTCTTCTAGGTGACCCCATAGACACCTGAAACATACTTCCAGGCAGACATTAGTGCTACAGAGTAGGGAAGGTCATTCCTTCTCTTAGTAGACAGGTATATTTCTAAACACTTCAGGACAGGCAAAGAGCCCTTTCAGCAAGAGATCCACACTCAGTTGATATCCCTTCAACTTTGGGAAGCTGGCTGTCAAGCTGGCTGCACAGCAGTCTGGTAAATACTCTGAGGTCACACTTTTTCACACCAAAATCAAACAGGAGATATGTATCCACTGTCTGCAGCTTCAGATCCTATTTGAGGTGGTTCTGCTTTCAAGTATCCTCTCCTGGCTGCTCTCTAGATGCAGCCTAAATGCAGAGTGATGCTTCTCACAGCAGGGTAGTCTTCAACCTACAAGAAAAGCAAAAAGAGTTGTGAGGTTTCTGCACCTGACTGTCATCAGCCAACTGAAAGAAATAATCAGGGAAAGGCAAAAGGCAAGGCCTCACATAAAGGTTCCACTCACCTTGCACAATGTTTCAGATAAGTTGATCTGTCTTATTCTTTTGCCACCATCCACAGTGCTAATGTATTAAACTGTGATACTGCTAGGTATTCTGATTCAAGCATGTGAATCTATGAAAGATCCATTTGCTGATGGAGAGGAGTGGTTTACCTGTAACCACGGTTCTCCAGAGTTGGTATCTTTCATAGATTCACATATGCGGCCCTGATTTCCCCCATATTAAAATACTTTCCTCCAATCACATTTACCCTATTCATGCATGTGTTGGAAATCTGAGGTGAAATGCGGTCTGAGACTGGTGGAGTTCAGGCTGCCCTCACCTGATTAGCAGGACTTATTGTCTTTTTCAGTGAGGTGAGTGGGCTGCTAAAGAAACACTTTGTTAAGGCCTTTCCCGACTATTTGATTTATTGTAAAGGTACAGTGGGACTTAAGCTAGATGACAGGGAATGATTCAATAATGTCAGTCTATGATAGATTTGAATACTGGATAATGTAGTTATTGGTAACTAACCTTTTTCATCAGCCTGCCAACATTTTCAATGTTTGAATTAAAAGGAACTATGTGCTAATCAAATATTGTTTGGATTTCCTGAAAACTCACTTACTATGCAAATCATTGCAAGAGTGCTAGATTCCTTTTAAACTTGTTTGTCCAACTCTGGGTGCTGAATTGAGCTTGCCACCAGCAATGCGGAGCACATTGACAATTTGACCATAAAGGGCTGCTCCAGTATGAACAATCCAGAGACCTCACCAACACAGCACCTTTCTTCGTCATGGGATTCTCCTCTTTGGGGGCGCTAGAGAGCGCGCGGCCAAGATGGCTGTGCCTGAGTGAAGATCCCGAGCAACGGAGCCGTTCTCCTTCGGTTCTCCTGCCCGGAGTGTGCTGCGGGGCTGCCAGGACTGCCTATTCCTGCCCGTGGGGTCCCGGCGCCCGGTGAGACGAACAGTGGCGGCGGGGGCAGCCTCAGCCTGCGTGCCGCCCCCCTTGGGGGACCTGACCGGTGAGAAGTGCGGAGAGCGCTGGAAGCAGCGTCCGGCCGCGAACATCACCCCACGCCGTGGCCTGCCACGAGGCGGCTGGGCCGCGCGTCGAGGAGCGGACCGTCCGCGGGAGGACTGAGGACCCGCGAGGGACTCCCCTGGGGTGACGGTGCACCTGACACCTGCTGAATCGCCTGCGCTGTGCTGACGACCGCATACGCTGTGATCCTGCCGGTCCCAGCACCCCACGTCAGCAGGAGCCTGCCGCGGTGGACGGTGGTTGAGGACATGGCGGCCGGAGGCACTGGAGGCGGACATGAAGCCTGCGCAGCCCAGGGGCCCGGTGAGTGACCTGGTGTGGAGTGCCCCTGTCTGGGTGTGAAGCTGTTCACGGGCCCCTGGCGAGTGCCCGACTGCTGCCCCTTGGAGGCGAAGCGGATCGCTGTGGTGGCGGAGGCGACCCTGGCGGCCGCGCTGTGGCCCTACTGCTCGCGCCGATAGGCCGGGATCAGGGTGAGGCACCCAGGGGACTGACCGCTTGCCTGCTGCTGGACGCGGGGGAGTGGCTGCTGCGGACCCGACGGAGCGCGGCCTGGCGGACCTTGACTACTGGTTGCCCACAGCTCGCGGTGCACCTCCCCCGCCGGCGGCGCTGCCCTGCGCCCTGACACCCCTGGCGTTGACTGGACCCCCTTCAATAACGGCGTCTGGTAGTAATTGGAGCCCCGATCGGCCTCGTGCACCACTGAGCCCTCTGAATGCCATCGGCGCAGCAGCTGGCCATGGGGCGACTTCGGAACAAGCAGGCTGAGACCAGACTGAGGGCGGACGGCCCTGACGCGACGCCGGGGCGCCCTGTTGGGACCGTGGCGCCGCCTGCATCGACCCTGGAGGCCAAAATGGACGCCATGCTGGCAGCGGTCGACCGGCTGGGCAACACGCTGGAACAAACCCGCACCTCACTGGAGTCCCGGATCGATAAAGTCACGGTTGACTTCACCCTGCTCCACGCCGACCATCGCAGGCTGGCGGACACCGTTGCCGGTCACAACCAGGCGCTACAGGACGTGCAGCCGATAGTGCGCAATCACTCTGCCACCTTGCAGGACCTGATCGACCGCGTTAACACCCTTGAGGACCGTGCGGAGGGCCGCTCTCGACGCCAGAACATACGAGTCGTGGGCCTGGTGGAGGGCGAGGAAGGGCGGCGACCTGAGCAGTTTGTTGAGGACTGGTTGCGGGACATCCTGCCCCCAGGAGTGCTCTCCCCGCAGTTCGTGGTGGAACGGGCGCACAGAGTGCCGATGCGGAAGCCTGTCCCTGGAGCCCGGCCGCGTCCTTTCCTGTTTCACCTCCTCAACTACCGGGACCGGGACGTGATCCTCCGGGAAACGCGGAAGATGGGTGCCCTTACAGTAGGGGGTGGCCCGGTGATGTTGTTCCCGGACTACACTGCGACTGTTCAGAAGCGGAGGAGCAACTACCTGGAGGTGAAACGCCGGCTCCGAGAGCTGCACATCCAATACTCGCTGCTGTTCCCCTCGCGGCTCCGGGTGGTCACGAAGGATGAGACACGATTTTGAGATGCCCCGTCCGATGTCTGGGACTGGCTGGAGGAAACGGGCCAACATGGTGGCCCCCGGCCCGCGGACCCGGGGCCTGTGGTGCGTAGGGAGAAGAGGCTGAGACGGCGGAGACAGAGGGACCGACGTGGTGGGATGGGGCCGAGTCCCCCGGCTGCGCCGAGTCCGGAGAGGATGCGTGTGGAGCGGCTGGAGGCTCTGGAGGCGGTGGCCACTCTGGGGTCCGTGAGCAGCCAGGGGGACGTGGCGGCTCGCATTCACAGTGACACTGAGACTGACCTGTCCTCCTCCCCGTCCATCCTGATTCCGGAAGACCAGGTGTTGCCAGAGGTGACCCCCCAGACAGCCGACCTTCTGGGGTGAACTCTTGTTTGATTGCACTGTGTCCACTGCAGGTACCCCGGGGTGTCGGGTGGGTTGCTCCGAACTATTCTTTGGGGGGGGGGGAGCTTTCTGCCTCTGTTGTCCCCTGGACTGTGACTTCTGGGGTCCTGTATGCTTCCATGAGTGAGCAGGTTGGGGTGTTGCGGGGGTCGCGTGGCTGGAGGGGCAGCGCGGGTCTCCTTGCACATGGGCCGGGGGCTGGGGTTTCGGGCTTGTTCTGGTTGCGGGGGAGCGGGGTGATGGCGATCTCCACACACACTCCTCTGGGGAGAGGTTGGGCGATTGGCAGCCCTACAGGCACACGAGGCCCTGACGGGGGTAACATGGGGCTCTTGCGGGCCAGGACCAACGGTATTGCTCTTTAGCCCCTCGTAAACCCATCTCTGATCTGGTAGTTCACAGGCGATTGAGCCTTACATGTTTGGACGAATGCCCGGTTCTGGGGTTTGCCCCTGCGGTTATGGAGTTCCTTTTGTTCATATTATCTTTACTTTTGCCTCTTTACATTCTGCAGTGTTCTGCAGTTCTCTCACACATCATGTTCTTGCAGCATGCGATCTGGGTAGCGGTCCTCCTGGTCTTTTTTCCCCCCCTTCCCCCGGCCGGCCCGCTTCGGCTGATGGGCCTAGTGTTGTCCGCGCTCTACATCGATGGCTGACACTGCAATAGTCACTTGGAACATTAGGGGCATGCACACACCGGCCCGCCGATATTCTGTTTTTGCCTATCTCCAGAGGCACAGGATAGGGGTGGCCCTTCTCCAAGAGACGCACATGACACGGCCGGAACTGGACAGGCTGCGCGCCCGATGGAGGGGACAGCTTTTCGGGACCACATATTCCGCGCATGCTCGGGGTACACTGGTTTGGGTACGGGCAGGCACACCCTTCACATGCTCCGAGATGGTGCTTGACCCTGATGGTCGCTACGCTCTGGTGCGGGGGCGGCTCAATGGGCACCCTGTGCTCCTAGGATCTATCTATGCCCCGAACGTTGACCAACCGTCGTTCCTTGATCGCCTCTCGGTGGCCTTGACCCCGTATGTGGGTCTTCCCTGGTTGCTAGGTGGGGACTTTAATGTCGTGCTGGACACGAGCCTTGATAGATCCTACCCGCCACTCCGTAGCACACAGGCAGTCTCGAACGCGAGGAACCTTACTGATTGGTTGTCACGGTGGGCCCTTCATGACGTCTGGCGCACCTTACATCCCACTGACCGGCTCTATTCATATTATTCTGCGGTACATGATCTTCACGTCCGCCTCGACAGGGTGGTGAGCTCTCCGTCGCTGGACCCTTTGATAATCCAGGCGGATTACCTGGGCCGGACTCATTCTGACCACAATCCTCTTAGACTGCGTCTCTGCTGGGACCCGGGGAGACCCCCCATTCCCACTTGGCGCTTGCAACCAGCTGCTCTTGAGGACGCGGAGTTCCGGGCCTCGCTCGGCACGGCGGTCGAACAGTTCTTTGACCTCAATGAGGGCACGGCGGAGAGCACGTTGACAGAGTGGGACGCACACAAATCGGCCATGCGGGGACACTGTCTGGGGGCGACAGGGAATATCCGTAAGCAACTTATGTTGCTACTCACCGCTCTGGAAACTCGGCTACTGGCATGCGAACGTCATGGCGAGGGTGGTGGGCGTGACTCGACTAGGCTGGCCCGGCTCCGGGCACGCCATGCTGAGCTGTTGGAGAGGTTGCGCTGCCACAACTACGCTGCCCATTCGGCACGGGTCCACGCCACATCGGACAGGGCGGGGCGACTGCTGGCCTGGCTGATCCGACAGGAATCGGGCTATGCGCCAATAGCCTCCATCCGCGGGTTGGACGGTACGCTGGTGCACACGCAGCGGGAGATCCACCAGATACTCACGGCACACTACAAAGACCTGTACACCTCAGTGGGGCGACGCCAGGCACAGGATCTTGATCTGTTTCTGAGGGCCGCCGGCCTCCCCACAATTCCGGATGCCCACCAGGAAACACTGGAGGGTCCCCTCACTCTGGAGGAGATAGGGGACACGGTGGCCTCACTGGCCTCTGGCAGGGCGCCTGGGCCGGATGGTCTCCCGGCAGAATATTACAAAGCATATCGGGAGTCTCTCTGGTGCCCCGTCTGCACGCGTTATATCTCACAGCCCTTGAGGAGGCCACCCTGCCCGCCTCCATGAGGGAGGCCTACCTGATCTCTTTACCCAAGCCGGGGCGTGATCCTACTAATCTAGGGTCCTATCGCCCCCTTGCCCTCCTCAACACCGATTACAAGATCCTGGCCAAAGTCCTAGCGGAGCGGCTGGCCCCCACTGTGCCTGTACTGCTGCACAGGGATCAGAATGGGTTCGTGCCGAAACGCAGCACTTCGCTTAATCTCCGCCAGTTCTTCCGTGTTGCCGCACACGGTGCACAGCATTGGCCACGGGCGGGCTGTCTAGTGTTAGACCTCGAAAAAGCCTTCGATTGCCTGGAGTGGGGCTATCTGGTGGCAACACTATCGCATTACGGACTAGGCCTTGGGTTTCTGCAAATGGCGGCGCTCCTCTACAAGAACCCTGTGGTCCGGGTGAGAACTGGCCCGTATATTTCCGAGGCCATCTCGGTTGGCCGAGGTACCAGGCAGGGGTGCCCCCTCTCACCCCTCCTTTTTGCGTTTGCCATAGAGCCCTTGGCAGCCACCCTGCGGAGGGTGTTGACGGACGGCATTCCAATGGGCAACACCACCCACCAGGTCTCCTTATACGCGGACGACCTCTTGATCTTCGTACGGGACGTGGCGAATATTTCAGGGGACCTTGAGCGGGTTCTCACGGAGTTTGCAGCGCTTTCCGGGTTAAGGGTGAACGCAGCCAAATCGTGTCTCTACCCGTTCTGTGATGATGCTCTGGATCCCCGGTTTCAGCTGGGGGGTGTGTCTGTCCGGTGGCAGCCGGACACCTTCCGTTACCTGGGCATCCAGGTGTATCGGCGCCCCGCTGACTTGGTGGAGGGTAACTTGGGCAGGGCGGTGACGGCGATCAGGGCCCAGATGCGTTTCTGGGGCACCCTCCCCCTTGCGGTCACGGGCCGCATTGCACTGGTCAAAATGGTGGCCCTGCCCAGACTCCTCTACTATTTTGCTAATCTGCCGACCTACATTCCAGCGTCCTTCTTCGCCGCCTTGGAGCGCTCCCTTCGGGATTTTATATGGGGCAACGCACGCCACAGAGTGGCGCTCTCTAAGTTGTACCTCCCCACGGGTCAGGGGGGACTCGCTATGCCCTGCTTTGCACACTATTACCTCGCAGCACAGCTGCAATGGGTGGCCAGGTGGTTGGCCGACCGGGAGAGGGATGACACGGCATCCATGGAGCCACCACTCCCCCTGACGGATATTATTGCGTTGTTCCACCCGACGGCCAGAGTGGTCAAGCCGGGGCCCCTTCTAGTGGCGGTGGCCTGTAAGTGCTATCGGCGTGCCCTCTACTTGACTCGGTCGCATACCCCATACGCCCCTGCCATACCGATTGAGGGTTCACCTAGCGGTCGAGGGATATTGCGCTCGACGGAGCTTGCGGACTGGCACGCGGCGGACATCTGCACGCTGGGGGACCTCTACCACGATGGTGCGCTTATACCGTTCGCTCAACTGGCGGAGGAGACGGGGTTAGCGGCCGGCCAGTTCCTCCGTCACCGCTCGCTAATCGCGACGCTGACGAGTCGGTGGGGTGCTCTTCAGGAGGAACCGGCACAACACCTTATGATGCAGTACCTCCACGTCATGGGACGGGGCAGTCACATGATTCGCGGCCTCCTTGCGCACGCAGGTGGCGACGGACCTGTCTCCGTTGCGGGGTAAATGGGAAGTGGATCTGGACCGCCCCATGACCGACATGGAATGGAGGGATACGCTACGGGGGCCCACACGGGTCCCCAGGAACCTGCGGTTTCGCCAAATCCAGTACTTCATACTGCACAGAGCATATCTCACTCCGGACTCCATCAATCGCTATTTCCACCGGGCGGACGCCGAATGCCCACGCTGCAGGGCTCTGGATGCTGGACTGGTGCACATGTTATGGAGCTGTCCAGCGCTCGACTCATACTGGCGGACGGTGCATGGAGCGTTACGTACTTGCGCCGGTCCGCTGGCGCGGCGGGACTGGCCGGCCTGTCTGTGCGGACAATGACAATTGCCCTTAATGGAACGGTATATAACGGGGGATGGGGGGCCGGGGGGGGCGGACTGGGGGGAGGTATCTTGAGGGTCGTGTGGTCAAAGATCGAACCTGCTGCTGTTGTTCTGTTGGGCTTCTGTTGTTTAACCTGTTTTTTCCCCCTTTTTGTTGTTCCATGAATCTGTTTAAATGCGGGCGGTGGCCCTGACACTTATCAGTTTGCATTACTCCACGCATCGTAGTGGCGATAGATCCTGTGGTTCACCGCATTCACAATTGGCGGAGATTCCTCCGAGTACCAGACTCATTGCCTGTGAGATGTTACATTTATGATTTATGCTATGTCTATATTAACAAATGCTAATAAACAGATTTCATAATAATGGGATCCTCCTCTTTGAAATCCATAAACAGTAGAACAACTCTGCTCATGTGTGGGATCCCCAAAGGACTTTATAATACATTTTTTCAAATGTTAAATTAATTTTAATGAGTTATAATATAGGAAACATGCCTTTACGATGTGGATGGAATGATTAGTATCTTTGTTTTTAAAATAGTGCAACCAGTAGCCAAATGAGTCACAGTACATTTCACTGACAACACCGTTGTTTTACCTGTATTTAAAACTCAAATTTCAAGAGAAAATGCAGATTCTAGCTAAGACTAGAAACGATCTGAAACCGATACTGCATTTTTAAGATTTCCTTAAGCTGCACCTTTTTTTCTTGCCCTGCACGGGCAATCAGGCAACTATTGGAGACTACTTTGATATACAAACAGAAGCCCAACCAGAATGCAGCACAACCTCCATCTGATGTGCCTGTTCTTCCATTGCCTCCTACCCCCTCCATCCAACGAAAGATAAAAGGTTGGAGCATAGGAATAAGAAGCAGGGAAACAACCATTACGAGAGATTGCCCTGGGTAAAAACAAAATAAATACGACACTCAGTGCCCTTCAAGGGAACATAGGAAGGACTTGCAATCCAGGGGCTGTATTACAATATGTGCCCCAGGGGCACAACGGGTGTTTACGCCCGCTTTGCGTGCCCCCGGGGCACTTTGGTATTATAGAAGGGGTGACAGATGCTTGTTCGTCCCCTTCAATAATACCGATCGCTGGTGCACTTAAAGAGCCAACGCTACCTTTAGAGGGTGTTCCTTCATTTGCATAGGGCGTGCCTTATGCAAATGAGGGAATTCCTTTGACTCTGCGCCCGCGCCATTTACAGACGCGGGTGTAGAGAGAAAGAAGCCCTCAGGAGGTGCACTGGTAGTGCACCAACTAATAGGTGGTGCACTGTCAGTGCACCCCCTGATGGCCGCTCTCTGGCGGGGTCCCATGGACCCCCCAGACATCCCCTTGCAGGCGGGTGTAGTCACTGACTGCACCTACCTGTAAGGGGATCTCTATTTCCCTTTAAAGGTGGGGGCAGGTGCCGCCTGCACTGTGAAAACACGGAGCAGTTGCTCCGTGTTTTCACATGAATGTGCTGCCCTGGAGGCAGCGCATACATCCTAATAGGGCACATTCTCATTGTTTGCGCCCGGCGCACCTTTTAAAAGGTGCGCCGGGTGCAAACAATAACAATGCATAATACAGCCCCAGATGATCACTGTCCCCCAGAACTGTAGAGGCGGGACACTCCTTTTGGTAAAACTCCTTTGTCATGCTTCTCCCACAGAGGTCTTGCCTTCTACTACTAATTGCTCAGTGGATTAAGACACTGATAGGAGTACATATTCACCTACCACCGCACACTCTGAACTCACTTATATCCCCCCGTGAATGAAGTGGTCATTTTCCCCACAAACCCTTTTTGAGCAGCAAGTAAACTCTGAACCATTGCTAAAGTATAAGTTTCGATATTCTTAGAAGCCTAAAGCCACACTAGTTCTAGCAGTAGGCCCAGGTTTGCTGGGGTCACCATGCCAATGACTCCCTGGATCTGTTACATCTGATTATCACCCCAATAAAGATAATATTTTTTACTCATGACAGAAGATCCCAAAAGACCACCTAGTTGTCAGAACTGGGATTCCTGGTTGGGTGGGGAATGCAGGAACCACCATTCTAGTCAGGGTAAAATAAGTACACACTAAAAGATAGCCTGTGCTCACCCTCTGGTAGCTTGGCACAGACCAGTCAGGCTTATCTAAAGAGGCAATGTAAAAAGTGTTTGTGCAACGCAACACACACGCACACACACACTCTAAATGCATTACAAAAAGACTCCACACAGGTTAAGAAAACTAGATAAATATATTCGGAACAAAACAAAACCAAAACGACAAAAATCCAATATATAGACGTTAAGATATTAATTTTTAAATAATAAGTGAAAATAGTACTTAGAAGCAAATAGCGCTCAGGGGTTACTTGAGGTCGCGCTGGACTGGAGCAAAGTCAAAGTTTGGGCCAACTGCAATAGAGCACTGGCCGGCTACAGGAACCACGCAGGCCCCAGTGAACAAAGTATCTTTTCTTGTCTCAGCTGCAAGATGATTCGGAAGATGCGTCGATTTCAATCCCACAGGTCAAGGTTGCATCGAATCGCCACACAGTGATGCCGATGCATTGGTTCCGAAGGCGAGATGCCGGGCCAAGATGTGTTGGTTCTGTAGGGCGAAGCGCCGGGTTTCTCCACGCAGTCAAGGGATGAATCGACCTTTCCGAGCTGTTGCAATGGCTATGCATGGTTCCAATGGATCGGGCTCTCAAAGCGTTGCGTTAGTTCTGAGAGCATAGCACCAATTTTACTCCCGCAACTGGGTTGATGCACCGGTTCTGCTACATGCAGACAGGAGATGCATTAATGTCCGTGTTGCAAGTATCTGGGTCTACTTCCAGTGAACCAGGCATTAAGAGCAGGGGTAGAGACTTTAATATCCCTGAGTGTCACTCAACACTAAGCAAGCCAGCACACTCGGAGTGAAGGCAGAGTCCAGCTCTCCTTCAGCAAAGTCAGAGAGCAGCAGGCAGCCAGGCAACAAACAGAAAAGCAGGCCTTCCAGATCAGCAATCCAGTGGACTCCTTTAAGCAGCACAGCAGTTCTTCTGGCAGAGCTTCAGTTACAACTCCAGTAGTGTCTGATTTTAGGGGATCAAAGACCCAGTACTTATACCCGAAAGTGCCTTTGAAGCGGGGTCACTTTAAAGAGTGGTCTTTGAAGTGCGGTCTAGGGGCCACAAAGGCGTGGAACAATCTCCCTAGGCACATTAAATTCCAACCCAATCTATTGTCCTTTAGGAAAGCCCTCAAAACCTGTCTTTTTGTTTCCACCTAAAACCTGACTCATGGACTATCTGCACCCAGCTAGTGCCAAGACGCCCTTTCTGGGCATTCAAGCGCTTTATAAAAATAACTAACATAACACAAGTATCCTTTCAATCCAGCCCTGCCTGCCAGACTATCTATGGGGGGGTCAGCCGCTTGTGTGGGGACAGGACGCTACCTATTTAGTGAAGTGTTAGCCCCTCCCTTCCATCCTGCTCAGGCAGAGACATCAGAATGCAGATATATGTAGATTGGTACTCAGACACACACTAGCCTTCCTGCGTTTGTGGCTGTCTAGAGGGAATGCACAAAGTGTAGCTGTCACCCACACCAGACAGTCTGCAAGGCACCCAGAGCAGTAAGTGCAGAGAGAGGTCCACTTTCTAATAGTGGCATTTCTAAAACATGTTAAATCCAACTTCACCAGTAAGGAGGATTTCTCATTACCATTCCAAATATATAAAGGATGAACTGGCTACTCCGCTCTGATCAGAAATTACAGCTTAAAAGTGTATTATGGAATTCCCAATGTTAACCTATGAGAGGGGTAGGCCTCACAGTAGTGAAAAATGAATTTAGCTGTTTGTCACTACCAGGACGTGCAAAAATAAAAATACATCTCCTACCTTTTAGTTACACAGCACCCTGCCCTTAGGGAGTACCTTAGAGGTGGCTAATGTGTAAGAAAAGGGGAGTTTAAGGCTTGGCAAGTAGAAACTGCAGTGGCAGGCCCGAGACAGGTTTGAAAAGCTACTTCTGTGGGTGGCACAATCAGTGTGCTGCAAGCCCACTAGTAGCATTTAACTTACAGACCCTGGGTCTATGGTATACCACTTTACAATGGACTTACAAGTAAATTAAATATGCCAATCATGTTACACCAATTACACACCTTTATGAAAGAAGCACATTCACATTAACACTGGTCATCAGTGGTAAACTGCTCAGAGTCCTAAGGCCAACAAAAATATTCAGCAAAAGGTGCAGGCAAAACGCTACGTTTTTGGTGGTAGACCACTCTAAGGATGACAGGTCTAACACCAGCTGAAAGTGGGGAGATTTAACCAGTTTTTTTGCAGCAGCACTTCTGCGCACCGGGGGACGGCGCACCACGACCCCGCCCGGACGTCGTCCACGTACGTGACATCAGCGAGGTCATATAAGTCCCTCCCTGCGTGCTGACATCAGTTTTCTTCGGAGAAACTTTTCCGCGGAGCCATCAACAAAACAAGCATTTGCAATATGTCTCACATTTGCGAGATTTTGAGCTATTGACATTGTAAATGACAATGCCTTTTATTTGTGTTTTAAAAACCTGCATTAATAAAAGGCATTGTTTTTTACAATACCAATAGGTCAAACTTTGTAAAATGCGAGACCTATTGAGATGTTGAAACGCTTTGTTGGCGAGTAGCACGCTACTCTGGAACCCATAAAGGATTAGTGGTGAATTAGTATAGTGGAATATGGAATTAGAGAAGTGAACATGCTAGTCTGTTATTTTGATTGTAGAGGGATAGAAGAGTGAAGGATTTCTTTTTTTAGGTCATAGCAGTAGGAGGAGGCTTTTGGATGAGTAAAAAGGGTTTTTGGAGGGGAAGAGTCAGAGGGAAGAGTTTACAAAGGTTTGTTTTGGGGTATTGGTATAGGTATAGTAAAAGAGGTGTCAGATGATGCAAGGAGGGGTAGAGTAGGAGAGAGTCAAGAAAGGGTTATTTTGGGGAACATAGTAGTGGTATGAGGTTTGGGATAAATGAGAGAGTGGGTGTACATGATATAATGATAGATGTCTTTTGTGAGAGCTAGGGTAGTGAATTGGAAAGAGTAGTAGATATAAGTTTGAGATGAGTCAGAAAGTTGGGCTAGAAGATATATTGAGAGAAGTATAGGCTGAGAAATAGGGTAGTGCATTGGAAATGCTAAATTAGAAGAAAGAGAAATATATAGATCCATAAGTACATTGAAAGTGTAAAGATGCATAAAGGGGGTAAATATATGCAGATTAAAGATATTGATAGATGTAGCGGATGAGAAATAGGGTAGTGCATTGGATATGCTTTATCAGGAGAAAAGTAACAGACAAACAGATCCAAGTACATGGAGGTAAATAGATGCACAATGGAAGCAAGTACATGTAGACCAAAGATGATTTTTTTTTGTTTTTATAACAACATAATTATTGTACATGTTTATTCAAAGCAATACACAAAGATAGGCACATATCTATAGTGAAAATAAATGCTTATATACAGAGGGACAAATACATAGGGTGGGGATTAATGAATAGGAAAATGGGCAGCATTCCTGACCCTGGTCTCAACCAGTCTCCAACAGGCTCAAACAGGCAATCACCCTTGTCCTCTTCACCTTTAGCTTCGATGCCTGGGCTGAGACGCACTAAGCCTTGGCCGTTTAAAGCCCTAGTAGTCAGGTGACCCCTTCAGCCAACGGGAACCCTAGCCCTAACACTAGGGTTCTATGTCTGCTGCCCTTGGGGTGGGGCTGTGACTGGGGAGCTGCTCTATTCACAGATCTCCTAGGAGACAGACAGGCACAATCCACACTTTGGTAAGGCCCCAACAAACTTGTGCTCTAACAACACTATTTGTATCAAACTTTATTCCCTCTCCACACCAAAAAACGAAGTGCACAGTCCCTATTAAACACAGTTTAAACAGCTTACAGCAGATTACTGCTGTCGCGGGGGGAATGGGGGGGGGGCTGGTTTCACTGACTTGTGAACACAAAATGATCGCTGGGGGTGCACTGCTTAACATGCAGGTCTTAGCACAGGGAAAATGAGACATCTGGAGGGAAAAACGGATAGTCACAGGGAATGAGAGGGAAAAACTACATAGTGCGGACTGCAAATCCCACAATTCAACAGGTTAAATGGAAGCAGTCACAGGCAGGAAAAACCACAAGTTTAAACACAAAAACATGGGATACATTATGCAATCACTGGCAGGTTAAAACTACAATTTTAAACTGTAACAACCACAGGCATAGACAGTTAAAGAAATTTAAAAAGAAAAAAAATAAGATGATGCAATCACAGGTAGGGAAAATCGTTTTTTAAACTTGTTTAGGAAATAGACCACTAGTCTGCCTCCTTACCACTTCCTGGACTCTGCTCGCTGCAATCTGGGGCACAGGTAGGCTGCAACTCACATGATGGAGGACAGGTTTGGATTTGGTAGTCTGCATTTCTACCTGAGATATTGCTGATGTTGTGATGTTAAAATTACTGTCCAGGATAAAACCTAGGGATTTTAACTTCTCTGAGGGGCAGAGTTGCAGTCATGCATAGTTGTAGAACAACGCCATTCTTGGACCAATGCTGAAGAACATTTTGATGCAATGAGGACAACCCATGCACAATACTACTACAGATCTGCCGTTTGTCTGGGACCTATATGATATCAAACCTCTTAGTAATGAAGGGGAGAGACAGCAGATTCTTTCGGACTAGCCATAGGTGTTTGCCTTCATTCAGCCACCATGTCAAAGTCTAGGTGGCTTAACGGCTAGACAACTATTTAATTCCATGATATCCCTTCACGGTAGGAGACTGAATACTAGAATGTGCTTGAACTACTTAACGTTACTAAACAGCATCTCTCTGTAAACATGTAGTTTTAGTCGGGGTAACATATACCATTTCTTAACCCAAAGGATTTGCTTACAAGGCGGCAGAGAGGTTTCTGTGTTCCTTTCTGTGACGATGCACCACAACGCAGATCTCCCAACAACTTTGTGTTTTACTGGTTTACAGGAAAATTAAGGAAAGCAGGGGTCTTGATACGACCTCTAAAGTGCGTGCTCAGTGCGTGAGTGGTGGTCATGGGGCAAAATCATGAAATCTGTCTGGTTAACATCAAGGAACATATATAGATGTATTAATTTTGTTTAATTTGTTTGCGCACTCAACAGGTGGAATGAAGGGGAAATCAAATAATTATTTTATTTGCCAAATGGTGTTTCTACCAGAAACCTAGTATAGAAGCATTGAATTGGCAACTTGCAAACCTCCAGTGTTGTGTCTGGGAATCTTCAGTTCCATGTCTTGCTCATGGGTGCGTGTTCTCACGGTCCATTCTTGTGGCATTTAACGTAACAGATTACTGGATGGGATTGCTTTTCGAGGAGCCAGTCAAAGAGGCTAAATTTGGCCTTAGCAAGGGTCATTGTTGCTCCGGACGGTGTGTGCTACTCACTTTCAGATTTTTTTGTCACTATGAAACTACTGAACATAACCTGGTTTAATGGACCTCACTACTAGTGCATGGACTCTGCAAACAGTTTAACTAGAACTATTTGGAGTGTGATAAGAAAAAGATGGTGGACGTACAATGGCAGTATATCTGCATGACATTTTAAAGTATATAAACTTAGAGCATTGGGAGGTAAACCGAGTATGGGGGCGTTGAAGTGGGCGCAACAGCTATAGATCTGTATCCCCGCAGGGTGAGCACAAAACAATATCGTTGACCAACCGAAATCAAAAGTTGGAAAGTACATCATATTTGAGACAAAACCTAAGGGATGCCTTTGTGAGCGCAAATGGACAGACTTCTGTTTTCCTCAAAGAGATTTTCCTGAGTGATTGCTTGAGTGAGACTGAGTGCATGAGTGAGACTGTGTGTGCGTATGTGAGTGAGACTGAGTGTGCATCTGCGTGACTGTGCATGTGCGTGAGTGAGACTGTGTGCATGTGAGTGAGTGCACGTGTGTGTGTGTGTGTGTGAGACTGTGTGCGCGTGTGTGTGACTGCACATGCGCGTGAGTGATACTGCGCTTGTGCGTGAATGAGACTGTGAACATGTGCGTGAATAATACTGTGTGTGTTAGACTATGGGCATGTGCGTGAGTGAGATTGTGTGCACGTGTGTGTGAGACTGTGCACATGTTCACGAGTGTGACCGTGTGCACATGTGCATGAGTGATAACTGTGCATGAGTTAGTGTGTGCGGATGTGAGACTGCGCATGTGCGTGAGACTGTGTGCATGTGCGCGAGTGAGACTGCGCACGTGGGTGAGTGAGGCTGTGCGCTTGTGCGACTGCGCATGTGAGACTGTGTGCACGTGTGTGACTGCAAATGTGAGACTGTGTGATGTTGTGCATGAGTGCGACTGTACGCGAGTGAGGCTGTGTGAGTGCAACTGTGCGCATGTGCATGAGTGAGACGGAGTGCATGTTAATATCTGCTTGTGAGTTAGTGTGTCAAAGTGTGAGAGCCTCCTGGTGAGAAGGTGTGCAAGAGGGTTTGTGTAACAGCACGTGCATGAATGCTCACGGAAGAGAACTAATGATAACCAATAGGCAAACCTAGACTTCTTACAACCACAGTAATTAGGAAATTAATACACACACACACATATATATATATATATATATAGATACATATATATATGTGTATGTGTATGTATATATATATACACATACATACACACAGACACATACATACGAAAAAGAACGCAAGTTTGAACGGGGTCTGTTTTCTTTGCCAATAAATACTTCCGTGAATTTGAGACCGCACTGGTGTGGTTGTTTCCTGCTGGTTGTGACTGTTGTCTACAACCAGGATTACGATTGGAATATATATATATATATATATTTTCAACACTGGTCGCTCACATGAAGACGCACACGAACTCGTACAAGGTTACCAGCCTTTAATCACATCAGGTATGGACACGTTATTGCATGCAGGTGAGTAATGCAGCTTTCCGCTTTTGCCGACGCGTTTCGAGTGTCCTCTTCTTCATGGGCTGCGGGGAAAGTTCGTGCTTTGGCGGGCTAACTCCCATAATGCTTTCAAGGCTCCTCCCTAAATGTGGCATTGTGGAGACTTGTGGGAGTTGTAGTGCCCTGAAATAATCCAAGGTTCGAGCGCACTAATAACTGCGATTTTAAGTCCATAATGAACCCCCACATGCTCACATGTCCTCAATACTGTGTACAAGCCCCCTATTTCGGGACGGTGAATCCGCTCCGCAGGGCCCCCTTGGCATCTTGGGGTGGTGCAGTCTTCGGCGGATGAGCCTCCGCCTCAATATTTTCAACACTGGTCGCTCACATGAAGACGCACACGAACTCGTACAAGGTTACCAGCCTTTAATCACATCAGGTATGGACACGTTATTGCATGCAGGTGAGTAATGCAGCTTTCCGCTTTTGCCGACGCGTTTCGAGTGTCCTCTTCTTCATGGGCTGCGGGGAAAGTTCGTGCTTTGGCGGGCTAACTCCCATAATGCTTTCAAGGCTCCTCCCTAAATGTGGCATTGTGGAGACTTGGGGGCTTGTACACAGTATTGAGGACATGTGAGCATGTGGGGGTTCATTATGGACTTAAAATCGCAGTTATTAGTGCACTCGAACCTTGGATTATTTCAGGGCACTACAACTCCCACAAGTCTCCACAATGCCACATTTAGGGAGGAGCCTTGAAAGCATTATGGGAGTTAGCCCGCCAAAGCACGAACTTTCCCCGCAGCCCATGAAGAAGAGGACACTCGAAACGCGTCGGCAAAAGCGGAAAGCTGCATTACTCACCTGCATGCAATAACGTGTCTATACCTGATGTGATTAAAGGCTGGTAACCTTGTACGAGTTCGTGTGCGTCTTCATGTGAGCGACCAGTGTTGAAAATATTGAGGCGGAGGCTCATCCGCCGAAGACTGCACCACCCCAAGATGCCAAGGGGGCCCTGCGGAGCGGATTCACCGTCCCGAAATAGGGGGCTTGTACACAGTATTGAGGACATGTGAGCATGTGGGGGTTCATTATGGACTTAAAATCGCAGTTATTAGTGCACTCGAACCTTGGATTATTTCAGGGCACTACAACTCCCACAAGTCTCCACAATGCCACATTTAGGGAGGAGCCTTGAAAGCATTATGGGAGTTAGCCCGCCAAAGCACGAACTTTCCCCGCAGCCCATGAAGAAGAGGACACTCGAAACGCGTCGGCAAAAGCGGAAAGCTGCATTACTCACCTGCATGCAATAACGTGTCCATACCTGATGTGATTAAAGGCTGGTAACCTTGTACGAGTTCGTGTGCGTCTTCATGTGAGCGACCAGTGTTGAAAATATTGAGGCGGAGGCTCATCCGCCGAAGACTGCACCACCCCAAGATGCCAAGGGGGCCCTGCGGAGCGGATTCACCGTCCCGAAATAGGGGGCTTGTACACAGTATTGAGGACATGTGAGCATGTGGGGGTTCATTATGGACTTAAAATCGCAGTTATTAGTGCACTCGAACCTTGGATTATTTCAGGGCACTACAACTCCCACAAGTCTCCACAATGCCACATTTAGGGAGGAGCCTTGAAAGCATTATGGGAGTTAGCCCGCCAAAGCACGAACTTTCCCCGCAGCCCATGAAGAAGAGGACACTCGAAACGCGTCGGCAAAAGCGGAAAGCTACATTACTCACCTGCATGCAATAACGTGTCCATACCTGATGTGATTAAAGGCTGGTAACCTTGTACGAGTTCGTGTGCGTCTTCATGTGAGCGACCAGTGTTGAAAATATTGAGGCGGAGGCTCATCCGCCGAAGACTGCACCACCCCAAGATGCCAAGGGGGCCCTGCGGAGCGGATTCACCGTCCCGAAATAGGGGGCTTGTACACAGTATTGAGGACATGTGAGCATGTGGGGGTTCATTATGGACTTAAAATCGCAGTTATTAGTGCACTCGAACCTTGGATTATTTCAGGGCACTACAACTCCCACAAGTCTCCACAATGCCACATTTAGGGAGGAGCCTTGAAAGCATTATAGGAGTTAGCCTGCCAAAGCACGAACTTTCCCCGCAGCCCATGAAGAAGAGGACACTCGAAACGCGTCGGCAAAAGCGGAAAACTGCATTACTCACCTGCATGCAATAACGTGTCCATACCTGATGTGATTAAAGGCTGGTAACCTTGTACGAGTTCGTGTGCGTCTTCATGTGAGCGACCAGTGTTGAAAATATTGAGGCGGAGGCTCATCCGCCGAAGACTGCACCACCCCAAGATGCCAAGGGGGCCCTGCGGAGCGGATTCACCGTCCCGAAATAGGGGGCTTGTACACAGTATTGAGGACATGTGAGCATGTGGGGGTTCATTATGGACTTAAAATCGCAGTTATTAGTGCACTCGAACCTTGGATTATTTCAGGGCACTACAACTCCCACAAGTCTCCACAATGCCACATTTAGGGAGGAGCCTTGAAAGCATTATGGGAGTTAGCCCGCCAAAGCACGAACTTTCCCCGCAGCCCATGAAGAAGAGGCCACTCGAAACGCGTCGGCAAAAGCGGAAAGCTGCATTACTCACCTGCATGCAATAACGTGTCCATACCTGATGTGATTAAAGGCTGGTAACCTTGTACGAGTTCGTGTGCGTCTTCATGTGAGCGACCAGTGTTGAAAATATATATATATATATATATATATATATACATAAACACACATATATACACACACACAGATATATATTTATTCTTATGTTTTTCATTCCTCTGGATTCATTTACACCCAGTAGTGGTTCGATGGGAGTCACGTGATGAGCTAGAACCGCCCACGGAGTCAATAAAACTGACAACAAAAAGACATTTAGGACAAGATGAAATTACAGAAAAAAATGTATTGATAAATGGTGCTGCTGGTGAAGACGCAGTGCCAGTGACACAGTGACGGTGCACAAAAAGCCAAGCACACTAACCGCAGACATTGCGGCCTTCATGATAGTTTAGGGTGGGCTTTCATCAGGGCAAGGTTGCACCCTCATGAGGTCAGTAGAAAGGAACCCGTCCTTCCCTGTCAAATCTGTGGCAAAAGCCCATCCCATCGCGGCATTAATCCTGACGGGGGGAGGTGATCGTGGTCTCATAACTCACCTCACTGAATCCACAGCGCCTTGACGCCCGCAGACACTGAGGTAGGGGTGAAGCTCACACACCGTAGGGGAGCAGGGCTCGGGGCATGTACAAATCTAATGTCTGCAGCCTGAGGGCAAGTGGATCGAACGGGCCCCAAACTCGAGAAGGCCAACAGCGCCGCACCAGAAGCCTTTTCCGGCTTTTAACACAATTCTATAGCAAAACACAACTCTCAACGAAGCTAATAACAGGTGGCATCAAGTCCTTCAGCAGACACATGCTGCTGATTCATGTCTCAGCACCTTCAAGCCAGCAGCCCAAGGGGTCTGACAGGCCACACACCTCATCCTCAAGTCCCACCCTAGGAGGTTCAAGCAGTGTGACCAGAGCAGGGCACACACTTTCATGCATGGAGGATCATACTTTACAAGTGCAGACTAGCTCTAAAACAACCGGGAGTGGAGAGGTGGAAGGCGCACATGTTCTGATGTCAGTGGCTTCTCACTGTGTCTTTGACACTAGTGCTCGGTGGCCTGCCTATTAAAGTCTACAGAAATAAAAGGGAGTATTAATTTACTTTTGTGGATGATGTCTGACCCTCTCACTTGAACTCTCCACACCCTTAAGTCTGGAATCTGTCTCCGAGACGTGCAAGTGCGACCAACTCCTCGATTACTTAGGGCCTCCTTTGCCCTCCCCAGTTTATCAGTTGTTAATGTTATGAAAGCACTGCTCGTGGCAGCACATGCACGGCGATTGCATTGGTGCTACACTCTTGATTTCGGCTGTTCAGTCAATCGCTTATAACAAGCTGTCTCCGCGTGCACATCTCCTGTCCGGGCAGGCACAGCGAGGAGGAGACAGGGAGGGACAGGAGATGTGCACGCGTGTGAGCAGCATCGAATGAAAGTGGGGAAGTGAAAGCACGCGTGCACCGTGCGCGCACATGTTTTGTCTCCCTTCACGCACCAAACCGACAATAGTCTCACCAAGGCGAAGCAGCGCATGTGCTGCGTTCGCTAGGCGAGAACTAAAAAGCTGTGAAAGTATGGGAACAGTGTGCGAGGGATAAAAGCCCGTGGATAAAGGAGGATGGTGCAAGACACCATCGAAAAGACAGAATTAGACACTGCGCACATATAAGCTGTGAGAAAGAACCCCGCAAGCAAAACGAAGACCCTTCCCGAGAGCAACAAGGGAAGAACATCTCAACAGGTAGAATAGTCTGACATTACCATGTAGAACACCAGACAGAAATAGATTGTCATTTTCATGTAGAACTGTGTCACGTAGCATGAACAGAGCACAAAGAGAACAACAGTCCACCGCAGGAAGGAATGAAAATGAAGAGACTGGCACTACCCCTACAATAATGGAGATCTGAGACAGAGGTTAGCAGATCCCCAATGAAGAAGACTGTAGAGGAGACCAGGACCCTGAGCCAATAGAGAGGGCGGGAGGGAAGGAAGGTAGCAGGAGAATAAAATAAACTTAAGATGATTCTCCTGCTGAAGGATAAGCAAAAGGGATCACATTGAACGTAGAGAACTTCCAAGAGGGAGTCAGCCTGATTATGGCAACTCTGAAGGGACGCAACAATGTGAGTACCCGTTAGAGAAAACCAACGGCAACTGAAGAGGCCAGTGGAAAACTCCATTTGGCAAGTTGTTCGCAGAACAGCAGAAAACCCCCTTTGGCAAGTTGTTCGCAGAACGGGGAGGCTGGGAGGGCGTTAAGGAATCTGCGGCTAGACAACGTCTCTAACAGATACATTGTTCCCGAAGGTAAGTAACTCGTACATCTGATAGACATCTAGCCGCAGATTCCTTAACTTAGAATAGATATCACAGCCATAACCCAAAGGGGAGGTGGGTCTGCGAAAGAACAACTGAAGCGCCAAGCACGTGAGCCGGCAACAGAGTCACAGACAATGGGGAAGGCTGTGGCGGAACAGCCAGACAGCAACCCAAATAGCTCTGAAGAGCAAAAGATAACGGAATGCAAGACATCCCAAAAGTGCCAGAATGGTGCTACACCATACCAGTATAAGCATGAAAGATAGAAACGTCACCAGCCATATACCAGAAAAAAAGAAAGAGAGAGGAGGAAGGACCCCTCTCAGTGTAATGGCGCACCATGTGAACACCGACCAAATGTCGAGAAGAAACATGGAGAGGCAACCCGAGCCTACCAGGCTAGCCCACGGAAGGAAGGCCGGAGAGACTACAGCCAAGGACCAAAGGCTAATAGGTAGAAACCAGCAATGTTTCTAGAATTGCAGGTGGGGACAAGAACCCCGTTAATTGCACACCCAGCCCCAAAAAGGGGGAAAAACAGAAGTGAACAGTGACAATGTTAAGCACGCAGATGCAGGCCACCATAGAAGCATGCACAGAGCACACAGCCACAGAGACCAGAAGGTGGTGTTGAAAAGGTAATCCTTTCAGAAGAAGAAAGATGCTGAGGCTTGAAGTAGAATAACTTAGGTTTATTTCCAGTAGTAGGCATAAACAACTCATCCACCCAACTGTCAATAAGATAATGATCTCACTGTTCACCAACATTCCACAGCTGGCTCAGTCCTGACATTCCAGAACACCAAGCATCATCAGAGTGAAGAACATAGACAAAATGTAATTACAGGAAAAGAAAGCCATTACAACATATCTCCCTCCTTTACCCCTAAACAAACACATAACAATAAACACATTAACATCATGTGGCAATAAATTACGTGACATAGTCCTTTAAATGGGAGGGAAGACAAATATTCCTCCTGGGTCTTATATTAACCTCCGGAGCTCCTTCCCCTTCCATGGCAGAGTGAGGAAAGCTTGATGTTACATCAGTATTGCATACAGCAACACGACTTAGATTCCAAACCCTGTGATCACTAGTTCTTATAGCATTCTTGAACACTTTGACAACTTTTAACGGTTTGCTGAATTTAGATCCAGACACAGCAAAACCTGGTCTCTTGATCCGAACCCAATCACCCACCTTAACCTTTGTGGACTTAACAGCATGACGAACATCATAGTTTTCTTTACTCTTAGAACATTTCAAATCTTCCTGTTCTTGCCATGATGTAGAATCAACCTCACGAGATCTGCTAGTAAGAAACTTATTTACCCATGGTGGATCTAAAAAAGTAACAGGATCCCTTCCACGAAACAAAAGAAAAGGAGACTTCCCTGTAGTGGTATGTGGGGTAAACCGATACACAGACACTCTTTTCAAAACCTCCTCCTGCCAATTAAGACCATTGGACTTTGCTAAAGACACCGTTTCCTTCAAAACCCTGTTGAACCTTTCTACAGTTCCATTGGATTCTGGGTGATACAAAGAACATTTCTTGTGAACAATCCCACAATCACCAAGAAAACTCTCCATCTCACTCGAAACAAGTTGCACACCATTGTCTGTAAGCAAGGTCTCAGGAATCCCTTCCTTGGCAATAATATCTTTTAGACATCGAATAACCGTAGCAGAATTAACATTCTTCACAAAAACCACTTCTGGCCACCTTGAGAACAAATCCATAACTACTATAACAAACGTGTCAGAACCATCCCCATGAATAGGCCCTAAAATATCAAGAGCAATATCCTTCCAGGGGCCACACGGACGAACTCTTTTCTCCATGGGCTGTGTCCTGGTTTTCAAAACCTTTTCACTGAGAGCACATTGGACACATTCCCTGACTAAATGTTCAATCTGTGTGTCTAAACCTGGCCACCAATAGCTAGAACGCACCCTCTCCTTAGTTTTAGAAATTCCTAAGTGTGCCTCATGTGCCAAATCCAAGACCTCTTTCCTTAAAGACACAGGGGTAACTAATTTGTGACCTCTCAACAACAAACCCTCACAACTTGAAAGTTGATCTTTAACCATCCAAAAATCTCTCACAGAGTCACTGCCTTGATCTTTATGGTTCCATCCCTCACAGATTAATTTGGAGACTTCTTGAATAGTGTTGTCACACTTACAAGCATCCAACCACCTCTCACGAGAAATAACCTTATAATCCACTCCACAGACAAAATCCTGTGGAAGACTAAAAGATGGATCTGAATCCTGATCCAATTTGTCTTGTTGATCGTCAGGAACTAACCTTGAAAGAGTATCCGCAACAACATTTTCTGACCCCGGAACATGTTTAACAATGAAGTTGAACCCCTGTAATCCAACCACCCATTTTGAAATTCTGGGAGATATCGAGTCAATCCCTTTTTTAGTTAGTACTTCACAAAGGGGCTTGTGATCAGTTCTTACAACAAATGAGGTGCCCCACAAAAACTTTTTTAATTTCTTAATAGCCCAGTGTACCGCAAGGGCTTCACGTTCAATTACAGAATAGCGACATTCAGCCCCTTTCAAACACCTAGATATAAACATGATGGTATTTTCAGGCAGAACACCCCCTTGATACAGGACTGCACCAATACCTTTCAGACTTGCATCAGTAGATATAATAGAGCTCTTACTGGGGTCAAAATTCTTTAAATTTGGAGCATTCTGTAATTTCATTTTTATGTCATTAAATTCCTTGTCACACAAACTATTCCAACTAAACTTCTCTCCTTTCTTTAACAAATTTCTCATATTGAACGTGACCTCAGCAAAATTCCTTATGAATTTATTATAGTATTCAGCCATACCTAAAAATCTCATGAGTTCTTCCTTGGAAGAAGGAACTACAAGATCTCTAATGGTATTTACCAGGTCAGCTTTTGGAACTACACCTTCCGCACTAATAGTGTGTCCCAAATAGTCAATTTTGTTGAGACCAAACTTACACTTTTCCTTCTTTACAGTCAAATTGTGAGAGGTAAGCCTATCCAGCACTTGCCTAACCCTTCTTTCATGTTCAGCAACCGTAGACCCATATACCAAAATGTCGTCTTGGTACACACAAATCCCAGGGATGTTAATTAAGACCTTCTCCATGACCCGCTGAAAAACTGAGGCAGCAGAAACCAGGCCAAATAGAAGTCTAATAAATCTAAATGTCCCAAATGGAGTAATAAAGGCAGTTAGATCTCTGGAAAACTCATCAAGTAAGATTTGATGGTACGCCGATGTTAAGTCAATTGTACTAAATATCTTTGCCCCACCTACCATGCTCAACAGCTCAGATATGTTAGGTAAGGGATATTTATCTACCTGAACACATTTATTGAGTTGTCTGAGGTCCACACAGAGCCTCAAAGAGTTGTCAGGTTTCCTTGCGGCCACCACCGGAGCAAGCCAAGATGTACCCTCCACCTCCTCAATTATGCCCTGGGACTTCAGTTTATTTAACTCCTTAAGCATGTCTTCCTTGACAGTGAACGGAACATTTCTGACTTTACAGGAAACAGGAGTTGAGCCAGGAAAAAGTTTAATCTTATGACAGTAACCCTTAAGGCAACCTAGTTTGTCACCAAAAACCAGAGGATATTGACTTATCAAAAGAGTTTGTAGTGAAGAACCGTCCACCACAGACTCAACACTCTTTTTTTCTCTCAGAATGATAGGAGGATTGCTGTTCGGGTCTAACATGACACCAAGATCTTTCTGGTGCCACCAGCTGATGATACTATCACCTTTCTTTGAAACATAAACTTTCCCACTAGCAAAACGTTCCCCGTATTCAATTAGACCATTAAAGTAACCCCTTAACTCAATTGGATCACCTCCATATGCAGTTGGACGAATGTCTGGCTTCAATAGTTTAACTTTCTTGCACAAATTATCCTCAAAGAATTTGCTAGAAATGATCGTAATCTTGGCTCCTGAGTCAAACAAAACCTTAGTTCTGTGACCCTCCACCAAAATGAAATCAAGAGGCCCCTCAGCCCCAACCTGGACCACAATTTGTCCACACTCAAAATCATGCTGATCTGATGTGTTGCCACCAGAGACTTCACTAACTTTTTTCTTTAAATTTTTGAACCTGCAGGCACTTACAAAGTGACCCTTCTTCTTACAATGAGAACATGTAACATTTAGTGCAGGACATGACTTATCATTTGCCCAATGTGAAGTGCTATTGCATCTGTAACACTTCCCACCCCTGTTAGGATTCTCACTAGATTTATTTGCACTCATATCTTTAACACGTGACTTTACGTGAGAGTCACCCTTGTCCGCTTCTTTCCTAGACGCCAAACTTGTATTAATCACCGACACTTCTTTGTTAAGATCCTTCTTTATCACCTTTACACATTGTAAAGAGTGTTCTATTCTCTTAGCAATTACTAGAACTTCATCCAAAGAAGGTTCATCTTTCATCCAGAGTTCATCACGTACTTTCTCTGATACACAACCAAGCATAAACTGGTCTCGTATTCTTTCATCCATTAGTGCGTCAAACTTACAACTGGAAGCTAGGCGTCTAAGTTCCGTTATATAATTCTCTATATTTTCCTCATCCTTTTGCATACGTTTGCCAAAATGATATCTTTCCAAGATGGTGCTAACTTTTGGTAAGTAGTGAGCATCAAGTTTATAAATGCATTGCTCATACTCATTGAGACCCGAACTGGAACTGCTAGGGACATCAGGTAAATGGTCAAAGACATCTTGTCCCTCAGACCCAAGACAATGCATCAATAAAGCTGTCTTCCTCTCAACACTTAAAGAGGTACCACAGACACGAGCATAGCGCTCGAAGACCTTCTTCCACTTGGACCATTTAATGGGAGGATCACCTGGGGATTGTAGAAAAAATGGGGCCGCAGTGACGTTTTGCATGATAAGGAGAAAATATAGATGTGCAAAAAAAAAATACCGCACAACCTACTTAACAACTTGTGTTGATTGAAAAGAATTCACAAAGCAGGCAAATACCCATTAAGTACTTTGGCAAGAACGACTAGCTTAAACAAAACCTGTTATGCTGTGTAAAACTGGTCCAATAACCAAGTGTCTGGTAGTAAAGAGCTGTGCGTGTCAGCGCTGTTAGGTTAAGGATGATTGGCACACTAAATGTTAAGAAGAAGGCTGAGAGTAACGCCGTTAGGCTGAGCGTGTCAGCGCTGTTAAAATTAAAGATGATTGACACGCCAAGAGTCAAAAAGATTAGCTGTGCGTGTCAGCGCTGTTCGGCGTTAAGCTGTGCGTGTCAGCGCTGTTAGGATCAAGACGATTGACACACCAGAGTAACGCCGTTAGGCTGAGCGTGTCAGCGCTGTTAAAAATAAAGATGATTGACACGCCAAAAGTCAAGAAGATTAGCTGTGCGTGTCAGCGCTGTTAGGATCAGGACGATTGACACAGCAGCAATTGAAATGAAGACTTTAAATGACGACGTTAGGCTGTGCGTGTCAGCGCTATTAAATAAAGACAATTGACACGCTTGAGGTTGTAAAGAAAGTGCTGTGCGTGTCAGCGCAAACTGAATATGAATACTGAAAGGAGCTTCACATTTGCCCACGTAATGTCCGTTCAGTAATAAAGTTATCAAGAACAGAGTAGACTCTTTCTTAAAAAAAAAACTCCTCAATGTTTATGACGATGTATGCTTAGCAACCCATTGTTGTAGCATCCAGTATGTTTTCCAGCGAATCAGATATCGTCAAAGTAGGAAAGTACAAAGCAGCCAATCAGGAAACAGCTTTTTCACCACCAATCCAGGAGAAGTACTGAAAATAGTGTAACGCATTTCATGCCTCATACCAGCCACCATGCATTCCAAACAGTGACAAGGATATCCAGAACTTCAAGGCGTCATGGCTACTGTAGACAGGAGAACGCGCAGCTGATAACGACCGGAGCGCGTGTAGAAGCGCGAGGGCTAACGTAAGTAATTTGATTTTTTCCAAATTGCTACAGTTAAAGGGGAAAAGTGCGTGATTTGAGCACTCTTAGTTCAAAATACCACAGCTACCTCGTTATTACTGGAAAGTACTGTCATTAGACGCTAATGGAAATATCAGGAAGAGTTTTAGAGAAGTTGCGCAAATGCCAAGCAGAGGCAGGAATATTAAAAAAAATGTCTCTAAGCGAAGTTTAATTAAGTAAGGAACGTTCTTACTTGATATAAAAGGTCTTCTTTGAATAGAAGAGATGAAATTTCGTAGGTTTCGCCAGAGATGCGATGAAAGTTGGAGTTGAGTTGAGATCCCAGTCGTCGCCAGTGTTGAAAAGGTAATCCTTTCAGAAGAAGAAAGATGCTGAGGCTTGAAGTAGAATAACTTAGGTTTATTTCCAGTAGTAGGCATAAACAACTCATCCACCCAACTGTCAGTAAGATAATGATCTCACTGTTCACCAACATTCCACAGCTGGCTCAGTCCTGACATTCCAGAACACCAAGCATCATCAGAGTGAAGAACATAGACAAAATGTAATTACAGGAAAAGAAAGCCATTACAACAGGTGGCATATCTAAAATAAGCACAAGGCCGCTCGTCCAGGCAGCTGGAAGGCCAAAATGAGAGCCAGCACATGAAATACAGATACGCAGGGCTTAGACCTAGGACGACTGACAGTAGAAGTGTTGTCCTGTATGCCCAGCTGATATCAAATAAATAATATCAAATAGGGTGAAGTGCAAGAAGGAGGCACCTCCGAAGGAAGGAGCAGCTGAGTCACCAAAGTACCAAGGCGTAGAGATGCAGAATTGCAGACCACAACCTCCGAATGAAAGGAAAGTAACCTCTGTCCAGAAAATAGATTGTCCAGGAACTGGAAACAACTCCAGTAAGTGGAACACAAAAGAGTGCTTTGTCAGAAATGCCGTATGCATGACTGAATAGTTCCCTGAAACATGGAGACTTCGGATCCTACGTCGCCGCCTCGAAGAGTGGGGAAGAGGTAGGAACAAGAGTACTTTTGGAACTTGCATGTATACAGAAATACATATATATGTAGCAAACCCGGGTAAACTATGCACAACCATGGAAAATAGTTGTAGAGGAACACATCCGGTACATGAATGGCAGACAGAAGCTGCCGTCAAGCGTGAAAACACTGTGAAAAGCTCCCAAGGATGAGAAGGAAGCAATAATCAAGAGGATCTATGTTGTACAGATGATGACGCCAAGGCCCAACAGTGAGTGCCGTACAATCGGCAGACAACAGTACCAGAGGAGGCATAGAGGCCAAGGAATCTCCTAGGTCCAGTTAACCCAAACTGAGCTATATAATAGCAAACAAGTACCCCACACGGAGTATGCACACCCCAACAACGGGGAACACCCATCAGGACAAGCCACAGTCCGAGGAACAATCTGTGGAACACTGCCACAGTCGGCTAACTGCCAGTTTAAAACACATAATGCACCCAAAGGATGCCAAGGAAAGGGTAATCACCCTGACCATACAAAAGAAAGACCTGAGGCTTACCACCAGCCAAAAACACATAACGCATCAATTGAATGCTGAACGAAAGGCTACCACTCCAGGACAAACGCCTGAGAAAAACAGGTCTAAGGTGGGGGGCGAAAGCCCGCAAGAAGATGCCGAACAGCCGAGTCGGCGTGTGCATCAAACAATAAAACCCCAAAGGGCAAATCAACAAGTCTTTCCCGGATGTTTTCCGGAAAGATACTATCCCGCAACCAAGCATGGCGCCGAAAGGCGACTGAACCAGCCATCGCCCGGCCTAAGGAATCTACAGTATCCAAGGCAGAGCGAATGGTAAACTCAGCAAGGTCACGGCCGTCCCGGAGAAGGTGAAGGGGGTCAACACGAAAGCCTTCAGTGCTGGCGGAGAGCAAAGACTCGGCAGAGTCCCAGAGGGCAGAAGTAGCCCGAGCCAGGACACACCATATTTAGTGACCGTAGAGCGGCACTAGTGGAGGCAAAGATGTTCCGCCCCCATGACTCAAGCCATCTGGACTCCTGGGAGGGAGGAAGCATCAGCCGTGGCAGTGAAGGGAAGGCCATTTGCACAACAAACCCTTGCACGTCCGGCTGCACAAATAAGCAGACCGGATAATGTGGAACAGGACGGTGGCGGTGCAAGACCGAACGAGCCACCGGGTCACCAGAAGCTGGCCGAACCCAGGTACCAAAAATGACATCATAAAGAGAGGCTTCAAAAGGCAGAAGCGGCTCCACATTCCCTGACCCACGGTGAAGGACATCAAGTAAAGGGTCCACAGAGAGGGGCACCAAAGCGGGTTGCATGTTCAGAATCCGAGTGGCCAAAGAGACCACTCGTAGAAAGGCTGCACCAGCCTCAGTCAGTAGTCCTCCGAGAAGGAGAGAGTAGCTCATCATTAGGTGAGGGCTGTAGGCTAACCCTCCCAAGACAGTGAGGGTGCGACCAATGCCCCACTGAGGGGAGCCCCATTGAGGAATTGGGGTCCTGACGAGGCTCCTGAAGAGGCAAGGAGTCCGTCGGTTGTGGATCCTCCTGAGGAGGCGGGGATACCCTCGGCTCCACATATTCTAAAAGAGGCACAGGCAAGAATACCACCGGCATTGACAGGGGTGAGTCCGTCGCCACACTTTCTTCAAACGCTTCCGGAGAAGACTCAAACAACCCTGCATCAATGCGGCGCCAAAACAACCACAGCCGGTGCCGACTGCAACACGTCTGGTGCCGACCCGACTCCATCCGGCGTCGAGTCGGCTCAGTCCGGCGCCGAATCTACGACCAGCTCCCCTTCCGAAGGAGAAGGAGCTGGATCCGAGGAGGCAAGCCTCTGGCGCAGACTCGGTCTCGACCACAGAAGGCCCTGACTCCGGAGAAGGCCATGACTCCAGAGAAAGAAGTGGAGGCAGAGCTGGGGAGGTGAGTCTACAGTGCCGGACCGGCACCGACCCCGGACTGGCATCCGCCAGTCCGGAAGGCCGAGGCGTGCACAAAGCGAGGCTTCGAGCACTAGCAACCGCCTGCGATGCCACAGGGAGCTCTGCAGGACTATGCAGTGCGGCAGAGGTGTAAGGGGTCGCAGAGGGGGACCCAGCCAGGCCGCACCCTGATGACGCCCTAGGGATCGTAGAGGGGGACTCAGCCGAGCCGCGTCCTGACGATACCACATCTCTGACGTCCCTGGAGGGCAAGGGCTTATTTGATGCCGGGGGCAAACCCCCCGGCGAGTCCGTCGGGGACCCCACAGATAGCAGAGGCCCGAGGACGCCCCAGGAACGGGAGAGGACCCAAGTGAGGCCGCAAAGCCGTGGTGTAGGCCTCCATTTGGGCCCGAGTCACCCTCGCACCCGGATAGGGTGGGTAGGGTGAGGGCGACTGTTGGGGGCGCGGGACCGGAATGTTCTGGGAACCAGCGCCCCTGACCATAGAGGAGGTCAAGGACCTCGGCGACATACGTCGCAACTTACCAAGAAGTGGTGAACGACGGCCTTGGGCCCCAGAGGGCGAATGACGGCGGAACTGCTTTGAAGAGGTCGGGAGACGAGACGACTCCGACCGGGACAGCCGTGCCAAAAGAAGCTTCATCCGGCGCTTCCGCCGGGACTTCGGTTTGAGTTGTTGACAGGAGTCGCAGTCCGTGGAGTAGTGATGTTCCCCGAGACACCACATACAAATAAGATGCGGGTTCGTCGCGGACATTTGCCGCTAACAGGAAGTACAGGATTTAAAGCCCGAAGGCATCGTATACTGTTGCAGACGCGAAGCGTCGATAAAGGGCCTGAAAACAGGCCAGAGGAACTGCTCACTCCAGATCCGCATTGTATGCGGAAAAGAAGGAAACTGATGTCAGCACGCCGGGAGAGACTTATATGACCTCGCTGACGTCACGTACGTGGACGTCAGGGCGGGTCGTGTGGCGTCGTCCCCTGACGCGCAGAGGTGCTGCTGCTGCAAAAAAAATCGGAATCCAGTCTGACGCCTGGGGATATTCTAAGTTAAGGAATCTGCGGCTAGATGTCTCTATCAGATGCGAAGAGCCATGCAAGACACTTACCACTGGCGCACATTACTAGGGCTCTGAAAGGAAGTCAGTTTGCAGAATGGGGAGGATGGGTGGGGCAGTAAGGAATCTATAACTAATATATGTCTCTTACAGATACATCGTTACCAAAGGTAAGTAACTTGTACATCTGAAAGAGACCTAGTTATAGATTCCTTACCTTTGAATAAATAGCCCAGCAATGCCAACCCCGAGTAGGGTCTGCGAACCAAGTTCACACCAGAAAATCCTGGAGAAAAGAACGGCCAAAATAATAATTTCTCCGAACGTGGCTGTCTAGGCAATAATATTTAGTAAACGTGTGCAGAGATGCCCACGTGGCCGCCTGACTGATGTGAATAAGTGGGACTTCATGTCCCAGGGCAGTAGTAGCTGCTGTAGGCCTAGTGGAGTGGGCACGCAGTCCAGAAGATTTTAATGCATAGGACAACTTATCGAGAGATTGTACGTTTTTGAACAGCCCAACCTTTCTTCGGCCCACATAGCCAACAAAGAGTTGATCATTCACCCTGAAATCCTTTGTGCGGTCGATATAGAAAGACATCACACGTTTTGGGTCCAGACAGTGGAGCCGCTCCTCCTCCTTGGAAGGCTGCGGAGGTGGGAAAACGGTGAGCAAAGTGATGGTCTGTCCTATATGGAAAGAGGTAACCACTTTGGGATGAAAAGAGGGCCTTATGCGAAGGACCACTTAGTCTGGATGAGTAGCCAGAAAAGGAGGTTTGGAGGCTAAAGCTTAAAGCTCACTCTGCGAGCAGAGGTGATGACAACAAGGAAAGTGGCTTCAGAGTGAGGAGCCTGAGAGGACAGTTATGAAGAGGTTTGAAGAGAGCGCACATAAGATAGATTAAGACTACGTTCAAGTCCCACTGGGGCATTATGAACAGAGAAGGAGGAGAGAGAGGAGTAATGCCCTTCAGAAATATATTTACAATAGGGGACTTGAAAAGAGAAGGCTGATCAGGAAGAGGAAGAAAGCCAGATATGGCCGAAAGGTTGTCCTTAAGAGTGCCCTGTACAAAAGAACTTCAGAAAGAGGGGCAGAAAGGGGGTCCACAGCCTTTGCTGTGCACCATGCCACAAATTTGTTCCATCTACAGGCATATACCATTTTAGTGAAGGGACGCCTGGCTACAAAGATGATATTACAGACTTCGGTAGGAAAGTTAAAAGCTGTCAACTGTCGCCGCTTAATTTCCACGCAAGGAAGTGAAGCCTGGACAGGTTCGGGTGTAGGACCGTCCCCAGCTTCTGCAACAGAAGATCCTCCCAAAGAGGCAGTCTGATCGAGCATCGATGGCCATGCTCAAGAGCTCGGGGTATCAGACTCTTGGTGCCCAGTCTGGAGCCACAAGAATGAATTGGGCCCGGTCACGCTCGATTTTCTTCAGCACTCAGGGCAGAAGTGGTATAGGTGGAAAGGCATACAGGAGGCTGCAGTTCCACTTGTGACAAAAAGTTTTACCGAGCGAGTGCCGCCTTGGAAATTCCAACGCGCAGAACTACTGACACTGCACGTTATTTTCTGTGGCGAATATATATAACCAAGGCTCTCTCCAATGCTGAAAGAGACCTTGCACCACCTCATAGTGAAGACGCCATTCGTGATCCATCATGCACCGACAGCTAAGTTCGTCCGCCCTGGCGTTCAAAGAACCTGCCAGGTGTTGAACCACCAGGGATATGCCCTGATGTCCCAGCCATGTCCAAAGGTGAAAAGCCTCTTGACATAGGGTCCACGATCCCACCCCGCCCTGTTTGTTGCAGTACCACATTGCAGTGGTGTTGTCTGTGAACACCTGCGTTACCCTTCCTTTGATAGATGGAAGGAATGCCTTCAGACGTACCGCCTGGAGCTCCAAAAGGTTGATGTGGAGACCGGACTCCGCCGGAGACTTCTGATCTCCGCCTCTCCCAGGTGGCCGCCCCATCCCAGGAGTGATGTGTCCGACACCACTGTCAGCTCTGGTTGGGGAAGGGAGAGGGATCTGCCACTGACCCAATCTTGGTAGGTGAGCCACCACTGCAAATGACGTGCAGTCCCCTCCGAGATCTGGATGACGTCGGAAAGATTCCCCTGATGCTGTGCCCACTGGAACTTCAGGTCCCACTGCAGGGCTCGCATATGCTACCTGGCATGATCTACCAGCAGGATGCTGGAGGCCATGAGGCCCAGCAGCCTCAGGGTTAATCTCAAAGAAATCCAGGATAGAGGCTGAAACATCGGTATCATAGCCCGAATATCTCAGACTCGCTGCTCGGGAGGATAGTCCCAAAACTACGCAGTATCCAGAACTACTCCAATGATAAGGAGGTTCTGAGAGGGAGGCAGGTGTGACCTCAGCAGGTTGATAGTGAACCTCAGTGAGTGCAGGAGGTCCGCCGTAGTCTGGAGGTGGGAGACAACAGCCTGGGGCGCGCTCGCCTTCAAAAGCCAGTCTTCGAGATAGGGGAAGAATGGAACCCCTGATCTGCGCAGATGAGCTGCGACCACCGCCATCATTTTCATGAACACCCGAGGGGCGCTGGTAAGGCCATAGGGAGCACAGTTAACTGAAAATGCTTGTGGCCTACCGTGAACCGTAGGTCGGGAATATGGAAATATGCATCCAGTCTCTGGGGTCGAGGGCAGACAGGACCTGAGACGTGAGTATCTTGAACTTTTCCTTCCGGTGGAAGCTGTTGAGGACCCTGAGGTCTAAGATAGGATGCAGGCCTTTGTCCTTCAGTACCAGAAAGTAATGGGAGTAGCAACCACAACCTACTTCTGGCACAGGGACCTTTTTGATAGCTCTCCTTGGCAACTTCCTGGTGGAGAAGGGCCAAGTGATCCTCCAACATGCGATGGAAGGATGGTGGCATGAAGGGAGGTGTAGTCTAGAAGGGGTGGAAGTAGCTCCTTCGGACTATCTGCAAAACCCACCTGCCCAACGCGGTTTGCCAGTGGGGGAGATAATGGTGAATCCTGCCGCCTACTAGCCTCTGGTGGTTCTGAAAGGTACAGACTAGGAGGGTTTGAAGGCTGCTGCAGGAGATATGGGTGGACTGCCCGACCGCTGGCCCCCAGACCAGCGTTGCTGGGTCCCACATCCGTAGCCATGCACAGGCTTGGCAGCTTGCGTGAACCAGTGGCTAGACTGGGTCGAACGTGGTGGGACACCCTTTCAGTAGCCACGAAAGGGGTGAAAAGCAGACTGCGAGGGGCCAAAGGTCGCTGCGAGGCCCAAGGATCTGGCCGTAGCCCTAGAATCCTAAAACGCTCGAGTGGTGGGTCTGCCTTGTCACCGAAAAGGAGACGGCCATCAAAGGGCATGTCCAGTAAGGTGGATTGGACATCCCCAGAAAAACCAGACATCCTCAACCAGGCGTAGCGCATCAGGGCTACTGACGTGGAAATCGTTCTGCCCAGTGAGTAGGCAGTATCCAACCCACATCTGATGGCAAATTTAGTAGCTGCTTCCCTACCCTCTGCCAATGCGCGGGTGAGAACGTCTCCGGCCTTCTCCGGGCACTGTGGCAGCACTTGCGCAACCATATCCCACACTGTATAGGTATAACGGCCCAAGAGGCATGCGGTATTCACTGACTGCAGTGCTAAGCTGGCAGAAGAAAACATCATCTTCCCAAGGCGGTCCAGCTTCCTGGATTCCTTATCTGGGGAGCAGTAGTGAATGCGCCCTTGGAGGACAAGGCTTGGACCACCAAGCTCTCGGTGGTCGGTGTTGGGAGAGGAAAAGTGGGTCGCCTGGGGCCTTCCAGTGGTTTCTGCCAATCATCCTGTCCTCAGGAGCCCCTGTGCTGGGCATGGACCAAGTGCCCAGAAGGACGTCCGTGAGGGCTTTATTGAAAGGCAAAAGGGACTCAGAAGAGGATGCCCCTGGTTGAAGCACCTCTGTCACCGTAGGAAGCTCCAGGCCCAAGCATCGGCCCTGCTACGCAACACCACTGCATACCATAGTCATGGTAGGGGGAGAAAGCATGCCAAGGTCTGGGGAGGTATCCAAACCAGTGGCATCACCCTGGTCCTCTTGCCAGTCCGGCTCCTCAATTTGGAAAGCTAGAGAGTCCACAGACCCCTCCTAGTCCTCTTGTTTGCCAAGCAGGCCTGAAAGGAACACCAGGGATGAACTGAGGCACAAACGTGCCTTCCAGCACTGGTTCAGATGTCGGTCTGTCGCCGTGTCCAAATCGGGGGTGAGGGTGGGGTCGGAACCGGTCGTAGAAAGCTCGAAGCTGGGCAGGGGACACTCCGGCACGGGGAAAAGGAAGGAATCTCGGAGCCATCCCTGGAGCAGGCTCCGAAAACAGAGCCGGTGAGCGAAGACGCCCAGGGTCCTGCGTCGCGTCAGTTGACCTACGGAGAGAAGGTGAAAAGCGACACTGCTTCGCCTTCTTGTGATTTGAGTTACCCGAAGACCTCAAAGACTTGGATGACGAGTGATGGTGGTGGCTCCGTGACCGGTCCCGCGACCTTCCTCTCAAGGGTGACCTCGAGCGATGCGGAGCCGACTGCAGGACCACCAATAACTTTCAGGACTGCTCTCGCAAAGACTTCAGGTTCATGGCCCGGCAGTCGGAGCACGACTTCGGGTTGTGGTCGCGCTCCAAGCACCAAAGGCACATGAGGTGGGGGTCCGTAACCAACATCAGTCGGTTACAGACCTCACACGGTTTGAAAACGGTCTGACGACTGGACATCTGTCTTAGACCAGGAGTCGATAGACTCTAAAAAGACATCGACAAAAGTCAAAAAAGGTTTAGTAAAAATATTACTAAGGAGCAAGCTCTCTCCGGATGTGCACTAGGCTGATGCGAAAAAGAAAGAACTGACATCAGCAAGCAGGGGTGGCGTCTAAGTAGACACTGCTGCGTCATACCGGGGACCATGACGCAGACGATTGACGTGGAGTCAATAGACGCCACCTACCGACACGCAGGGGTACTGCTAATAGAAAAATTCTATGGATCCAGTCTGACGCCTGGGGGTAATTCTAAGGTAAGGAATCTATAACTAATAGTCAGTTTCAGATCATAGTTTAAACTGCATTAATGCGCCCCAGTCACTATAGGTACATGGGTGCCTATTGTTTAAGGTCTGTTTTGAGTTGGGGATAGCTTGCGCAATAGAGGTCTGAGATCTTGGGAGTGATTTTTATCCCCAAATAGGTAATGTTCTTTTAACATTGAATGGAAGTCATGGCCACTAGTGCCTCCATCTCTGGTGTGGGCAGGGCTCGGTTAAGAAGAAAACATCTGTACAGGTTTATGCGGTAGCCTGCCACAATTTCATAGCAGGCTAAGTCTTGTTGTAGGGCTGTTAGTGAAATGGAAGGGGAGGTAAGAGGGAGTAACAGATCATCTGCAAAAAGCAAGACTTTATGATCTGAGCTGAAGGGGGTGCCTCAAATCTCAGGTGTGGCCCTTATTTTGGCAGCAAAGGGTTCTATACTGAGCGCAAATAAAGTGGTGAAAGTGGACAACCTTCACGCATACCAGGTCCTAGTTTAAAGAAATCCGAGCCCACTCAGAAAGAGGATTCATATAGTTTGCATGGACCATGGCTATGAAGCGTTCGCTAATGCTGAATTTGCGGAGAGTGTGAAAAAGAAAGAACCAGTTCTTCCGATTGAAGACGTTTCAGCTTCGAGCACCAGGTAGAATGCTGGGATCTGGGTTTTGGTAGCCTTTTTGACCAGGAGGACCACCCTCCTTAAGTTATTATGTTTTTGTCTCCCCTGAATAAAGCCATACTGGTGTAGGTGGACCAAGTCAGGTAGAATGCTCTCTAGTCTAGTGGCCAGGATCTTGGTGTAGATTTTTATGTCCAGATTAGGGCAGGCTATGGGCCTATAAGAAGCTCAGTAACGAGGGTCTTTCCCTAATTTAGAAATAACGTCCTCACTAATTGAGGGAGTAACCATTCTAATGGATGACATGTGGTTAAATAGGAGTGTGAGGTGGGGAATTTGTTCGGCCCTGAAGGAGTTATAAAATTGGTCTGTACACCAATCAGGTCCCAGAGATTTATGTACTTTGAGAGCAGAGATTGCCATCCAAACTTCGTCCTCTCCAGTCAGGCTACCCAGCTCCTTATTTTGGTCTGCCGACTCTTGGGGTAGCTTGGCCCCCTATAAAGGCTCAAGCTGTGTCTCCTCGCTGGGCGCCTCAAGTGTGTATAGGGTTTTGTAAAAATCACGGAAGGCATTTGCCTTATCCTCCTCGGATGTGGCCATCTCCCAGTCTCTTTGTGGATATGGCTATATAGTCTTTCTCATGTTTGACCTGTAGCTGCCGCGTCAAGTGAGTACCCACCTTGTTCCCCCATCATATATTGTGCTTAACCCTTTTGGTGTTTGCGTCGGCCAATGGCCGACGCAAGCACTACCTCTCTGGTGCTGCACACGTCCATTGGACGTCACCAGGGAGGGCCCTAATTAATCGTCCAGTGCATCGCACCGGAGATTCTTTTTTTAAACATTTTCCCTAGGGGAGACGCGGAAGGCTTTCCACGTCTTCCCCCACCCTCCTCCCACCCATCTGTGACGTCAGCGCACCGCGAGGCGCTCTGACGTCAGTGATTTCCCCACCGGAGGAGAGGACAGCAGCAGGTAAGGCCGCGCTCAACTCCGATGGGGAAATCTGGCTGGAAACGGCCTCCCCAGCTTTCAGGTAGGCCTCGTTTGAAAGGGGAGAGTCTCCCCTTTCAAACAAGGCCTTCATGAAAGGATTTCCTGGCCGTGGATCGCGGCAGCGCTGCGATCCACGGCCAGGAAACCCCACTAGACACCAGGGATGTATTTGGGGGGGGGGGGTCGGCCCTCGTGATAATGTGTCGCCCCCCCCCCTCGGGGGCACACTTATTAAATTAATTACCTGGCTTTTCTTGGGGGGGCGTGATCGCAAAGTGGTGGCGATATTGGCAGCGGGGTTGGTCCTTCTGCTCAGTGGCCGACCCCCTGTGGGGGCAATTATTTTTATGAAAAACCATGGGCTTTCCGTGGGGGCCACAATCGGCTCCCAGGGAACCCATAGGCATGCACATAACAAAGTGCATATAATGTAAAAAGGTCAGTGGGTTACTGCTTCTGTGCCCTTTTGTTTTTCGTGGTTTTCCAGTTAAATTCCTAATATAGAACATTGGGCTATAAACTGTCATACTAATGCTGCATGTAAACTCCAATGTATATGTTAGAGCTTTATGTTTTTTTGCCCAGTCTTTCATCATCCTAATCTTGGTAAAAGGGTTAATTTGGGTAGAAAATAATTCTTACTATGAAAGAGAACCCCTAACAATGATGGTACATTTTAAATTCTGGATTTGTGCTTCCCCAGAATAAGGACTCAAACTATATTGCCTGCCAGTATAGATGACATGTTACTCCTACACTACACCTGGTCTTGTCTGATGTAGCATTTCCTATAAACTGATGTACGATTGTCTCTGTGCATTGTGTGTGTGTGGTGTAAAGTGCTCTGACACCGTACACTGGTGTGAGTGTTGCTATAAAACTAAATGAATCTGAGAGACAGTGGTTATTGAGACTTGAGGGGCACTGGTAAATGGTGCTAGTGAGGGAATCCGTGGCAGAGGTGGTCATTGATGGGGCACCAGCAGACATTGTCGCACAGGGCGCCACCAGCGCTAATGCCGGCCCTGGAGTGAATGATATATATATTCACTGAAAAAACCATAGGTTTCAGGGCTGGTATAGTTAGCTGGACATTTCACTCATACAAAACCAGTGAAATTCCCCCGTTCTAGTTAGTTCAGCTAACTATAACTCGCGCGCCCGCAATGCATTGCTGATGACGTCACATATTACATCACTCATGACATGGTCAGTGACATCACTGATGACATCTCAAATGACATCACTGATGACATCATCCAGTGAATGTGTGTTTTTCTGAAAATTAAATATGTTTTATATATGTATATCTCAAGGTCGATGGAAGAATAAATGGGTATATAAGTGTCTAAATGGATGATTTTCTTTTTGAAAAATTGATTGTATAACTGACTAAATGTATCTTAGTGAATACATGGGTTAATGAGTAATGTTTAAATATGTAAATATCTGTATCAGTCGATCACTTTGTGTATAAGTGGCTGCATGGGTTGGTGCATAGCTACATGAGTGTCTATATGGGTTATTAGTTGTTTTTTTGAGTATCAGTATGAGTGTCTGTATGGTTCGGTGGGGGGTATTTCGTAGTGCATAGATGCATGAATAAGTGACTCACTGTTTGTATGTGTTGTAGACAGCATGTGTGCAGGACTGTATGGGTGGAGGAGTGTGTGTATGGGTGTGTTAGTGAGTGAATGACTGTCTCAATAGTGTCTTTATGAGTAACTACATATGTTTTAAACTAGTATATGTGAGTATTGGTGTATATAAGTGGGTATATGTGAGCGTGAGAGATTAAAAAAAGTTCCTGTATAAATTAGTATGAGTTTCTATAAGTGATTGCTTAAGAGAGTAAGTATGTGTAAGTTTCTGTAGCAGTAAGTTTGGTGGTGTGTGTATAACTGTATATGGATGTTTGATACTTTGTTTGCATGTGTGACTATGTGTACGAGTAACTCTATGGATGAGTGTCAGTGTGTAACAGGATATATAGGTGTATGAGTACATATGATGAGTGAGTACATGTATGAGTGACTGTATAGGACTGTTGGTGAATGAGTGGATGTGTGTGTAGATATTTGAATTACTGAATAGGTGTGTTGTAAGTGGTATTGGTATGCCAATTGTTTTGAAAACGTTAGTTACTATTTTTGAGTGTGTGTATCAAAGGTTATATTAGGGTGAGAGGAGGTCTGCCACTCTATCACAAGGAAGATGTCATCAGTGATGTCATTTGAGATGTCATGAGTGATGTAATATGTAACGTCATCAGCAGTGATTTGCGGGCGCACGAGTTATAGTTAGCTGAACTAACTATAACAGGGGAATTTCACTGGTTTTGTACGAGTGAAATGTCTAGCTAACTATAACAGCCCTGAAACCTATGGTTTTCTCAGTGAATTTCTAAGGTTTTTTTAATGCTAATTTGTAACTATAACGTGCCTGAAACCTATGGTTTTTTCAGTTAATTTTAAAGGTTTTTTTAATGCTATTTTCTAACTATGCCTATAGAGGTTGGACATGTGAAGAAAGAAGAAAAATCACACAGAAAGAAGAAAAAGAAATGCAGAAAGAAGCAACATAAGTCCTCAAAGACGAAGAAAAGTGCAGGAAGAAGGAAGACGTGCAGAAAGAACAAACAGAGGAGCAGAAAGAAGCCTTGTTGCAAAATCATCCTGTACCCTCAAGTTTTTCAGACGGGTACTGGTAGTAACTGACTGACTAACCAGTCCTAGAGCCAGTGCTATGCTAAAAGACACTTTGAATACAGTGAAAACACCTACATACACTAGGGAACACTATGCGTTGGGGTACCCCTGTGATTAGCATGACCTCCCCGGTAAGCCCCTAGTACATAATAGGGCAGGGGCATTAAAACTACCTCTTAAAACGCACCACGGGGTGCGTTTGCACACTGGTGAAGGGAGGGGGGGGGGGGGGTCCTGATGTGACATGTGTAAACACGCCATGTGTCTGTTTTAAGATGGGAGATTAAGTCCCCTTGAATCCCGAGTGTCCCTAGGGCCCAACTATCCCACTAGGTACCTCCAGTAAGCGCCACAGAGCTGCGTTGCAGAGAGGTGTAAAAAGGGGCATGGCCTGGACCACCTCTCTGCAACGCAGCGGCGCTTACAGGAAGCACCTGGTGGGGTAGTTGGCTCCCAGTGGTCCTCAGGATTAAAGGAGAATTATTTACGCAACTTAAAACGCGCCACAGGGCGTGTTGGCACACGTCACCTGCACCACTGTGTAAACATGCCCTATGGCTGTTTTAAGTTGGGAGATTAAGTCCCCTTGAATCCTGAAGGTCCCTAGGGTCAAAGTAGCCCACTAGGTACCACCAGTAAGCGCCACAGAGCTGTGTTGCAGAGAGGTGTAAAAAGGGGCGTGGCCTCTTAACACCTCTCTGCAACGCAGCTCCCTGGCGCATACTGGAGGTACCTGGTGGGCTAGTGGGCCCCCAGGGACCCTCAGTATTGAAGGCGAATTATTTCCCCAACTTACAACTCGCCAGGGGGCGTGTTTGCACAGTGGTGAAGTAAGGGGGCAGGGCCTGAGGTGACATGTGTGCAAACACGCCCTGTGGCGCGTTTTAAGTTGGGGAATTAATTCCTCTTCAATCCTGAGGGTCCCTGGGGGCCAACAAGCCCACCAGGTACCTCCAGTATGCGCCAGGGAGCTGTGTTGCAGAGAAGTGTTCAGAGGCCACGCCTCATTTTACAACACTCTGCAACGCAGCTCTATGGCGCTTATTGGAGGTACCTAGTGGGCTAGTTGGCCCCCAGGATACCCCAGGATTGAAGAGGAATTAATTCCCCAACTTAAAACGCGCCATAGGGTGTGTTTGCACACATGTCACCTCAGGCCCCGCCCCCTCAATCAATCAATCATTTGTAAAGCGCACTACATACCCGCGAGGGTCTCAAGGCGCGGGAGGGGGCGCTACTGATCGAACAGCCAAGTCTTGAGCATCCTCCTGAAGGTCAGCAGGTCTTGGGTCTGTCATAGGCTCAGTGGGAGGGTGTTCCATGTCTTGGCGGCGAGGTGGGAGAAGGATCTCCTGCCGGTGGTTGTTCTTCGGATGCGCGGGACGGTGGCGAGAGAGGTCGGTGGAGCATAGCTGGCGGTTGGGGATGTAGAAGAAGGAGAGCCGTCTGTTGAGGTAGGCTGGGACGGTCTTGTGGAGTGCCTTGTGTGCGTGGATGAGGAGCTTGAAGGATATCCTCTTGCTGACGGGGAGCCAGTGCAGGTCCCTCAGGTGGGCGGTGATGTGGCCGTTGCATGGTACGTCGAGGATCGGTCGTGCCGAGGTGTTTTGGATGTGTTGTAGTCACTTGATGAGCTTGGCTCCCGCGTAGAGGGCATTTCCGTAATCGAGTCTGCTGCTGACGAGGGCCTGGGTGACTGTCTTTCTTGTATTTGTCGGGATCCATCTGTAGATCTTGCGGAGCATGCGGAGGGTGTTGAAGCAGGAGGAGACGGCGTTGACCTGCTTGGTCATTGTGAGCGTTGAGTCGAGGAGGATTCCCAGATTGCGTGCGTGGTCGGTGGGTGTCGGGGCTGCTCCCAGTGCCGTCGGCCACCAGGAGTCGTCCCAGGCTGAGAGGTTGGCGCCGAGAATGAGGACCTCCGTCTTGTTCGAGTTCAGCCCCCTCCCTTCACCAGTGTGCAAAGGCGCCCCCTGGCGTGTTTTAAAATGGGGAAGTAATTCCCCTAGAATCCTGAGGGTCCCTGGGGTCCAACTAGCCCGCCAAACAACAAGGGGAAAATCAAAAGCGTGGAAAAGGATCAGAGGCGGAAAAAGAAAAAATATCTCAACGCTTGGAGAACTAGGAAGCCCAGTGGGAAGCCGGACAAGGGGCCAGGTGAAAGTGAAATAATGGAGAAGAAAACAGTGGTCAATCTGTCAGAGAGAACACTCACCGAGATGGAGGTATAACTTTTATCTTTGGGTCTTACTTTTTGTCCCTCTAACGATTTTAACTATACACACAGTAGGATAGATTTATTCTTTTTTACAAGAAAATTACGTATTAAAAAGTGGTATGCAACAACAGCCACTAATGTTGGAGACTTAGAGAAAATTGTAGTAATGTCAGAATTGGTGATGTTGAATTACTGCATACGTTAAACATACTTGCTGATGTATATACTATTGAAAGTGACCCATTTGTGAATCTAATTAATGAAAATGTTCCCCTTGATTTGAGTACCATGAGTAATTTCAAACCGAAATCTATATTTTTGCCATAAATTAAGAATGACGCAATAGACGTTTTTGAAAAAGGACTGACACAAGAAATGCTCAAAATGTCCAAACAGAAACTAAACAGAGGGTGGAACAATATCACACCAGCACAAAGTAAGGCTATTGAAAACCTTAAAAATTACAACACAAAAGTGATTAAAAAAATCAGATAAGGGCGAGAACGTGGTGGTCTTATCTAGACAGAAATACATCAATGAAGGGATGAAACAACCCTCAGACAGTGACAGATATAGGAGAAGTAACAGAATGGAGTATGAACATTCAATAAGGAAGTTTAAGGAGCAGTTAGTAGATCGGAAAGACAAGGGGTTACTGGAACAAGATGAATTTAAATTTCTAGAATGTAAATTTCCGAGACTACCAGCACTATATCTGCTACCAAAAATTCATAAAGATGAGGAAAATCCCCCTGGAAGACCTATAGTCTCCTGGAGAGGAAGTTGCCTTGGGAACACCTCAAGATATGTAGATCATTTTCTTCAAACTCTTGTGCAACAACGTCCTTCCTATGTAAAAGACTTTGGGGATTTCCTAAGACGCTTGGATAAACTCCAATGGAAGACTAGGTATTCCCTTCGGTCACTTGATGTCATGAGTTTGTATAAATGCATCCCCCATGATTTGGGCTTGAAGGCATGTAGACACTTTCTCAATGAAAGATCGATTTCTCATCTCTTTCATACGGAGAAGCTAGTGGAGATTATGACAACTTGCCTGACACAGAACTACTTTCTCTTCGATAATAAGATCTTTAACCAGACCCTTGTGTAGAGATGTCAATTGCTTATGTCATAGCCATGTTACTTGGCTACAAATAGAATGTGGGTGGTGATGGATTCTAGAAGAAACAGTTTGAAGAGAGAGATTGAAGATAAAGAAGCTTCTCTCTGCTGGGATGCTGTATGAGAAATAAACTACTCTAAACTTCAAGAAACCTGTGAAGGCTCTTCTTTTCATGGCGACGACGGTTATCTGCGCAAGGAGCAGAAGCCAGCATCCCATCCTTGGATTATCAAACAAAGATTAAGGCAAGACAAAACCATATGGTGGCTGTAAGTAATTGAAGATTTGTCTCTATATTTTAAATCATCTGGGAAATTACTTCATTATCTTTAAAGATTCAACCAAACTAACGACTCAAATATGGATATTGGTGGCATTTCTTTTCTGAGCCAGTTTTGAGCACACTAAATGACTGACAAAATGGAGAGAAATGACTATGTTGTTGTCAGTGTACGCTGTCACAGTGCGTGTTCCCCATAGTTTAGAATCAACAATCATTCCTGTTTGCCAAGTTTAAAAGCATTCAGCGCTCGACTGCACGTGTAAATGAAATCTTTCACTCGTAGAGTGTACTTTCAAGTGCTCAACCAAGACGAAACCTTATTTTGAACATTTCTAATTTCATCACACTCCAAGACAAGCAATTTCCAAAATAAATAGAAGCGAGTTTCCAACGACATAAGCTGTTTAGTTATGAACATTTCTGGCTCCATCGCGCTCAGTGCTGCCTTCACGCTCGAATGCTCGAGCTAATTAAAAAAAAATAATAATAAATTGGCACTCGTTCTCTGCCACTCGTTCCGACATCTAAACGAGACAGGAATTAAAGATTGTGTGCCATGAAATGTTAGTGCGTACTTGTGCAAAGCGCAAAAATATTATTTAATTAGTTTCCTGCTGTGCCAGCCGTTTTCATCACATTTACGAAACTCTCACGTGTTGAGCTCGCGCTTGATTGAATTCTTTGCGCTCAGCTCATGCTTCACTGAATTCCCTCGCGCACAGCTCGCGCTCCAATTATTAAAATTAATTGACCTTCTGAAGTTAAAAAGATTACTTACAAGAGCTCTGCATAAACAAACCTTCTAAGACCTTCTCCTCGATCGTCTCTCAGCCAGTGTGCAAGGAAAGAGGACTAAACCTGAAGTGAACACTATAAAAGGACTAAAATACAAGAAAGGAAGTTTTTTTTTACTGCAACTCTTTGGTATTACAAGATTGGAAAGAATACACAACACTTTTCAACAACAAAGGATGTTATTATTTTAAATTATTATTTTAGACTATTATTTTAGATTATTATTTTAGGTTATTATTTTAGGTTATTATTTTTTTTTTTTTAACAGGTACGATGTCAGACCAATCAATGTCATCTCCACCCCCATTTCTGATATCTCCTGGAGAACCACCCATACCCTGGCTACAATGGAAAAAACTATTTATAACGTATCTTTTAGCCGTTGGGGGAGATAAGTATGGCCCGGTTAGACGGCAAGCAATCCTCTTGCATCATTTAGGTGTTGAAGGAAGAAGGATATATGAAGAGATACCGGAAATTTCATTGGGGATGGGAGATGGACAACCTTGTAACATTTATGATATGTCTTTGCAAATGTTAGAATTGCATTTTACACCCAAAACTAATGTAGTACTTGAACGCCATAAGTTTTTTACTAGAAATCAGAAAGAGGGTGAAGACATCAAATCGTATGTATCTACTTTGAGAGGATTAGCTGTGACGTGTAAATTCGAGCAACTTAATGATTCTTTAATAAGAGATCAAATAGTACGTTGTACTAATAACAAAAGGATAAAGGAGAAGTTATTAACAAAAGAATATAATTTAGACGAATCTATACAAATTGCAAAGGCAATGGAGCATACCGACATCTGGATAAAAGAGATGGATGGGTCAGTTAGCAATTTGAAACAAGAAAAGGTAGAACTTATTGAGAAAAAAAATGATAACAAAACAGAGGTAAAACCTAATATGGATAGTAAAAAACCTTCATTTCAATTTAAAAAAGCAAACTATCAACCTAGAGAGATTAAATGCTTTAGATGTGGTGCTCCTGGGCATATTGCCACTAGTCTCAATTGTATGGCAAGAGGAACTTTATGTAGGAACTGTGGGAAAAGAGGACATTTTTCCAAAATGTGTCGTACAAAAAAATATTGGGAAAAATAGAGTTCAAGAGGTAGAGGAGATCTGTGAATATGTTGATGATGTTTTTTTAATGATTGAAGGAGTTCAAGATGAATTTGAGAATAATAAAACCAATGAGTTGTATAGCCCTGAGGTAAAAATGGAAAGTACTGATAAAATAGAAAAACCTCATTGTAATGTCACACTGGATGGAAAGGAAATACGAATATTGGCAGATTCAGGGAGTTTATATACTCTTATATCAAAAAAATCTTTTGATAGTAAGTGGTCAAAGGGATGTGGTCCAGTCATGCATAATTCTGATATTCGTGCTGTGGGTTATGCAGGTAAAAGGATAGAGATACTGGGTATGTGTTGGATGACCCTAAAATTTAAAGGTGAGGCAGTTAGAGGTAGGGTGTATATTACAGATTATGGGTCGGATCTCCTTGGGTGGCGTCATCAAAAAGATTTAAACATCATTATTGACCCAAATGCCAAAGAACCTGTCATGGTTCTAGAAAAAGTAAATGTTCAAGAAATATGTGTTGATAGCAAGTTGTTTGAAAGATATCCAAATGTTTTCAGTCCAAGACTAGGACTATTAAAGGGATTTGCGCATAAGATTATTTTGAAAGAAAATGCAAAACCTGTTGTTCACAAAATAAGAAATGTACCTAATTTGATGCTAGAACCTTTGCGTCAAGAGATTGATAACTTATTAAAGCAAGAAATAATTGAGCCGATTGAAGCCTCCGAATGGTTGGCTCCGATTGTGATTGCTCCAAAGGACGGTAAAAAAATTTGTCTCTGTATTGATTTGCGCGATCTCAACAAGAATATTTGGGTGGATAGAGAGCCGCTGCCTAACATATCAGAAATGCTATCAACTATGGACAATGGACATGTTTTTAGTGTTTTGGATATGTCAGCAGCATATCATCAGATTAAATTGCATGAATCATCGAGACATCTAACATCTTTTGCTACGCCTCTAGGGGCATTCAGGTACAAAAGGATGCCGTTTGGTTTGGCATCGGCCTCGGCCGTTTTTCAGAGGGCGATGAAAAACATTTTTGGAGATATGAAAAAGGTTTGGTGCTTCCAGGATGATATCTTAATTGCTGGGAGTGATTATTCAGATCATGACAAGTTATTTGAGGAGGTGATGATAAGATTGGAAAAAAATAATTTAACTATAAAAAGAGAAAAATGTCAATTGAGGATGAGCAAGGTTGATTACTTAGGACATGAAATAAGTTCAGAGGGTATTAGGCCAAAGAAAAGTATTGTTAAAGCAATCACAATGGCGCCGGAACCAACAAATAAGGATGAACTTAGATCATTCTTAGGTCTTGCAGAGTACTGCTCAAAACATGTAAATAGTTTTACTGAGATTGTTGAGCCTTTGAGAGAGATTATGAAAAAAAAAGTTCCATTTGAATGGTATAACAAATGTAAAGAGAGTTTTGAACTCATAAAAAAAAAAGATATCTGAAGCGCCAACGTTAGGTCGTTTTGATATTGGGGGGAAAACAATCTTGACCACTGATGCTAGTGGTGTTGGTATTGGAGCAGTGTTGTCACAAATGGTAGGTGGTGAAGAGAAAATCATTGGTTTTGCTTCGAGAAGATTGCAAGGAGCGGAAAGGTCCTACTCAGTGATTGAGAGGGAAGCTCTGGCGTGTTGTTGGGGAATGTGCCACTTCAAGTTTTATCTGTGGGGTCTTCCTTTTAGGATGCGTACTGATCATAAACCATTATTGTACATCTTCAAAGGCGGCAAAGGACTGGAAGGGAATATAACCCCAAGAATTTCTAGATGGTTGTTATCTGTTATGGAATTTAATTATGAGGTTGAATATGTTAAAGGAAAGAAAAATGTAATTGCAGATTATTTGTCAAGAATGCCAGTAAATGAAGATTGTAATGAAATTTGTGGTGATATAAATAGTGACATTTCAGGGAACATTGGGGTTCTTGCCCTATCATCTGAAGAATGGAGTAAAGCTATGGGAAGTGATTCAGTGTTGGGAAAAGTGGAGTCGAGGATTGGAGTAGTGATGATAACAAGGATCCAGATTTAATGGAATTTTTCAAAGTTAAAGAAGAATTAAGTTTATGCAATAATAACATTATGAGGAGATGGCAAATTGTGCCTCCTAGGAGTGTAAGGAAACATATTCTTGAACTAATACATGAGGGTCATCCAGGACAGGGAATGTCAAAACGTAGAGTTCGGGAATCATTTTGGTGGCCTGGGATGGATAGCGAAGTTGAAGCTTTGGTGAAGGATTGCCAATTTTGCTTGAATAGCGACAAGTCCAAGGTTGTACGTCAACCCCCATTGGAATGCACGAAATTCCCATCGAGGCCGTGGGAGAAATTATCCATGGATTTTATTGGACCAGTTAACAAGTTGGGAATGAGAGATAGGTTTATTCTTGTTCTAGTTGATTATCACTCAAAATGGTTTGTGATAGAAACTATGGGAGAAATAAATACTAACAATGTCATAAAGTTTCTTGAAAGGGTCTTTCTTGAGGAAGGAATACCGGGTAGTATTGTGACTGACAACGGAGTACAGTTTGTTTCAAGAGAGATGGTAGATTACTTCAGTAGGATGGGTATTGCACATGAGAGAGTAGCTCTTTTTAGACCACAGGCAAATGGTCTGGTAGAAAGAGTTAATCGGATCATTATGGAAAATATACAGTTATCTCTTGCAAACGGATTATCTTGGAGACATGAGTTGAGGAAAATGATGTGGATGCATAGGGTTACTCCCCATTCCAGTACTGGGGTAGCTCCTTTTGTATCTCTTAAGGGTAGAGAACCGGGGAAAAAAGAGTGTCCTGTGTGGTTGTGCAAGAAGGAAAGAATATGGATTGATCATGAACAGGTGTTAAAGAAGGTGGAAGAAGGTCAAGAAAAAATGAAAAGTGTATATGATTCCAGGAAAGGTGTAAAACAAGTGCATATTCAAAGAGGAGATTGGGTTGTAGTACGGAAGAATGAATGGGTTCGAAAGGGTGAAAGCAAATATATAGGACCTTTACAAGTCAAAGATATAAGATCTAATATTGTCAATTTAGAGGATGGTTCGACTTGGAGTCTAGGGAATGTTTGTAAAGTACGTCGACCATAAGATGTCTATGAAAGAATGTAATCGAGAATAGTATGTATAGATTCTTAATGTTTATTTTGAATATTATATTGTTCGAAGTAGTTTTTCTTTATATCATATTGTTGTATATCTCATGTTGTTGTATTGTGTGAAAAGGAGATATGTAGAGATGTCAATTGCTTATGTCATAGCCATGTTACTTGGCTACAAATAGAATGTGGGTGGTGATGGATTCTAGAAGAAACAGTTTGAAGAGAGAGATTGAAGATAAAGAAGCTTCTCTCTGCTGGGATGCTGTATGAGAAATAAACTACTCTAAACTTCAAGAAACCTGTGAAGGCTCTTCTTTTCACCTTGGTACATCAATGGGGACCTGTTTTGCTCCATGTTTTGCAGGTCTCTTCATGGGTTACTGGGAAGAGAAAGTAGTGAGAGAGTCATCTATGTTTAAAGTGAAGGTGGCCATGTGGGTCCGTTACATAAACGATATTTTCTGTGTCTGGGATGGCACTGAAAATGAAGCAATAGATTTTGTGGCCTCATTGAATGAGATTAATTTCAACCTGCAATTTACTAGTCAATGGTCAAAAGATGAACTAGAGTTTCATGATCTTAGGTTTACAGTTCAGAATGACAAACTCGAGAGCTCACTTTTCAGAAAATCCACTGCGGGCAACAGTTTGTTACACGCACCAAGTTGCCACCCGAGTTGCTTGATTAATAGCATGCCAGTAGGTGAACTCCCACGGGCGAAACGCAATTGCAGCACACCTGAAAGTTTCAGTATTGAAGAAGAAACCATGACCAAGAGATTCCTTGAGAGAGGATACTCATCAGTGATCAACAAAGCTAAAACCCAAGTGGCTGAAAGATCTAGAGCATCTCTGTTAGAAGTTAAACAGGTTGATGGAGAAGAATCTCAAAATAAAATCAGATTTATTACAACCTATAACAGACAGCCCTATAAAGTTAGGAAGAGTAAGTAAATTCTGGCCAGTCCTACAAACAGATCCAGATTTAGCTAATAGTGTTGAAGCTTCGCCCCAGATTATTTTTAAGAGAGCTAGATCCTTGAAAGACACTATGTAGAGCAGTAGAACCAGCAATCACTAAACCATCAGGAATAAAAGTATTTTTTACATGCAGGAACTGCAAGGCCTGTAAAAACAGTAAAAATATCAAAGAAGTAAGACTCTCACCAGACTGCAAACCATTTGAGATAATGAAACACACGTCTTGCAATACAAAATATGCAGTTTACGCCCTTTGCTGCCCCTGTAAGAAAGCCTATATAGGCAGCACAATACACAAAGGAAAGGATACTTGAACATCTTCGTGCTATAAAAAACAGGGATAAACAATACCCAATAGTCATCATAATGAAAATACCAATTTGTTGAGCTTCTGTGTATTAGTCATGGTGAAACATAACGAAAGGGGAGGTAATAAGAGTACAGAATCTATGGCGCCTTGAGTTAAAACTAATTGTACAATATAGAACGTCAGTTCCGATGGGACATAATTGAGACGAGGAGCTAGCTGTACACCTTGGCTGAATAAAAGTGTAACATCCGATTAGACAGGTAGAGGATACGGGCCCGTGTTTAAATCTCATTGAGGTGTTGTTCATTTTGTGAGGTTTTTCAGATTATTACGATGTGCTTATAGCATGGTCAGTTGCGACATGGATAGTTGTATGTAATATGTGTATAGGTAATGTTTTAAAGAAATAAGAGTTATGTCCGCCTCAAGAAGATGTGTGTAATTTTGTCACCGTTGGTGTTATCAGTATTTTTAGTTATTGGTCACAACTGAATTTATAGAATGTTAATTGTAATTTTTGTTTTAGTTTTCAGATGATGCCGTTGATTTTTTGTCAGAAGAAAAGCTTAAGAGCGCAAATATCTTTTGATCGCCCGTTAGCCCACTTGGGCGTGACGAACAAGTTACTTACCTTCGGTAACGCTTTTTCTGGTGGATACAGTATCTGCCTGTGGATTCCTCACCTTGTGAATATCCCCTGCGCCAGCAACATTCGGAAACTTTTGTAGCAGTCCACGCCGATGAGGTCGAAGACGGCGTCACAGAGACACGGCTCTGCTCGTGACTCCGCTGACATCACCGGCTCCATAAGAAGACCTCGTCGGCGTGATGATGTCAGTTCCGCCCTTTTTTCCGTGCCTTCGAGGCACACGGACGGACTGACAGCAATAGATACACAGTATACACAGTACATAATATATAAAGCAACACACACAGTGTGGAGATTAAGTAGCAAGGCAAAAGAAACAACACAATGCCTTTGACAGCAACAAATACATTTTGAAACACCATTAATAGAATTGTAGGTATAGAAGGATGGACAACAGGGAGGCGGGTGGGTCAGTGAGGAATCCACAGGCAGATACTGTATCTACTAGAAAAAGCGTTACCGAAGGTAAGTAACTTGTTCTTCTGATGGATACATCTGCCAGTGGATTCCTCACCTTGTGAATAGATTCCCACAGCAGTCCCACTCCCGGAGGAGGGTGTCCACCCTTCTATACCAGAAAGTCCTGAAGGACGGAATGAGCAAAGTGTCCGTCCCTCCTCACCTCGGTGTCCAAGCATTAATGTTTTGCGAAGGTGTGGAGGGAGGCCCAAGTTGCCGCCCTACAAATGTCCTCCACAGGAACGCCCCTAGACAAAGCAGAAGTGGAAGACTTTGCTCTAGTGGAATGAGCCCTTAAACCCTCTGGAGGTTCCTTACCAGCCAGGGAGTAGCATATCTTGATGCACAAGACAATCCATCTGGAAAGGGTGCGCTTGTGCACCGCTCGACCTTTCCTGCAGCCAATAAAGCCCACAAAGAGCTGGTCATCAACTCTGAAGTCTTTTGTCCTGTCCAGGTAGAAGCTCACCACCCTCTTAAGGTCCAAGCAGTGAAGTCTCTCCTCCTCCTTGAAAGGGTGAGGGGGAGGATAGAAGGTAGGAAGGGTAATGGACTGCCCCAGATGGAAGGGAGTTACCACCTTAGGCAGAAATGCAGCCCTGGTCCTGAGTACCATTCTTTCAGCATGAATGGTCAAGAATGGGGGTTTTGAACTTAGAGCTTGAAGCTCACTTACCCTCCTTGCCGAGGTAATTGCAATGAGAAAAACCGTCTTAAAAGACAACAGTCTCAAGGGACACTTGTGTAAGGGCTCGAAGGGAGAACCCATAAGATAAGCCAAGACAAGGTTTAAGTCCCATTGAAGCACAATAAAGGGAGTAGGAGGAAACCTGTTTGTGAGGCCCTTAAGAAAACGAAGAACAATAGGTGATTTGAATAATGACGGCTGATCTGGCAAGCAAAGGAGAGCCGACAAAGCCGATAAGTATCCTTTTACAGTAGCCACAGCAAAGCCTTGCTGAGCAAGAGAAAGGGCAAACTGCAGAATGTCAGATAAATGAGCCTTCAAAAGGATCAATTGACTTCTCTCCACACCAGAGAACACATTTAGACCACCTATAGGAATAGATAGATTTGGTGGAATGACGTCTGGCAGACAAAATTACATCTACCACATCAGATGGGAGAGAAAAAGAGTTCAGGTTGCCCCGTTCAATCTCCAGGCATGGAGGTGTAAGCTCTGGAGGTGGGGGGTGTAGAACCTGCCCCTCAGATTGCGAGAGGAGGTCTGCCCTGAGAGGGAGACGGAGAGGAGGGCACGAGGAGAGGTGGAGAAGATCTGAATACCACACCCTTCTTGGCCAATCCAGGGCGATCAATATGACTTGGGCCCGGCCTTGGCGAATCTTCCTCAGAACCCGAGGAATCAAGGGTATGGGAGGAAACGCATAAAGGAGTCATGAGCCCCAACTCAACTGAAACGCGTCCCCCAATGCTCCCTGCATCGGATACTGGAGACTGCAGAATGACGGGCAGTGAGCATTCTCGTGAGTGGCGAACAGGTCCACCCGAGGAGTCACCCACATCCGAAAGACGTGACGAACCACCTCCGGATGGAGCCTCCACTCATGGTCAGCGGAGAACTGCCGACTGAGACTGTCTGCACGCACGTTCAGCACCCCGGCCAGATGATTTGCCATCAGACAAATCCGATGGGCCTGAGCCCAGGACCATAGACGCAGGGCCTCTCTGCAGAGACAAAGAGACCCCACTTCTCCCTGCTTGTTGACAAACCACATCGCGGTAGTATTGTCCGTCAGGACTTGAACAGACTGACCGCGAAGGGAAGGGAGGAAAGCCTTGAGTGCTAAACGAATCGCCCGCAATTCCAGAAGGTTGATGTGAAGCAACCTTTCCTCTGGAGACCAAAGACCCTTGATCTCCAGATCCCCCAGATGCGCACCCCACCCTAAAGTGGATGCATCCGTTATCACTGTGGCCACCGATGGAGGCAGATGGAAGGGCTTTCCTTGGGACAGATTGCCCTCCACGCTCCACCAAGACAGATCCACTGCAGCTTCTTTTGAGATCCTCACAGACTCCCTGAGATCTCCTTTGTGCTGATACCACTGCCTGCGGAGGCACCACTGGAGCGCCCTCATGTGCCAGCGTGCATGGTTGACCAACAGAAGGCAGGAAGCAAACAGACCGAGCAGGCGAAGGACCTTCAGGACTGGAACGACCGCTCCATTGCAAAATAAAGGAATCATTTCCTGTATGTCGAGAATCCTTTGAGGAGGAGGGAATGCTCGACACACAGTAGTGTCCAGAACCGCACCTATGAACAGGTTACGCTGAGAGGGCACCAGGTGAGATTTGGGCACGTTTATCGTAAAACCCAATTTGAACAACAGCTGAGTTGTATCCTGCAGATGATGTAGCACCTTCTCTGGCGACTCCGCTTTGATCAGCCAGTCGTCCAGATAAGGGAAAACGGAAATCCCCGACCTTCTGAGATGGGCTGCCACCACCTTCGTGAAGCCTCGGGGTGCAGTAGTAAGACCAAACGGAAGGACCGCAAACTGATAATGTTGCGACCCTACTGTAAACCAGAGATACTTCCTGTGCGACTTCAGGATGGGGATGTGGAAATACGCATCCTGCAAATCGATCGACACCATCCAGCCCTCCTGATTCAGCGCCTGAAGAACCTGCGCAAGGGTGAGCATCTTGAACTTCTCTTGCTTCAGATAAAGATTCAAGATCCTGAGGACCAATATCGGACGCAATCTGCCGTCCTTTTTCGGAATCAGGAAATACCGGGAGTAGCATCCCTGACCCCTCTCCTGCTCTGGAACTACCTCTATCGCACCTTTCTGTAGTAACTTCAGGACTTCCTCCTGTAGGAGAAGACGATGGTTCTCTGAGCAAGCCCCGTGACAAGGAGGGTAATTTGGAGGGAATTCCCGACAGGGAAGGGCGTAACCATTTTCTACAAAATCTAGAACCCAAAGATCTGTAGTTACAGATTACCAATCTTGTAGAAAATGGGTAAGCCGGCCCCCCACAGGAACAACATAATCCAGAATGGCGGATCTAAGGCTGCTTTGCGGTGGAAGGAGGGGCTGGAGAGGAAGAGGAGGAGAGTTGATGGCCACGTGAGCGACCCCTGATTCTACCTCTGTATCCTTTAGACAAAGAGCCTTGCTGCTGCTGCTGCTGTTGGGTCTGCCTGTAGGAACGAAAGGTTGCCCTTCCGAAACCTCTGTACCTTTTAAATGACCCCCTTGACTGGGATTGAAGGCCCAGAGACTTAGCCGTAGCCTTGCTCTCCTTAAAACGTTCAAGAGCAGCATCTGTCGTTTTGCCAAATAAACCAGACCCATCAAATGGCAAGTCCAACAGAGTCGACTGTACATCCGGGGAAAACTCCGAAGACTACAGCCACGTACCCCTCCTGGTGGCAACAGAAGACCCCATGACCCTTGCCACTGAATCCGCCGTGTCCAGCCCACTTTGGATCACCTGGCGTGCTGCTGCCTGGGCATCCGTCAAGATCTCATTAAAACCAACCCTATCCTCCTCAGATAGTTTTGGTGCCAGTTTCTTAGCAGAGTCCATGAGCGCATGAACATAGCGTCCCAAAAGGCAAGTGGCATTTGTTGATTTCAGTGCCAAGCTGGCCGATGAAAAGACCTTTTTGGCCGACTGGTCCAGCTTTTTAGCCTCTCTGTCCCCCGGAACCTGAGGAAAAGCACCCTTGGATTTTCCTGAACAAGCCGCCTGAATCACCAGGCTCTCAGGCGATGGATGTGAAGAACAAGTTACTAACCTTCGGTAACGATGTATCTGTAAGAAACATTAGTTAGTTAGATTCCTCACCTTAGAATATCCCCAGGCGTCAGACTGGATCCGGAAGATTTTTCGTCAGCAATACCCCTTGCGCGTCGCTAGGCGTCGTCTGCGGCTCCGCGTCCGTCGTCGGCGTCGTGCGCCGGGATGACGTCGTCGGAGTACTTAGACGCCGCCCTCGCGCGCTGACGTCAGTTCTTGTACATAGCCTTCCGCGCCAGGAACGCAGAGCCATGCAAAGACCGACACTGGTGCCAAAAATAAAATCTAGGGGCCTGAAAGGACAACCTTAACCCTAGATGTCAGTTCGCAGAACGGGGAGGATGGGTGGGTCGGTGAGGAATCTAACTAACTGTTTCTTACAGATACATCGTTACCGAAGGTTAGTAACTTGTTCATCTGAAAGAAACACGTTAGTTAGATTCCTCACCTTAGAATAGATACCCAAGCAATACCATCCCCGGTGGTGGGTCTGCGAACCAAGATCACACCAGAAAGTCCTGGAGGACAGAACGGCCAAAGAAGCCATCCCTCCGGACTTGGCTGTCAAGGCAATAATGCCTGGCAAACGTGTGTAGCGAAGCCCACGTTGCCGCCTGACAGATGTCCTGCAAAGGGACACCCCGTCCCAAAGCAGTAGTAGCCGCTGTGGCCCGAGTAGAATGGGCGCGCAGCCCAACAGGAGGGTCCTTTTTAGCCAAGGAATAGCAGATTTTTATACACAAAACGACCCACCGAGAGATGGTTCGTTTGTGCACAGCCTTCCCCTTCTTAGCGCCCACGTACCCAACAAAAAGCTGGTCGTCCACCCGGAACTGTTTGGTGCGGTCCAGATAAAAGGAGAGCGCACGTTTTGGGTCCAGACGGTGGAGCCTCTCTTCCTCTTTGGAAGGATGCGGAGGCGGAAAGAAGGTGGGCAAGGTGACAGACTGCCCAAGGTGAAATGGAGTCACCACTTTAGGAAGAAAGGAGGGACGAGGCCGAAGGACAACCTTGTCCGGATGAACAGATAGAAAAGGAGGCTTTGAAGATAAAGCCTGGAGCTCACTCACCCGTCTAGCCGAGGTGATGGCTACCAGAAAAGCAGTCTTTAGAGTTAGAAGACGAAGAGGGCAATTGTGAAGAGGCTCGAAGGGAGCGCACATCAGGAATGTCAAAACCAGATTCAAGTCCCACTGAGGCATTACAAAAGGGACAGGAGGGAACGTGTGTGTAATGCCCTTGAGAAAGCGTGTAACCACAGGGGACTTGAAAAGAGAAGGCTGATCAGGAAGCCGCAAGAAGGCGGAGATGGCAGCAAGATAACCTTTCAGGGTGCCCAGGGCAGAGCCCTGCCGGGCCAGAGAAAGAAGGAAGAGGAGAACCTCAGAAAGAGGGGCGGAAAGGGGATCCACAGCCTTTGCTGTGCACCATGCCACAAATTTGTTCCACCGGCAGGCGTATACCGACTTTGTGGAGGGACGCCTGGCTGCCAGAATGATATCACAGACTTCAGGAGGCAAGTCAAATGGCATCAACTGCCGCCGCTCAATCTCCACGCATGGAGGTGGAGGCTGGACAGGTTCGGGTGGAGGACCGTCCCCTGCTGCTGCGACAGAAGATCCTCCCGAAGGGGCAGACGTATCGGGGGATCGGTCAACAGACTGAGTAGCTCGGGATACCAGTATCTTCGTGCCCAATCCGGAGCCACCAAGATGACTTGGGCCCGGTCGCGCCTGATCTTCTTCAGCACTCTGGGCAGAAGTGGTATAGGCGGAAAGGCGTACAACAGACCGCAACTCCACTCGTGACGAAAAGCGTCGCCGAGCGAGTGCCGCCTTGGAAATTCCAACGCGCAGAACTGCTGACATTGCGCGTTCTCTTCGGTGGCGAATAGATCTAACCAAGGCTCTCCCCACTGCTGAAAGAGGCCTTGCACCACTTCGGAGTTCAGACGCCATTCGTGATCCATCATGCACCGGCGGCTGAGTTCGTCTGCTCTGGCGTTCAGAGAGCCCGCCAGATGTTGAACCACCAGGGTGACGCCCTGGTGTTCCAGCCATGTCCAGAGGCGCAGAGCCTCCTGACAAAGGGTCCACGACCCCACCCCGCCCTGTTTGTTGCAGTACCACATGGCGGTGGTGTTGTCCGTGAACACCTGCACGACACTTCCCCTGACAGAGGGAAGGAAGGCTTTCAGTGCAAGCCGGATCGCTCTCAACTGCAACAGGTTGATGTGGAGACGAGACTCCGCCGGAGACCAGAGGCCTCTGATCTCCGCCTCTCCCATATGGCCACCCCATCCCAGGAGGGACGCATCCGTCACTACGACATGCTCCGGTTGGGGAAGGGAGAGGCTCTTGCCCTTGACCCACTCGCGGTCCGTGAGGCACCACTGCAACTGCTGTGCAGTACCCTCCGAGATCAAGACATGGTCGGACAGGTTGCCGTGATGCTGGGCCCACTGAAACTTCAGGTCCCACTGCAGAGCCCGCATGCGCCGCCTGGCGTGATGCACTAGTAGGATGCAGGAGGCCATCAGCCCCAGAAGCCGCAACACTAGCCTGACCGAAACCCGGGATAGAGGCCGAAAGATGGGAATCAGGGCCCGTATATCCCGGACCCGCTGTTCCGGAGGATGGACCCGGAACTGCGCCGAATCGAGAACCGCTCCGATGAAGAGGAGCTTCTGAGAGGGGCTCAAGTGTGACTTCGGCACGTTGATGGAAAACCCCAGCAAATGCAGGAGATCCGCCGTAGTCTGGAGGTGGGAGACGACTGCCTGGGGCGAGCCCGCCTTCAACAACCAGTCGTCGAGATAGGGGAAGACTGGGACCCCTGATCTGCGCAGATGAGCTGCGACCACCGCCATCACTTTCGTGAACACCCGAGGGGCACTGGTGAGGCCGAAGGGGAGCACGGTAAACTGAAAGTGCTCTTGGCCCACCGTGAACCGCAGGTAACGCCGGTGGGCCGGCAGGACGGGGATATGGAAATATGCGTCCTGCAAGTCCAACGCTACCATCCAGTCTCCAGGGTCTAGGGCAGCTAAAACCTGAGCCAACGTGAGCATCTTGAACCTCTCCTTTCGGAGGAAGGCATTGACGTTCCGGAGGTCCAAGATAGGGCGCAGGCCCCCCTTGCCCTTCTTGGGAACCAGAAAGTAGTGGGAATAACAACCACGACCTACTTCTGGACTCGGAACGCGCTCGACGGCCCCCTTGGCCAAGAGAGCCGAAACTTCCTCGCGGAGAAGATCCAAATGATCCCCCGAGATACGGTGGTGCTGCGGTGGCATGGCTGGAGGGGTCGTCTCGAAGGGGAGGGAGTAGCCCCTTCGGACGATTTGCAGCACCCACCTGTCCGATGTTATGGACCGCCAGTGGAGCAGGTGATGGCGAACTCTGCCGCCCACTGGCGTGGTATGGGCCTGAAAGCTCGGACTAGGAAGGCTTTGAGGCGGATGCTGCCGGGGTGGATGTGGGCTGACCACGTCGGCCTCCATTTCCGCCACGGCGGAAGCCACGTCCGCGACCGCGCGCAGGTTGGTTCTGCGGCTGGTGGCTTTGCGGACGGGAGGAGGCGCCCCTTCCTTGGCCACGAAAGGGGCGAAAAGCGGAGGTGTGCGCCCGCGGAGCCGAGAGGCCCAAGGACTTGGCCGTAGCCCGGGAGTCCTTAAAACGGTTCAGCGCACTGTCCGCCTTCTCACCAAACAGGCGAGTGCCATCAAAGGGCATGTTCATGAGGGTGTTCTGGACATCCCCGGAAAATGACGTGGACCGCATCCAGGCGTGGCGGCGGAGCGCCACCGTGGTGGAAATCGCCCGACCTAGCGAGTCCGTGGTGTCAAGCCCACATCGTATGGCGTGCCGTGCCGCATCCCTCCCATCGGCCAAAGCCTGGGTAAGACGCGTCCGGACCTCCTCCGGACACAGGGGCAGCACGTCCTCCACCGTATCCCACAGGGAATGGGAATAACGGTCCAAGAGACAGGCGGTATTTAAGGACCGCAGGCCCAAACTAAGGGACGAGAACAGTTTCTTGCCAAACTGCTCGAGTCTCTTGGAATCCCGGTCCGGCGGAGCGGTCGGGAAGGAGGATTGGGAAGTAGAGGCCTGGATAACCAGACTCTCGGGGTGGGGTGTTGGGACAGGAAACTGGGGTCGCCCGGAGCAGGGCGGTGGCGCCTGGCAACGTTCCTATCCACAGGAGGAACTGTGGAGGGCTTGGACCAGGTGCCCTGCAGAACGTCAGTGAGGGCCTCGTTGAACGGCAGCAGAGGCTCAGTGGAGCTTGCTGAGGTTTGAAGCACCTCAGTGAGGATGTTGGTCCTCACAGCCACGGCAGGCAACTCGAGCCCAAGGGCCTCAGCCGCCTTGCGCAGCACCACAGAAAATGCTGCACCCTCCTCCGAAGCCACGGTCGGAGGAGAAGTGAATCCAGCGTCTGGCGAGGTGTCCAGTCCGCTGGCCTCCCCCAGTTCATCTGCCCAGGCCTGAGAAAGCTGTGACTGAACAGCCAGAGGGTCCTCGAACCCCTCCCAGTCGCCCCCTTCTTCCGATTCCTGATAAACAGGAGGAATGATCGGAACCGGACTGTAGAGATGGTAGGACTCAAGCGGCGTCGGATGCGGCGTCGGCGGACGCCGTGCCGGCGTCGGGTCCGGATGAGGGCTAAACCGGGGCGTCGGCGTCACAGGCGTCGGCGGCGCCGGTGACGGCGTCGGTGGTTCAGGCGTCGGCGCCGGTGGAGGAGTGACAAGGTCAACCGGCGTCGACTGGGGCCCAGGCAAGGGCCCCGCGGGGACCTGCGGCGTCGAGACCGGAGTCGTCGACGGCGCCGGGGCCGGAGCCGCCGGCACGCGAGGTCGCCCAGTCGAGTCCGCGGGGCCCGAAGGCGCGCCAGCGGGCGTCGACGGCGGGGCCAGGCTCCTCATGGCCGAGAGGAAGGCACTGATCTCCGCCGGCGCCGCGTCAGCCCCAGGGACCGGAAGGTATGGGGGCGGACGCGGCACCTGCGGCTCCGCCGGAGCCGCGGGGGTGGAACCACTTGGACCCTCGGCCGAGTCGCGCGACCGGCGAGGGGAGTCCGAAGAGCGATGTCGCCGCTTGGACTTCTTAGAGTGTTTGGACTTACCCGACGACTTGGAGCCCGACGAGCGATGGTGGCGTCGGCTAGGGCTCCGCGAGCAATCCTTGGACCTCCTCCTGGACCGGGATCGCGCACGACGCAGAGCCGAGTGGCGAAGCTCCAGAAGCTTGCGGGACCGCTCCCGCCTAGCCTTTGAAGTCAGGGCCTGACAGTCGTTGCACGACTCCGCGTCGTGGTCGAGGCCTAAGCAGTAGAGGCACCGGCGGTGGTGATCGGTCACCGACATCAGTCGATGACAATCTTCACAAGCCTTGAACCCAGGCATCCTACCGGCACCAGATGTCGACAGACAAGGATCAAAAATGATCAAAAAGATTTAGTCAAAAAAGACTTAAAGGGGTAGCTCTCCCGGATCTGCGCTTACTGGCGCGGAAAAAAGAAGAACTGACGTCAGCGCGCGAGGGCGGCGTCTAAGTACTCCGACGACGTCATCCCGGCGCACGACGCCGACGACGGACGCGGAGCCGCAGACGACGCCTAGCGACGCGCAAGGGGTATTGCTGACGAAAAATCTTCCGGATCCAGTCTGACGCCTGGGGATATTCTAAGGTGAGGAATCTAACTAACGTGTTTCTTTCAGATGTCAAGAACTCCGGGTCCCCTGGAGCTGCCCTATACCACCTAGCAACCGTCTTAGAGACTGCGGGAGCAGAAAAAGGCTTACGCCACACCTCCAACACAGGGTCAATAATGGCCTCGTTAAAAGGCAGCAACGGCTCCGAAACCGCAGTAGGAGAATGCAACACTTCAGTCAAAATGTTTGACTTGAACTCAGTAGTTGGCAACTGAAGATCCAGCAGTTCTGCAGCCTTCCTGATGACTGCATGATATGGAGCCACATCCTTCGAGGGTTCATCGGAAGGTGGAGTAATTTCCCACTCAGGAGACAAATCCAGTCCACTAGCCTCTTTAAGCTCCTCAAACACCTCGTCAGACTCCACCAGCTCTCCTTCTTCTGCTTCTTCCAGAAGGTACCTTCGCTCTTCAACCACTCTCTGAGGTTCCCTTCTGGACCGACACAAGCGGCGTCGGCGGCGCCGTGTGCGAATCCGATGGCACCGGCGGCAAACGTGGATCCGCAGGAGCAGCCGGCGTCGAACGAGGTCGAGCCGGCGCCGGTGAAGAAGGAAACGGCGTCGACGTCCTCGGCGCCGGTAGATGCCAAGACGGCGTCGCCGGAAAAAATGGCATGAAAGGGGCCTGCGGATAGACTTGAGGCACCCCCAAATTAAATGCCATTGGACCCATCGGACCTGCAGGTGCACCAGTGGTGAACATGGCTCTTGCAAACACCCCGTACATAGCATTTAAATAATGCGAGGGGTCCTGACCTGGTCCAGGGAACGCAGGGTACTGGTCAGGCATCACCGGACTCAGGCCAACCGGCACCGACGGTGGAATAAGCGGCGTCGCAGGCTCACCCGGTACTTGAAGTTCCCCAACCGGAGACGGAGCCGGAGCCGGAGATGAATCCGGAGCCGGAGATGGAACAGACGTCGGAGATGGAACCGGAGCCGGAGAAACCACTGGAGAAGGAGCAGGAGGCGAATCTGGGACGGGTGAAGGAGACACAGAGTCCTTTCGGCGTTGAGTTGGTGACTTCGGAGCCGAACTCTTGTCCGAATGATGACGAGAAGAGTGCCTCCTCTTCTTCTTGTGCTTCTTGGATCGTGAAGCATGCCCCGAAGTCGACTTCGACGCCGACCGTGACCTTGTCCTCGACTTCCTTCTTCCTCTCTTCTCCTTTTTCATCCCGGCGATGAAGAGTTTCGCCTCCCTTTCTTTTAGAGCCTTGGAGCTCATCTTGCAACAGCAATAACAACCATCCACATCGTGGTCAGATGACAAGCACCACACACAGTCGTCATGTGGATCCGTGATCGACCTGTATTTGCCACACTCACGACAGGGCTTGAAGCCCGACTTCCTTGTCGACATCTTCCTTGAAAGAGAAACCGAGAAACCCAGAAAAACACAAAGTAACAGTAAAGCTACCAACAGCGATTCCCGAAATTCGTTGGCGTCGACGGCGAGGAAAAAAGGGAACGGACGGCATCACGCCGACGAGGTCTTCTTATGGAGCCACTGACGTCAGCGGAGTCGCGAGCGGAGCCGTGTCTCTGTGACGTTGTCTTCGACCTCATCGGCGTGGACTGCTACAAAAGTTTCCGAATGTTGCTGGCGCAGGGGATATTCAAAAGGTGAGGAATCCACTGGCAGATGTATCCATCAAAAACCTGAGATACAACAACATGTGTTAGACTTGCATAGAGACTGTATACATAGGAATGCAAGAACTTTTGGAGGATGTAATCAAAAAGCTCACTGGGGCAATGATAGATGCATGAATATTCATGTTTTTCTCCCAAGAATCAATGCGGATAGAGTTCTTACAAGAATGCTTTTACAGATGTAATCATTGGAATTTTGGAACGAAGAATGTTTCAGTCGCGAATGCGAGAGTTTTCAATCTCTAAACAAAATGGAATATTGCAAGGTAACAAATAGACCTCAGCAATCAAAGAGATGTTTTGTCAATGTATTTGCAACTATGAGTTAAGAGGAATAATTTGAACTTTATTCAAAACTGACAAAAGCGGCTTTAATATGTATCGAGATTTTGCTGTTTTGTTGGAAGTCTGTCTTCACTATTCACTTTTTTTGTTGAGTCACGTGTTATTTAAGGAAATGTGAATTCACTGACGGCACTCGTAATCAAGGGACGGGGTCCCGAAACGCGTCGAGTTGCCGAGAATCTTGCCAAAATAAATTCCACTGCTGAAGCTATTTTGAGTCAGTGGTTGCTGTTCTGAAAGGAAAAATCACAGCGTTTGCTGCGGTGTTTCGAGGCTCGCCCCCTCACCACGGACCACCGTCGTAAGTGGTGAGGTCATGGCGATGTCGGTGCAGAGCACTGAATTTGGATGGATATATATATATATATATATATAAAGATAGATACATGTAGTCTTTGACTGCTGGCCATTAATTAAAACAACTTTTGATACCTGCTTTCTCGACTGGATGGCTCCCTTTGTGCTATAATACGGCATGATTTTCATTTGAACTAGTTAAGCGGTGACATCGCTAGGAAGCCCTGGCCCACCTGGAGGGGCTCCTTTTCTCGTCATGATATATATATATATATATATATTACCTACTGGCGGTCGCCAGTAGGTAGTTATAGTTAGGACCCCTTTTCCATAGGAAATCCGCAACATTCTATTTTGAATAACTTTGGCGCCGGTCGATGAATCCTCGCGAATTTCTCAAAATAGGTGGGGCGCTACGCTACGCTCCTACCCTGAAAGTCTCGGGGGGATTCGTCAAGCGGGGGCTGAGATAAAAGGGGGGTCCCAAAACGCGTTTTTCCCATGCATTTTTCCATAGGACCTTTAGAACGAGCTACAGCCCGAACGGCTGAACAGAATTACTAGAAATTTGGCAGAGAGGTAGTCCGTAGGTCAAGGAAGTGCCTTTTGTAGGTTTGGTGTAAATCTGTTCAGTAGATTCTGAGAAAATAGCCTTTAAATCAATATATATATCTGAGCCCGCTTACGGTACGCTTACCGTACGCTTACCGTACGCGTACGGTGGCGTGCGCGAGCGCGATTCTGATTGGCTCTTAGATCTTAGTAAACATTCGAATCGGCCAATCCAGGAAGCGGCGTCCGCCATTTTGTCTCTCGCACTGAGTGTTATTTATCAAACATGATGCCCAAAAACATGTTACGGGGCTGTTTTGACAACTCCCTCCCACATAGTCATGTTGAGGGAGTCCCCAAACATCCCCCAAGAGCAAAAACGGTTTTATTTTTTTTTCGGCAATTTCGCAGAGTACGCTTACCGTACGCTTACCGTAAGCGTACGGTAAAAAATAGAAATAAAAAAAACACTATCCACACTTACCCCACCCCCTGTGCTTTTGGTGGCCGTAGGCCACCAAATGTACATGGCTTATTACATTAGTAAAAAAACTATATTTTGGCAACATGAAATTATAAAATCGAAATAAAAAAAACACTATCCACATTGACCCCACCCCCTGTGCTTTTGGTGGCCGAAGGCCACCAAATGTACAGGGCTTATTAAAGTTGATAAAAACCGTGCACGGAACGCACTGCGTTAAGTGGGCGCGCACGCCTCGAATGGCGTAAAGTAACTTAGCATTTAAAAAAACGTACAAATTCACTGAAAAAACCATAGGTTTCACACACGTTATAGTTAGGAATTAGCATTTAAAAAACCTTGCAAATTCACTGAAAAAACCATAGGTTTCACACATGTTATAGTTAGCGGAAATTTTACTGATAAAAAACCAATGAAATTGCCCCGTTATAGTTAGTGCTGGCAACTATAACTCACGCGACCGCAATCTTCTGCTGATGACATATGTGTCTTTATAAAAAAAAATATTTGTAATATATGTATAGCTAAAAATGTATGGAAGAAGACATGGGCAAATAAGTGTCTAAATACAGTATTAGCATCAGCAGAGGATTGCGGTCGCGTGAGTTATAGTTGCCAGCACTAACTATAACGGGGCAATTTCATTGGTTTTTTATCAGTAAAATTTCCGCTAACTATAACATGTGTGAAACCTATGGTTTTTTCAGTGAATATATATATATTCAGAAACACAAAGGATGCCGAACTCCAGAGATTGGTTTCAGAGTTGCTTTATTTTCACCACGACTGGTGGTAGTGGTGGTGAAAATAAAGCAACACTGAAACCAATCTCTGGAGTTCGGCATCCTTTGTGTTTCTGAATTTAAATATCGGGTAAGGATTCTACCCGTTGCTGCCTGCACAAGGTATTGAGCGCACTGACATTGGGAATTAATTTTTATATATATATAAATATTTATTTACAGAGATATTTCTCAGTGCTGAAATTATGAGACTGTGAGAGAACTATAATGGGTCTCTTTGAAGTTGCCTGAAAGGCAGTAAAGTGTGGTACTGCTGCAGAGTACAAAAAAACATTTCTGCTAGATAGAGATATCTGACTTTTGTGTAGTGGCAGTTTTAACGCCATAAAGGATATGCTGAAACGAACAGATCTGTATTATGTAGACAGCTAAGTGGATTGGGTAAAGCCACGCAGTAAAAACACTTTGAAACAGATTAAATGTATGTGAGAAAGGGGCTATGTAGAGATGAGGGGCACGTTTGCAAGGATGGTAGTGGGCGCATCAAAGGGGGTCATAGTGTGCAATTGTAAAGCACACGTTCACCCGTAGGCATCTTGTCGCCAAAATGATGGTCGCACTGGCTCCCACAAGCGCTAAAAGGCTGCGATGATAGGTATGTGGCAAGGTAACGTAATACTGTGTCTTTTCTCTCTCTTTCTTAGTCTTTTTGGAGAGCGTACGGATTTCGCAAAGGTAAGGTGACTTCGTCATTATTGACTGTTAAACACTTCACTCACGCACACACACACCCACATACACTTTAAAACAAACGACCTATCTGCCTTCTACGTAGGATAGTGTTTTAAAAGGATAGTTTTAGGCACTATCAGAGATGGCATATCGTTGGATGAATGCTGCCCAGGCCCGAAGTCTGGTTCTGGAGTCCAGCTCTGAGGCAGGATCAGAGACTGAGACAGCAGATACTGAGACCGCATCTGAGAGAGAGGACAATGGAGCCGAATCTGGGAGTGATTTTTCAGTCAGCGCAGTTCCATCCGATGACTCATCGTCCAGCGATTCTGAAGGAGACGATGTCAGTCGTGATGTCCCTTTGCCAGCACAGTCTGTGCAGCAGGACACCAGTAACAGGTTCGAGCAACCCAGAGTGCAGGCACGTGCGGCCGCAAGCACAGACTGAGTGCTGTCTTGGCAGCCTCCCAATTTAGTTCAGCCCCAAATTCCGCCTTTCACTGGTGACTCTGGATGTAAAGTAGATACGCCGAATTTTTTGCCAATTGACTACTTCCATTTCTTTTTGGATGTTGACTTCCTAGATGAAATTGTGCAGCAAACAAATTTGCATGCCAAACAATTTCTGAGGGAGCAAGGAGGCACTCTTGGGCCTCATTCTAGGGCGCGCAAGTGGACTCCCACTTCTCTAGGGAAGTTGAAGATATTTTTGGGCCTCACGCTTAAAATGGGGGTAGTGCATAAACCAACCTTGCTATCCTACTGGTCTACTCGCACGGTTTGGTTAACCCCCCATCTCCGCACCATACACGAGCAGAGATCGTTTTTTGCTATTGTAGCGCATACTGCATTTCAATGACAATTCTGCTGCATTGCACCGGGACCACCACATTTGTCTGCCAGATTTCCAGAGGTTTATACTCCTGGAAAGAATATAGTCATTGATGAGTCCTTGACCGTGTATAAAGGACGTCTGCTGTTTAGGCAGTACATTCCGAGCAAACGTGCTCGCTATTGGCATCAAGCTGTACATGCTGTGTGAGAGCTTGACTGGCTATGTGTACAGCTTGAGAGTGTATACAGGGAAGGATACAACTCTTAACCCTGTAGGTTGCCCTCCCATGCTAGGGGTCACAGGAAAGATCATATGGGAGCTTGTCCTGCCACTTCTTCACAAAGGTTATAACCTTTATGTGAACAATTTCTATACAGGAGTAGAGCTGTTCAGTGAGCTCTACAAAAATGGCACAGTGGCTTGTGGTACAATTAGATTTCGCCGCAAAGGATCCCCGCAGGAGCTTGTTTGCAAAAAGCTCCAGAAATCCCAGAGCACTGTGCTGCGTTCCAACTAACTGCTCGCAGTCAAATTCTCCGATAGGCGTGACGTGTACATGCTCACTACAATTCATGCTGAGAGCACTTAACCTGTCACGGGTTGGGGTCAGATGGCCGAAGTCCACAAGTCCACCTGTATACTTGATTACAACAAGTACATGGGCGGAGTGGACAAGAACGACCAGGTTCTTCAGCCAGACCATGCGAGGCGTAAAACTCGCACTTGGTATAAGAAACTGTTTACGCACCTGATCCAGATGGCAACATACAATGCGTATGTTGTTTATCGTGAGACCACCACAGGAAGACTCATGTCTTTCCTTGACTTTCAGTGGTCTGTGATTGAAAGTCTTACTGCTACAGAAGCAGCAGCCTCCACTTCATGTCTTCTGGAGGACGTGGCAAGGCTGCAGGAGCGACACTTTGCTGATAAAATTCCTGCAAAACCCAAAAAGGAGCGACCATGTCGTCGTCGTAAAGTGTGCTCGATGCAGGGAAAGAGGCAGGAGACCCATGTTTACTGTCCCCAGTGCCCAAGTAAGCCTGCCTTCTGTTTTGCTACTTGCTATATGTTGTATCGCACTAAAGCAAAATACTGGGAAATTGACTGAGGTGGAGCTGCCTATAGGTAAACCTTTCAATTGGTGTGAATGGATACCTACTGTCTGTGGGCCACTCCTTCACTAAGCAAGCAGCTGCCGAATATTTCTTCCTCTCCTTCAGGAAATCATGGACTTCTCAACACCTTTATCTGCTTTCAGAACGTGGTAGTTGTTCTGTTTGCCAATTTACAAGTGCATTATAGTCCCCACGCTGCACATACTGGTGGACAGAACATATGCCACGTTGTTATGGAGTACCCATGTTTCACATTCAACCGTTCTTCGTAGTTTATGTTGTTCCCTTTAGGAAGCTTTTGAAAATTTTCAGCAGGTTTGCCTTCGTTTCAAAGGTAGATATGCTTGCTCAGTTCAAGAAATGTTTTTGCGGCATTCTCGGGCACCCCCAACTTGCATCCACAAACTGGAAGGAGTTGGATAGAGCATTGTTAGCACGTGACAGAAATGTTCACTCAAGCTTCAAGTAGCTAGAGATGGAAGGCATTAGTATGGGTCTCTTAGCAATTGGACAGGATTAGTCAGGACTCTGAGGACAGACACACAAACGGGTTAGAACAGCTTACGGTAGGTGCGCTTTCCAAGGAATATTGCAAAGGTAGAAGGCAGATAGTAAAGGTAGTATAGATACACGTCCTGACTTCATCTTCACCCATAGATTCAAATCCATTGCAGCCACACTCGCACTGAATTTACTGTAGTATTTATGGGTCAATGCTGCTTGTCGTGTTCATTCTCCGTTAGAACTTAGCAGATGGTCAGTTTGCTGTATGATAAGTGCATTACAGTCACTGCACATAACAGTGGATTGGACATATGCTACGTTGTCACTGACTACCCGTGTTTCACATTCATCAGTTCTTCATAGTTTATATTATCTTTTGAAAAGTTCCAGCATGTTTGCATTAGTTTCAAAGGTAGATATGCTCGCTCAGTTTGAGATATGGCCTATAAGGATAATCGGTCACCCCCCAGCTTGCATCCACAAACTGGAAGGAGTTGGATTTAGCAAAGTGAGTGCACCAAAGGTGCATGAAAGACATGTCTTCCTGAGCCTCGTGGCTGTCTTGGAAGCCAGTTGTAAAGGCTCACTCGGCCTGCATTCGGTAACATTCAGGAAGAAGGAGGGGGAAACTTGACAGGTGGAAAAATGTTGTCAAACTCATTATGTCTTGTGGCATATGAATGTGATGGGCCCTTGCATGGCGGCGGTATGTTTGTGTGAGTGGAAGTGATTTGGTTGTATGGGCCCGTGGCTGGCGGTATGGAAGTCTTGTGTGTGGTGTGTGAATGGACCATAAAGCGGTTGGTACCGTGACATGGCTTTATGGTTCACCTTCAGAAGGCTTGGCTTCAATACTTTTATACTTTGATAAGTATTCGTGCTTTGAAGCCGGCGTTTCTTGAGGTGCTAAAACCAACCAGTGTAAGTGGTGGATTAGCTTTATCAAATTAGTGTTAGATATAAAATTGTGGCGGTTTCATGGCCTTTTGTAATATTTTTTTTTTTGTGTCAAAATGGGTAGCAGGGGACTTTCTGCCCTAGCTCAGTCGTCACCTAGGCAGACCTGTGGGAAAGTTTTGGGATCACTGGGCTGACACAAATTTCCTACCACCTAGCGTTCCCCAAGGTCTCCCGATAAAAATGGTGCCTCACTCGTGTGGGAGGCTCAAGTGCCCGCGACAGGCCGGGGCCCAAAACGTATTGAGGCAACATCAAAATTGCCTATCACAAAACAACCTGGTTTTGCAAGGGGGTGGTCACCTCGGTTTTTGGCCCCGTGCTCAGCGGCCAGCTAGGGAAACCTATCAAACTCACATATTTCTGAAAACTAGACACCTGTGGGGTTCCAAGGAGGTATGGCTTGCGTGGATCCCCCAACCTTTTCTTACCCAGAATCCCTTGCAAACCTCAAATTTAGCTGAAAAAAATTACTTTTTCCTTACTTTTATGCGTGGGAAAGTTGTGGCATCACCGGGCGGACACGAATTTCCTACCACCTAGCGTTCCCATAGGTCTCCCGATGAAAATGGTGCCTCACTTGTGTGGGAGGCCCAAGTACCCGTAACAGACTAGAGCCCAAAACGTATTGAGGCAACATCAAAACTGCCTATCACAAAACAACCTGGTTTTGCAAGGGGGGTCACCTCGGATTTTGGCCCCGTGCTCAGCGGCCAGCTAGGGAAACCTATCAAACCCACATATTTCTGAAAGCTAGACACCCGGGGGGGTTCCAAGGAGGTATGGCTTGCGTGGTTCCACCATGTTTTCTTACCCAGAATCCCCTGCAAACCTAAAATTTAGCTGAAACAAATCACTTTTTCCACACATTTTTGTGTGGGAAAGTTGTGGCATCACCGGGTAAACAAGAATTCCCTACCACCCAGCGTTCCCCCAGGTCTCCCGATAAAAATGACGGCTCACTTGTGTGGGAGGCCCAAGTACCTGCGACAGGCACCATTTTCATCTGGAGACCTGGGGGAATGCTGGGTGGTAGGAAATTCGTGTCTGCCCGGTGATGCCATAACTTTCCGACACAAAAATGTGTGGAAAAAGTGATTTGTTCAAGCTAAATGTGAGGTTTGCAGGGGATTCTGGGTAATAAAACGTTGAGGGATCCACGCAAGCCATACCTCCCTGGAACCCCCCGGGTGTCTAGTTTTCAGAAATGTGTGGGTTTAATAGGATTACCTAGCTGGCTGCCGAGCACGGGGCCAAAAACCGAGGTGACCCCCCCCCTTTGCAAAACCAGGTTGTTTTGTGATAGGCAATTTTGATGTTGCCTCAATACGTTTTGGGCCCCAGCCTGTCGCGGGTACTTGGGACTTCCACACGAGTGAGGCACCATTTTTATCGGGAGACCTTGGGGAACGCTGGGTGGTAGGAAATTCATGTCTGCCCAGTGATGCCACAACTTCCCCCAACAAAGATGTGTAGAAAAAGTGATTAGTTTTTTAGCTAAATATGAGGTTTGCAAGGGATTCTGGGTATAAAAACTTTGGGGAATCTACGAAAGACATACCTCCTTGCCCTCCGATACCCCCCCCCCGTGTCTAGTTTTCAGAAATGTGGGTTTGATAGGTTTCCCTAGCTGGCTAGCGAGCACGGGGCCAAAAACCGAGGTGACCCCCCTTGCAAAACCAGGTTGTTTTGTGATAGGCAATTTTGATGTCGCCTCAATACGTTTTGGGCCCTAGCCTGTTGCGGGTACTTGGGCTACCCACACAAGTGAGGTACCCTTTTTCTCAGAAGACTTTGGGGAACGCAGGGCGGGTGGAAGTTTGTGGATCCACGCAGATTGCAGATCTTTCCACCACAGAAATGTGAAGAAAATGTGGTTTCCCTAGGTGCCGGCAGAGCTAGGGTTCAAAATTTACAGCTAGACACTTTGTAAAAAAAGGGTCCGTTTTCAATGCGAGAATGTGGTGTGTCCACGTTGCGTTTTGGGCCATTTCCTGTCGCGGGTACTTGGGCCTCCCACACAAGTGAGGTACCATTTTTCTCGGAAGACTTTGGAAAACGCGGGGTGGGTGGAAATTTGTGGATCCACACAGATTCCAGAACATTCCATCACAGAAATGTGAGGATTTTTTTTTTTTTTTTTACAATTCTTTAGGTTTGCAATGGATTCTGGGTAACAGAACCTGGTGAGAGGCAGTCAAGTCACCCCATCCTGGATTCACTTGGGTGTCTAGTTTTCCCTAGGTGTCGGCAGAGCTAGGGTTAAAAAACTACAGCTAGGCACTTTGCCAAAAAAGGGTCATTATTGACAGTGAAATTGAGGTGTGTCCACGTTGCGTTTTGCACCGTTTCCTGTCGCGGACACCACACAAGTGAGGCACCATTTTTCTCGGAAGACTTTGGGGAACGCGGGGTGGGTGGAAATGTGTGGATCCACGCAGATTACAGCTAGGCACTTTGCCAAAAAAGGGTCATGCTCACTGTGAAACTGAGGTGTGTCCATGTTACGTTTTGCGCTGTGTCCTGTCACGGGCTCTAGGCCTACCCACACAAGTGAGGTACCATTTTTCTCGGAAGACTTTGGGGAACGCGGGGTGGGTAGAAATTTGTGGATCCATGCAGATTCCAGAACTTTCCACCACAGAAATGTGAGGAAAAATGTGTTTTTTTGGACAATTTTTTAGGTTTGCAAAGGATTCTGGGTAACAGAACCTGGTGGGAACCAGTCAAGTCACCCCATCCTGGATTCCTCTGTGTGTCTAGTTTTAAAAAATGTAAGGGTTTGATACGTTTCCCTAGGTGCCGGCAGAGCTAGGGTTCGAAAACTACAGCTAGGCACTTTGCCAAAAAAGGGTCATTTTTCACTGTGAAATTGTGATGTGTCCACGTTGCGTTTTGCGCTGTTTCTTGTCGAGGGCACAAGGCCTACCCACACAAGTGAGGTACCATTTTTCTCGGAAGACTTTGGGGAACGCGGGGTGGGTGGAGATTTGTGGATCCACGCAGATTACAGCTAGGCACTTTGCCAAAAAAGGGTTGATTTGCACTGCGAAATTGTGGTGTGTCCACGTTGCGTTTTGAGCCGTTTCCTGTCGTGGGCACTATGCCTACCCACACAAGTGAGGTACCATTTTTATCGGGAGACTTAGGGAAATTCAGATAAGTAAAGCAACTGTTATTACCTACTGACTTCCGTTGCATTTCTGCCTTCCCAATGAAAGACAATGTGTAAACAAATCATTTTGAAAAATGACAGATAATTCTCATGCTAGTATGAGTATTCCCAATTTCGGAAATGTGCAAATATCTAATGTTTCTAAACTCTTTATTTTGTTCCCATTTCAGAAATACATAGGAGTCTTTCATACCGAATTTTCCATGTATACATTTTCCCAGAATAATTGCTATATACCCGGTACATAATAAAAAACCACTGCAAGACGCTGCTCAGTTTTTGGCTCTGGGTTCATCGGGTTCTTGGTGAACCTACAAGTCCTATATATCCCTACAACCAGTATGGTCCAGTGGATGTAACGGTATATTGCTTTCAAAGGGCTGTCATAATTAGAAGAAGTTATAGGTGAAAACGTTGACACAAAAGGCTGTTTTTTTCAACCAATTTTCCGATATTTAACTGTTAGTTTCTATAAAAAAACCTTGATGGATTTACACAAATGACCCCTTGCTGAATTCAGCATTTTGTCTATTTTTCTAAAATGTATAGCTTTCAAGGATCCATTATTGCTTTCATACCCATTTCTACCATTGACTGGAAGGAGGTTTAAAGCACCAAAAATTGCAAAAATAGGCTATGTCCCATAAAAATGCCAAAACTGTGTAAAGATTTTTGGTTTTCTGACAAAAGTCTGTCATTCCCTTAAAGCTGGGGAAATGGTGATTTCAGACCCACAAACCCTTTTTTGATACCATTTGCAGGGAAAAACCCAGACGCTTTCATTTGCCGCACTTTTTTCCAATTTTTCCCCCCAAAAACAAAATTTTGCTGAATTTTGGCCAATTTCTGGGACCCCTCCAGGGGAATACACAAACCCTGGGTACCTTTAGAATCTCCATGATGTTGTAAGAAAAGGATGCAAATTTGGCGTGGATACCTTATGTGGTCAAAAAGTTACAGAGGCCTAATCGCGAACTACTACAAATAGCCAAAAAAGGAAAAGGCACAGCAGTTAAAGCATAGCAAGGTAAATTCTGCTCTATTTGTATACATCACATTTAGTTTCCCTCTCAAAGTTGTGAGCTTTCTCTGCAGTGTTAGGGTAGGAGTGTCTTTATTGGCCCGTTCTGCTAATTGAAGATCCGCTTTAACAGCAAGCCTATCTTGGGTCTTCTGTTCGCTTAAATGCTGATAAGTGGGAGATGCATTTGACTCTAATAACCGCCTTGAAGTTGTCCCATGTAATAGATAGGTCAGTGTCATGGGGGTTATTCAACTAAAATAATAAATTCCTAATGGTTTTACGTATGTCAACTCAGAAGAGACCATCCCTGGTGAGATACCCTGGGAAGAGCCAGTGACTGAGTTTAGGTGTGGGGACTACCTAGCCCAATGTCATTTCGACAAGGGCGTGGTCAGATAGTGCAATAGGATGAAACATTTTTGCCAAATTGACATGTTCCAAAGATTGGCTAATAAACGTGTAGTCCAGCCGTAAATAAGAGCCATGGGAGTGTGAAAAGGAAGGGTAATTGGTAGTGGCAGGGTGTGCCCTCCGCCACGCATCTATTCAGCCCACAGATTGAATGGATTGGTTGAGAGCTTTTGTGAAACTTCCTGTGCTGACACATTGTGGGTGGTTGCTATCCAAGTCTGGATGCCAAGCTAGCTTAAATTTTACCATAAGTATAATCTCACTCTCTGCAAAGCCCGGCAAAAGGGTGAGGAATGAGTGGAGAAAAGTGCCCTATGCAGTATTTGGTGTGCTGACTGATGCTATTGTGCACATCCTGCCAAGTATTTCCCCCTTTACCATTATTATTCTACCTTCTTTGTCCTATTTACTACCCGGGGGTGAAATTTGAGAAAGGAGTGGAAGAGGAGGCAACCCCGTTCTGTTTGATGTGCGCAGAAGACCGATATATCACGGGGGGGGGCTTATTGTGTATTATGTGTTCATCGCTACGTTTGAGGTGGGTCTCTTGCAGCATCACTATATTGTGTCTCCTATCCTGAAGTTATTACCACAATTTGGACCAACTGGTTGGAAAGTTAAGCCTTTTAATGTTCCATGTCAGTGTAGTCAACACCATGGTATGTTAGGTGGTCAGCCGAACTATGGGGGTTTGGCTGTGTCTCCTGAAGCCCTGTTGCACCCTCCTTCAGAGTCTCCCTCACCTCTCCTCGAGCCCAGCACCTCAAATTCTCACTCATGGAATAAAAAGTAAACAAAACAGAAACAGGTGGGCTCCTGGTTCCCCAGCAATTGTGTATCAATTGGGTAGATTGCTTTACTGCTTGCGTGTAAGTCATGAGCCACATAAAACATTCGGGCTATAGTGACATAAGGTTAAGGTAACAAAAGATACATCGGAAGCATAAAGTATCTGTTAAATTTTCAAGGTACAATGAACATTATTTACTCACGTCAAGCACGGTTTAAAACGATAAAGAACATTTCCTACACAGGTACCTACCGTACAAATGTATAACAGGCAGTGATAGATTCACACAGGTACATAAGGTTGAGTCATTGTGTCAGAATAATGGTCTCTTTAGGTTCAAAAGCGAGGATGGAGCCATGTTTCCCCTGTCGTGGACACTGTTGTGAGAGCCATCGTCTTTGATGTGTACCAGTCTTGGAGCTTGTGGACGGTCCCTCTGTGTGTCCTTCGGAGTGTTCGGATTCGGAGATCATCATCCCGAGCAAAGCTGCCCCTTCCTGAGGGTCAGTCAAGTGATACGCTTTGTTGTGATATTGGAAGGCCATGACAAAAGGGTAGGTATATCGGAATTTGATGCTGTCATGACACAGTTTGTCGGTGGCTGGCCCGATCTGTAGTCGCTGAGCTAAAGTTGCTGGTGCAATGTCCTGGAACACTGAGACGAAACGCATTGAAAGGACACCACCTCCACTTTCATTGTCACCTGCAGAATTGCATCCATCTTTAAAGAGTGTAACTTCGCCAAAACATCTCTGGGGCGCTTCCCCTCGATATGGATCAGTGGACCCATGCAGTGGACCCGGTCCAGCTTGACTTTGAAGCAACTCTACCCAGGAGCTTCAAGAACAGACACATCACAAATGCCTCCAAGTCAGGACCCTCTGCCAGAATCCACAGGCGAATGTTGATGCTTCATGAGTGGTTCTCTAGGTCTTCGCACTTCAGAAGTGTGGCCTGAAGATGCTCTTTAAGGTGGTCGAAAGAGTTCTCCAGGAGGTTTACTCGCCGTGCTAGGGTTTGGCAGGTAGTATCGAGCTTAAGTGTCCGCTCCACAATGAAGTCCTCGTATTGTTGTGGAGTTCTGAATATGGAGGTGAGTTCTGACCGGAGAGCCTCCAGAAAAGTAGTAAGGTTGGCCTTAGGTTCTTGATGCAATTCTTACTAGAAGTCCTGAAGGGAGGGTACGAGGTCCTGGTTAGCTAATGCCTTGTTTTCCTTCTGTAGGCGCAGGCCAGTGCTAGTCTTGTGCTTCAGTCAGTTGAAAATTGCTTGACACTGTTCATTTGAGGCTTTTTGGGAGGCATACAGAATGCGGCCGATGACGTAAATATTGGTGAGGTAGCACCACAAGGCACTCTCAAGGGCGTCGTAAGTGTTCAAATGATGGGCCGACCCCCTTTGGTGTCGGTGTCCACTTCTAGGTGGCCAGGGAGTGTTTATTCGATTATAGTGTGGCCTGTATACCCCTTTGAGAGGAGGCACATAGAGCGGAAGGTGTCGAAGAACAAGTTACTTATCTTCGGTAACGCTTTTTCTGGTGGATACAGTATCTGCCTGTGGATTCCTCACCTTGTGAATATCCCCTGCGCCAGCATTCCACTGAACTTTTTTCCCCAGCTCTCTACGCCGATGAGGATATATGACGTCACCGGAGCCATAAGAGCTACGTCGGCGTGATGACGTCAGTTCCACCCATTTTTTCCGTGCCTCCGAGGCGAACAGGTGGACCGACAACAGATTCAAAGTATACACAGTATACAACATTCGAACAAATATACATAGTACATATAGAAAAAGGAAAGCTAGGGAACATAAGCATTTCCTATAAGTGCACCAGATAGAAAGAAGACACAATGTAAAACACTAGCAGATCTTGATGGCTAGGATGATCCATCTGGACAGAGTGCGCTTCTGCACAGCTTTTCCTTTAGAATGTCCAACATAGCCCACGAAGAGCTGATCGTCCAAACGAAAGTCTTTTGTTCTGTCCAAGTAAAAGCTCACAGCTTTTTTTGGGTCCAGTCGATGAAGTCTTTCCTCCTCCTTGGAAGGATGAGGAGGCGGATAAAACACAGGGAGAGTAACAGACTGCCCCAGATGAAAGGGAGTAACTACCTTAGGTAGGAAAGCAGCCCTGGTCCTAAGAACCATCCTTTGAGCATGTAAGGTTAAAAACGGGGGTTTAGAACTAAGAGCTTGAAGCTCACTCACCCTCCTTGCCGAGGTTATGGCTACAAGAAAAACCGTCTTAAAGGACAACAGCCTCAAAGGACAGCTATGAAGGGGCTCAAAAGGGGACCCCATCAAGAAAGTTAAGACGAGATTAAGGTCCCACTGTTGCATTACAAAAGGAGTAGGTGGAAACCCATTAGTAAGGCCTTTGATAAATCTTAATACAATAGGAGATTTAAATAATGACGGCTGATCTGGAAGACACAGAAAAGCCGATAAGGCTGATAGATAGCCCTTGAACGTGGCCACAGCACAGCCCTGCTGAGCCAAGCAAAGAGCAAACTGAAGCACAATAGAAGGATGAGCTTTTACAGGGTCAACAGATCTCTCTCCACACCACTTAACAAACTTAGACCACCTATATGAGTAAATGGACTTGGTGGAGTGTCGCCTGGCCGATAAAATAACATCCACCACATTAGGCGGAAGAGAGAAGGAACTCAGGTTGCCCCGTTCAATCTCCAGGCATGAAGGTGCAGGCTCTGCAGGTGGGGGTGAAGAACCTGCCCCTCTGACTGCGAGAGGAGGTCTGCCCTGAGAGGGAGACGGAGCAGAGGGTGCGATGAGAGGTGAAGTAGATCTGTGTACCACACCCTTCTTGGCCAATCCGGGGTGACCAAAATAACTTGGGCCCGGTCTTGGCGAATTTTCCTCAGAACCCGAGGAATCAAGGGTATGGGATGAAACGCGTAAAGGAGTTGTGAGCCCCAACTCAACTGAAACGAGTCCCCCAACATCCCCTTCAACGGAAACTGGAGACTGCAGAATGACGGGCAATGCGCGTTCTCGCGGGTGGCGAATAGGTCTATCTGAGGAGTCCCCCACGTCCGAAAGACGTGATGAACCACCTCCGGATGAAGCCTCCACCCGTGGTCGGCGGAGAACTGCCGACAGACTGCCCGCACGTACATTCAGCACCCCGGCCAGATGATTCGCCATCAAGCAAATCTGATGGTCCTGAGCCCAGGACCAGAGCCGTAACGCCTCCCTGCAGAGACGATACGACCCTACTCCTCCCTGCTTGTTGACATACCACATCGCGGTAGTGTTGTCCGTCAGGACTTGAAACGACTGACCGCGAAGGGAAGTGAGAAAGGCCTTGAGCGCCAAACGTATAGCCCGTAATTCCAGAAGGTTGATGTGAAGCAACCTTTCCTCTAGAGACCAAAGACCCTTGATCTCCAGATCCCCCAGATGAGCACCCCACCCCAGGGTGGAGGCATCCGTTATCACTGTGGCCACCAATGGAGGTAAATGGAAGAACTTTCCTTGAGACAGATTGCCCTCCACCAAGACAAATCCGCTGCAGCTTCTCTGGAGATCCTGATCGACTCCGAGATCTCAGTTGTGCTGATACCACTGCCTGCGGAGGCACCACTGGAGTGCCCTCATGAGCCAGCGTGCATGGTTGACCAACAGAATGCAGGAGGCGAACAGACCGAGCAGACGAAGGACCTTCAGAACTGGAACAACCGCTCCATTGTGGAATAAAGGGATCATCTCCTGAATGTCGAGAATTCTTTGTGGAGGAGGAAATGCTCGACACACAGTAGTGTCCAGTACCGCCCCTATGAACAGGTTACGTTGAGAGGGCACCAGGTGAGATTTGGGCACATTGATCGAAAAACCCAAGTCGAATAACAGCTGAGATGTTACCTGCAGATGATGTTGCACCATCTCTGGGGACTCTGCTTTCAGAAGCCAGTCGTCCAGGTAGGGGAAAACCGGAATCCCCGACCTCCTGAGATGAGCAGCCACCACTGCCATCACCTTCGTGAAGACTCGAGGTGCGGTAGTAAGACCAAACGGGAGGACCGCAAACTGGTAGTGTTGCGACCCAACCGTAAAACGGAGATACTTCCTGTGCGACTTCAGGATTGGGATGTGACAATACACATCCTGCAAGTCGATCGACACCATCCAGTCTCCTTGCTGCAACGCGCAAGGGTCAGCATCTTGAATTTCTCCTGCTTTAGGTAAAAATTCAAAACTCTGAGGTCCAGGATCGGACGCAATCTGCCGTCCTTCTTGGGAATCAGGAAATACCGGGAGTAGCATCCCTGACTTCTTTCTTGCTCTGGAACCACCTCTATCGCACCATTTGGTAGCAATGCAAGAACCTCCTTCTGCAGAAGAAGTAGATGGTCTTCTGAGCAAAAACCTTGGCAAGGAGGATAAGGGGGAGGAAATTCCCGAAAGGGAAGGGTGTACCCATTCTCCATGAGGTTTAAAACCCAAAGGTAGGTCGTGACGGATTTCCAACCTCGCAGTAAGTGGGACACCCGACCCCCCACAGGTCTCACATGATCTAGGATGGGGAAGCTTCATTGGGAGCAGAGGAAGAAGAAGATGAAGATGGGTTGCGGCCAGAACCTCTCCGTCCCCTTTGCCTTCCTCTATACGGCCTATAGAGGGGATTCTGCTGCTGCTGTTGTTGCTGCTGCTGCTGCTGCTGAGGTTGCCGGAAGGTACGAAATGAGGACCTCCCAAATCCTCTAAATTTTCTGAATCCAAATCCCTTAGCAGGAGTCTGTAAACCCAAAGACTTCGCAGTAACCCTGCTATCTTTAAACCTTTGCAAGGCGGAATCAGACTTCTCCCCAAACAGTTTCTCTCCATCAAAAGGCAAGTCAATTAATGTGGCCTGAACATCCGCAGAAAAGCCGGAAGAACGAAGCCAAGATTGCCTCCTAGTGGCTTTCGAAGACCCCATAATTCTAGCCACAGAATCAGCCGTGTCTAGGCCCGACTGAATAACCTGCCTTGCAGCAGCTTGAGTGTCCGTGACAACCTCCATAAAAGAGGCTCTCTCTTCTACTGGCAGCTTAGGGGCTAATAACTTCATAGAGTCCACCAGTGCATGAACATAGAGCCCCAATAAATAAGTGGCACTGGTCGATTTAAGAGCCATGCTTCCAGACGAAAATACCTTTTTGGCTGTTTGATCAGTCCTCTTAGAATCCCTATCCGCAGGTGTTTGAGGGAAGGTGCCTGATGATTGCTTCGAGCATGAAGCTTGCACCACAAGGCTCTCTGTATCTCCTTGCCACTTGTCTGGATACTGCAGGCAAAGAAAGAGGCTTGCGCCAAACGTCCATCACTGGCTCTAATATAGCCTCATTAAAAGGTAACAAGGGCTCTACAATTGACGAAGGAGAATGCAGAACTTCAGTCAAAAGGTTCGGTTTATATTCAGCAGAGGGTAACTAAGTCCAGCAACTCTGCAGCCTTTTTGATGACCGAATGATGAGGGGCCAATTCTTGTGGTGGTGAAGACCTAGCAAAAGAATGCTCCCACTCCGGAGTAGTATCAAGACCACTAGCATCCTGAATGCCTTCAAAGTCATCAGAGGATCCATCAACCTCACCTTCTTCCACTTCCTCCCTATAACGCTCCTCTTCCAAAACCCTCTGTGCCTCTCTTCGAGAACGGATCCGAGGACCCGGCGTCGGCGGCGCCGTATGTGGAGTCGGCGGCGCCGGGTGTGGAGCAGAAGGAGTCGGCAACGGCGTCGAGGGAGGATCCGAAGGCAAACAATCCAGACGAAGCCGAGATGTATCACCAGACGGCGCCGGGAACTGCCACGAAGGAGCCATCGGCAAGAACGGCATAAAGGGAGCCTGAGCATAATGCTGCGGCACTCCCAAAGTGTATGCCATAGGACCCACGGGACCAGATGGTGCGCCGGATGGGAAGGCAGCCCTTTGAAAAATTCCATACATCACATTGAGGAAATGCGTTGAATCCGCACCCGGAGTCGGGAACTGCGGGTATGGGTTTGACCCTGGATCCGGTCGAGGAATACAAGGAACCGGAGCCGAAGTGTCCTCAACTGGCGCCGCAGGTTCAGCTGGCACTGGAGAAAGCTCTGCCTCCTGATCCGGTTTGGTGTCAGAAGCTGGAGACTCCACTGGCGCCGGTGACTGCACCGGAGACCGCGCCGGAGTCCGCTTCGGCGAAGGTGACTTCTCTGGAGACATTCAAGAAGGGGAAGGAGATGGAGATACAACATCCTTGCTCCGACACCGAGGCAACGGCGACCTCGAAGCCTTACTCCTCGACGATCGACGCCGAGAGCTATGCTTCCTCTTCTTATGATGTGTGAAGTCGACGACTCCAGCCTCGACTTCTCCTTTTTCCTACCACTTCTTTCCTTCTTCGCCTTGGCCATGAAGAGTTTCGCCTTCCTCTCCTTCAGGGCCTTAGAGTTCATCTTTCTACAGCTGGAGTAGTCCTCCACATCATGATCTGAAGAAAGACACCACAAACAATCCTCATGGGGGTCAGTCATGGACATGTGGCCCCCACATTCCCTACAAGGTTTAAAACTTGACTTTCTTGTCGAAGACATAGCTTATCCAGAAACAGTAACCCACTACAAGACTACAAAGTAGGAGGAGAGTGCTGGAAAACCGCTACGCGTCGACGGCGCGGAAAAAAGGGAACCAACGTCATCACGCCGACGTGGCTCTCTTATGGCTCCGGTGACGTCATACGAGCGGAGCCTGTTGGTGTACTCTGATGATGGAGGAGGGCTCCGCCAAGATGGGATGGTTGGTAGCTGATGGGCCTTCATGGACCTGCTAGGGTTCTTTGTAGCACACTGATCGTGCTGAGCAAGTGTCACTGGTGCCTGGTTGGCAGCACCCAGGAGAAGAGGGCAAGATTGAGAATGCATCAGGCCCTGTGTTTATTTTAAGAACCCCCCAAGAGTGCCAGCAAGAGGACCTCTGATGCATGCCTTGTGTCTCATGGGTTATCTTCCACTGCGCCTCCAGGTATGGATATTCTGGACACCGCAGAGCAGGAGGGAGCACTGGGGCCCTACTGTAGCTAGGGAGATGAAGTTACAGGGCAGCTAGTCACGGAAGAATCACCCATCAGGTGATGGGGGGAGCCCCCAATGGTGGTATCTGTGCAGACCTCACCCCTCTCATGCTAGTACCCGGGTCATTTTTAAGTGACAGTGGGTGTAGCACCCACGCACAGATTATGCCTCCCGGATGCAGAACTAGAGTTGAGCGCCGCCTCAGTGGAGCACCATTTTGTGAGCAGACAGCAGGACCTTCCCCAGAATCACAAGGCCTCTACGGGGCACAATGCAGCAGCCTGAGGGGCCTGATGGCCCTTGCACCTGCTTCTTCTGCCAGCAGTGTAAGAGTGGGTCGGAGCAGATAAATGCGTGCAATGCCCTGTAGTCCTGGAGGTGAAATTTTTCCATGCACAGGGGATTTTTAAATAATTGAGAGAAGTTTTGAGAAGAGATGAGGGGCAGTGCCAGATTTGTGTCTAGTGGCATGAAAAGGAAGGAGCAGACATCAGCGCACACCAGTGGCACCTATATGCAGTTGTGCATGTCATTTCAGAAGCGAACGACAACGATGCGCACAGCCTTACGTCACCTACTGGCGCACAGGGGTACTGCTTAAAAAGTTTCCAGATGAATCCGGTCACCTTGGGGACATTCAAAATGTGAGAAATCTGCTGTTAGAAGTATCCATAAGTAAAACATTTTCGTTCCAACAGGGTGTGTAATACTCCAAACTACTTGCTTTCTTGAAAACTGCAGCAATGCTTCACAGCAGGTACCACTAAAGACATTAGTGAGGCTAAATCGTCTCAATGAGCCGAACAGCAAAAACAAACTTTTCAACTTAAGAATGCCTTTCTCTTAAAGTCAATCTCTGCAAAATATATATTAAGAAGCCATGCTCAATACAGAGCTCACTCACTCAACATGCAGTTGAAGAAGGAAAAACTTGTATGTGGCAGGTTTTAGGGGATTCAATTACTGGATGGGAGCAAAATGAACCAAGTGACATCAATGGACTACTACAGTGCATACTTTATGTACGGATGCATTAGCAGTCTTTCGTTATATGGAAAAGTAAATGCTAGAAAGTTCGAAGTATTGACATCTGTTTCCAACTGGTATACAAGGCCCTGGTGTTATGTACAAGTCTCCTCCGCCTCTTAATGCATCACATACAAACTGAGGTCCAGACAATTTTTTAAAATTACAATGCACCGCAGTATTTCAAAATATTCCTTCTTTCCAGCTCCCCTGCTCTTGCCTTCAAAATCTTAAAGCAAAATGATTGCACAGCAATAGCCTTCAAGCTGTTTTGCACAAATAACACACACTGTACCATGAGACACGGACTGAAGGAACAGCCTAATCAGAGGACCGATGCTCAACAGCTCAGGATACCAGACTCTCCGTGCCCAATCTGGAGCCACAAGGATGACTTGCGCCTGGTCGTTCCTGATCTTCTTGAGAACTCAGGGCAGGAGTGGTATGGGCGTAAAGGAGGCCGGAGCTCCACTTGAGACAAAAAGAGTTTCTGAGCAAGAGCCGCCTTGGAAATTCCAGCTTGCAGAAGTACTGATATTGTGCATTCTTGGCGGTAGCAAACAGATCTAACCAAGGCTTTTCCCACTGCTGAAAGAGACCTTGCAGCACCTCCGGGTGGGGACACCATTAGTGATCAGCTAGGCATCTTTGGCTGAGTTTGTCCCGTGGTGTTCAGAGATCCCACAAGGTGTTGAACCACCAGGGAAATGGCCTGATGTTTCAGCCATGTTCACAGATGCACGGCCTCCTGACAAAGGGTCCAAGATGCCACACTGCCTTGTTTGTTGCAGTACCACATGGCAGTGGTGTTGTCCGTGAACACATGCACTTGCCCTACCTAGATGGAGGTCAATCTGATCACTCAGAGCTCCAACAGGTTGATGTGGAGTCCAAATTCTGCTGGAGACCAGAGCATTCTGATAGCCACCTCACCCAGATGGCCGCACCATTCCAGGAGTGCGTATATTGTCACTACTGTGAGATCTTGCTGGGGAAGGGTGAGGGGTCACCACCACTGTACATCTTTTACAGTTCCCTCCAAGATCTGGACCATGTCAGACATTCCATTGATGCTGCGCCCACTGGAACTTCAGGTCCCACTGCAGAACTTTCATATGCCAATTGATATGTGTCACCAGCAGGAGGCCATGAGGACCAGCAGCATCCAAGTGTCTCACCCAAATCCAGGATAGGGGCTGAAACATCGGTATCAGACTGAATATCCTGGACTGGCCGTTTGGGCAGATAAGCCAGATACCGCACCTTGTCCAGACCAGCTCTGATAAAAGGGAGCATCTGAGAGGAGTCCGGTGTAACTTCAGCATGTTGATAGTGAACCCCAGCATATGCAGGAGGTCCAACGTAGTCCAAAGATAGGAAACGACAGCCTGGGGCAAGCCCACCTTCAACAGCCAGCCCTCGAGATAGGGGAAGACTGGCAACCTTGATCTCCAGATGAGCTGCAACCACCACCATCACCATGGCGAACACCCAAGGGTTGCTTGTCCGGCCAAAGGGGGGCACAGCGAACTGAAATTGCTCATGGGCTACCATGAACCGCAGGTAACGCCTGAGAGAAGACAGGACGGGAATGTGGAATTATACGTCCTGCAAGTCCAACTCCATCATTTAGACCTCCGGGTCCAGGGAAGATAGGACCTGCGCTAGAGCGAGCATTTTGAACTTCCTCTTTTAGAGGAAGAAGTTGTAAGTGCAGGTCTAGGATAGGACTAAGGCCTCCGCCGTTCTTGGGCAACAGAAAGTAAAGGCAATAACAACCACCACCATCTTCTGCAGTCTGGACTCCCTCGATGGCTCCTTTGGCCAAAAGAGCTGTCACTTCCTGGCGGAGAAGTGATAGGTAGTCCACAGTCAGCCTGCCATGAGTGGGTGGCATGGGGGTGGGGGAGTTATTGTCGGTGGGGAGGGAGGGAGTAGCCCCTTCGGACAATATGCAAAACGCAGCTTCCCATTGTTATGGACTGCCAGCGGGCCAGGTGATGGCGAATCGTGCTGCCCACTGGGTGCCCATGATGGTAGACGGACAGACAAGGAGGGTTTGGAGGGTGAGCCTGCTGGTGGTGGTGGTTTGACCAGACTGCTGCCCACCCGACCCGCAAAACTGGTAGGTAATAGTTTTAGGGGTGAGATGCCAAGGGTTGTCAATTCAATCGAAAAGCAATTGAAGCTTATACTAGAGACCACAATAATACTTCATGATCTAACTGGTGCCTCACAGACTATCTGCTATGTAGTGCTTATGTAGCATGATACTATATAATATAGCACATGGATATACTTCGTTTTCTTAACGAGCAAGTTACTTACTTTCGGTAATGATATATCTGTAAGAGACATAGATTAGATATAGATTCCTTACCTTAGAATTATCCCCAGGCGTCAGACTGGATCTGGAGAAAATTTCGTCTGCAGTACCCCTGAGATCAAAAGGTGGCATCGGTCGGCTCCGCGTTAGTCGCTGGTGCCGTGGTTGCCAGGATGACGTCGCGGTATCTCCTTAGACGCCACCCTTGCGCACCGACATAAGTATGTTACACAACATTCCATGGCAGAAACGCAGAGCCATGCAAGACACTGACCACTGGTGCACAAAATTAGGGCCCTGAAAGGGATTTCCTGACCCTAGAAGTCAGTTCGCAGAATGGGGAGGATGGGTGGGGCGGTAAGGAATCTATAACTAATCTATGTCTCTTACAGATCTATTGTTACCGAAGGTAAGTAACTTGTTCATCTGAAAAACACATAGTGATAGATTCCTTACCTTAGAGTAGATACTCCAGCAACACCAACCCCGGTGGTGGGTCTGTGAACCAAGATCACACCAGAAAGTCCGGGAGAACAGAACGGCCAAAGAAGTCGTCCCTCCAGACTTGGCTGTCCAGGCAATAATGCTTAGTAAACTAGTGCAACTAAGCCCATGTGGCTGCCTGACAGATGTCTTGCAGGGGGACACCAAGTCCCAATGCAGTAGTGGCTGCAGTTGCTCAAGTGGAATGAGCACGCAGCCCCACTGGAGGCTCTTTCTTAGCCAAAGACTAACAGGCTTTGATACACAAGACGTCCCAGCGGGAGATAGTCCTCTTGTGTACCGCCCGACCTTTCTTGGAGCCAACATAGTGTTGGTCATCCACCCGGAACTGTTGTGTGTGGTTGAGATAAAATGAGAGCGCACATTTTGGGTCCATACGGTGGAGCCTCTCTTCCTCTCTTAAAGGATGCGGAGGCAGGAAGATGGTGGGCAAGGTAATGGTCTGCCCAATGTGACAGACCGTAACAACTTTTAGCAAAAAAGAAGGACAGGGCCTGAGCACTACCTTGTCCGGATGGACCGACAAAGGGAGGTTTACAAGAAAGAGCCTGGAGCTCACTCACTCGCCTAGCGGAGGTGATGGCAACCAGGAAGGCATCTTCAAGGTCAAGAGACGAAGAGGACAGTTGTGAAGGGGCTCGAAAGGAGCACACATAAGATAAGCAAGAACCAGATTCAAGCCCCACTGTGGCATCACAAACGGAATAGGAGGGAAAGGTGCGTAACGCTTTTCAGAAATCTATTTACAATCGGGGACTTGAAAAGAGGGCTGATCAGGAAGCCTAAGAAAGGCCGAAACGGCAGAAACATAACCTTTGATAGTGCCCAGAGCAGAGCCCTGCCGGGCCAAAGAAAGAAGGAACAAAAGGACCTCAGAAAGAGGGGCAGAAAGTGGATCCACAGCCTTTGATGTGCACCATGCCACAAATTTGTTCCACCTGCAGGCGTATACCACTTCAGTGGAGGAACGCCTGGCTGACAGAATGACATCACAAACTTCAGTAGGCAAGTTGAAAGGAATCAACTGCAGCCGCTCAATCTCCAGCAAAGAGGTGGAGGCTGGACAGGTTTGGGTGGAGGACCGTCCCCTGCTGCTGCGACAGAAGACCCTCCCGAAGAGGCAGTCGGATCGGGGGATCGATGCTCATACTGAGTAGCTTGGGATACCATACTCTTCGAGCCCAGTTTGGGGCCACAAGAATGACTTGTGCCCGGTCGCGCCTGATCTTCTTCAGCACTCTGGGCAGAAGTGGTATAGGCAGAAAGGCGTACAACAGAACGTAACTCCACTTCGCAACGAAAAGCGTTGCTGAGCGAGTGCCCCCTTGAAAATTCCACACACAGAACTGATGACATTGCGCGTTCTCTTCAGTGGCGAATAGATCTAACCAAGGCTCTCCCCACTGCTGAAAGAGACCTTGCACCACCTCCGAGGGAAGACGCCATTCGTGATCCATCATGCTGCTGAGTTCGTCCACCCTGGCGTTCAGAGAACCTGCCAGGTGTTGAACCACCTGGAAAACGCCCCGATGTCCCAGCCATGTCCAGAGGCGCAGAGCCTCCTGACATAGGGGCCACGACCCCACCCCGCCTTGCTTGTTGCAGTACCACATGGCGGTGGTGTTGTCTGTGAACACCTGCACTACTCTCCCTTTGACAGAGGGAAGGAATGCCTTCAGTGCAAGTCTGATCGTCCGAAGCTCCAGAAGGTTGATATGGAGCTTGGACTCTGCCGGGAGACCAGAGGCCTCTGATCTCCGCCTCTCCCATGTGGCCGCCCCATCCCAGGAGGGACGCGTCCATCACTACTGTAAACTCCGGTTGGGGAAGGGAGAGGGATCTGCCATCGACCCAATGCCGGTTTGTGAGCCACCATTGCAACTGTTGTGCAGTGAACTCCGAGATCTGGACAAGATCGGACAGGTTCCCATGATGCTGCGCCCACTCAAACTTCAGGTCCCACTGCAGAGCCCGGATATGCCACCTGGCATGATCGATCAGCAGGATGCAGGGGGCCATGAGGCCCAGCAGCCTCAGGGTCACCCTGACCGAAACCCGGCACAAGGGCTGAAAGATCGGAATCAGAGCCCGGAATATCCTGGACTTGCTGTTTGGGAAGATAGACCCGAAACTGAGCCGTATCCAGAACCGCTCCTATGAAGAGGAGCTTCTGAGAGGGAATCAGGTGCGACTTCGGCTTGTTGATGGAGAACCCTAGCAAATGCAGGAGGTCGGCCATAGTCTGGAGGTGGAAGACAACTGTCTGGGGCGTGCCCGCCTTCAACAACCAATCATCGAGATAGGGGAAGATTGAAACCCCTGATCTGCGCATATGAGCTGCGACCACCGCCATCACTTTCGTGAACACCCGAGGGGCGCTTGTAAGGCCAAAAGGAAGCACGGTGAACCGAAAGTGCTCGTGACCTACTGTGAACCGCAGGTAGCGTCGGTGGGCCCGCAGGACTGGGATGTGGAAGTAAGCATCCTGCAAGTCCAGCGCTACCATCCAGTCTTGTGGGTCGAGAGCAGCCAAGACCTGAGCCAAAGTGAGCATCCTGAACTTCTCTTTGCGGAGTAGGCGATTGACATTCCAGAGGTTTAAGATAGGACGCAGGCCCTTGTCCTTCTTTGGCACCAGAAAGTAGTGGGAATAACAACCACGACCTACTTCTGGTGTCGGAACACACCCGATGGCCCCCTTGGCCAAGAGGGCCGCAACTTCCTGCTGAAGAAGCACCAAGTGATCCCCCGACATGCGGTGGTATGGAGTGGCATGGCTGGAGGGGTAGTCCCGAAGAGAGGGAGTAGCCCCTTCGGATTATCTCTAAAACCCACCTGTCCGATGTGATGGTGCACCAATGGGGGAGTTGATGGCGAATCCTACCGCCCAGTGTCGTTTGATAGGCCTAAAAGCTCGGACTAGGAAGGTTTAGAGGCAGTGGTGGCGGTGGTGGTGGATGTGGACTGACCCTGCTGCTGGCCCCCTGAACCGCCGCGGCGGTTCCCATGTCCGCGCGTGGACTGTGGCACCGGCCCGTGGCTCTGCTGCGAACGTGGTGGGTTGCCCCTTCCGTGACCATGAAAGGAGCGAAAACCAGAAGGCTGAGGAGGCTGCATGGCCGAAAGGCCCAAGGACTTGGCCGTAGCCCGAGAGTCCTTAAAGCGCTCTATAGCACTGTCTGGCATGTTGCCAAAGAGGTGAATGCCATCAAAGGGCATGTCCATCAGGGTGTTCTGGACATCCCCCGAAACGCCAGTTGTCCTCAGCCACGTGTGGCGGCAAAGCACGACTGTCATGGAAAACGCCCTTCCCAGCGACAGCGTCGGCAGTGTCAAGGCCACAACGAATTGTGAACTTGGCTGCATCTCTCCCCTCAGCAAAAGCCTGAGAGAGTACAGTTCAGGCCTCCTCCAGACACTGGGGCAGCACCTGCGCCACCGTATCCCACAGAGTGGGAATAACGGCCCAAGAGGCATGCGGTGTTCACAGACCGCAGCCCAAGACTGGTGGAAGAAAAAAACCTTTTTCCCAAACTGCTCCAGTCTCTTGGATTCCCTGTCCGGGGGTGCGGAAGGAAATGCGCTCGGGATGCAGAGGCTTGGACAACCAAGCTCTCAGGGGTGGGGTGTTGGTAGAGGAAAAAGGGGTCGCCCGGGGCCAGGCAATGGCGTCGGGCCACGTTCCTGTCCGCAGGAGCCCCCATGGTGTGCCTGGACCAGGTGTCCAAAAGAACGTCAGAAAGTGTGCCATTAAAGGGCAGCAGTGGTTCCACAGAGGTGACTGCTGGCTGAAGCACTTCAGTCAGGAGGTTAGTCCTGACGGCCACAGTAGGGAGCAAGAGGTAGAGAGCCTCGGCCGCACTACGTAACACCACAGAAAAACCCGCACCCTCCTCCGTAGCCACAGTAGGAGACAGCATGCCAAGGTCTGGAGAGGTCCCCACCCCTGACAACCAAGCTCTCAGGGGTGGGGTGTTGGCAGAGGAAAAAGGGGTCGCCCGGGGCCAGGCAATGGCGTCGGGCCACGTTCCTATCCGCAGGAGCCCCCATGGTGTGCCTGGACCAGGTGCCCAAAACAACGTCAGAAAGTGTGCCATTAAAGGGCAGCAGTGGTTCCACAGAGGTGACTGCTGGCTGAAGCACTTCAGTCAGGAGGTTAGTCCTGACGGCCACAGTAGGGAGCAAGAGGTAGAGAGCCTCGGCCGCACTACGCATTACCACAGAAAAACCCGCACCCTCCTCCGTAGCCACAGTAGGAGACAGCATGCCAAGGTCTGGAGAGGTGTCCAGACCACTAGCTTCCCCCAACTCCTCTGCCTAGTCCGGGTCATACTCGCACTGAGCTGCGAGAGGGTCCTCAGACCCCTCCAAGTCCTCCCATTCCTCCTCAGGCTGTTCCACAGGCCTAAAAGGAGAAGGATGGATGTAGGGAAAGAAATTCACAAACGGCGTTGGATTTGGCGTCGGTCGACACCCTTCCAGCACCGGATCCACGTCGGGGCTGAAACTGGGGTCGACGTCGTCCGGCGCGCCGGGTGACGTCAAACGTGGTGCCGGTGGGGTCGACGCTGATGGAGGTGTCACAAGGTCAACCGGCTTCGACCGGGATCCACGGGAGTCTTGCGGCGCAGGAGCCAACGGCGACTTCGGGGCCGGAGCCACCAGCGTCAAAGGGCGAGGACTCCCAGCCGGGCCCGAAGGCTCACCGGAGGGGCCCAACAGCCCAAAGAGGCAAGCCATAGTGGACAGGAATTCCTGTACCTGGGCTGGAGTCTCCGATGAAGCTGGAAAGAGCAGGTAGGCTGCCGGCGACTGCGTAGGCTCCGCCGAAGCCACGGGGGTGGTACCACCCACACCCTCAGCCACGCCGTGCGACCGGCGAGGGGAAGCCAGAGAACGATGAAATCTCTTCGACTTCTTGTGACGCTTCATCTTACCTGACCCCGAGTGCGAAGACTTAAATTCCGAAGATTTTCCATGATGGTGGCTCTGCAACTGGTCCCTCGACCTTCCTCGGGACCGGGACCTCGAACGGCGCAGAGCCGACTGCTGGTCTTAAAGCAGCTTTTGGGACCGCTCCCACAGACACTTCGGCGCCATGGCCCAGCAGTCGGGGCACGACTTGGGGTCGTGGTCTCACCCCAAGCAGAAGAGACATACGCGGTGCGGGTCCATCGCCGACATCATGCGATGACAGTCCCCGCAAGATTTACACCCGGGCATCCCCAACTGCACCAGGAGTCGATCGACTCAAAAAGAATGAGACAAAAATCCCCCAAAAGTCAGCCAAAAAATGACTAGGGGTACCGCTCTTCCCAGATCGGCGCTTGCTGGCGTGGAAAAAGAAAGAACTGACGTCTGCGAGCGTGGGCGGCGTCTAAGTAGTGCCCGCGACATCATCTTGGCGATCACAACGCCAACGACGGACGCAGAGCCGCACAACGGCACCTACCGACGTGCAGGGGTACTGCTGACGAAAACTTTCCGGATCCAGTATGACGCCTGGGGGTAATTCTAAGGTAAGGAATCTATCCCTAGGTGTTTCTTTCAGCTATAAAAGACATGTTTAGAGACTATCGCATAACAGGTTTGCAAACAAGAGAACAGGTTTACTAGTCTGAGGATTAGGCCTTTTGATTTACAGTTAACCTATCTACATCTACATGTACATGTAATGCCCATGTATTTCTTAACATAGTGATGTGATTTTGACTTGCAGAACAATATCTCACGGTTTTGGATCATCTGTTCGATGTCTCCCTCCCCACAGTACCCTTCCTAATTCCCTTCCTCTTGTCTGGCCACTCTGATCCTCTGTTTTGTAATCAGTCGGAGCTGCCAGAAGGTAGGCCTCTTGAGGGTACAGTTCCTGAGAAACATAGCAGGTCCTGACAGATTCAGCCTGCACTAAGACCTTAGCCAACCTCCACAACACCCTTAAAACAAATCCAAGTGATTGGGGCTTAATCAGACTTTCTAGTCCACAATACAAAGATGCCAGGAACGCCAGATAGCAATTACTAAATGAGGAGGCATTGGATCGCCTCCATCAAACTGCATTCACAAATAACTTAAGGGATTTCTGGGCCGAAATCAATTCCCCATTCCTGATACCTCATATCCTAATCTTGACTCTCATGTAGAGGAAGACACCTGGATAAGACACTTTCATAAAATCTTTGGCCTCATTTATGATGTTTTGTAACCTCATCTGAGAGGCACACTAGTAACAGCCAAATAATCTTCACTATTTAAAGTAACCAAGGCTAGATATGCCCCCCAGTAGTGTAGCAGTAATAAGGGCGCTGGCCTGGACAGTGCCCCAATTGATTTTTTCTATGAAAACCAAGACCTTGGGGACCCTTTTAACTAATGTTTTTAATGCCATAACTAGTGCAGGGCCACCTGATTTGTGGTCAAAAACAATTATACTCCCTATTATAGGAAAGGGGACAAATCAGTGCCTAAGAATTATAGACACATTTCCTAATTGGATGGCACAGCTAAGTTAATGGGTCAAGTTTTACTAAACAGATTCGAAGAATGAGCCACTCAGAAAAATAGTAGGATACCCGCACACTATGGGTTTAAGAAAGGGAAAGGCACAATAGATCAATGCCTTAACCTAAGTATGCTTATTAACAAAAACACTGTAGATAAAAGGGGAATGGTCTATATGGCCTTCATGGATTTATTGGCAGCTTTTACTTGTGTCTTCCACTATCATCTATGAAGAATCATGGAAGAGATGAGCATTGATGAGGCCATAATTTCATTTATAAGGCAGCTGTTTACTCAGCCATTAGCATGTGTCTGATTTGGCAATCAGAGAGTGCACTAGGTGGAGTCAGATTGAAGGGGGGGGGGGTCAGATAGGGATGCGTCCTCGCTCATTTTTTCATTTTCCATCTATACAAACGACGTGGAGGAACCCCTGCTAGATCCCCCCTAGCAGTCCCTGAGGTAAACCAGATGTGCATTCCCATACTCCTTTACGCTGATAAAGCAGTGTGAAGCACAAATTACTTGCTTGTGTAACGATATATCTGTAAGAGACATTAGTTAGTGATAGATTCCTTACCTTAGAATATCCCAAGGCGTCGGACTGGATCCGGAAAGTTTTTAGTCAGCAGTACCCCTGCGAGTCTGTCGGCACCACGTACGTCACTGGTGTCGTAGCCGCCGAGATGACGTCTTCGGAGCTACTTAGACGCGCTCACGCGCACTGACGTCCGTTCTGGCCACACGTTTCCATGCCAGGAACACAGAGCCATGCTAGAGACCGACTATTGGTGCAATAACTAGGGCCCGGAAAGGGATGACCAGAACTCTAGAGAACAGTTCGCAGAACGGGGAGGACGGGCGGGCTGTAAGGAATCTATCACTAACTAATGTCTCTTACAGATATATCGTTATAAGTAACTTGTGCATCTGAAAGAGACACATTAGTGACAGATTCCTTACCTTAGAATACATACCCAAGCAATACCAGCCCCGGTGGTGGGTCTGCGAGGTGAGATTACACCAGAAAATCACAGAGAACCGAACGGCCAAATAAGCCATCTCTCTGGACTGGACTATCAAGGAAATAGTGCTTAGTGTAAGTATGCTGCGAGGCCCAAGTGGCTGCCTGACGGATGTCTTGCAGGGGGACACCGCGTCCCAATGCTGTAGTAGCTGCTGTCGCCCTGGTAGAATGGGCACGCAGTCCTACCGGAGGTTCCCTTTTAGCCAAAGAGTAACAGGCTTTATTGCACAGGACAACCCAGCAGAAGATAGTCCGCTTGTGCAAAGCCCGGCCTTTCTTGGCGCCCAAGTAGCCAACCAAGAGCTGGTCATCCACCCGGAACGGGTGTGTGTGAGGTTGAGGTAGAATGAAAGCGCACGTTCTGGATCCAGACGGTGGAGCCTCTCTTCCTCTCTGGGAGGGTGCGGCGGCGGAAAGATAGTGGGTAGAGTGACAGTTTGCACCAGATGAAAAGCAGTGTCTACTTTTGGTAGAAAGGAGGTACGTGGCCGAAACACAAACTAGTCCAGATGAACCACCAGGAAAGGACGTTTTCATGAAAGAGCCTGGAGTTCACTCACGCGCCTAGTGGAGGTAATAGCCACCAGGAAGTCAGTTGTCAAAGTCAATAACCGGAAAGGACAGGTATGAAGAGGCTCAAAGGGAGCACATATTAAGTATGTGAGAACCAGGACCAGGTCCCAGTGAGGCATCACAAAAGGAATAGGAGGGAAAAGGGGAGTAATGCCTTTGAGAAATCTATGGACAACAGCCTGAAAAAAGGCTGAAAGAGCAGAGAGGTAGCCTCTAACAGTGCCCAGTCCAGACGTGCAGAGCCTCCTGACAGGGTCCACGACCCCACCCCGCCTCGCTAGTTACAGTACCACATGGCGGTGGTGCTGTCTGAGAACCCCTGCACTACTGTCCTCTGGACCGAGGGAAGGAATGGTCCGAGTGCAAGCAGGATCGCCGTAAGCTCCAACTGATTGATACGGAGCTCAGACTCCGCTGGAGGCCAGAGGCCTTTGATCTCCACCTCCCCCATATGGCCGCCCCATCCCGAAGAGACACATCTGTTAGCACTGAGTGCTCCGGTTGGGGAAGGAAGAGGGATCTGGTGCTGATGGACGCGCTGTTAGGGAAGATAAACCCGAAATCGCACCGAGTCCAGAACCGCTCCGACGAAGAGGAGCTTCTGAGAGGGAGCCAGATGCAACTTAGGCACGTGGATGGAGAACCCCAGCAAATGCAGGAGGTAGGCCGTAGGTTGGAGGTGTGAGGCGACTGGCTGGGGCGAGCCCGCTCTCAACAACCAGTAGTCGAGATAGTGGAAGACGGAAACCCCTGATATGCGCAGATGAGCTGCGACCACCGCCATCACTTCTGTGAACACCCGAGGGGCGCTGGGAAGGCCGAAAGGGAGTACGGTGAACTGAAAGCGGGAGCATTTTGAACTTTGTCTGCCGAAGGAAGTAAGTGACGTACCGGAGGCCATAAAAGAGGACGCAGGCCCTTGTCCTTCTTTGGAATCAAGAAGTGTTGGGAAAAACAACCACGACCTACTATTGGCGTCGGAACGCGCTCGATGGCCCCTTCTGACCAAGGGGGCCGGAACATTCTGCTGGAGAAGTGTGAAGTGATCCCCCGACATGTGGTGGTACGAAGGGGCACGGCCGGAGGGGCAGTTCGGAATGTGAGGGAGTAGCCCCTTCGGACTATCTGCAAAATCTAACTGTCTGAAGTGATGGTGCGCCAGTGGGGGAGGCGATGGCGAATCGTGCCGCCCACGGGAGTTTGGTGGGTCCGAAAACTCCGGACTAGGAAGGTTTGGAGACCGTGGTGGCAGGAGCGGCGGCGGACTGTCCCGGCTGCTGGCCCTATGACCCGCCCCTGCGGGTCCCCTTGCAGCGGCTGCGCCGAGTGCTACTGCGCAGGCCGGCGGCTTTGATAGGAACGTGTTTGGGTGCCTCGTCCTTGCCAGGAAAGGAATGAAAGGCAGACCCATGCGCAGTGGCGGAAAGGCCCAAGGACTGGGCTGTTGCCCGAGAGTCCTTAAAATTTCCAACGTGCCATCCGGGTTGTCACCAAATAGGAGCGTGCCATCAAAAGGCATGTCCAACAAAGCATTCTGGACATTCCCTGAGAAGCCAGTGGCTCTGAGCCAGGCGGAACGGCGGCGCGCCACAGTTGTGGAAATAGCCCTGCCGAGGAAGTCGGCGGTATCAAGACCACCACGAATAGTAAACATAGCCGCATCTCTCTCCTCGGTAATTGCTTGGAAGAGTACCGTCCTAGCGGCCGTCGGACACTGAGGCAGCACCAGCGCCACTGTGTCCCACACAGAGTGGGAATAGCGGGCCAAAAGGCATGCAGTATGCACCGTCCGCAGTCCCGAAGTGACAGAGGTAAAACCTTGTTCCCAGACCGCTCAACCCCTATTCGGAGGTGCGGAAGGGAATGCGCTGGGAGAAGCAGAGGCCTGGAGAACCCGACTGTCTGGCGTTGGGTGTTATGTGAGGAAACTGGGGTCGCCCGTGGCTGGGCGATGCCGTTGTGCCACACTCCTATCCACAGGAGTACCTGTGGGAGGCGAGGACCAGGCGCCCAGAGGACGTCTAAGTGCGTGAATAATGGGCAGCAGCGGCTCCGTGGAGGAGGCACCTGGCTGAATCACCTCAGTCAGGAGATTGGTCCTGAGGTACAAGTTACTTGCCTTCGGTAACGATGTATCTGGTAGAGACGATTCTAGCGGCAGATTCCTTAACGTAGAATTATCCCCAGGCGCGAGACTGGATGCGTAATCTTTTTGCCACAGCATCTCTGCGAGCCGGGGGTGGCACCACGTGCTCCGCCCTGACACTGTCCGCGGACGTGACGTCAGCGAGGTCACATAAGTCCCACCCCGGCTCGCTGACGTCAGTTTTCTTCAGAGGACTTTTCAGAGAACTATCGCACTATGTGAGAGTATGGGAACAGTGTGCGAAAAAAGCAGTGAAACAGAAAGGGAAGAAGCGAATGGTGAAGAACAGCACCATGAGGGACAGTGCCAGCACTGTGGTACTGAAAGCCATGGAAGGGAATGAGCAGAGCACCGCTCTGAGAAGTAACCCTGCAAAGTGAAGGCAATATCCTCCCTGGAGACAGAAAAACATGTGAAAGAAGTCAGGGCAGGTGACAAAGTCTGCAACCACAATCTATAACAGTGAAGGGCAACAAGTCTGGAACAGATGAGTAACGACAAATCACCCCAAGACAACACCATCAAGGAGTGTCATATTCCCTGTAAAGAACGAAGGGCTGTGGCACAGCCAAGAGACCCCAACCCAGAGGACTGCAGAGGAGTCAGAAACACCAAACAATGAAAAAAGGGAGAAGATTATGAGTAGGCCCCACACTGGAATAACCAAGTTGTAGGGATGCAGAAGTACACATGAACCTACCATCCAATTACCAGGAAAGAAGGAATGGGACAAAAACAGAACTTAGCATCCAGTCAGGGAAGAAGTGAAAGAGGGCACCCGGAGAAGACAAAGCCACCCGGAGGGAGGCGAGTGCAGGAGACCAAGCTGAAGGGTCCTCGCAGAACAGGGAGGAAGGGCGGGCCGTGAAGGAATCTGCGGCTAGAATCGTCTCTACCAGATACATTGTTACAAAACGTAAGTAACTTGTACATCTGATAGAGACTACTAGACGCAGATTCCTTAACGTAGAATAGATACCCTAGCCATACCCAGAGAGGAGGAGGTTCTGAGAAAGAATCTCACCAGCTTGGAACACAGGGCCCCAACAGGGGATGTGTCATGGGGACAGTAAGGATGGCACAGCCCCTACCAAGCAAAAGTAAGCAAGAACAAGGAGAAGGGCAGGCCAGGATACCGCAAGCCTACCCGAGGGGCAAAGGGCGTCCGCCAGAAAACCCCAAGGGACAGACAGCACCAAGCGAGTAGCAAAGGAAGAAAAGAACCACCCGCAAAATCCAAGGAGAAGAGATGGAACGGAGGCAGAGTCCGCCTCATTAGCACACAGACACAGTGAAGGGGAGCGCTGAACGGGTATCAGCCCCGAGGCAGAGGACAAGGAACGGGCTCCCAGCTGATAGGCGCATACGTGAGAATGAAGACAGTCGCGCAAAGCTCCAGCAAAGCAAGGGGCAGGAGCATACAGGCACACGCAGAGGCCCACGGAGGTGGACCATAATTACCAGTCGTGCGCAGCAGGCAGCTGGCAAATACTATGAAGCAGTGTGCCCAGAACGACCCGAGTGCAAGACAAAGACAGGGAACCCCAGAACAAGCCCCAGAGAAGGACCGTCCTAGTGGCACAAACCGGTCCACGAAGAGAAGTGGGACCAACCAGAAGACAAAGAGGAGAAGAAGAAGAAGAACCCCCCAAGAAGCAGCCGGGGAGGAAGTGGGACACGAGGCGACCCCTGGAAAGCGAGAAATATTGAGTACAGACCTAAAGCCATAAACGAGAACAGAGGAGAACACCAGGTATATCCTAGCCCTGCTGGAACACAAGGCAGAGGACCAGGCCGAAACATCGGATAACAAGGTGGAAACACCAAGACACGACACCGTAGACAGCATGACAAAAGTTGGTCTGGCGACCCAGAAGCTGAAGAGGGAAGGCCAAACGCACAGAAGCAGACATCCCGCAGGAACAAAGGGCAAATGCACGACAGGCAAGCTCTGGAGAAGGATAGAAACACTATCGAATACTGAGCAGGACAGAACCTGGAGCAGCGCAAGCTGCGCTAAGGCAGAAGAAGAAAAGAGATCGCACCAAGCGGTATACAGTGACGCCAGGAAACGTGAGGAACCCGAGAAGGTATCCACACACACCCAGCTTAGGACAGAGCTATACAATAGCCTACAAGTACCCCACCTAGGGTATGACACGTCCCCAAACAAAAACAGGGGAAACACCTCTTAGGGAAACCCGCAGCAGAGGTCAAGAACATAAAAGACCTGTAGGTATCACCACAAGCGGCTTACCAATCAGCCAAAAAATACACATATGGTCCAACCTGAGGACCTATACGGATTCACTAACAGTCATAAATCACACACCACAAAAGTTGAAGGGCTGTACCAGCAGCCAAAAGTACAGAGGGGTCAACGTAAGGACCCTGAAGGCATTCCAAGCCACACACAGCACACAGACGGGCCAACCAAAACACTAGGCCCAAATAGAGAGGTGGGATAAATACCTCCCTCAAGACACCTGAGGACCGACAAGCTGAAGCTTACGGAGGGGGAGGAGGACGGAGCCCCGCAAGGAGTCGTTGAATAGCGGAGTCCGTATGGGTGTTAAAAGAATCCCATTAAAAGGCAGGTCAACAAGACACTTCCGAATATTCTCCGGAAAAAATATGCTATCCCGCAACCAAGGATGTCTGCGGAGGACCACAGAATTCGCCATAGCGCGGGCGAGTGAATCAGAGACATCCAAGGCAGAACGGAGAATAAACACAGCTAACTCCCGACCATCCAGCACATGGCGCCGCAAATCAGCGCGTGCACCGTCGTGGGAGGTGCGAGACAGAAGGGACTCTGCGGAATCCCATAGGTCGGAGGTAGCCTTGGCCAACACACAAAGTGTGTTGAGCGCGCGCAGAGCAGCACTAGTGGAAGCGAAGATGTTACACCCCCAGGAGTACAACCACCGCGTCTCCCGTGACGGAGTGAGCAACACCGAAGGCAAGGAAGGAAAAGCAGTCTGCAGGACAGTGCCCTGGGCAGATGGGTAGGAAGAAAGGCAGGCTGGATCGTGCGGGGCAGGACGGTGGCAGTGAAGGAGCGGCTGAGGTACCGGATCCCCCGTAGCAGCAAGCCCCCAGGCCCCCAGAAGAGAGCTGTGGAGCGAAGCTTCAAATGGAAACAGCAGCTCCCCTCCACCAGAGCCCTGGTGGAGAACCTCCAACAAGTGATCAGTTGGGAGTGGAGCGACCGGGTTGCCCATTTGCAAAATGCCGGTGGGCATGGAAATGGCCTGGACAAAGGCCACACGCTCCGCCATAGGACATCGTGGGGGAGAGGCTGCAAACTAAGCCGCCCATCCCCACGCCCTGCTGGAGGAAGAAACGGCCTGCCCCTGTAGGATGGAAGACCCATGGACGAGTGAGGGGCCTGAGGGGCCTCGGGAGAAGGCGGAGTAGCCGGCGGGGCAATCACCTGCAAGGTTCGGAAGAGCGGGTCCAAGGGCCGTGGACGGCGTAGAACTCGCCCTGGAAGCCGCCGGGGAAAAGGCAACGATGTGGCGTCCAGTCTCTGGTGAAGAAGAGACCAGGAGAAGACAATCCTCGGGAGAGGAAGGGACATCTGGATAAGAGTCGACGAAACACTGATGGCGCCGAGAGTACGCCACGGGCACCGGTGTGTCTTCGATCAGCGTCGAAGTGTCCACCACCACGTACCTCATAGGAGAAAGGGGCGGGGTCGGAGCCGAAGCGGCCAATGAACGGCGCCAAAGAGGCGCCGGCTCGACCTCCGACGAGGCAGCCGCATGCGCAGAGGACCAAGAGGGACTCGGGGAGGCGCTCCGGGTCCTGGCCTCCACCCACGGTGCCGCCAGGGCCGGAAAGGCGCTGGCTCGGCCTCTGGTAAGACAGCCGCCTGCCCAGAGGACCGAGGGGGACTCGGGGACGAGCCGTGAGTCCCGGCGCCTTCCTGCGACACCACAGGGAACCCCGCGGGGTTTTGCGGCGATGCAGGGACGCCATGGGTCAAAGAGGGGAACCCCGTAGGGCCGCACCTCGACGACAACACTCCTCCAACACCTGAAGCTGAATTTGTCGGCGCCGGGGGTGAAGCCGCCGGTGAGTCCGCCGAAGGCCGCGTGCATGGCGAGGGAGCCACGGACATCTCAGGGAGAGGAGGGGGGCCCCAAAGAAGACTGCAGAGCCGCAGCGTAGGCCTTCATTTGGGTTCTTGTCACCCCAATGCCAGGAAACGGCAGACAGGGTGGCGACGGGCGAAGGCGCATGTCCCGAGAGGAACCCGCGCCCTCTGCAGACAGAGGACAGGGCCTCGGTGGTAGGCTGCAGGACTTACCGGCAGGCGAGCGACACCCATGGGGCATCGGTGAAGGACGATGCCGCAGCCGGCGGCTTCTGGACCCTTCCGAGGTAGGGAACGGATGCTGTGACGAGACCGATCTGGACAAGCAGGTCAAAAGCAAATTTTATCCGGTGCTCCTGCCGGGACTTCGGCTTGAGATGCCGACAAGCGTCGCAGTCCATAGAATCACAGTGCTCGCCCAAACACCACATACAAATAGGGTGAGGGTCTGTCGCCGACATCGGACGCGTACAAGAAGCACAAGTCTTGCAACCCGAAGGCATCGCACACTGTTCCCAATGCAAAGGCGTTAAAAGAGGCCTGAAAACAGGCCAAGAGAACTCACTCCGGATCCGCGCTGCACGCGGAAAAGAAGGAAACTGAGGTCAGCGCGCTGGGGTGGAACTTATGTGACCTCGCTGACGTTACGTCCGTGGATAACGTTGGGGCGGAGTCACGTGGTGCCGCCCCCGGCGCGCAGAGATGCTGTTGCAAAAAGTTTTCCGGATCCAGTCTCATGGCTGGGGATAATTCTACGTTACGGAATCTGCGGCTAGTAGTCTCTATCAGATAGACACCGCAGAGAACTTGAGGTTAACAGCCTCAGCCGCCCTGCCCAACACCACAGAAAATGTACCATCCTGCTCCGTAGCCACGGAGGAAGAGGCAAGTGTACCGGGGCGTGGAGAAAAATTCCAGATCGCTCAGATCCTCCACATTGGCATACTAGTGTGGTGCATCCCCACATTGAGCTGCGAGAGGGTCCCTAGACCCCTTCCAGTCATTGCCGTTGGCCGTCGGCTGTTTGAGAGGACGAAGAGGCCGGGGAAAATGAGAAAATGTCCTCTCCCGGGCTAGGAATTGGTGGACAAAAGGCGCAAAGGCCGGAGCCATCGGCGGCGCCGAGGCCAGGAGCCAACGGCGGGGCCGGGGCCAGGAGCCAACGGCGGGGCCGGGGCCAGGAGCCAACGGTGGGGCCGGGGCCAGGAGCCAACGGTGGGGCCGAGGCCAGGAGCCAACGGCGGAGCCGAGGCCAGAGCCAACGGCGTCCCAGGGCATCTTGCTGGCGTTGCCAGGGCCAAAGGCGTCAGCAGGGAGACAACCACCCAACGGTTCCACGGGACCCAAAGGCGCTCCGGAGGGACCCGAAGGGGCAAATAAACGGCCCATGGCCGATAGGAACACTTGTATTCCTTCCGGAGTTGCATACGGCCCAGGAGAAGGTGGGTAGGCCGCAGGCAACGGAGGCTCCACCGGAGCTGCGGGGGAGTGACCACCAGCCCCCTCCATCGCGTCCTGCGACCGTTGAGGGGTAGGCGAAGAGCGATGCTGCATCTTCGAACTGGCATAGCGCTTCGACTTACCCGACCCCGCTGCTACGAATGATGGTGTAGGCACCGCGACCTGCACCGCGACCGCCCACGGGAACTTAAGTGGCGCAGAGCATTTGCCAGGCCACAAAGAAGTGTCGGAAACGCTCCCGCAAGTCTTCAGCGCCATGGCCCGACAACTGGGGCACGTCTCGGGGTGATGGCCATGCCCGCAGCAGAAGAGACACACGACATGCGGGTCCTCTGCCGACATGGGCATCCGTACTGCACCAGAGGTCGAGTACTCGACAAACAAGAGAAACAAGTCTCAGAAAACAAGACAAAAATATGACTAGGAGTACCGCTCTGTCTCGGATCTGCGCTTGCCGGCGCGGAAAAAGAAAGAACTGATGTCAGCGCGCGTGGGTGCGTGTAAGTAGCTCAGACGACGTCATCTCGGCGGCTACGACGCCAGCGACTTACGTTGAGCCTACCGACGACGCCTACCGACGCGCAGGGGTACTGCTGACGAAAAACTTTACGGATCCAGTCTGACGCCTGGGGTTATTCTAAGGTAAGGAATCTATCACGAACGTGTCTTTCAGATTAGCCCATACCGGCATGGCACTGCAAAAACTCATACTAGAGTATGTAAAATTTATGCAAAACTTGGATTTACAGGTGAATTCTGTAACATTTTTCATCTTAGTGGCCGGCCATCGGACAAAGAAATATCAACTTTTCACTTAGCTGGCCGTGATGTAGAACACACAGATACCTTCTCGTACTTACAAGTATTGTTTAATAAAATACACTCTTGGACCCATATGGTAGCTAATAAAAGCCTTCTCTTGGAAAAAAAGCATTAATGCAATTTTTTCTTGGACGTCATTAAAAAGATCTACAGGGCTAAAGCTACTTCTATTGCAGCATAAAGAGCAGGAGTGTGGGGAAACACAAAGTCAGACTCATTACAAACCATAGAGGATACCTTTCTGGAAAAGATAGCCCTTCCTAGCAGTTGTTCCTCTTTTAATTGCCATTGTGAGCTGGAAGTACCCTATATATCTGATCAGATGGGCATAGCCCCAATCTTGTTATAGCATTCGATTTGGAGAAGGGAATCGGGTTATCCTACACAACATATTATCAAAGACTGTTTAACTCTTGATAATGCATACAAGATTCCCCTGAATCACTTATGGCCAACATACCCTCACCTTTTTGGGTTTACAACAGCTGTACGAGACCCCGGCCACATGTGTGACCATTACAAAGAAACAAATTAAGTAAAAAAAATTTAAACAAAATGGAGACGGAAAGATATCAAATCAATTGTAACAAGTACACGGTTTCAACCTATTTGAATGTACCTGTCAGCTCTGAGGGGTCAGCCTCCCATTTGGCATTTGTTACAAACCCCCGTCACGTTTTGAAATTAAGGTTCAGACTAAACCTCATTCTCTGTATGCTGGGCTACTCCTTCTGGTATTTATTCTCAGCAAGCCCTGCTTCCCTGTTCACCAAATTAAGTATCTAGCCAATCACAACTTCATAGCTTCTTTTTCTGTACATTTTATGCAGTATATCTTAAACCTATCATGCGCAAATACAAATGCAGGCAATGTCACCCAGGATGCTTCATGACCACTACGTCTATCGTTGTGTAGCAACCTTTTTATGTTTTTCACTAAAAACTAGGAGATTATAGCAGTAGTTATGAACAATAGGTTTTAATTTATCTGTCACAGTGTTATGGCTTTTTAATATATTTTTAAAATATTTTTTCATATTTTATTACATGATATTTTGTCTATATAAATTTGTACTTTTGTGATCTGTGTGTTTCTAGATCGAATAAAGTGTTTTGACTGACTGGTAGGTACCGCAACACAGCCACGCAAAGGCTGGAAGGCTTGCGTGCTGCGGTTGATGGGGGGGTGGGGGTAAGGGCACTACTATATGCCCCTTCCGTGGCCACGAAAGGCAGATCACCGGTGACGAGGGGGCCACAGAAAGTCCCAAGGATCTGGCTATAGCTCGTGCTGTCCTTAAAGAGCTCCAGCGCCAAATCCACCTGGTCTCTGAAGAGATAAAAGCCATCAAAGATCATGTCAATTAGTGAAGTCTGGACAGCCCCAGAGAAGCCAGTAGTCCTCAACCAGGCGTGGTGTCGCAGGGACACTGTAGACAAATCGCTCCTCCTAGTGAGTCAGTGGTGTCTAGTCCATAGCGATTGTTGAACTTAGCTGCATCTCTCAAGTCAGCAACAGCCTGGGAGAGCACGGCCTGGACCTCCTCCGGGACAATTGGCAGCACCTGCGCAACCGTATCCTACAGTGTGTAGGAACAGTGGCCCAAAAGTATGCAGTGTTCACACACTGAAATGCCAGGCTAGTGGAAGAAACTACCTTCTTGCTTAAATTGTTCAGCCTCTTGGATTCTTGATCCAGTGGGGCAGGTGGGAATGCGCAAGGGTTACATGAGAAGTGGATGCTTGGTTGTTCAGTGAGGAAATTGGGGTCCCCAGGAGCGGAGCGTTGGTGGCAGGCAATAGTCTTGTTCACAGGAGCCTCTGTGCTGTGCTTGGACCAAGCAGGACATCAGTAAGTGCTTCATTAAAGAGAAAAGGCGGTTTGGAAGGGGGCACTCCAAGCTGAAGCACTTCCATCAAGACATTAGTCTTGACTGCCACCGAGGGCAAGGTAAGGTCCAGGACCTCAGCCACCCTTCGCACTACCAGTGCAAATGATGCTCGCTCCTCCATAGCCACGGTAGGGGGAGAAAGCATGCCAGTATCCGGAGGAGTATCCAGTCTGCTGGCTTCACCCAGGTCCTTACACCAGTCTAAGGAGTCATAAGGCTAGTATTCTTCAGGGTACAGTGACCACTCCCATTCTTTCCAGAATACTAGCCTATAGGAATAGAGCTCAGGCTCTGGCCTGGAAGGCATGGCTCCAGTCAGCACCAGAGCCGGCGTCTGATGATGCTCCTCTGGCTCCGCATTGGAGCCGTGGGAATGAGTACGGGAATGGCGTCAGGAGAGTTGGCTTTGGGACCAGAGTCAAGGAAGTTCGATATGGCACAACCAGCGTTGATCCGGATCCATCTATGGATCCTTAGGGGCAAGACTTAAGCTGGAGACATCACCGTGGATCCAGTAGGGGCCCCTCCCGAACTCACAGGGCACGAAGGCACACCAGAGGGAACAGAACTCTCAAATATGAGGCACATGGCCTCATAAACTCTTGTATTTGAGCGCGGGTTGCTACGGCTTCTGGAAATGTGGGAAGACACCAAGTTGGCCCAGGTTTTTGACTCAACCATGGAGCCAGGCCTCGAGGGATGCTCCCTCATCTCGTTGTCCAACGGACAAGGTGAAGTCGAATCACGCTTCGATTTATTTTTCTTCTTCTGGGACCAAGACTTACCTGAACACCTCAACGACTTGGAGAGGGATGACAACCTCGTACTCCGGAACCACTCCCTGGACCTTCCTCTAGATCGGGACATCAAGTGTAGAGCCTCCAAGATTTTGAGGGACTGCTCTTTCAATCCCTTCGGATGCATGGCGCAGCAGTCGGGACAGGCTTCCGGGGACAATTCTAGGGTAAGGAATCTACGTCTGGAAGTCTCTATCAGATAAAAGTCTCTAACCAGAATGATAGAAATATCTGCTTAGTCTGGCATGGGGTGTTGTATTTTGCTGCTACCAGAGAGAAGATGAACATCAGAGTCCTACAGAGCCCATGATCACTACATGTAATTCTAGCCTTTAGTAAGTGGCTCTCCCAAGGTAATAATTTGATAATCACAAAATCACATCTAGAGAGGATCATGTAAGGCTAATTCAACCATGGCTAGAACAAGACTAACACATTTATACAGTGAAATGCAAAAAAAAAAATGAATCCAAAGCAGCTTTGCACCGATGTGATGTATTTGAAATTACTAGGAAAGGTAAACATTCAAAGTACTTATCGGAGCAGAGTACAAATCACAGTTCTTGTTCCCATTTACAAAATGTAATAGAAAGCTCAGTGCAGTGTCTCTAGTACAAATTTATATACATCAACTACAAAATGTGAAAAAAATATAAAGTGAAGCACGGTGCATTTAAAAAATAAATTACACTAAGATCTACTGCAAAGCTTCACATATAAAAGATAAAAATACAGTAGTGTGGTGGTGACATTAGTTTAAAACAATACAGCAGAATAAAAAGCAATAAAGAAAAATAGACATTATAGCATTCTACACTAGTTTGTATCTAGGAAATGTTGAAGCGTTAAGAAGAAAACATTGTTCCAAAAAGGAAAAAGTATTGCAAAACATTTCATGCTGTCCCTCTGTCTTGTATTCCGATCAATAACCGATAAATCGCAGATAACTTAATGTCAGAGAAATTAGGAGGTTTCTTTTCTCGGTAACCAAAGTTAAGACTGAGCTAAGGTACAAGAATGTAACTTACTAAAAAGACTTCTACATGTCCTTCCACACACTGGGGTCTTATACATGTGGGTCCTGTGTGACACAACAATACAGTAAATCCCAAGGTGAACACTACAAACAGAGGGTCCTATTTAGCACAAGAATATTATTTATTTCCAGTAATTCTAGTTTATCTCTGAATTAATGGAGATGATCATTGCAGTCCTTCCCTTGCTCCACGTAAACACCTACAAACTACACATTCCTTTTGCTTAATTTCTCAAATAAGTGCCAGAACACCCTTTACTTCTCGCTTTCTAGTCTTACACCTCAATAAATCATTACTTTTGTTAGATGCTGTGCTTTTTTGGTGACTCATTAAAAACTTCACTCACTTTTCAGATTTTGCAAAGGTTTTGTGAAGTTCTAACTACTTAAAGAAATATTGCAACTACAAAATAAATAAAATAATCTCTAGGAATTAAATGTGCTGTGTTTTGTGTGAGCAGGGTAAAAAGAACGGTTCGAACCCCAATGTATTTTGAATTTGATAGATAATGTAAACTCGGGTAGAATTTTTTCTTTCATTTTGACGATGTGCAAAGTGCGAAAAGCCTACTCTAAATTTTGCACAAAATGTATTGTAAATTAGGACTGACCTTAGAGTTTTAGGGACATTAATTTAAATGCATTCCACATAACCTTACTCTCAGGTGCCCCAATATGGAACTTGTGATCATAAGTGGCTAGTTTCATCTGCCAGAGGCATAGTAAGTATTAAAATATTCATACTTAAGGACAATCTATTATGCTACCTTTGGTATTACTCTTATAGGGTAGGCCCCTGAGTACTTCTGGGGCAAGGTGTGGAACACATATTAAAAGCACATGGCTGAATGCATTGAATATTTTGTTCATTAAGGTTTAGAAACCAATTCTTGACCTAGATTTTAACTTGGATCACTCAACTGTGCTTTAGACAATTATACATTTGTATCCACAAATGTTAACACTTCATTTCCTGAACCAAGATGATGGACCGTGTGGTCCCATGTTTGGTGGCAGCAGTGAACTAAATATCACTCTGGACAAGCAAATACGGTTTATTTGTAATCAGGAGACAATTGTTTGAATGATTATCTGTGTAACTGTTAGGACACATTTAGTAATTCCCCCCCAAAAAAACAGTCACGCCCATTCATCGTGGTGCTTAACACTTGAAAAAGGCACAGTCAGGTAAGTTTGAAAAGGCACGGTGCAGCAAAGAGGCTGAAAGCCAATAGTCTTTACATTGATACGGTTGACCAAGTTTTACATCCATTCTAAAATCTCACTCTGTCTCTCATTGCATCTGTGAACCACATAGCTACTACCATACTCCATTTTGTCCGTTTACAAAGTGATTATGGAATGCCTCTTCTAACTATTCAGGCCTGTTCTCCTTTATCCCACCTCCTAATGTCCACCCCAGGAAGACAAAATAACTAACCACTCCATAACCCTGCAAGCATTTTGGCGATTAAGAGCCACCCACAAAGCCAAGATTTTTCACTTGCAAAATAGTGCGGCATGCAGACCCATCAGGCAGCAAGAGGTTTCAATGCAGTTTAAACTGTGGAAGGAATAAAGTGTGCTTAAACTTTATGCTGCACATGTTGAAATATGTTATGTTGTTTGCTGTTACTTATTAAAAGTCTTTGAAAAAAATGAGCCACAAGTTTGTCTGACTTTTGCACTACATGATTAAAAGTCAAAGTAAAAAACCACTACAGCACTTTAAAGCTATGAAACGGTTTTGGGAAAATCAACTTTTTCAAATGAAAAGGCATTTGTTAAGAACATATCTCCAACATCACTCCAAACTGCAAATTGAGTTTGAATAAAGAAATCTACACAATGAAGCCATAGCCTTCAGCTGCATCAAAGTACTATGGTCTAGCACCACTAATTAACATGTGCATACTTCATGCAGGATTCTATTGCCAGACTTTCAGAGAATTCTAACTTAAGTATTGCAGTCCTCCCTGAATCTCAATTTATTCTCAAGCACGAAGAAACCATTGAAACAGAAAATTTAAATCTTAATCAAATGTATGCTTTTGATTACAATTTAAGCAACACTATGTTATATAAAGGTTCGGGAGATCTTCGGCTCAGCTGACAGATCAATAGTCATGTCTGAAGGGCCAATGGACCACGTTACAAGCATTACAAGCTGCTCAAGAAAAAAACCAGGTTCCTTACCTGAAAAGCTTGCAAACAAAACAGTACTGCTTACAAAGCAAGCTGCAGCATGGCTTGACATAGCAGATGTTGATACAGGCAAAATCTACCAATATAATTTTATCTGCCGTAGCATCACTTCCAATCCTAGCAAGCTGTTGAATGGTGACCGACAGCCGAATGCACAAGATCCTGGCAGATTAGGTTACACAAACTCTCAATGTTCAGAATGGCCTGCACCAAGTAAACCTCACTCTTCATTTTGAAGTTTAAAAAACAAGAAATAAAAAATAAAAAAAAATCAGGCGTCAGTACTGTAAAGAAAATAATCTTCTTACACTTGCCCTTAACGTAAGCTAATAGTGTCCATTAACTATGTCACCAACAGGCTAGAGTTAACAATTATTGATACCTACCCTATCTGCAGGATTTGTCAAGTGCAGAGCTAAAACAATCAAGCATTCACACCGATCAGGCTTTAATTCAACAACAAATATTGTTAAGTGTGCAAACCCTCAGCGGGGGAAGGGTACCACTCAGATTACACAACGTTTTGAGTGCTCAAGATTCACCTTTTTTTATAGTACCAAGATCTAAATATCCACACACACCATAGTATAGATGTAAAGAATGGACGTGACGGTACATTATATAGACAGTAACCTTCTGATATAGCTTTTTTTTCAGTTGCTTACATATCTTTACAGGAAATACACAAGAAATATGCAAAATACTTCACAGAAGAAAACCTAAGGTCCCCTAACGTATAATCCAATTAACAACAGGAACAGTAGAAACGCAAAAAGTACAAATTAGTGGTACGCTGATATACAGGACGCTACAGTGGCTCTACCTGGTCCAGTTTCACAGAAGCTACACACCCAAGGGCCATAGATAGTCCACCTCAAAGGGATGGTTGTCAGTGTATTCACCTAGAAGACAGTAGTAGACAGACATGCTTGAACACAAAGGAACATGATCTGCATCTGTGTTGGGGCATTCACAGCACAAGTTCGGGCTTGCCAGGTATTGATTTACCCGGTCACTCTTGCCCAAGCTCTTTTGAGTGTTCATTCCTATCTCTATAAACCAGAATAAAACGAATTCCATTGAAATCCAATAGATGGATGGATGGATGCATAGTTCTTGCAAGTTATCCACGTCTTCAGAAGTCTGTTAGAAAAACGTTGTAGAAGAATGTTCGCAGAGATTAAATAGAATATTCCAGTCTTCAGGGATTAAAAAGGAGAGAACAGACTTTTCCTTCATAGTTCAGTAGTTAGCAAACATTTAGTCTTCATAGGCTGTTCAGTGAGCTGGGTCACAGTGCTAATAATAAAAAAAAAAAACATAGTTGCTGTTAAATAAGTTGCATAATATTCAAACTGCTGTTAACATTTTATATTAAGTCATTCGGCCCAATCATATCAGTAATATATAGTGCTGCATCACTAAATTATTGAAACGCATGCTCTTCTTTTATCCCTCAAACAGTACAGATTATCAAGTTACTTATTTTCTGTAACACTCTTTCTGGTGGACACTATCTCAAATTTAGATTATTCCACAGGCACAAGACTGGACCTGGAATCTTTTCACAGCAATGTTCCTGCGAGCCACTACGTGCTGCCTTGTGGCTTCATGTAGACTTCGTTCCACACTGTAAGGACGAAGCAGAGTCACGTATAAGCGCCACCCCTGCATGCTGACACTTTCTTGCTTGACTCTTCACGCTCATGAACATGGAGCCTATAATAAAAATCAGCACTATTGTGCAGATCTCGAATTTGGGACCTTAATTGAAGGCAAAAAGAGGCCACTACATTGTATCGGGCACTGGGAGGGAGGTGAGATGTCTACAAGAGCGTTACCAAAGGTAAGTAACTTTCTTCTGATGGATACCTCTAACCACAGGCACCTCACCTTTATAATAGATACCAAAGTAGTACCCCCTCCCCGCCCCCCAAAGATGGACGGTTTGTGGAGTGGACGAAGACCAAAAAATCTTTCAGGACTGAGCGGACAAAACGACCTTCCTGCTGGAGCTGGCTGACAAGGCAGTAGTGCTTCATGAACGTTTGCTCAGATGCCCAAGTTGCAGCTTGAAAGGTGTCAGGGACAAGCACTCCACATGCTAATGCAGTCGTAGCGGCCATGACCCTGGAGGAATGGGACTCAGACGTTCTGGAGGATAATTCAGGACTAATGCTTAGCACATCTTAACACAGAACTATACACCTTAACAGAGTCCTCTTTTTCACAGCTTTCCCTTTACCCCTTAGAACCCCACAAAAAGCTGATCATTTGCCCAATGGTTCTTGATACGATCACTGCAAAGGATAAAGCTCGCCTGGTGTCCAAATAATGGAGCCTCTTTGGAGGGGTGAGGTTGGGCAAAGATCATTGTGAGAAAGATGGATTGCCCAATGTGGAAAGGAATCAAAGCTTTCGGCAAAGGCCACCTGAGTCTTCAGCACCCATTTGCCTGGAAAAAAAGGTGGTGTACAGTGGTTTCAGTGACTGGGCCTGGAGTTCACTCACACAATGAGCTTAAGTGATGGCAATGAGGAAGACAGTCTTTAAAGTCAGATGATGTAACAAGCAGCTGTGTGTTGGCTCAAAAGGAGTACACAAAAGAAATGTCAAGACCAAGTTAAGATTCCACTATGGCATCACAAATGGTTTTGGAGGGAACACGTGTATTAAACCTTTAGGAAACCACACCACAACAGGTGATTTAATAAATGACTTGTCTGGCTAACACAAAAAGGCTGAAAGGGCAGACAAATAACATTTAATAGTGTCCACTGTAAGGCGGTGCTGGGACAAAGACAAAACAACCAACAGTTTGGCTTGTAAAGGGTTTGTTTTGCAGACTACACACTAGTTGAAAAACCTGTCCCAGCACTGGGTAAATGCCTGGCAGCAAAGATGACATCCACCTTAAGTGGTAGATCGAACACAGTCAACTGCTGCTTCTCAAACTCCATGCATGAAGGAGTACATAGAACAGGTTTGTGTGCAGAAACCTGCCCTGTTGCTGCAACAGAAGATTCGCTCTAAGTGGAAAGCGGACATACTCATGCACAGCTTTGGGAACCACACACTCCTGCCTCAATCCGGAGCCACTAGGATGACTTGGGCCCGATCGTTACTAATCTTCATAACGTGGGCGGGAGAGGCCAAGAGAGGAAGGCGTACTGTGTTACACTCCAGCTGGAATGCATCTCCTAGCCAGAGGTTTTGCAGGAACTCGAATTAGCAAATGTTTTGACTGTACATTCCCAACAGTGGCAAAAAGATCTAGCCAGGGTTCTCCATTGTCGGAAGATACTCTGCACTGGCATTCAAGGATCCCACTAGGTGGTACAAAACCAGCAATATACCCTGACGCTCTTGCAAACTTCAGAGGTGCAGAGCCAGAACGCCACTCCATCCTGCTCGTTGCAGTACCACAAGGTGGTAGTGTTGTCTGCAAGAACCAGTACCAGTCTCCCCTTGATGGAGAGCAGGAAGGCCTATCAGTGCCAGATGAGTAGCCACAACAGACGGATATGGAGACAGACTTCTGCCAAAGATTAAAGTCCTTAGATCTCTGCCTCTCCTAAGTGACCTTGCCAACCTAGCAGTGACACATCTGTTTCCACAGTCCACACTGGGTAAGGAAATGAGAGGGGTTTGCTGCTGGTCCAAATGAGGTCGACCTACCACCACTGCAGTAACCTCTTAAACCTGAAAGGTATAGGACAGGTTGCCTTTGTGCTCAGCCCACATGGACTTCTGATTCTTCTACAGAGCATGCATATGCTGCCTAGCATAGTTGACAAGCAGTATGCAGGTTAAGGGGTCAAGAAGCATCAGAGCTGCTCTCAACGAGATCCAGGACTGGGGCTGAAACATTGGACTTAGTGCAGTTCACATCCTTCTCTCCATTGCAACATGTTCTACACAGCTTCTATAAAAGGAAGGCTCTATAAAGGAGTTAAGTGTGCCTTTGGGTTGTTGGTCGAAAACCTCAAAAGTGTCAAGAGGTTCGCCATCACATGGAGGTGTTCTACAAATGACTGTGGTGAGCCAACCTTCAACAGCCAGCCATTGAGGAAGGGGAAAATTGGTATCTCTTAATATCTGAAGGTGGTGGTGGTGGGTGATTACCACCATCATCACTTACGTGAATGACTGAGGGGCACGGTTGAGACTTAAGGGGAGCACAGTAAACTGAAAATGCTCAAGGCCTACCTATAATCATAAATAACATCTGCAGGACTACAGGACAGGTATATGAAAAAACAAGTCCAAGTCCATATTCCAGTCGTTCCGATCCATGCCAGAGACAGAACCTGGCACAACGCAAGCATTTCGAATTTGGCCTTCCATAGGAATGCATTCAGACGGCAATGATCTAAGATGGTTTTACTGAAGTCATCCGTCCTGCAGCATCAGGAAATAGCACGAGTACCAACCTGCGCCTATTTCTTTAAGCAGAACCCTCCCGATGCCTCATTTGGAACGTAAATCTCATCCCTCCTGCATTAGATTGGCTATGTGTTCCTCTGAGAGCCGGTCTGGTGTCGAAGTGAGGTTTGGTTGGGGAGAAAAAATTTGTAGGGCATAACAATGCTGAATTATTAGGAGAACCCATCTGCTGTATGTGGATAGCCACCCTGTAAGAAAGTACTAAATTCTGCCTCCCTCAGAGTGGTTGTGCACTGCTAAAGGCAAGCCAAAACAGCTTGGAGGTTGTTGCCGCAAGTAAGGGGCACTAAGAGGACTGATGCCCTGGATGGCTTGCGAATAGCCAGCCACATCGTACGCCATGGAATGATGGGAGTGAAAGCAAACCGGGCTGGGCAGACTAGCCTTTCCTGTAAGCCAAAAACTTCTTGCGGGAGCGGCTTCAGGAGCAGTTCTGTGCCCATTTGGAGCGGTACTGAGACAAGGTCTGTGACTTTCTTCTATCTTCAGAGATGTACATCTCCGCTTTATGGTCCAGGATTGCCTTTGAGTGCAAGAGGACTTATTTCTTTATTACCTGACTGAGTCATGTCCCAAACACGCACCAAAGACATCTCATGCAAGTCTATGACCGACATCTGTTTTCTACAGTCACTGCATAGTTTGAAATCTCTTGTTTTAGGAGGGGACATTGTGTCCTTGCAAACTGGATTTTATTTTGGAGGTCTTCGAAAATGGACAAAAGTGGGAGCGAAGCTCTGAATCTGTGTTTGAAGGCACAGAAGTTAAGGAACAGCTGTCTTCATGCCGTGGTTTCGCATATATGTTGACTGCTCTGTCACTTCTGAGAGGAAACAACACCTATACAAAGCCATACTACGCCACCTAGCGGTTTGAAATCATTGCTATGAAAAGTTTCCATATCCAGTCTGACGCCTGGGATATGTTCTGAAGGAGAGGAATCTGGGGTTAGAAGTATCCACAAGAAACATTGATAGTGGAAAATGGCACTCTTGTTACTTATGAGCCTCAAGTTTAAATACTACCAATGTTTCATCTGACATTTAGTCATACAATGCTTATATAACAGCATGGCCAAACACTCATGGTTCATACAATATCCAGTTTGTGTAAAGGAAGTAGGTTTATGACTATTGTGTATTTAACAATGTTCTGGTTCTGGTTCCAATTAAAACGTAAGCACATCAGCAGCACAGGATGCTTTAAAACCATTAATAAATGGCTGCCCCACTGTTCACACAAGTGGGGAACTTTACTAAGAAGTTCTTGCGCATCCGGAATTCCTACTAACCCGGTCTTCATTACAACTCCACCGTCCACAAGAGGAGTCCGGCTCACCCGCCTCTAGGCACCCTCCAGCCACAGGACCTCCCATACATGGTCCTCTGTGGCACCCTGATCCCGATTGCATTCGGCGCACCCGCAAGACTGAATCCACAATTGATTCGAAGGCATACAGCATACAATTTTGCGGCCCTGAAGAGTCACGGGATACTTCCCGCATGTGACGAAATACGTGTCGGCTGGTCGTTTCTTTGTTTGTTGCATTATTAAAACTTTCTAATCAATCTACTGGTGTCGACCACTGAATCACTAATACGAGACATTTCTACCAGAAATAATTTTGTTATCCTCATTACGTGTGCCCGGGACTTTTTCTCACAAGTGGGGAACTTTGCTAAGAAGTGGTGAAGCTGCTTTTCATGCACTAGGACATCTTTAAAATAATCATTTTGCCACCAGAGGGATCGCTATGCAGTATCTGCGTGTTCCAAGAAGTTTCTCATCATTGCGAAGTCCTGTCAAGTCCCTATTTAGAGAAAACTATTAACATGGGGCTTATTAGACAAGGCTACAGGGAAGGCTTCTCAATGTGTGGTGGGTTGTTCACAGATGTAGCTATCTTTTCCGAGCAGATCCTGCGGGCAAGATGAAGTAGTTTGTGTTCCAATGTTCATGGCTTCTTGTGTGCCAGTATTCCACAAAACTTCACTGTCATCAGGAGAAAGGCCTTAGTCACATTTCCCATCTTCCAGAAAATGTGGCAACAGAAGGATATTCTCATTATCTGGAAAAGTATTTTGGACATGATGCCTTTACAATACTTGCAGTTTGCAGAGTATAGATACTACTAGACAGATTAACTTATACAGCCTTGACTCAGCTTTGATATTGGGAAGCTCACATAGATATTCCCGGATAATGTATTAATAAGTTGTAGAACATAGGATATAACATCCGCCCATAACTCGGTGTCCAATGCAAGCTAAGGCTATTCACTTCCAACATGATTTCAACCATTCCTTTGTGGACAACCCAGAAGATGTTCAAAGCTGCCCAGTGGAATATAGTGTGTCTGGTGAGGTGTCCAAGAAATCTTTATTTTCATTTTTCCACTGTTGTTCTTTGGCAGCACATATGACGTTCTCAAGAAATCACCTACCATTCTCACAAGCAACACAATTAGATATGGTATGTGTCCAGTGGAACACACAGTTATGAAAAGATTGCTGGACTTAGCGGTAGCATGAAACTGATCATATTACTCTATGCTGCCTTAGTGCAGGACAAAGGGGGCAATAGAGTTATAGCCCAAGCGATAAGGGCGGTGGATTGTGTGGAGGAACTGGCAATCCCACAGTGGAGGCAAGCATTTGAACAAGATAAGCAGATATCCCCTAATGCCCGGTTCAGGCTAATACAATTTAATTTTCCTCCATAGAAAATACCGCCCACCCCCTCACACTTTTTTATTAAAGTATTTTAAACATTTCCATGAATAAAGCATCCATGTATAGCTATTCTTATTCATTTTCATGTTACCCATCTAACATTATACACTGTTCACAGCAGTCACCATATGAAAATAACACAGGGTGAGGCTCAAATATAACAAAACTTATCTATAGAAACAAACAGTAAATGGGTCATCCATATTAGGGTCAAAACCCACACTTGTGGGGCGTGGCCGGGGAGGCAATGGAGTGAGAAGTGCTTTTCTCGCTCTCCGTCTTCCCGGGACCCATTATGCAACTGCTTACCGCTGAGAGGCACCCAGCCTTGGTTCCAGGACCATTCGGTGACACCCTACACTCGGTGGAACCGACTGAAGACGGGTGCAGCATGAGCGGCGGTGCCCGGAGCAGTGAAAGACTTGAGGAAAGAGGCGACGCGTGGCGGAAGCCATCTTGCCCTTGGAAGCCACCGCACCACCGCCACTACATACTACTGAAGAGATCACGCATTGAGTACAGTGAAGAGCGCAGACCCCTGAGCGAGCGAGGGCGGGAGCAGCCACAGCTGGCATCGCAGATTCCCCAGAGTAGCCCGGCGATGGAAGTACCACCGGGACCACCGTGCCTCTACGCAGCCTGAAATAAATTCCCTGCTTGCCTGAGCGCTACCCATCTACACTGATGGTGGCCGACGACCTCAAAGATTTTTTGGGGCTTGCTGGCGGCGAGGGGAGGTCGACTGCCTCTTCAAGGGACCTGCCGCACCGCTTCTGTGGTGAGGACTGCTAGACCGGGGGCCTACCCGGTGAAATGGTGACGTTGGCCTGCCCTTGCTGGCTCCGCTGAGACTCCAGGCGGCGCATGACTGCACCGACTCAGTAAGCCAGATTGCTCCCACAGTGGGTAGGGCCCATCGAAGATGCAGGACCTGGGCCTACCTCGCCGCCCCCTGGAGAGGGACCAGACGCACACACACACTGGTAAGAGCAGAGCTGCGCTTGGGGCAGATATAGACTGTGGATTGGGAGTCAGTGATAACTAGCTAAAGCCAGCGGTGCGAACATCTAACCCTACCACACAGCAAAGTTACCGGCGGAAACAAGCTGGACCCTGGGCTTCGAGCCCTCTGCAGCGCAGAGAGCGTAACTACGTGTAGGGGGAAGCAAGAGGCGGGAAGCAGCAGCAGAGTGTTCCTGGCAGTGTAGTTCAGAGACAGCTACATCGATGCCTGCAAGGGGAAACATTGCAAAAAATGGACGACAGTGAGCATACCCACACATGCTGCCCTGGGCCAGAGACCCTGCAACGCTAAGAGGCTACATGGCACAACCGAAGCAGGACCGCAGTAACAGGCAGGAAACTTTGGAAATGTGCGCTGCATGGACAGAGCAGGCAGGCAGGGCCCCTGCCTGGGGGAAAACCTAAGAAGAAGAAAGCCCCCCATACTGGATGCTTACAATACCACACAGATTACGCAGCCCAAACATATGGGCTTTACATGGGATGTTTGCGCCCTTAACACTACGTGCTCAGAGTTGGTGAGAAGTGGAGGCAGCCAGCGGCTCCATCCGTAAGAGTGCACTGCCTCCTGGTGCCTGGGCCTCTAAACAGAGCATAGGAGTCAGAGGCAGCCCCATTAACTGGTTTATCTGCGGAGGTCCCAAGCACACGGCACAAACAGAATTCACATGAGGTGAGACCAGTGGCAGAGTATTTCTGGAGGAGTGCGTTAAGAGACTGTTCCACCCCTCGGAACGGGCTTTAAAGACAGAGCCTACACAGAGAAGAGGCAGGCCACTGCACCCTTTGAGATCACTACCATATGCTATGCCGCACTCCAAAGTGACCAAGGGCAATCCAGTGATGTCCCCGTTACCTGAAGCGGCAGCTCACCCCCCCTTCTCAGTTGCATGGGGCGTCTGGTGTTGAATCCTTAGCTCCAATCATGCAAGGAAACATGGAGCGCTTTCTGAAAGAAATAAAAACGGACATCGCCTCACTCAAAGAATAGTTTAACTCGGACCTATGAGACATACGGAGAGAGGTGTCTGAAATTGGGGTCTGAATAGATTACCTCGAGTGGACGGTCGATGCCAGATTCGAAGATCACAAAGAGCTGTGGAAGCGAATCGCCGCGCTAGAAGACCAACATATCGAACTGCAAACCAAACAAGAAGACCTGGAAAACAGGAACCGCTCGAACAACAGCTGCATACAAGGGGTGTCTTGGGGGGTGCCGATATCATAGCTTTCACAGAACTGCTTCATGTGGTCCAGGGTGACGATGACAGGGCACACCAGGTTGCTGCGAGAGCAGGACAAGTGGATGGCGCTTCAGAGTCCACTTCTTCAGGGAGAAGAAGCGATCATGCAAGCAGCCACGGGTAAGACGGAAATTAAACATCAAGGCTACACAATCCAACTACTGGGATCTCTCCCCTGTCACACTACGAAAACGCTGCAACTTCAAACCTATTACTGACAAGCTGCGAGCCCAAGGAATTCGGTATCAGTGGGGCCATTCTTTTGCCCTCCTGCTCCAATGGAACGGTAGGCACCGCCCACTGCGCTTGCTGGCGACTTACTATGTATTTGTATGTCCACTACTTTTGTGGTATCTTGCATATTTATGCGGCGGCCCTGTCTGGGTTGTAGGCGACATGATGTGTTCAACGATTGTTTTGAAGATACCAATAAAAGTTTTTAAAAACGAAAAAAGAAAGAAAAAAAACACACTTATGAGATAGAAGGGTGGGTCAGAAGTGCCCATTAGGGACAGTGGAGTAGAGCTGCACTGCATATCTATTTTCAAGGAATAGTGAAGTCACCTAGAATGACAGACATCAATAAGTGGATCTGCGTTATCAGGACAATCTCTGAAATATCTCCGAAATATGAATTTATTACGCAACTGTATGTTAACATCTTTTTGGTAACATCGCTGATATGTTATAAACCATGATACCTGAAAATAAACAGATTTAAAGAAAAAACATTTAGTATGTGTGAATCAATATCACTTTCCTAATTGTCTTTCCTGGCTCAACAGTCAACTGTGCTTTCAATCTTTCTGGCTCAAAGTTGGTAAGGCCCGCTTGTATGCTGGCTTACCTTTATAGCTGTTAGTAGCACTAACAAAAGGAATATGCTACTTACCAGTATGCATCTGTTCTTGGCATGTAGAGCTGCAGAGTTGTACACTTAGCATAGATCGCCATCTGGTGTTGGGCCCGGATGTTTGCAGTTTGTTTTTGTTCTTTGGACAGTCTTTGGAAGTCACGAGTTCGGTGACTCCTCCTTCGGTCCGTACTGCGCATGGGCTTCGGCTCCATCCTCAGATTGTTTTTCGCCAACAGGGAAATGATGGAGCGTAGTAATAACAGTGAGAAACCCATGTGTGTTGTATCTAAATAAGATGGACTGGAACGGATACAGGTAGCCGGGGAGGCGGGTGGGCGTGTACAACTCTGCAGCTCTACATGCCAAGAACAGATGCATACTGGTAAGTAGCATATTCCGTTCGAGGCATATGAGCTGCAGATTGTACACTTAGCATAGATTATATAGCAGTACCCAACCTTAGCGGCGACCACCGGTATCCGTTGCAGTGGTTTGAAAAAGTGTCTTTAGTACAGCCTGGCCCACACTAGCTTGCTGCTTGGAATGCACATCTACACAGTAATGTTTTGTGAAGGTGTGCGGTGTTGACCATGTGGCTGCTTTGCAGATGTCATCTAAGGGTATGTTCCCTAGAAAAGCCATAGAAGCCCCTAACTTTCTAGTAGAGTGGGCTTTAGGTGGAACAGATAATGTTCTTTTTGCCTTTTGATAGCAAATTTGTATGCACTTTACAATCCACCTAGCTATCCCTGATTTAGAGATGGGGTTGCCTTTATGTGGTGGAGAGAAGGAGACGAACAATTGTTTAGTCTTCGTGAAAGGTTGCGTTCTCTGTATGTAGTACAGCAAAGCCCTTTTAACATCAAGTGTGTGTAAAGCCCTTTCTGCAACAGATTGAGGTTGCGAGAAGAAGACAGGTAATTCCACCGATTGATTGAGATGGAAGGGGGAAATGACCTTGGGCAGAAACTTCGGATTTGTACGAAGTATGACCTTGCTGTGATGTATTTGTAGGAAGGGTTCCTGTATAGTGAACGCTTGTATTTCACCAACCCTTCTAAGGGAAGTGATAGCTACGAGAAAAGCTGTTTTCCAGGTGAGAAACTGTAGCTCACATTTATGCATTGGTTCGAAGGGCGGACCCATTAGCCGTGTAAGAACTACATTTAGATTCCATACAGGGGAAGGTGGTGCCCTGGGAGGAATTACTCGTTTAAGGCCTTCCATAAAGGCTTTAATAGCGGGCACTCTGAACAGTGATAAATGCTGTCTGTTTTGTAGATAAGCAGCGATCGCTGCTAGGTGTAGGCGTATGGATGAATATGCCAGGTTACACCTGTGAAGATGGAGCAGATAGCATATAATGTGCTGTATGGATGCATCTAAAGGGTTGATTGTATTGTTACCGCAGTAAATTACAAATCTTTTCCACTTTGCGGCATAGCATGCTCTAGTGGTAGGACGTCTGGCTTCCATGATGATGTTCATGCAATCAGGGGGAAGGTTAAGGTATCCAAATTCTAAGATTTCAGGAGCCAGATCGCAAGGTTGAGCTGAGCTGGGTCCGGGTGCCTGATTTCTCCATGGTTCTGGGTTAGGAGGCATGGGGACAGGTGCAGTTTTTGATGTGGTACCACTGATAGTTGTAGTAGTGTGGTGTACCACGGCTGCCTGGCCCACGTTGGAGCTACTAGAATGAGTGTGAGGGAGTGCTGTTGTAGCTTCCTTAACACTAATGGAATTAGTGGGAGAGGTGGAAAGGCGTATGCAAATCTGCCTGACCAGTTCATCCATATCGCATTGCCCTTGGACAATGGGTGTGGGTATCTGGCGGCGAAGCTTGGGCATTTTTTGTTTTCGTGGGTGGCGAAGAGGTCTATCTGAGGATGCCCCCACTGTTGGAAGAATGGGTGAAGAACTTGTGGATGCAGTTCCCATTCGTGTAGTTGTTGCGTTTGTCTGCTGAGCAGATCTGCCATGGTGTTTTGTACGCCTGGAACGTGCTGTGCCAGGAGAAAGATGTTTTGGGGAATTGCCCATCTCCATATGCTCTGGGCTAAGCGGGAGAGCTGGGGAGAGTGTGTCCCCCCCTGTTTTTGGATATAATACATTGCAGTCATGTTGTCTGTGCGAATGAGGACTGCTTTGCCCGAAATCTGTTTTTGGAAAGATTTTAGGGCTAGAAAGATCGCCAAGAGCTCCAGATGGTTGATGTGGAGCGATTTTTACTGTGGCGTCCATAGACCTTGCATTGTGAGGTGTAGGAGGTGCGCTCCCCAGCCGGAGAGCGATGCGTCCGCTGTTAGAATCACCTGAGGAACCGGGTCCAGGAACGGCCGCCCTTTGGAAAGGTTTGTGGTGTTCCACCACTGCAGAGAGTGATGGGTGCGGCCGTCCACCAACACCAGATCCGTTAGCTGACCCTGGGCCTGGTTCCACTGTCGTGCTAGGCACTCTTGAAGTGGACGCATGTGGAGTCTTGCATGGGGCACTATGAAAATGCAAGACACCATCATTCCTATGAGCTTCATAAACACTCTTGCTGGAAGAGAGTGTTGAGGAAGGAATGTTTTGCGCAAGGCTTGTATGCTTGCGATCCTGGCTGAGTTTGGATAGGCAATACCTTTGGAGGTGTCTATAGTTGCCCCGAGATATTGCTTTGTGTGAGATGGTACAAGGTGGGACTTTTGGTAGTTCACCGTGAAGCCTAGTTGGTGGAGCAGCTGGATGGTGCTGTTTGTATGTTGCACACATTGGTGGTAGGACGCGGCTTTTATCAGCCAGTCGTCTAAGTAAGGGAAGACGTGAACATGTTGACGCCTGAGGTGTGCTGCTACTACCGCTAGGCATTTGGTAAACACTCGTGGTGCGGTGGTGACCCCGAAGGGGAGAACCATGAATTGGTAATGCTGAGCGTCCACTACGAACCTGAGGTACTTCCTGTGAGAAGGGTGTATTGGAATGTGAAAATATGCGTCTTTCAGATCCAAGGTAGTGAGAAAGTCTCCGTGACAGAGGAGCGGGAGGACTTGTTGTAGGGTGACCATGTGGAAATGGTCTGAATGTATGTATGCATTTAGAGGCCGGAGGTCCAGAATGGGCCTTAGGGTCCCGTCTTTCTTTGGTATTAGGAAATACAGAGAGTAGACCCCTAGATTTTGCTGATTGACGGGGACCTGCTCTATAGCATGTTTTTGGAGGAGGGAGAGCACCTCCTGTTTGAGCAGTGTGGAATGTTCTTGAGACATTGGACGGTGCCTTGGTGGGATATTGGGTGGGGTAGATGTTAACTCGAGACAGTACCCTGACCGAATAATTTGGGTCACCCATTTGTCCGATGTTATGGATTCCCATGCGTGGATAAAGTTTTGTAGTCTGCCCCCGACCGGAGTGGGATGGTCTGGGGGGAGCGGAGGGAAGTCATTGTGCGGGCGGGGTGGCAGAACGGGTGATGTTAGTTTTGCCCCTGCCCTTATTGTTGTTGCCTCTGTAACCACCCCTTTGGTTGCCCTTTGAAAAGGTATTTTGAGGAGGGGACTTGTAGGAGGTAGAGGCGCTATCGGTGGAGAAGCCTCTACCTGTGCCACGAAAGGATGAGCGTCGAAAGGAACGTTTAGGGGCCTGTGTTTGGAGTGCCCCCATAGACTTTGCTGTGTCTGTGTCCTTTTTCATCTTTTCCAACGCTTCGTCCACCTTCGGCCCAAAGAGAGTTTGTTGGTCAAAAGGGTGATTTAGTATGGACGCCTGGACTTCAGGCTTGAACCCTGAGATCCTGAGCCAGGCATGACGACGAAGCAGGACACTGGTATTTATGGCTCTAGAAGCAGTGTCGGCTGCATCGAGGGCACACTTCATGGAGGTGTTTGTAATTAGTTTACCCTCCTGTATCAGGTCATGAGCCTTGCGCTTGTGTTTTTCGGGGAGGTGCTGCATAAGAGCCTCAAGTTCGTCGTAGTGTGCTCTGTCATAGCGCGCAAGTAGCGCCTGTGTATTCGCAATGCGCCACTTGTTTGCAGCTTGGGAGGCGGTGCGTTTGCCAGACGCGTCTAAAAGTTTCGATTCCTTGTCTGGCGGTGGGGCTTCTCCGGAGGACTGGGAGTTAGCCCGCTTTCTAGCTGTGGAGACAACTAGGGAATCCAAGGGAGCAGGGCCCTTAATGTATGCAGGGTCTGTGGGTGCCGCCTTGTACTTTTTTCTATTCTAGGGTTCAGTACCCTGGCCCTGACAGGGTCTCTGAACACCTCTTCAGCATGCTTGGTGACACCTTTAGGCATGGGCAAAATAGACGTGGATTTGTCCCGAATGTCAAATGTGTCCAGTAGGAAGTCGTCTTCCACTGGTTCGCTGTGCATGTCCACCCCATGGTAGTGTGCTGCTCTCTGCACTAAGTGATGAAACCCTAAGGAGTCCTCTGGAGGAGACGGCCTGGATGGGTATAGGTCGTCCTGAGGCATATCAGGTATGTCAGGGTTGTGGTAGTCTTCCCATGGGTCTGGGGTCCCCGGTGGAGTAGGGTCCATTGGGGCGTCCGCCGGGTCATAATCCGGATCCCCATCATCCGGATCTGGGGACGTGGTCGGGGAGTGATGAGGTAAAGGTGGCGGAGACCTGGGAGGGGGAGGGGGTGGAGGAGGTGGAGGCAGAGGAGGAGGTAGTGGGGAGGGCACTCTGAGGGGAGAAGTAGCAGAGTCCTTCCGTTTGGGTGGTGGAGGAGGAGCCGGAGTTTCAAGGCGTCTTTTCTTGATAATTAAAGTCAATAGCCCAGTCTTTGGATCTTTAGATAGAGTCTTTTGCAAAGGGTCTGGTGTAAACCGAGCCAGTGGCGCCGAATCGTCCGCTGGCGCCGATGGTTTCGGAGGCGAGGGCTTCGATGGTTTCTGTGCGCCATGCTTTTTTGGAGCCTCCGGTTTTTTCGGCGTCGAAGGAGTTTTCGGCGCCGGAGCGTCGGTGCCGACAGATTTGTGTTTGTATTTGGTCGGCACCGAGAGTCCAGGCTTCGGCACCGGTGGCTTCGGAGTCGAGCTGGGTATCACTTTCTTCGGTGCCGAATGGTGTTTTTCGGCACCAGGCGTCGGCTGGCTCGAGCCCGAGCTGCCGTGAGACTTCTGAGGCTTCGACACCGGGCCCGAAGGTGGGGTGATAGAAGCTATGTGCTTGGTTTTGCCCAGGCCTGCAGGCGAGGGTGTAACCTGAGTCTCTTTGGTTTTGGGCGCGGGGGTGGGAGGGGGTACAGTACTCACGACCCGCTGCGCCGGTGTGATGTCCTCCACGTCGGAGTCGTCGGCCTCGGAAGCGCTGACGACGTCGTCCTCCTGCTGGGTGTGTAGTTGCCCCGAAGCTTCGGCGTCGTCTCCGAAGATGTCCGGTGGAGCCGCGGTCGAGGAGTGCGCCATGGTGCGTCGAGCTCTTCGATCCCGGATGGTCTTTTTAGATCGAAAAGACTTGCAGGCGGGGCAGTCTCTGGCCTCGTGTTCTGGAGAGAGGCAAAGGTTACACACCTGATGGAGGTCGGTGTGGGGAAATTTAGACCCACATTTTGGGCACTTTTTTAACGGAGTCCTTTCCATCGGCCGGGACCGGAGTCGAGGAGGGCCTGAAGGCCGGTGCCGATGTACGGAATGGAGAAAGTGCCGCTTCGAGAGATGAAGATATGATGAAGAAACTCAAAGAACGAGGATTTTCCGTCGAGGCTGGAACCGTAGAATTTCGAAGCCGGAGCACGAAGTATCACATCCGAGCCCGATGGCGGAAAAAAACAATCTGAGGATGGAGCCGAAGCCCTTGCGCAGTACGGACCGAAGGAAGAGTCACCGAACTCGTGACTTCCAAAGACTGTCCAAAGAACAAAAACAAACTGCAAACATCCGGGCCCAACACCAGATGGCGATCTATGCTAAGTGTACAATCTGCAGCTCATATGCCTCGAACATAAGTTTCTGTTTTGTACTTGCATAATAAAGAATCTTAAGGTCCTGTTCTTGTAAAGACTATGGAAATGCTCTTAAATCTTATGATAGTGTAGCATTTAATAATAAAGAACAAGTTACTCACCTTTGGTAATGATGCATCTGTAAGAGACATACATTACTTATAGATTCATACTTTAGAATTACCCCCAGGCATCAGACTGGATCAGGAGAAATTATTTTGTAGCAGTACCCCTGCATGTCGGTAGGTGGCATCGGTCGACTCCGCGTCAGTCGTCGGCGTTGTGGTCACCGTGATGATGTCGCGGTGTCTACTTAGACGCCGCCCCGGCGCACTGACGTCAGTTCTGACACAACTTTCCACGCCAGAAGCGCAGAGACATGCAAGACACTGACCACTGGTGCACATAACTAGGGTACTGTAAGGTAGTCGCTATCCCTAGAAGTCAGTTCGCAGAACGGGGAAGATGGGTGGGGCATTAAGGAATCTATAGCTACATATGTCTCTTACAGATACATCATTACTGAAGGTAAGGAACTTGTTCATCTGAAAGAGACTGTAGTTATAGATTCCTTACCTTAGAATAGATGCCCCAGCAATGCCAACCCCGGTGGTGGGTCTGCAAACTAAGTTCACACCAGGAAGTCCTGGAGAACATAACAGCTGAAAAAGCTGCATCTCTGGACTTGGCAGTCCAGGCAGTAATGTTTTGTGAACGTGTGCAGAGATGCCCACGTGGCTGCCTGGCAGATGTCAACCAGCGGAACTCCATGTCCCAATGCAGTAGTGGCTGCCGTCGCCCTGGTAGAGTGGGTCGCGCAGTCCTACTGGAGGTTTCTTTTTGCCCATGAATAGCAGTTCTTGATGCATTTGACAACACCTTTCTTGGCGCCCACATAATCCACGAAGAGTTTATCGTCCATCCGGAAGTTTTTAGTGCAGTCAGGGTAGAAGGACAGCGCATGTTTTGGGTCCAGACAGTGGAGTCTCTCCTCCTCCTTGGAGGGGTGCGGGCGGAAAGAAGGTGGGCAATGTGATGGTCTGACCTATGTCGAAAGATAACCACTTTGGGCAGAAAAGAAAGCCTAGTAAGAAGGACTACTTTTTCCGGATGGACAGCAAGAAAAACAGGTTTGGAGGACAGAACCGGAAGCTCACTCACCCTGCAAGCAGAGGTGATGGCAAGCAGGAAAGCAGTCTTTAAAGTAAGAAGACGTAGAGGGCAATTATGAAGTGGCTCAAAGGGAACACACACAAGATAAGTAGGGACAAGATTCAAGTCCAACTGGGGCATTACGAAAGGTGAAGGAAAGAGATGAGTAATGCCCTTCAAGAATCTGTTTTTAATAGGGGACTTGAAAAGAGAAGGCTGATCAGGGAGGTGAAGAAAGGCCGAAATGATTGAAAGATAGCCTTTAAGGGGGCCCAAAGCAGAGCCCTGTTGGGCCAAAGAGAAAATTAAGACGATAACCTATAAAAGAGGGGCAGAAAGGGGATCCACAGCCTTTGCTGTGCACGATGCCACAAATTTGTTCCGTCTACAGGTGTATACCATTTTAGTGGAGGGACACCTGGCTGCCAAGATGACATTACAGACTTCAGGAGGAAGGTTGAAAGCTGTCAACTGTCGCCGCTCAATCTCCACGCAAGGAGGTGGAGGCTGGACAGGGCCTGGTGAAGGACCGTCCCCTACTGCTGCGACAGAAGATCTTCCCAAAGAGGCAGTCTGATCGAAGGGTTGATGGCCATAGTCAAGAGCTCAGGGTAACAGACCCAGTCTGGAGCCACACGATGACTTGGGCCCGGTTGCGCATGATCTTCTTCAGCACTCTGGGTAGAAGTGGTACAGGAGTAAAAGCGTACAGGAGGCCGCAATTTCACTCGTGACAAAAGGCGTCGCAGAGCAAGTGCCGCCTTGGAAACTAACACGCAGAACTGCTGACCTTGAGCGTTATCTTCGGTGGCGAATAGATCTAACCAAGGATCGCCACACCTCCGATTGAAGACGCCATTCGGTATCCATCATGCACCGGCGGCCAGGGTGAACCACCAGGGATATGGCCTGATTTTCCACCCATGTCCAAAGGTGAAGAGCCTCTTGACATAGGGTCCACGACCCCAACCCGCCTTGTTTGTTGCAGTACCACATGGCGGTGGTGTTGTCCGTGAACACCTGCACTACTCTTCCTCTAACAGAAGGAAGGACTGCCTTCAGTGCGAGATGGATTACCCACAGCTCCAGAAGGTTGATGTGGAGCCCGGACTCCGCCAGAGACCTCCGATCTCCACCGCTCCGATGTGGCCGCCCCATCTCAGGAGTGACGCATCTGTCACCACTGTGAACTCTGGTGGTGGAAGGGAGAGGGAGCTGCAGTTGGTCTAATCCTGGTCTAGAGCCACTACTGCAACTGATGTGTAGTCCCCTCCGAGATCTGAACGACATCGGAAAGATTCCCCTAATGCTGAGCCCACTGGAACTTCAGGTCCCACTGCAGAGCCTGCATAAGCCATCTGGCATGATCCACCAGCAGGATGCAGGAGGCCATGAGGCGCAGCAGCCTCAGGGTCATTCTCACCAAAACCCGGGATAGAGGCTGAAACCTCAGCCACTGCGCGGGTGAGCACGGCCCGAGCATCATCTGGGCACTGTGGCAGCAGTTGTGCAACCGTATCCCACAATGAATCGGTATAACGGCCCAACAGGCATATGGATTTCACCGACCGCAGCCCTAAGCTGGTGAAGAAAACATTCTTCCCAAGGTGGTCCAGCTTCTTGGATTCCCTACCTGGGGGAGAAGTAGGGAACGCGCCTTTAGAGAAAGGGTTGGATCACCAAGCTCTCGGGGTGGGGTGTTGGGAGAGGAAAAGTGGGTAGACCGGGGCCGGGCGGTGGTGTCCGGCAGTCAGTCAGTCAAAATCACTTTATTCGATTATTCAAAATCATAAAAGCATGTTAAAATACCCAGCACATAAAAAAACATATAACACACAAAATCCATCATTGATAAAATACATACCTAACAATTCAACAATATAATGTAGAATACATATTATAAAAGGGAGAATCTGTTACACCGAGAAATGAACAATCTTATGACGCAAGATACTTGTGGGATGGGAAAAAAAAACACATGATTAAAAAAAATCAAAACACGTAACACTTAATTTCTTTTTCTCCTTGCTCTAACTGCTGCAACTAAAAAGCTAGCGATATAAAGAAATTCCCAAGGGCTATTCAGCATCTGCAGATATGTTAAAGCCAGCCTAACCTGCAAAAAACCTTTGTCTTTCAAAATTGGGAAAATAAAACACTCTCGAATCTGCAGATAGTGGTCACAGAACATTACAAAATACAGAGTATCTTGCCTCGAAAAACTGTCGCAGGAACAAGGTCCCAGATCCTCTGGCTTGCTACAGCCCAAGGGTTCGGACAATAAAAAGTGTAAAAGGTTAAACCTCAATCTCATCAAGAGAAAGCAATGTTGAGGCTTAGTAACAATGTCCAGCTAAGGCTCCATCAGATAAGAGGTTTTAAAGATCTGGTGGGCACCGACTATTGGTTTTAATAGCTCTATAGCCTCTCTTTCTACAGATGCTAGACGCAAAAACTAAGTCTTTGCCCACCCCAGATCTTTTTTACATATTATTTCAGGGTTATCAAAGACCTCAGGGCGGCCTAGCACCCTTGCTATGCCTTACACATAACTAAGCCATGGGATACTGCTAGCCCTGTCTAGTGCGATACAATCTCAGATGATCCCTTGGTTTAACACTAATTCAGGGTTACACCAGATCGAAATCCATTTAAGAAAAGGGTACATTTTAATTAGGTCAGTCACATAGCCAATACCCAGGTCTTCATGGATTATGTGTGAGGGTGTGGATTGGGGGACTGAAAGCAGACTTCTTAAAAATTTGTTTTCCACGATTTGAAGCTCTGTACAATTTTTATACCCCCAGATATCGGATCCATATTTAGCAATGGCAATACACTTAGATTTATATACATTTATCATTGCCTGCATTGGTTTGGCCCCCAGCCTCCGGGCGAAATAGAGTACCACACCTGAGGAACATGCCATGGAGTTTCTCTTTGCCCTCCTCTGCGGGTCCCAGGAACATCTATCATCAAATAAGACGCCTAGGTACGGGAATGAAGAGACCCTGGTAATTTCATTACTGTCACAACCAAACGTTTTAATTTTACTAGGCTTTTCTCTCATACTCATGGTGTGTGATTTGGAGAAATTTACATTTAGGTCCAAGGAGCCCATAAAATCTGCAAAGGAGGATAACAGACGCTGGAACCCCATCCAGTACGTGCCAGTAGGGCCATGTTGTCTGCATAGAGCAATGCAGGGATCAAACGATTCCCCACATGAGGGATGTCCTTGGCAGCTCCACACAAGACCAAATCTAGATTATTAATGTAAAGGGTGAATAACAGAGGAGCCAGGATAAAGCCCTGTCTGACTCCTCTTGTAACATCTATCTTCTGCGTTAAATTACCCATTTGGTCAAACCTTACTGCTGCCGAGAGATCCCAGTGCAGATCAGACAGGAAGTACACAATGTGTTTGTCCATACCCATTGCTAACAGGTCCCAGAGCTTGGATCTATTTACTTGGTCAAACGCAGAGGATCGGTCCATGAACGCAAGGTGGAGGGTTCCTTTTTTGTCTACTGTGTATTTTCCTATTAAAAGATAGAGTTTAAGGCACTGATCCAGGGTGCTTCTGCATTTCCGAAAACCATATTGGAGGTTAGATAGAATGCCACGTTCATGAATCCAACCAGTTAATTTATTGAGGACCACCATCCCTATTACCTTAACCGTGGAATCAATCAGTGATATTGGTCTGTAACACCCTGGATCCCCTCTGTCACCTTATTTAAAAACCGGGACGATAACTGATGTGGACCAAGACTTAAGCATTCCCTGTTGACATACCATACTTAAAACATTAGCCAATAACTTAGCCCATAGAGAAATATCTGCCTTAAAAAGATCAACTGGAACCCCGTCTGGGCCCGGGGCCTTATTACCCGTCATTTGGGCTATGACTCTAGCCACTTCTTGTTCAGAGAAGTTCAAACTGTATGCAACGGTTAAGCACGTAGCAGGCAGTCATCCTGTCCACAGGAGCCCCTGTGCTGGGCTTGAACCAAGTGCCAAGAAGGACGTCGTTGAGGGATTCATTAAAAGGCAACAGGGGCCGCAAAGAGGCTGCTACCGGCTGAAGCACCTTTGTCAGGAGGTTAGTCGTGACTGCCACCGTAGGAAGCTCGAGGCCCAAGGCCTCAGCCACCCTACGCAACAGCACAGCGTAGGAAGCGCCTTCCTCCGTAGCCACGGTAGGGGGAGGAATGCATGCCAAGGTCTGGGGAAGTATCCAGACCACTGGCATCACCCAACTCCTCTCGCCAGTCCGGCTCTTCAAGCGAGTCAGCTAGAGAGTCAATAGACCCCTCCCAGTCCTCCTCACTCTCCTCTGGCTGCCACTCAGGGCGATAGGGAATGCCAGGGATGAACAGCGGTACAACCTTACACCCGGCACCGGTATAGACGTCGAACAATGTAGGTCTGGTACCGGGTTAAGTTGGGGGTGAGGCCGGGGTCAATGCCAGTTGGGGGCACAACCGGCATCGGGGGAGTCATCGCTGTAATCGGCGCCGGGGAAGGTACCGTGAGATTGACCATCGCCAATCCATATCTAGGCCTGGATCCATGGCGGCCCTCCGGCGCCAAGGCTGGAGCTGCCGGCATTGAAGGCCCAGGGTCCCCCAGCCTAGTCCGTGGGGCCTGAAGGCGCACCTGCGGAGTCGGGCTGCCCAAAAATGCTATGGAGCGCTTCATAAAATGCATGAAGCTGGGCAGGGGACGCTCCAGCTCCGGGAAAGGGAGGGAAGCGCGGAGCCGTCCCAGCATGCTCCGAAGACCGAGCCGGAGAGTGACGACCCTCCGGGCCCCGCGTCATGTCGGCCGATGGACAGGGACAAGGTGAGGAGCAACGATGCTTCTTTGCCTTCTTCTTGTGCTTCGACTTACCGAAGGAGTGCGAAGACTTCGAGGAAGAGTGGTGGTGACTCCGCAACCAGTCACGCGACCTTCTTCTCGACCGGAACTTCGAAAGACGCAGAGCGGACTGCCGGGTCTCCAAAAGCTTTTAGGACTGCTCCCGCAAAGACTTCCGGGTCATGGCCCGGCAGTCGGAGCACAACTTCGGATCGTGGTCGCGCTACAGGTACCAAAGACACACAAGGTGTGAATCGGTGACTGACATCAGCTTGTGACAGAAGTCACAGGGTTTGAATCCGGTCCGACAATGGGACATCCCTCGTGTACCAGGGGTTGAAGACTCAAAAATATGTTGACAAAAGTCGAAAAGAGTTTAGTCAAAAACAGACTAAGGAGCACGCTCTCTCTGGATCTGCGCTCTCTGGCACGGAAAAAGAACGAACGGAGGTCAGCGTGCAGGGGCGGCATCTAGGTAGACAAAGTAACATCTTCCCAGCGACCATGACGACGGATGCAGAGTCAACCGATGCCACCTACCAATGCGCAGGGGTACTGCCACGAAAAAATTAGTCCAGATCCTACGCCTGCGGGATATTCTAAGGTAAGGAATCTATAACTACGGTCTCTTTCAGATAGCCTTTGTGATGAGTGACCAGTTACTCTTAAAAGGCAACCATATTCAGTGGAAAACTAATTCAAACCCTCCGATATAACAGTGTTGAGAGTAAATGTTTCCATACTATCTGGGAATGTGCACCAATGCGGGAGTACTGGGCTAAGACAGCAGAATTGTCGGCTGTTCTGGGTGTCCTATGCCAACCACTGAACACTTTATGATCCTTTGCATTGCTTGTGATGTTGACTTACTCAGACGACGGATGTTGTTTGGGGTGTTGAGATTAGTAATTGCAAAAAAAAGGACAATTAAAAACGCTGGAGCAATACAGCCATCCCTACTAAACAGATGGGGTCGGCGAGAATGACCGAAAGTTCAGTTTACGAAGGAAGGGGTGCCTGAAAAAATGTGATCAGATCTGGACTGGGAGGCTCAAGATTTGTCAAGAGACTACCTAAAGGACAAGTTACTTACCTTCGGTAACGATGTATCTGCAAGAAACATTAGTTAGTTAGATTCCTCACCTTAGAATATCCCCAGGCGTCAGGCTGGATCCGGAAAGATTTTTGTAGCAATATCCCTTGCGCGTCGCTAGGCGTCGTCTGCGGCTCCGCGTCAGTCGTTGGCGTCGTGCGCCGGAATGACTGAGTACTTAGACGCTGCCCTCGCGCGCCGACGTCAGTCGTTGTACATAGCTTTCCGCGCCAGGAACGCAGAGCCATGCAAGAGACCAACACTGGTGCCAAAAAGTCTAGGGCCCTGAACAGGATGACCTTAACCCAGATGTCGGTTCGCAGAGCGGAGAGGATGGGTGGGTCGGTGAGGAATCTAACTAACTAATGTTTCTTACAGATACATCGTTACCCAAGGTAAGTAACTTGTTCATCTGAAAGAAACGCGTTAGTTAGATTCCTCACCTTAGAATAGATACCCCAGCAATACCAACCCGGGTGGAGGGTCTGCGAACCAAGATCACACCAGAAAGTCCTGGAGAACAGAACGGCCAAAGAAGCCATCTCTCCGGACTTGGCTGTCCAGGCAATAGTGCTTGGCGAACGTGTGCAGTGATGCCCACGCCGCCGCCTGACAGATGTCCTGCATGGGAACTCCCCGTCCCAGGGTAGTAGTCACCGCTGTGGCCAGGGTGGAATGGGCTCTCAGCCCAACAGGAGGGTCCTTTTTCGCCAAGGAGTAACAAACCTTCATACACAAGACGACCCACCGTGAGATGGTCCGCTTGTGTACAGCCCTCCCCTTCTTAGCACCTACGTATCCAACAAAAAGATGGTCGTCCACCCGGAACAATCTGGTGCGGTCCAAATAAAAGGACAGCGCACGTTTGGGGTCCAGACGGTGGAGCCTCTCTTCCTCTTTCGAAGGATGCGGAGGCGGAAAGAAGGTGGGCAAAGTGACCGATTGCCCGATGTGAAAGGGTGTCACCACTTTCGGAAGAAAAGAAGGACAACTCCGGAGGACAACCTTGTCCGGATGAACAGAAAGAAAGGGAGGCTTAGATGACAGAGCCTGGAGCTCACTCACCAGTCTAGCCGAGGTGATAGCTACCAGGAAAGCAGTCTTAAGAGTCAGAAGACGAAGGGGACAATTGTGAAGAGGCTCAAAGGGAGCGCACATCAAAGGTCAAGACAAGATTCAAATCCCACTGAGGCATTACGAAGGGGACAGGAGGAAACATGTGAGTAATGCCTTTAAGAAAACGCGAAACAACAGGGGACTTGAAAAGAGAAGGCTGACCAGGAAGCCGTAAGAAAGCAGAGATTGCAGAAAGATAACCTTTCAAGGTGCCCAGAGCAGAGCCCTGCTGGGCCAAAGAAAGAAGAAAGAGTAGAACCTCAGAAAGAGGGGCAGAAAGGGGATCCACAGCCTTTGCTGTGCACCATGCCACAAATTTGTTCCACCTGCAGGCGTATACCGATTTTGTGGAGGGACGCCTGGCTGCCAGAATCACATCACAGACTTCAGGAGGCAAGTCAAATGCCATCAACTGTCGCCGCTCAATCTCCACGCATGGAGGTGGAGACTGGACAGGTTCGGGTAGAGGACCGTCCCCTGCTGCTGCGACAGAAGGTCCTCCTGAAGAGGCAGTCGTACCGGAGGGTCGATTGACATACTGAGTAGCTCGGGATACCAGTACCTTCGTGCCCAATCCGAAGCCACTAAGATGACTTGGGCCCGGTCGCGCCTGATCTTCTTCAGCACTCTGGGCAGAAGTGGTATAGGCAGAAAGGCGTACAAAAGACCGCAACTCCACTCGCGCCGAAAAGCGTCTCCGAGCGCGTGCCGCCTTGGAAATTCCAACGCGCAGAACTGCTGACATTGCGCGTTCTCTTCGGTGGCGTATAGATCTAATCAAGGCTCTCCCCACTGCAGAAAGAGACCTTGCGCCACATTCGAGTTCAGACGCCATTCGTGATCCATCATGCACTGGCGGCTGAGTTCGTCTGCTCTGGCGTTCAGAGAGCCCGCCAGATGTTGAACCACCAGGAGGATGCCCTGGTGTTCCAGCCATGTCCAGAGGCACAGAGCCTCCTGACAAAGGGTCCACGACCCCACCCCGCCCTGTTTGTTGCAATACCACATGGCGTTGGTGTTGTCCGTGAACACCTGCACAACCCCTCCCAGGACAGAGGGAAGGAAGGCTTTCAGTGCAAGCCGGATCGCTCTCAGCTCCAACAAGTTGATATGGAGTTGAGATTCCGCCGGAGACCAGAGGCCTCTAATCTCCGCCTCTCCCATATGGCCCCCCCATCCCAGGAGGGACGCGTCCGTCACTACTGCGTGCTCCGGTTGGGGTAGGGAGAGGCATCTACCCCTGACCCAATCGAGGTCCGTGAGCCACCACTGCAACTGTTTCGCAGTGCCCTCCGAGATCAAGACATGGTCGGACAGGTTGCCTCGATGCTGGGCCCACTGAAACTTCAGGTCCCACTGCAGAGCCCGCATTCGCCAACTGGCGTAATGCACCAACAGGATGCAGGAGGCCATCAGTCCCAGAAGCCGCAGCACCAACCTGACCGAAACCCAGGATAGAGGCTGAAAGATGGGAATCAGAGCCTGAATATCCCGGACCCGCTGTTACGGAGGATAAGCCCGGAACTGTGCCGAATCGAGAACCGCTCCAATGAAGAGGAGCTTCTGGGAGGGTCTCCGGTGCAACTTCGGCAGGTTGATGGAGAACCCCAGCAAATGCAGGAGGTCGGCCGTAGTCTGGAGGTGGGAGACTACTTGCTGGGGCGAGCCCGCCTTCAACAGCCAGTCGTCGAGATCGGGGAAGACTGGAACCCCCGATCTGCGCAGATGAGCTGCGACCACCGCCATCACTTTCGTGAACACCCAAGGGGCACTGCTGAGGCCGAAGGGGAGCAAGGTGAACTGAAAGTGCTCCTGACTCACCTTGAACTGCAGGTAACGCCGGTGGGCCGGCAGGACGGGGATGTGAAAATAGACATCCTGCAAGTCCAACGCTACCATCCAGTCTCCAGGGTCGAGGGCAGCCAGAACCTGAGCTAAAGTTAGCATCTTGAACCGTTCCTTCCGGAGGAAGGCATTGACGCTCCTGATGTCCAAGATAGGGCGTAGGCCCCCTTTGCCCTTCTTGGGAACCAGAAAGTAGTGGGAATAGCAACCACGGCCTACTTCTGGACCAGGAACGCGCTAGACGGCCTCTTTGGCCAAGAGGGCCGTAACTTCCTACCGCAGAAGATTCAAGTGATCCTCCGATATACGGTGGCACTGCAGTGGCATGGCTGGAGGGGTCGTCTCGAAGGGGAGGGAGTAGCCCCTTCGGACGATTTGCAGCACCCACCTGTCCGATGTGATGGATCGCCAGTGGAGCATTTGATGGCGAACTCTGCCGCCCACTGGCATGGAATGGGCCTGAAAGCTCGGACTAAGAGGGATTTGAGGCGGATGCTGCCGGGGTGGATGTGGACTGACCGGCACGTTGTCCTCCAGTACCGCCACGGCGGAATCCACGTCCGCGACCGCGTGCAGGTTGGTTCTGCGGCCGGTGGCTAGGCAGACGTGAGGAGGCGCCCCTTCCTTGGCCACGAAAGGGGCTAAAGGCGGAAGTTTGCGGCCGCAGGGCCGAGAGACCCAATGACTTGGCCGTAGCCCGGGAGTCCTTAAAACGAGCCAGCGCACTATCCGCCTTCTCGTCAAAAAGGCGAGTGCCATCAAAGGGCATATCCATGAGGGTACTCTGGACATCCCCCGAGAAAGACGTGGACCGCAGCCAGGCGTGGCGCCGGAGCGCCACCGTGGTGGAAATCGCCCTACGCAGCGAGTCCGTGGTGTCTAGTCCACACCGTATGGCATGTCGTGCTGCATCTCGCCCGTCAGAAAGCGCCAGGGAGAGACGTGTCCGGGCCTCCTCCGGATACAGGGGCAGCACGTCCTCCACCGTATCCCACAGAGAGTGGGAGAAATGGTCCAAGAGGCAAGCGGTGTTCAAAGACCGCAGGCCCAAACTCAGGGAAGAGAACAGCTTCTTTCCGAACTGTTCCAGCCTCTTGGATTCCCGATCCGGAGGAGTGGACGGGAAGGAGGATTGGGAAGTGGAGGCCTGGATAACCAGACTCTCGGGGTGGGGTGTTGGGACAGGAAACTGGGGTCGCCCGGAGCAGGGCGGTGGCGCCGGGCCACGTTCCGATCCACAGGAGGAACTGCGGAGGGCTTGGACCAAGTGCCCTGCAGAACGTCTATGAGGGCCTCATTGAACTGCAGCAAAGGCTCTGTGGAGCTTGCTGACGGTTGAAGAACCTCTGTGAGGATGTTGGTCCTCACGGCCACAGCAGGCAACTCGAGCCTCAGGGCTTCGGCCGCCTTGCGCAGCACCACTGAGAAAGCTGCACCTTTCTCCGAGGCCACAGTCGGAGGAGAGATGAAACCAGCGTCCATGGAGGTGTCCAGACCACTGGCATCCCCCAGTTAGTCTGCCCAGTCCTGTGAAAGTTGGCCCTGTCTGGCCATAGGGTCCTCAGACCCCTCCCAGTCGCCCCCGTCATCCGATTCCTGATAAACAGGAGGAATGATCGGAGCCGGGTGGTAGATGAAACGCTCATCCATCGGCGTCGGGTGCAGCATCGAGTGGCACCGCGCCAGCGCCGGACAGGGGCTAAAACAGGGATCAGCGTCGTCCGGAGACGGCGCCGGAGGAGGAACCGGTGTCCGCGCCGGCGGAGGAGGCGTCGTGAGGTCGATCGGCGCCGGCAGAGATTCAGGCCAGGATCCTTCAGGGAGCTGCGGCTTCGGGACCGAAGTCGTCGGCTGCGCCGGCAGGCGTTGACGGCGGAGCCAGGCCCCTCATGGCCGAGAGGAAGGCACTGACCTCCGCCGGAGTCGCGTCAGTCCCAGGGACTGGCGGGTATGGAGCGGACGTGGCTCCTGCGGCTCCGATGGAGCCGCGGGGGTGGGACCACCCTGACCCTCGGCCGAGTCGCGCGACCGGCGAAGGGAGTCCGAAGAACGGTGTCGCCTCTTGGACTTCTTTGATCGCTTCGACTTACCCGAAGACTTCGAGCCCGACGAGCGATGATGGTGGCTGCCGCTCCGCCACCGGTCCTTGGACCTCCTCCTGGACCGGGACCGTGAGCGGCGCGGAGCCGAGTGCCGAAGCTCGAGAAGCTTACAGGACCGTTCCCGCCTAGCCTTCGAGGTCAGGGCCTGACAATCGGGGCACAACTCCGCGTCGTGGTCGGCACCCAGGCAGTAAAGGCACCGGCGATGGTGGTCCGTCACCGACATCAGTCGATGACAGGAGTCACAGGCTTTAAACCCAGGCATCCTACCGGCACCAGAGTCGAGTCAACAGAAGACCAAAAAGAGTCAAAAAAGTTTAGTCAAAAATTGACTAAGGGGTAAGCTCTTCCCGGATCGGCGCGGTCTGGTGCGGAAGAAAAGAAGAACGGACGTCAGCGTGCGAGGGCGGCGTCTAAGTACTCCGACGACGTCATTCCGGCGCACGACGCCAACGACGGACGCGGAGCCACAGACGACGCCTAGCGACGTGCAAGGGGTATTGCTACAAAAATCTTTCCAGATCCAGCCTGACGCCTGGGGATATTCTAAGGTGAGGAATCTAACTAACGTGTTTTCCTTTCAAATATAAAAGGCACTGGGAGGACTCCAGATGCCTGGGAAGTTGCAACGGCAGATAGGAGCGAAAGTGGTGGTGGTGGGGCGGCGTTAGATGTTGACCTTACAATCATACAGTGTCTCGATTTACAAACATATGGATTTGACATTTTAAGGAACTGAACAATGATGGTGCAAAATGAAGTGTCTTGCTTTGTGATGTGTTGCATGTGTAATACACAAATGAATAAAAAATATTTATTAAAAAAAATCCTAAGGAACAAGATAACATTTGTAGAGTTGAGTTGGGTATTTGTGATGCAACCTTTAATGTATTGAAGTTCTGGAGTTGGAGACACTGATCGAGAAGAGCAACATCGTCTTCCACCAGGGCTGCAATAAATCTATTACCTGAAACTACATTTTGAGTATGTAGGTTTTCAGAGCCAATGAGTATAAAAAACCTACATGACAATTCACTTTTGTTGAGTGATGGTAGAATATGGCATTTAAGATGTATGTCTACGTGCAGGGAGAATATAGACAGTATACTTCAAAGCATGAGTTGGTACGATTGGTTGAATGAGGAAGTGAATAGGGGAGAAGAAACATTATGTCCATTAGGTGAAGCTGATCCTGGCTAAAGCATAATGGGTCCAATTGCTGGAAATGAAAAGTAAGCCAAACGTGGTTGTGTGATCAAAAAGCCAAATAATCTGCTGAATTAGTTCTGTGATTGAAGATACACCATTTGTATATAATTCATAGTGTAAATAAATTATTCATTAATTTTGTAAATATTGCAGATAATATTTGTTACAACTCCTGTATTGTAATGGTTATGCAATTGCTATGGAATCTCTTTTTATTTATAAGGAAGGGACACGTGTAGAACTGAGTCAGAGACGTGTGATGGCATTTCTGACATATTGAAGTTTAGTTCAATGTTCTAAACACTGACCTGAGAAAGTCAGTGGGAGCCACTGGAGGACGAGAGCAATCTTGTGATCCACCAAGGCTGCAATACAGATATTATCTGAAACTATACATCGAGTGTGATAGGCATCATTACAACATGAAGTTAAATGAAGCACTGATACAGAATTTGGAAACTTGTTACAAATGCTAAGAAGGGGGAATGAAGTTTGTGAAGGCAAACAACTTTACAACCCTTTAAGAACTGTAGCACCAGGAGGCAGCTCTAGAGATCTCAAACTGCGAAGAAGTGGCAGATATCCCTTAACATTTACCACTTTGTACTACCCATGCTAACGAGATAATGATATCTGAAATCTGATGAATCCAACAGTGGCTTCAGATCATTTGACATACACCGAAAGGAAAATCTTTTCCACATGTAAAAGTAGATGGACTTCGAAATAACACAAGCACATAAAGGGAAACTGCTTAGGGTGGTCGTCACAACCACTAGGCATGAAAGCAGAATGGGCAGTCATTTGCATGAGACAGCAACTACACCCTCTATTGGAGACATATTGGCTGATAGATACTCAGATATGGAGCTCTAGATTTGGGTACCACATCCTCAACTCACAACTGGGAACAATCTGAATCACAGACAAGTGTATAGAGAAGTACAAATCAATCAGAAATGCAGTACATAGAGTTTCCTTGGAGCTGAACAGATGGAACTTGGTCTTCCCTGGTGGAAAAAAGACCTAGCATAGGGAACCATGTTACTGCAAAGACCAGCTTCACCTTTTCTTGGTAAGGTCCCACTAATGAAAAGCCGAACACAATCTACTCGGAATGGCAGAATGTTAACCGCCTGAACCAGAGAGATGTGAGACAGAAATGAACACTCTGTGAACAATGGTTAAGACTACAGTCTCACTGCTTCGCACTAAAGGTGTAAATACCCAATTGTCCCATTTCTGAATTCACAAATTTGATGTGGTACTGTTTGTCAAGATCTGAACTGTAGGGATTTGCATTTTGAGACGGAAAGTGATTAGACCAGACTAGACCACAGCTAGATGAATTGGAACTGACCCTCCTGAACACTTTAAAGATTCCTAGCAGTGACTGTTGCTGAATTTTAATGTGTAGTCCAAGTCACAAGGGAAGCATCGGTTAGGACCGTCGCTTGTGAAAAAGTTAACTGAACGGCTCTCCCAAAAGGGAATTTTCCACATATCTCAACCACAAAAGGTTTGCGCATAAACTCTGGGAGTATTAATTATTTTTGGGATATTCTCCAAGGTTCGAGGAGACACCATTGAATGAGCCTCACCTGAAGGACCTAAATGTCACAAGAAAAATCTCTATCAAGTTCAAAGTCAAAATAGTTGCAATGATTGGGGTACATGTTTACGTTTCAGTTGAAGAAATAATCTGCTTACAATTGGCTTGTTTCTAGGAATGCACAAATACATTTCAGCCACTGCTGATGAACAAGAGGAGCATACTGAATTTCTCCCAAAGTTGAAGAAAAATTCTAACAGCAAGATACTAACCAGTCATTTAAATACTCCGTGGTTAAACTGCTGTCTTTTTTGTTTGTTTTTTAAATCTTTTCATTAGGCAGTTTATAGATTTATATTACAGCATATCAGGTAGTCTGCACGCAGTGGACAACACCATCATACAATACATTGCCATTAAGGACATACCAGTTAAGACAGTGGTGTGTAGCCTTAACTGACAGAAGTGCGTAAACTACAACGTCTGATTGAAGAGTCTAGTATTGCTAGAGTAATAAAAATATAAAACATCTCTCAAACGAAAAGAAGTAGCCCACACCCACACAGGAATCAAGGACAACTGGTCAAATATCAGAGCATGGAAATATCTGTCACCTGAAAGGGAAAGGACAAGTTATGTTTCTCAAAAAGAGAAGGTACCATTCGGGGAATTCAGAAACCGTGGTTGGGCATGAGGCACGGTGTAGTCAGGAAAGGATGCTCTCTCTCAAGAAAGACTGTAGCTCAGACAGCAGTGTCTCCCAACCGGCAGTGATCGGGTATTTACGCACGCCGCTAATATCTTCACATTGCAAAGTAGTACTCTTAGCCTTAGCCCAGGTATCTATGGAGTGGGCCCAAGCAGAGAGTTGAAGAGGTGTAGGAGACTTCCATCAGCGAGCAATTAGATGCTTAGCTAGCAAAAGAGCAAGATCCAAGACTGCACAGTTACTACGTTCTTTTTGGTGCATCTGAAAATGCCCAACAGTCATATCGCCCATGTCTGTATTGAGGGGTTCTACGTACAGCGGGCTGAGAGCGTTGTGACACCCAGCCTGTAGTTGGAGCATGGGGCCCACCCATAACATATGCAAGAAGTCAGCGTCTGACAAAAGGCAGCGGGGACAATCAGCATCTGTGCAGTGAAAGTAGTGGTTGATTTTGTCTAGGGTGAGGTAGGCCTTGTGTAATATGTAGTATTGAATTCATTTAAATTAGCATTGCGAGACACAAAGGCTGAGTAAACTTGGATATTCTGCCATTCTTTGTCAGAGTAGGAGCGACCTAGCTCACAGTCCCAGTGTTCTCATAATGATGTTAGAGGTGCTGCAGCGTGTATATCTAAAGAATTAGCAAACCATGCAATTAAGTGGCAGCCCAACCCTATGACATGCAAATATTGAATTACTAGATTTATTATGAGCTCCCGTTGAATTGCACCATAGTGCACCCTTATCGCCCGGGTAACGGAGTTGTATAGCAGAGACTGACCTGGGTAAAGCCCGGCATTAGCTAGAAGTTCCTCCAGAGGGAGTAGAGCGCTTTTATGATAAAGAAGTCCAAGACTATGAAGCCCAGCTTCATGCCAAGGGCTCCCCTCTGCCAGGAAAGTGAATGATCCACCTCTAGGTGTACCAAACAGAGGAAGCGCCAGAGGATATTGGGTCACTAAGTGAGTGAGGAAAAGGCATCTCCGGAAGCAGAGACAGGCAAACAGCATAAGATGAGAGCGGGGCAATACTGTTTTGGAAAAGGGATGTAAAAGATGCAGTATTTTTGTTAACTCCCATGAGGGGGAGGCAGTGCCAGTGTCCTCCAGCTAGCGACCCGATAACCACCTGGCTTCCCTCTGCAGTTGAGAGGTCAGATAATAATTTCCTAAATTTAGGACTTCTAAACCCCCCCTGGTCATACTATCATTGTTCAAAAAAATGTATCCGCAAACCCCTTTAAAACTAATACATGTAAGAGTTTAGTGCATTTTTTATCATTAGTAACCCCTATGTCTATGAATCTGTGAGGCGGAGTGCTGATTTTAAGAGTCATCTTTTTAGTGCCATGCAATGAGCAGTATTCCACAATGATTTTATCTTTCGTAGTTTAATGAGTTCCTACATCATTGTCAATATGTCCAAAGGACTAGCCAATTTCCTCTCCAGAACATGTGGTTTTACAGAAGTGCATACCAACATTGCCAGATAAACCGGTTGTAAAAGAAAGCCCAGACACACACAGGGGAGACACATCAAGACTGTCCAAGCAAAGTTCTGGTCCTAATGTGACATAATGAAGGGAGCAGGAAGAAACACATGCACAAGCCCCTTCAAGAAGTACATCACAAGGAGTGACTTAAATAAAGAGGGTGGAGCCGGTAAATGTAAGAAGGTCGAAAGGGCCAGCAAATAAACCTTTAGCTACGCTCATAGCAAAGCATTGCTGGGACAGAGATAAAACATACAATAAAACACCAGTCAATTTTGCATGTAGAGGGTCACCTTGCATCTCCTCACACCAGGCTACCAAAGTTTACCCAACAAAACAGAATACACAGTCTTCAATGAAATGATGCCCATCAGCTAGAATTAAATCCATCTTCTCCAGTATTAGATAAAAGGCTCTTAATTCGTTTTTCTCAATTTCCAAGCATGGTGATGTAGATGGTCAAGGTACGAGTGAAACCCGGATTCACCTGAAGAGGCCAATTGAAAGGGACGGCAAATACTGAGATTCAGGAGAACTACACTCTCCAGGTCCGGTCAGAATGAGCTTTGCTCAGGCACTCTGGACTCCTTCAGGACACGTGGGATCAGTGGCGGGGCAGGAAAATGCAGAGTAGGTAGTAGTCCCCCAAAGGTGAAACATGCCTCCCGGGGAATCTCAAGTGGGAAAACTCCAGGCCACCAACGGCAGGGCAGTGAGCATTTTCAGAGGCAGTGAACAACTCTGAGGGGATGATCCATTGAGCAAAGGTATCCCGAACCACCTCCGAGTACACATGTAACTCATGTTAAGTAAGATGATGCCTGCTATGCTTGCCCGCCTTGGTCACCGCCAGGTGATTGAAAGTCATGGAAATCCCCAGAAGGGGAAGCTAACGTCGCCAGCCAAAAACATGAAACCCTCCACCACCTGTTAATTGCACCACCACACAGTGGTCACAGTGTGTCAGAAATTGGACCACCTTGCCTCTGATGAGCGGCAAAAAATTCTTTAGGGCAAATAAATCATCCACAGATCCAACAGACTGATAAAATGGAGCAGTTCCATCTGGAACCAGAGACCTCTAATCTCTACATTGTCCAAGGGGCATCCCCGGCCTAGGGATGACTTAAGTCACCACTTTGAGCTCCAAAAGCGGTAAGGAGTGCAGCCTGCCGCAAGTCAGGATAGTATGTTGTCCTAAATACATACCTAGCGCTTTATCATCTGGTGCTGAAGATTCCATTTGAGGGCCCACAAATGGCAATTGGGTTGGAGCAGCACCAGCAAGATGCACAAAGACAGAAGCTCAAAAAGTCTCAGAACAACTGAAACCAAAACAGATGCTCTTACGGGAAACTTTGGTGCAAAGGCGGAAAGTATCCAGACCCATCCCTATAATGGGAATTCTCTGTTCAGCCTTAATATAGGATTTTGACTCTTTACTGGCGAGTCCTATGGAGGATTCTTGTGGCTGTATCTGAAGGCAGGCTGAGACTAACTGAGGTGAGTCCACCGGAAGCAGCTGGTTGTTGAGGTACAGGAATACACGTATCCTGAACCTGTAAAGAGAGGCCACAAACACGGACGTCAGTGAACACCCAAGGGACAGAAGGCAGGGCAGTGAACTGGTAGCAGTCCCAACCCGCTACAAAAAAGAATTCGTTATTTTGGAACAGCAGGACCAACTTATGGAAGTAGGTGACCAGGCCACCATGCAGCCCTCTGGGTTCAAGGTCAACAGGACCTAAGCAAGCATCATCCTAAATTTCTCCTTCATGAAGGAGTTCAAGAGACTGAGGTCTAAAATCAACCTCCATCCCTGTCCTTCTTGGGCATAATAAAGAACCAGGAGTAACAACCCTAGCCCTTCTGCACTTAAAGCACAAGTTACACGAAGTCCTTGGTTAGCAACATCAGCTCCTCTCTAGAGAGGAATTCATCATCTTTTGTCAACAGCTGGGAAAAAACTGGCAGAATATGCAGAGGCTGGTACAAAAAGGGAAGGACGTAACCAAACTGAACAATGTGTAGACCCCACTGTTCTTAAGTATTGGAATACCAGCTGGCAATACTGAACCCACCCCTTTTCTTGCTCAAGGGGTCATTGGAGGGGAATCTAACGAGGTCTGGATGCTGCAGCACCTGGCAAGGAGCAATAAGAGGACTGCTGCATCTGCTGATTGCTATGGCCTCTCTTCCATTCCTTTCCTTGCAAGCAAGAAAATGGTGAAAGGGCTGCTGCACAGGGTGCGAGGACTTCCTCCAATGAAGGGCAAGATTCCTTAAAACACTGCAATATTTTCGAAATTGCTGGTGAAACCGGCAAGCATAAAAAAGCAGCCCCAATAAGTCTTAGATCTGCTGCTGTTGAAACTCTAGTGGTGAATCTATCTTCTCACCCAAGTAACCTAATTCTGTCCACGAGCGAAACCTAGACGTCACATGAAAACCCAATGGCACGCATCAAGGCATGCCAATGGATGACCTCACCAGTACTCAGCCTGGGCCACACGATTGCTAGTGTCGGGCAAGATCTCATTAGATTTTACCTCATTCAGACCATCGTATGCAGTCTCTGCAATGGAATTGCAAAACTCCTCCGATCGGGAGGAAATAAATCACTGCCCATGTTTCTGAAAGTGAGTGTAGAGACTTTCAAGCAAGCACATCTCCAGCTGTACGGACGACCTCTGCAAAAGAAGGACTTCTAGTGAGAGTCCATAAGGCAAATTCAACTAGCAGGGTCTGCGGCAAAGGCACTGAAGTGTGGCCTGGTGCTGAAGGCTGGGGTGTAACAGGTTAGTCAACACCAGGTAATGACCCAATGGAAGAAGACTATCTGGTCATCCTAATGAAATTGCACCAGCTGAGGCCATTACAAGCGTTCCAACAAGGTCTTTTGGAAGGCTACAAGATGTAACAAATGAGGAGGCTCAGAATTGATGGAAAAGGGGATAAGTAAGCTGTGACCATAACCTTTGTTCCCATCATTCTGCAAAGAAAAAAAGAAAACTTGAATTTTTGTTGCCCACTATAGCAGAAAGATGGGAATTGCAGACGTCACATGAAAACCCAATGGCACGCATCAAGGCATTCCAATGGATGACCTCACCAGTACTCAGCCTGGGCCACACGATTGCTAGTGTCGGGCAATATCTCATTAGATTTTACCTCATTCAGACCATCGTATGTGGTCTCTGCAATGGAATTGCAAAACTCCTCCGATCGGGAGGAAATAAATCACTGCCCATGTTTCTGAAAGTGAGTGTAGAGACTTTCAAGCACAGCACATCTCCAGCTGTACGGACGACCTCTGCAAAAGAAGGACTTCTAGTGAGAGTCCATAAGGCAAATTCAACTAGCAGGGTCTGCGGCAAAGGCACTGAAGTGTGGCCTGGTGCTGAAGGCTGGGGTGTAACATGTTAGTCGACACCAGGTAATGACCCAATGGAAGAAGACTATCTGGTCATCCTAATGAAATTGCACCAGCTGAGGCCATTACAAGCGTTCCAACAAGGTCTTTTGGAAGGCTACAATTGGCAATGGGGTCAATGATAGTTCAGGGAATTTGGGTACATGCACTGGCGATAGCAGACTTAAAAGATGAGTGCTATTAGTTACGATGACCAGACTGAAGGTTTGTCCAGCTTTGCCTTTTCTTTTTTTTGGTTTGGCATGCTTAAGATGGCATAGCAACCTGAAGAGGAAGACCCTAGATAAACAATAGATATGGTTGCCACTTGTTGCACTGAAATATGAGTGTAACTGGAAGAAAGAGTGGTCCAATGAAAATTTGCCTCAGTATACATTATGTGACCCATGGCAAGCCATCCAGTCACTCAAAACGTTTCCATCTAATGGTTGATTGACTGCACACTTAAGTATCACTCACATTTCAGCAGTTGCTGCAAACATCATACAAGGATCAACTTCAGTGTTAAAAAGCATTACAGTCACTTTTTATGTTACAGCTTTGATAGACACTACATTTGATGACATTTTTGCAGTTTACTAAATTCCTTGCTAGTGTAATCAAGAAAAATGTACACGTTTAGGGACAAAATGTGTTTTCTTACCTTATAAAACTTTCCATGTGTGGTTGTGCTGGTGGAGATGTTATTACTGGTGTGAATGTCTCTGTGCTGTTTGGTATTTTAGCAGGTAATGTGCTGCTTGCCAAAATTCCATTTGTTATTGTTTCACTCTTAAAAAGAATAAAAATATCACTGGTTGACAAGTGCATTTTCCGATAACAGAGGATACTGTAACCCACCAATGACCTCAAATCTACCTATTTGGGGCCAGCCACACATTTTACAAACTTACATTTCTTCACATATCTGGAAGATGAAGATACATAGATACTTAGTTAGGTTTCAGCATTGTTAGTTAGGAGATCGGCCACACTATCCTTCAGAGGCCAGAAAACAGATAGTACAAAGTAGATGCTACGGAACAACTCGCATATCCTCCACTAATGATCTCACCTGACTCATACTAATTTAATCTACTACATAAAACTGGAGAGGGATGTTTGACAGCGCAAGACTAAACACAATAACCAATAATCATTGGAATAACCACTGGCCATACGTCCCAGAGCAGTGCGAGACTCGTCACAAAGAGCTTAAATTTCTGTCAGGGGAAATTAAATACTAGAAAAATGAAATTTTAGCACTATACAATATGTTCCGAGTCTTGAAAGCCTATTCCAGCATCTCTTAGATACTGGTTCAAATCTCACTATCCAAAGGGTAGCATATTTATTTTATTTCTCATTCACTTAATGTTAAAATATCAGAAACCTGCCATCTAATGATGGTTCTAACAGCTACATATATATTTTGAAAAGGTGTAACTAAAACCTTTTAATGTCATCCAAATCTCACAGTGCCCCTTGATCTGACGAGCTAATGCCTGCGAATGAATGAGCAAATCAGACGTCAGGCTGAAAATATTCACTTTTAAAAAATAACTGTCAATTTCAGATCACAGATCATATCAACACCTTCCATGTCTCTCATACGTTTTCTAGAATGAAACAGCAGCCTCTGGATGCAAGCTCTCACACGGGGTTTAAGAGCCAACAGCCAAAGTGACAGAACTACATCAAGATGTAACAAATGAGGAGGCTCAGAATTGATGGAAAAGGGGATAAGTAAGCTGTGACCATAACCTTTGTTCCCATCATTCTGCAAAGAAAAAAAGAAAACTTGAATTTTTGTTGCCCACTATAGCAGAAAGATGGGAATTGCAGAAGCTTTTTGGGCTCATATATTGAATGCAGTAGCTGAGAGGTGCTACAGTGCCATATCTAAGATGGCTGCTTCTTAGGGCAGCTCATCTGGGAGCAAACCATCCTAATAAAATTCTCCCTCGTAGGAAAACTGTACTGGCTGCAGTAGGGTATGTTCAGAGCTCTCTGATAGTCCCTGAACTATCTGTGTAAAACTGGCACTTTGAATATCTTACATCGGGCCTAAAACTGTGAATTCAATTGAGGCTGGCATGCTACGGAATCCTTGTGTGGACATTTGACTGCTAGAAATCACTGGCTCTTGCGTTTTGCTATGGTTCCTCTTTGAATACAGAATGCAATATCGTTACCCAAAGGAGCAGAAGCAAGAGGCCTCATTCCTCTTCAAGAGCACAGTTAAAGATTTGTCCAAGAGGGAGATGTGGTGGAGGGTGAAACTCGTAAATCATTCACTCAACTTCAGTAGGATTTTGGATTGCATAAAACTCAGTTCTTCAAGTACCTCCGACACGCACTTACTCCTTATGTGGCACACACTTAGAAACTCCCAGACTTTAATCTGCTTCAGCGAAATTGCTGATGAAACAGTTGAAAGTTTGCAAAATATCGCCAACCTATAGATCTGTGGTCATTAATAGCCCTGATTCCTTCGGAGTGCTCCGTTGAGCATGGAAGGAAGACCTACGGTCTACCTCTGTTGAGGATTGGATGGAAGTGCTGGCATTTTTCTATAAAGTAGCCTATTGCAACTCAATAACAAGTCCTTCAAGTAAAATATCTAAACGACATGTATTTCACCAGAGATAGATTGTGGAGGAGATGCACGATTTCTTCCCCAAAGTGTTTGAGATGTCATGAGTACGACGGGGATTTTTTGTATACTATTTGGGGATGCAGCAATTGTTCTCTTTTTTTAGAAAAGGGTCAACACATTAGCGATGGCATTGTGTTAGTTGGTATCAGCAGGTCCTAAACTGGCCGCACTACACATCCGCATTGATCTGGAATCCAACAGATACAGAAAGCTGTTGTTATGGCTAGGACTCTTGGTTGCAAAAAGAGACATTGCCCAACATTGGAAAAATCCAAACCCCACGTACACTCGGGGAAGGGAAAAGGGACCTGGATAGATACATGAGCTTGGAGAGGCTGATAGACCAGGGGGTGCCCCCAGAAGTATTACAAGATATGGACTGACTGGAGCAATTACAGTGAAATGATTCTAATCCCGCAGGATCCCACACCGTGGAACACAGTGAAGGATGTGGGTCCAGTTGGTCTGTCTAAGCAGGGTCACGGGGGTTTGGCATTTGTAAGTATGGATGCAGGGTTTGGATGTTGCACTTCTATTCATCACTTATCTTGGATTACTGATATTCTGTATGTCACTTTGATGGTGTGGATTGCATCGTTCCTTGGGTGTTCTGTTTTAAAGTTTAAACTCAATAAAAAGGTTCATAAATAAAAGACTATCAAGAGCTGAAGGAGGTAAAAAACACAGTTTAGACTAAAAGTCATCTTTGATGTCTATCAATCCTCTTGTTAACCAAAGTCTGGGAAAGTCTGGGAATTGAGCGGCTATCAATTTCAGGAACAAACTTTCAGTACGTCTGTCAGTAAAAGATTATGCACTCTTCAGGGCTGTTAGGAAAAACAGGTTCAAAACATGCCCAAGAACACAAATCAGCTGTGCTTTTTATATTACCTTATTCCTCTCTAATCGGTTTAAATGTGCCACCACTATCAGGTGCAAGGCTTCAATTCAAGCCATCAGTTTACTTTATAATCATGTTAGATTGTTTCAGCCCATAGAAATATTTTTGCAAGTTATTTTCTCAATTTTTATGTCTCACCAGCCATTTGCAGGTTTGAGTTCCAGTAGTGTAGGTCGCCGGACTTCCATTAACAGACACCAACCCACCCCGGTCGCCTACTGCCGACCACCAATGGGCTGAGTAACAGACATTGAAAGACTATGGGTGTATCCACAATTTGGGGTGAGATTCTGTCCCGATCTCACCCGTTGATTTACTTTATTTTAAACTGATTTCTTTGTTTATTTCTTTCATCTTTATAATGACGTCTCCCACTCATTTGGTGTTACCCCAGTGTGTACACTTGTTACAATTTTTTATTGATGTTTTAATCTGGGAACATCTAGATTGCAGGCTCTGACCACCGTGTGTACTCACTTCCAGGCCTCCTCAGCCTCAAACTCCCTTTCAATAGAGATTAGCTTCGAATGCTCTCAAAATTCTTGACATACCTGCAGTCATTATCTCTACTTGAAACCTCCAACGTTGAAACCCTTCCACCACGCTGTACTAACAAATTGGCTAATTCTAGGTCAATAGTCCAACATATGTGAAGTGACAGATTTAATGGAGCCCAATATTTTGGATTTCTGTAACTCACTTTTTTCTTGCCTTCTACCACACATTCTGTGTTGCCTTACTGGGAGCATTTATTGCATTTTTGTTTTTTTAATTCACGTATTTGATAGAGTTCCTAGCTGCAGATTCCTTACCAGGCCTGGAAAAAAACAAAAATGTTACCAGACCTGCAGGTCTAGTGACTTGAATAATCTTCTTGATCTAACTGCAATGTATTTGACCTGTAAAAGAGTCTCCGATTGAGTGAACTTTGGCAAATATATTTTTTTACAGAGCCGCCTTTTTCTTCATTATCACATATGAGAGCACCTTCAAATATGCGAGTTTAGTGTTTCTGATGTACAAAAAACTGTTTTGTTTGATTTAATAGACTAAACGTTTGCTCAATGAATAATAGGAATCTAGCACACATATATGAATCCCATGACCCCTGACTTTCCTCCTAATTCACCAATAGCATTTTCACCAGGGCGGGGGCAGGAATGTTTCTCAGTTCGTATTTAAAAACTCACTTTTAATAAATAGATCACTAAAGCTTGATGTGATAGCGCACTGTCATTTACAAAGAGCACGTTTTCTACTGAATTGACCACAAACTTTCCCACTAAGCTGAAGTATCACTATCTGGCGTAAGAACAATAATGTGAAAATTGTGTTTCAGCAAAAATTTGTACATCACCAAGTAAAGTGTTCAAACCTGTTTTCATCCTATTAATCTTTTTTTTATTACACAAATTACAAAAATGTGTTTCCATATCCACTGAAATATTTTGAAATGTTTGTACAGTTAATTTACAATCTTTTCAAATGTTGTGTATTAGAAACAAAGCCTGACATTCAACAGCCTTTCATTTCAAACCTTTTGTAAAGCACGATTGTCAGACAGTTCACTTTACAAAATCCTCTACCTTTGCAGTCAACCCCACTCTCCAGGATAAAAGAAGCAGCAAATTGCAAGACATAAGCTGACATTTGTCCTCTTTCAGAGCAAATATGATAAGATGAAAACGAAACACCTGTTGTAGGTCAGCTCGCTAGAACTGGCCAGTAGGCCCTAGAAATAGCTTGTCCTGATAAAATCTTACTTGCAATAGCGAGTGGGGATGTAGATTTCTCAACGCCTGCTTACCTTAGAATTATCCTCAAGCATCAGACTGGATCAGGAATTTATTTGTAAGTGCCTCGGTAGGTGGCGTCTTCCAACTCTGCGTGGTGTCATAAGCGTAGAAAGTGACATGCCCGGTGGCTTTATAGACGCCATGCCCGGTGCCTTTATAGACACCAACCCCGAGTGCTGACGTCAGTTGTATTCATTCTGCGCTATACTCTCCCAAGTTATTGCTGACAAGAGGGACGCAGCTAGGTTTGCCATACGCTGCGGGCTGGATATGAAAGACTCACTAGACAGAGCAGTTTCATTGTCAGTGGCCCTTAGGCATCACACCTGGGAGAGAACACTGGCTTTTCGAGCAACGTTCAGGCTTTGCTTATGGACATGTCCTTTGATGGCTCCCGTCTCTTCAGATACAAGGCAGACTCTGCGCTAGAGCGCTTCAAGTACAACCCCAGTCAGCTTTTCGCTCTTTTTGCGGCCACGGAAGGAGCTTCAAGCTGCATCTCTACCTGCCCAGCCACCACAGCATGCAAGCTTCCCACCTCCTGTGTGGCCGAGGATGTAGCATCCATAAGCCTTGTGGGTCAGGTAGCCAGAGATTGGGGCCAGTCCACCACCCTCCGAGCCTCTTTAGTTCCCCTCCAACCATCATGGGCATCCAGTGAGGGGCAGGATACGCCATCACCTGCACCACTAGAGGTCGATATCTGACCACTGGGTTCTCCAGATTATCCAATGGGCTACTCCCTCCCCTTCACGACTACCCCAACACCTATGCCACCCACTAGCGACAGGCTGACAGAGGACCACAATAAGTGGCAGCTCTCTTAGCCAAGAGAGCCATAGAGGGGTGACGGCATCAGAAATAGGTTGTGGATGTTATTCCCACTACTTTCTGGTGCCCAAAAAGGACGGAGGCTATCCTAGACCTGCGCCCTCAATTTCTTCCTGAAAAAGAAGAAATTCTAAATGCTCACGATTGCTCAAGTCCTGTCTGCCCTGGACCTGGGAGACTGGATGGTAGCATTGGACTTTCAGGATGCATACTTCCACATTCCCGTCCTGCTTGCCCACAGACGTTACCTGCGATTCATGGTAGGCCATAAGCACTTTCAGTTTGCCATGCTCCCTTTCTGGCCTTAGCAGCGCCTCTTGGGTGTTCACCAAGGTGATTGAGGTGGTTGCAGCTCATCTGTGGTGAGATCAAGGGTGCCGGTCATCTCGTACGGCGACTGGCTGATAAAGCAGGGTCGCCCCAGGCTGTCGTCACACTTCCAGACTATGGCGTACGTCCTGCACTCGTTGAGGTCCACTATAAATGTGCCGAAGTCATACCTGATCCCTTCTCAGATGATTGCCTTAGTCAGAGCAGCTCTGGACACAGTGCAGTTTCATGCTTATCCTACCGAAGCCAGTCCGGGAAATTCAGGCTATGATACAGATATTTCAGTCGCCATCCTGGGTTTGAGTGAGACGTACTACGAGACTGCGGGGCCTCATGCATCTTGCTAGTGACGCATGCACGTTGGCATACGCGCGCTCTGCAATGGGCCCTGAAGGTCAGATGGGCACTGCATCCAAAGAATCTCTCCGTCACGGGCCAGATCTCAAAGGGCACTGAAACTATTTGCAGTGGTCCCCGACGGACTGCGATTAGGTCACTGGCAAGACTCCTCTCCATTCCCCAACCAGATCTGACAGTTGTGTCACTCCTGCTATGGGCCAGCGATCTTGGAGAGGTGTAGATCAGAGGACTTTTGTCTCTGGTGGAATTTGGACTCCCCATCTACTGTCGGAGCTCTGTGCGATCTCACTGGCACTGAAAGCCTTTCTACATTCGATCAAGGGAAGGCAAGTGCAGGTGTTTACGGACAACACCACAGCCATGTGGCCGTAGTCTGGAGGTGGAAGACGACAGCCTGGGGCGAGCCCGCCTTCCACAGTCAGTCATCGAGATAGGGGAAGACTGGAACCCCTGATCTGCGCAGATGAGTTGTGACCACCGCCATCACTTTCGTGAACACCCGAGGCGCACTGGTGAGGCCAAAGGGGGGCACAGTAAACTGAAAGTGCTAGTGGCCTACCCTGAACCGCAGGTAACGCCGGTGGGCCGGCAGGACGGGGATATAAAAATAAGCGTCCTGTAAGCCAAGCGCTACCATCCAGTCTCCAGGGTCGATAGCAGACAGGACCTAAGCCAGTGTCATCTTGAAATTCTTCCGGAGGATTGCAGTTGATGTTCTGCAAAACCCACCTGTCTGACGTGATGTTGAGCCAGTGGGGGAGGTGATGGCGAATCCTACCGCCTACTGGCGAGTGATGGGTCTGGAAGGTCGGACTAGGAGGGTTTGGAGGCTGCTGCAGAGGGGGCACTGGTGGACTGCGCCGCCCGCTGGCCCCCCACGGTGGGATTCACGTCCGCACAGAGGCTGGACAGCTTGCGCAGGCCTGTGGCTCTGGGCGGAATGTGGCGGGCACCCCTTCCGCAGCCATTAGAGGGGCAAAAAGCAGACTGCGCAGGGTGGGAGGTGGAAGCGAGGCCTAAGGGTCTGGCAGTAGCCTTAGAATCCTCAAGCGCTCAAGTGCATTGTCTGCCTTGTCGCCAAACAGGTGACGGCCATCAAAGGGCATGTCCAAAAGCGTTGCTTGGACATCCCCCATAAAGCCAGTGGACCTCAACCAGGCATAGCGTCTCAGTGCTACCAACGTGGAAATTGTCCTGCCCCGTGAGTCGGCGGTGTCCAGCCCACACTGGATGTTGAACTTCGCTGCGTCTCTCCCTTTGGCAACAGCACGGGAGAGCATGTTGATGCTTGGAATAACAAGCTCTCAGGGGTAGGATGGGAAGAGAGGAAAATGAGGTAGCCTGGGGTTGGGCGGTGGCATCGGGCAATCACCCTGTCCACAGGAGCCACTGTTTTGGGCTTGGACCAAGTGCCCAAAAGGATGTCTGTAAGGGCCTCATTAAACAACAGCAAGGGCTCCGAAGAGGCCGCTGCAGGTTGAAGCACCTCTGTCAGGAGGTTAGTCCTAACCGCCACCGTAGGCAGCTCGAGGTTTAGGTCCTCGGCTGCCCTACGCAACACCTCTGCATAAGATGCACTCTCCTCTGTAGCCACAGTAGGGGGAGATAGCATGCCAAGGTCTGGGGAGGTGTCCAGACCACTAGCCTCACCCAACTCCTCTCTCTAGTCCGGTTCCTCCAACTGGTCTGCAAGAGGGTCCACAGACCCCTCCCACTCCTCCTCACCCTCTCCTGTGAGCAACTCAGGGTGGTAAAAAATATCAGGAGAGAACAGGGGTGCATAAGTATCAGTCGCCTCCTTGGGGGCCCTGCGGCACCAGAGATGGAATGAAAGGCTTAGTAAAATCTTTGAAGTTGGGCAGGGGTCACTCCGGGTCCCTGAAAAGGTGAGAAGGCCAGAGTCGACCCAACAGGCTCCGCGGGTGGAGCCGGACGACTACCTCCCACATCCCATCAGCTGATGGACGGAGAGAACGCGAAGAGCGGCGATGCTTCTTCGCCTTCTTCTTGTGCTTCGACTTACTTGAAGATGAAGACTTCGATGACGAGTGGTGGTCACGCGACCTCCCTCTCGACCGGGACCTCTAACAGCGTGGAGTGGACTGCCGACCCTCGAGAAGCTTTCGGGACCGCTCCCGCAAAGACTTTGGGTTTTAGTTGGAGAACGACTTCGGGTCGTGGACGCGCTCCAGGCACCAGAGGCACACGAGGTGCGGGTCCGTAACCGACATCAATTTGTGACAGGCGTCACAAGCCTTAAAGCCGGTCCGACGCAACATCCCTTCGTGCACCAGGAGTCGATCTACTTAAAAAAGGGTGTCAACAAAAGTCGCAAAAAATGGAGTAAAAAAGTGACTCGAGGTACCGCTCTCTCCGGATCTCCGCTGGCTGGCGCGGAAAAAGAAAGAACTGACAGCAGCTCGCGAATGCGGCATCTAAGTAGATACTGCTACGTCATTCTGGCGACCACGACACCCACAACAAACGCAGAGTCGACCGACGCCACCTATCGATGTACAGGGTTACTGCTGAGGAAATAATTCTCTGGATCCAGTCTCACGTCTGGGGGTAATTCTAAGGTGAGGAATCTATAACTGTCTCTTTCAGATAAAAATTATCATGCAAAATGCATGTCGGAACTGCCCGTTAAAGTCAATGGGGCTCTTTGGATGTCCAGCTGCTAGTGACTCATGAACCAGGTCGGTGGAACCGTGGAATGGATTCCAGACGAGAAGTACCTGAGGTGAGAGGAGACAGAGTCCAAGCCACCCAGAGTTGTCCAGGAGGTGCAGAGGCACAATGCCAGCCCTGTTCGGGGGTACTTCACTGTAGGATGGAGGCCTTAAAGAATCCAGGCGGTGCTATAGGATCTCAGGAGCCACCCACAAGCTGTCCCACGCCTGTCGACGAATGGCAGGAGGGTCAGTGGCAGGCAGGACTACCAACAAGCTTTGGCAAATGCAACAGATGTGTTGCAAGATGAAATGCAGAAATGGGAACCAGCAAATTCCAAGGAATTCACCCACTACATACTTACATGTAGAGCCAGTCCTCAGCAAGCAGGAGAGCCACCAGGAATCAACGACGAACCTGGAGGGACCCTCTGGCAGCAGGTACAGGGAGTTGCAGGGGAACCATAGCAGCACACCGAAGATGGAGGCCCATGTCTCAAGCGATGCTGTGAGGACGTTGCTTTTGCAGCTGGGTGATGCTTGACGCTGGGGCTTCCTGGAGTTCGAAGACCTCTAGGCTGGAGAATAGCAAACAGACGTGGTGCATAAGGACTCCATTCCAGAAGCTCCAGTGAGGAATGAAGTCTTCAAAGTTGCACAGAAGACATGTCAGACCTCAGGGGAGCCACAAAATCACCACCGGTGTTGCAGAGCATTAGAGAGTCCGTGGGACAGGATGATCCACAGGCCGGTCGTCTGTAGTTGAGGTGCCTGCGGCTGCAGGGGAGTAACTCCTTTACTCCAATGGAGATTCATTCTAGCGTTCCTTAATGCACACAGAGTCCTTGTGACCCTGGAGGATGCACGGCCACAGAGGTTGTGGGATCTCGGCAGAGAATGGGGACAAAGTCGCAGTAGGAGCCCTCCTATCAGATGCAGTCCTGTTTTGGGTCCCGACCAGCCCAGTAGCAGAGTCCAGTGTCTAGCAGCAGAAGAGTCTTGTGGAAGAGTCATGCAGATGAATCTTACGGAGGAGTCTTCGTCCAGATGAATCTAGGGCTCACCCTCAGGGGAGCCCTTACGGAACCTAAGAAGGGGGTTGGACAGCTTCTACAGTGACCCACGTATCATTTTGGGGGAGGGATGCTGGGGTTCAAGGATGCTACTCTGGTGGACTTATCAGTCAGATACTCCAAAGGGCCTCTGACGATCTTATTTTCAAGATGGCAGAATCAAATGGCCACCTGGCAGACCTCTAGGCACCTCCCTGGGGGAAGAGCTAGACAGGGGGGTGTTCACTGTCCTGTCCTTTGCATGGTTTCGCACCACAGCGGGAGCAGAGGGCTCCTGCATTGGAGTTAACTGGTTTATTCAAGGAGTGCACCAAATGTGCCCTTCAAAGCAGTCTGGTGGTGCTCTAAAGCATCCCCACCCTAACCCAGACACACCTAACTCGACCGGATAGGTGGTAACGCCTCTCCTGTACAGGACATTTTTTGTTCTGCCTTCTCTTGCCCAAGTTAGGCTCAGCAGCAGTAGGGCAGAGCAGTGTCTGTGGTCGGCAGTAGCACTGGCTTGCACACAGATCCTGCAAGGCAACACAAGTAGATATGGTGGTGGGGGGGGGTTCTCCAAGGAGCCCCCTGGGCCACGTTGTCAGGCAATTAACACAAGAGTCTGTGTTGCTGCATGATTCCAACAGGTTTGATACCAAACATGACTAGGTTCGGTGCTGCCGTTATGTAGTTTGACATCTTGTGTTGACCAGTGTCCACTACGTACCTCAAAATGGCTTCCCTGCACTTACCAAGCCCAGAGAATGGAGTCTGGGGTTCGTAGAGGTGCCTCTGCTCATGATGGGCACCGTCACACAAGCACCATGCACCTTGCCCTTGGGATGAAGGTTGTACCTCAAGGGTGACTTTTAGGGTACAATTGCAGTGACCAGGATATAAGGTAAACCATATATCTGTATGAAAGGTGCATGAACCATTTCACACAGGCTGTAATGGCAGGCCTGTAGTCACAGTTTGCCAGGGCTCCCATGGGTGGCATAATACATTCTGCAGCCCATGGGAGACCCCTGGTGTACCAATGCCCTGGGTACCTTAGTACCATCTACTAGGGACTTCCAAGGGTACACTAGTATGCCAATTGTGGGGTGTACAAAGTACTTACCAAGTCAATTTAGAGCAACGAGCTTTGACACTGGCCTGTTGGTTAGCAGGATTCCAGTGTATTACAGTCTAAACACACTGACACCAAACAGAAAGTAAGGGCAACCATGTCAGAAAGGTTGTACTTTCTTCCAGTAATGCTCCAGAGATTGCTCTATTTCTCTGCTAACCTTCCAGTGGAGGTACCTGTATCTTGGTTCAAGCAACTAGCCACCTTGCTGAGCGATCTGATATGGGAGAGTAGGCACCACAGGGTGCCCCTGGAGGTTCTCAGGTCTCCTACTGCCTTAAATGCTCCTGATTTTGAATTGTATTTCTTGGCCTCGCAACTCCAGTTCGTCACGTATTGGCTTGATGAAGCAGACCGAGAGGAGCTAGGGTTGGTGGGGCAGTCTGCACATTTGGTTGCTCTGCTAGCTAAACTGCTGTGCCCGGCGGTGGCGAATCCGCACCCGCAGGTGCTACTGACTGCGGCGCAATAAATGCTGGAGACGCTGAGTCTTAAGAACCGCTGGGAAGACCATATAGGCACCGGCATTACCCTTGGTGGGCCTCCCAGACGGAGACAGCCTGTACTTTTTTTTTAATTTTTTTACAGCAGGTCAGATGTCAGCCTGGACAGGTGAAAGTAGGGGACTGTTACCAACCGGGTGCACTGTTGCCGTCTGAAGACCTGATGGACCACTAAGACCCCGCCCCCAGGCCAATTAATTATTAACGAGGCACTGACTCGGACATAGCAGGACTGGTGGGCTGGAGGACGGGATTATCTCTGAACCCATACAGTGTTGCAACTATTGGTTTCCCTGGTTACAGCCAGACACCTGGTGATGTGGATTTACCACTCTCTGTCCGAGATGGTCTGTAAACCCCTATCTGTGATACAAGGGCGATTGGGAGGGAATCTGTGACAAGACATTTAGGATACGGAGTAGAGTAAGTTATTGGCACATCCAAAGCAGGTCTCCAGAAATATGGGGCTGAAATATACACAATTTAACTATGTTCACATGACAAACATGACTCCACACAGGATCCGGGTGGTTTATTGGGGGCGGGGTAGGGGGGGGGGGGGCAAGAAGCGTTGTACCCTTGCCCGAGATGCGGACACTTAGATGCAGATTTTGTCAATATGGTCTGGTAATGCCCCCATTATGCACATTCTGGGACGCTGTAATTGACACCCTAAATGCAACACTGGGACGCTCCCTTCCCTGCATATTAGAGAGGTTCACAAGACCCCCACAGACGAATAGTGATGGCCTGGAAATCAGCCACTGGACCAGGGGTGAGAACCTGAAGAGCGAATATGACTCAATGGGCAAGAGCAGAAGCGAGGGCACTGTTCCATAGCAGGGCTGTGGACGGAGATTCTAGAGGCTTGGGAGCATCCAGAGGGAGAGTTGGGTGAGGAAGCAAAGGACCAACCAGGACTGACTGAGGGAGGTGGGCCAGCCCAGGAGATGACGTTACGCATTAAACTTGAGGCACTTCCACGGCTCTCTAATAAAACTGACAACCCTCCCCACCTCGTGTTGTAGAAATTTGGTCGCCACTGGAGAGTTCCTCTATCAGTGGCAGTTGCCTGGTCGCCCCCCAACCCTCCCATTAATCACATTTGTGAACAGGCCTTACCTACAATAACAGATAAAAGCAGCTGTTTAACAGAGTTTGCCAATCTGTACCTTTAAATTTGTTTTCTCTCTTTCCCTCTTTTTCTTCCTGTTGGACAGTTATCAGATGTCACAGTTTTCCTTCCATTATTTCTTTAATACATCACCATTTAGATGGACAGTTCAGTCTTGACAACCAAAATGTTGTAGGTTTATCGTAAATGGAACTTTCTATTGCTAACCATTGTTTTGATTGACCCTGACCATTTTGAACTGGTAATAACTTGATTGATGCTGTTATTTTAAGTGTCTGTCTACACCCTCTGGTGTCTATTATCTCAATAAACAGATGTTTAAAAAAATAAGTTGAGGTCCCACTGTGGCACAATGAAAGGTGCTGGTGGAAACATATGCTGAAGACCTTTGAGAAACCTAGTTACAAAAGGGGATTTACAAAGGGATGGCTGATGTGGCAACCGCAGGAATGCCAATCTGGCATTTCAAGGCATTTCTAGGGTAAGAATAAACCAAGGAACGTGGGAAAAGAATGAAGATAGAGGGTCAACTTGTTCATCCGTACACCATTCCACGAACTTGCTAAAACGCAGGCATACATCTGTCTGCCAAAATAACACAGCAGACTCCAGGTGGAAGGTAGAAAGCTGTCAACTGTTGCCACTCAATCTCGACGCATGAAGGCAAAGCATTTTAAGGTTTAGGTGAAGAAGACTGCCCTGTTGCAGTGACAGAAGATCCTCCCGAAGAGGCAGCCTGATCAGAGGACTGATGCTCATGCTCAACAGCTCGGGATACCATACTGTCTGTGCCCAATCCGAAGCCACAAGAATGACTTGGGCCTAATTGTTCCTGATTTTCTTGAGAACTCTGAGCAGGAGTGGTGTTGGTGGAAAGGCGTACAGGAGGCCTGAGCCTCACAAGACAAAAAGCATCTCCAAGCGAGAGCCGCCTTGGAAACTCCAGCATGCAAAACTGCTGACATTGCACATTTGACGGACACAAACAGATCAAACCAAGGCTCTCTCCTTTCTTGGAAGAGAACTTGTGCCACCTCTGGAATTAAATGACATTAATGAACTGCTAGGTATCGACGGCTGAGTTTGTCTGCCTTGGGGTTCAAAGAGCCCGCCTGGTGTTGAAACACAAGCGATATGCCCCGACATTCCAGCCATGTCCAGAAGTGCAACGTCTCTTGACAAACGGTCTATGACCCCACCACACCTTGTTTGTTGTAATGCCACATAGCGGTGGTGTTGTCCCTGAACACCTGTACCAACCTTCCCCTGATGGAAGGATGTCCCTTAATGCCAGACAGATCGTCAGAGCTCCAACAGGTTGATGTGGGGTCCGGGTTCAGCCAGAAACCAGAGTTCTCTGTTGTCAGTCTCTCCCAAATGGCAGCTCCAGCCAAGAAGTGACTTATCTGTCTCTACAGTCAGCTTTAACTGGGAAGGTAGAGGGGTCTGCCACAGACCCATTCGCAGTTTGTTAGCTGCAGGTCTTTTGCAGTAACTTCCGAGGTTTGAATCGTGCCGGAGAGATTCCACGGATGCTGTGCCCCCCTGGAGACACAGTTGGAAGCCCCTCCTGTGGCCATGAAAGGGGTGGAAGGCGGTTTGGGGTTGGTGATAGGCTATGGAAAGGCCCAAGGACCCAGCTGTAGCTCTGCTCTCCTTAAAGCGCTTGAGTACTGAGTCTGCCATCTTTTCAAACAACCAAGAGCCAAAGGTCAAAGCATTGACATCCCCTGAAAAGTCAGTTTTCTCTGCTTGGCTTGGTGCCTCAGAGCCACCAACTATAAAATTGCACTGCACTGGGAATCAGTCGTATCCAGCCCACATTGTATGGTCAACTTGGCTGTGTCCCTCCCATCAGCAATTGCTTGAGAGAGTATGGCTCGGGGGCTCCTGCGAGGCTATGGGCAGTACTTGTATGGAATGGGAGTAACGGCCCAAAAAGCACGTGGTGTTCACCAACTTCAGTGCCAGGCGAGAACATCCTCTTTTTGAAGGTATCCAGCCTTTTCGATTCCGTGTCCGGTGGAGTGGAAGGGAATATGCCGGCGATACATTTTGAGGTGGAGGCCTGGACCACCAAGCTCTTCGGGGTGGGGTGGTAGGTGACGAAATTGGAGCACCCTGGGGCGATAGCAGGCAATTGTCCTATGCCCATGTGCCCCTGTGCAGTGGTTGGACCAGGCCTTGAGAAGGATATTAATAAAGGCTTCACTGAATGGGAGTAATGGTTCAGGGAGGGCTATGGGGGGGCCCTCCAGGCTGAAGCACCTCCGTCAAGACTTTCGTCTTGACAGACACTTAGTGTAACGCAAGGTCTAGGACCTTAGCTTCCCTCCGCACCACCGTTGTGAATGGAGCAGCCACCTCCGTAACCTCGGTAGGTGGGAGAGACCAGGCCATTGTCTGGAGAGGTGTCCAATCCACTGGAATCTCCCAGATCCTCATGCCAGTTGTCCTTTGGATGTTCCAAATTGTATCCATAAGGGTCCGCAGACACCTCCCATTTATCTCCTATTCTAGGCTGGTCATATGAATAAGGCAGTGGCTTTGCCATGGGGAGTCCACCCCAAAACCAGCGTCGGACAACTTCAGTCTGGCTCTGTGTCAGAGTTGATGATGAGGATGGCGCCACCATGGGGAGTTGTCGATTCTGAAGCTAGTGCCGGGGAAGGTTGAGATGGCTCAACAGGTGCCTATCAGGATCTATCAGCAGATTCAAGGGGCTAGAATGACACTGGAGATGAACTCTCCGGCAAAAGACCAGTAAGGGCCCCTCTCCAAACCCCCCGGGCCTGAAGGCACTCCAGCGGGGCGGGGAGGGGCTGCCCAAATACAAGGTGCACAGCCTCAAAAAATCTGCTTAACTGGCCGGGGATTGCTCTGGCTCCTGGAAACGCTGGAAGGCACGGAGATGATCCAGGGACATGTTCCACAACAGAGCTAGGCCTCGAATGCTAATGCTCTCTAGTCTTAGTAGATGACTTTGACTGATGCAGTGAAGTTGAAGATCTCTTCGATTTCTTGATCTTCTTGTGCCTGTGGGACTTACCTGATTTCCCCAACGACCACGATTAAGACGAGTGCTCGGAGTGAGTCTGCAACTGATCTCGGGACATTTCACTTGACTGAGAATTTGAACATTGCGTGTCAAGGAGCTTGAAGGACCACTACCCCCAAGCCTTGGGGTGCATGAGGCGGCAGTCATTACAGCTCTTGGCATTGAGGTCTCGCTCCAAGTACCAGAGGCATAACAAATGTGAGTCAGTCACCGACATCCTTTGATGACAGGCACCACAAAGCTTGAAACCAGCTTTCCAAGCTGACATTCCTTATGCACCAGGAACCAAGTATCGACAAAATGCCAAAAACAGGTCAGTCAATAAAGACTAGAAGGGCAGCTCTTTTCTGAATCCTCGATGAATGGTGCAGAAAGAAAAAAACTGAAGAGAGCACTTGTGTGTCGCCAATATAGGAGCCACGTACAGCGCAAAAACCACCGCACGGACCCTAACTATGCCACTTTCTGAAGAGCAGGGGTAGTGCTCACCAAGATTTTCCAGATCCAGTCCGACGCCAGGGGAATATTCTAAAGTAAGGAATCTTCTCTAGCAGATAGGCTATGCCAAAGGCATACTGAAGACAAGCTGGCTTGGGGATGTCCGGGGCTTGCCATGCGGTTACTCAGCTGTTGGATGACACATGTCAACAACTCAGTTCAAAACTATAAAGTTTCTGGAGGTGAATGGCTTGGCACCAGCCAAGATGGCTGCACCTTAAGAGATCCTTAGCAGCAGCATATAAAACCCATGAAATCCGTTCCAAAAATGTGTTTACATTTGACTGAGCAGTCTGATCGCCTGCAGTAGATCGGCGACTGGGAAGGAGTGATTTCAGCCATCAAGGGCTGCCAATGAGCAGGTGATCCACGACCTGCCTGCACAGACAGCGGTGAAGGCCCCTCTGCTCATGACGTGGAAGCGTCAACCCGGCGGTGGCCTGCGATGGCAGCTGCGCCTGGTCGTGGAACCCTGCTTCCTGATTTGGACAATCCGAGCTGGACCTCCTACTCGATTACAGAACTTGGGGCCGAGAAATGTGAGTCGGGCCCGCAATTGAGTGGCGGATCCAGAGCTGGGCCGCAGACTGATACTGCACTGAGGACCTGGGGCCTGGACTTGGCGGGCGCAATGAGAGGCGGGCAGCCGGAGAGTCGCAGCGGGCGAGTGAGAGGTCATGCAGCCGGGTTAAAAAGCTGGAAGTCGCACCCCCTGTGGGCATTGCCTACACACGCCAGTGCCGGTCATTTGAGGGAGGCGAGACGGTCCCTTCTAATAACTTCCAGCAGAGGTGAAACGAGCTCCTGAGAGGGGGCTCGTGGGTGCGTGCAACACTCCCTGCAGGCCCCGTGCTGTGAACATCCGCCAACCTTTGTTCCTGTGGCTTGCACCTTAGGCCACTTGACAATCCTCTGAGAGAGAGTGGGAGGCTTCCGTATCCAGTAAAGTAAAGGAAGATCAAGCGAGGAGCTTTAACAGAGGCATTCTGCGCTGGATAAAGACACCCCTAAGGTACACCGAGAACTCTGCCCTGCTAACCTCCATTGACCAGGGGCCCACTGCGGAGCATAGGAATGTCCTCCTGATCGCATCCACTTGGCGCAGGTGGCCGGGGGGCGAAATCACCATTTTGTCCCTCTGGTTCCAGCCGCAAAGGCTGCTGGTGACGGGTCTGCTTAAGTCTTGCCAAGCAGGCCATGTGGAGACTCGAGGCAGGGGTGTGGTGGAGACCAGCGGAGCGCCAGCAATTTGAAAAAAACATCTCAAGGCGGCACGCTGTAACGCGCGCGCGGGGGGTGGGGGGGTGGGGGGGGGGGCTGGCCGATCGAAAGCTCTGACTGTTGCTCACGGACATGATGCGTCACAAAGAAGCAACCCAAACCAATCAAATGGACAAATTTGCAGTGCCTAAACAGACTGGAGATGCGCGGTGCCGCAGACCAAGGGCTTGGGGTTGACGGAGACCTCCTTGGAAACAATAATGGAGACCATCGCGACCTAATTAACACCCTAGAAACTGAAATTGATGCAGTAACGGCTGATGTCAATATTCTCAGAGGGATTTTCAGAAAATGCCAGAGAAAATCATAGTGGCAGAAACTCACATTGAACTGCAGTCCACGTCCCAAAAACTGGACGAGCAAGTCCAGCAATCAATAAAACAATACGCTACCATGGCAGCAAAGCTAGAAGATGAAATGAAAAGAGCACTACAGGCGGAGGACCTAAAATATATGATGCTTTACCCCGCAAGTCATAGCTGATGGAAATCGAGGCATTTAATTGCACCAAGGGAGGCCTGGGATTGGCTGGAGAGCTGGCGCATGTCCCATAAGCGGGCACATCGAGATGGGAAAAGTAAGCGCCAAAGCGACTTACCAACAGAGAACCTACCAACAGAGAACCACCCAACATCCAAGGGCGTCAGTCTGAGTGAAAACACTTCACAAGACAATTGCTCGACAAACCCCACCAAATGATCGCACCAAGTGGCTGGCCGACCGGACAATCTGTATGAGGCGATATGCTAATGAAGGACACTGAAAAATACATAAACAGCTCAAGTACTCCTGGTGGTTGTCAGGAGTGTATGAGAGTTAAATGAGACTAGGGATGAAATGCTGAAAGATCTGGACTGCTAGCACTCCTAAACTGCAGTTCTAACTACAATTACGTCAGGTTCCAAGGGGAATAATGACCCACTGACAGGATTGAAAAGGTGGAGCCGACCTCCCCACCGGCTTGACAGGTGCTCTCCAAATTGGGGGAGTGGGTAGCAGGGTAGCAGGGTAAGGAGAGTTGTGTGGAGATGGACCCTATCATAGTTCTCATATGTTTTTGTTATTTCTGTTGTTTGACACTGACACAGCAGCAGCCTATCACAGTGCTCAGGGTGGAAGAACACTACACCTCCATTCCGTGGGAGAGGAGTACACCTCTATTAGACATCGAATGGAACCCCGTGTGATGTCTGCTCTGAGAGTGGAAATGTGGAACATCAATGGCCTGGGCAACACAATTAAGCACACCATAGTCTTGCAATATCTTCAAAGACATGGCCCAGAACTGGTCCTGCAGCAGAAAACTCACCTGAGAGGTAACCAGAACAAGGACCTTGATAGGTTTGCTTACACTCTTCTTGCCTATGAAGGCTTTACGTTGAACTCCAGAGGAGTTAGTATACTCATTAAAACGTCTGTGCCCTTCGTGCCGGGTCTGACATAACCCACTGTAAAGATAAGTGGCTCAGACTGGTACGTGGGAAGGTTATACACTCAATATCTGCTCAGTATACATACCACCTAACCTCCATGCTGATACGCTCCCAGTGATTATTACCCTCTTAGTTGAAGTGCCTCCTGGCACTCATACTGGGGGGAAACATAAATGCTAAGATGGATCAGCAGCGCAACATGTCCTCTACCTCCCTCCAGTGCCCTGGTCCCGACTTACTGCGGACTTTTGTGGACACAATGGGTCTGATCGACTTGTGGCGTGCACATAACCCTACAGCGCGGCAGTTTACCAACCTCTCGGCCACACATGGCAGTAGCTCTCATTTTGATCATGTTTTCACGCACCACACACACGCAAACCTCTTCCACGGGATGCTCCACAAAGCGCAGGGCATCTTGGATCATTCCCCGGTAGAGGTATGGCTCGCTCCAGGGTCTGTCTAGAGATACCACTCTGCCCCCTAAAATAGAACCATAGCATTTAAAGGAAGAGACATTCAGGGACAAGACGGATCACTATTTTCAGGAGAATATGGAGACAGTCTATTGACTGTATCCTATGGGAAGCTTTTAAAACGGTATTGCGGGGCCAACCTCAGAACCTCGCAGGGGCAAAAAAAAGAGCAACAACTACAATGTAAAACTCTTGGGTGAGATATTAACCTGCTGGAGGCTAAGATGTTGAGGGAAGGGGTACAGAGCTCTCCCCTTGGACATCAACTACACCTCAAGCAACAAGAGCTTAGGGACCTGGCTGAAAATACAGCCCGAGCGAGCGTGTAGACAAACCAGCAACAGATAAACGATGTTGGGGATAAAGCAAATAAATTGATAGCATGGTTAGAAAAAAGTGACAAGGAGAGGAACTGGGTTCTTGAAATCCAGACTTCAGGAGGCACCACATATACAACTGGGGGAGACCTAGCAGAAGCCTTTGCCACCAACTATGAGCAAATGTATCGGGCTGCTTCTGATAGGACTGACGATGACTGCGCTGAACTCCTTAAAGGCATTTCCCTCACTGAGCTGTCTGCTGAGGATAGGGACGATTTAGAGAGTGACTGCATGTTTGAAGAAGTAGAGGGAGCCGTTTGTGACTTGCAGTCTGGCAAGACAGTGAGCCCGAATGGTTTGCCAGTAGAATTGTACAAATGCATAGAGGACAAAGTAGCACAACCTATGCCCAATAGGTTTCAGGCCGCTAGGAAGGGGGGCTGCCTGCCGGAAGACTGGAGACTGGAGACTGGCAACTATCGTAGTGATCCCAAAAAAAGGCAAGCCTCCGGAGTAGTGTAGTTCATATAAGCCCACATTGTTGCTGAATATAGAGGCCAAGGTTCTGCCGTAAGCCTTTGCAAATAGGCTGCAGACAGTGATATCCTCCGTGATCCATCCTGACCATTAGGATGTATGCCACATAGAAGCACCCGACTGAATCTCAGACATCCCTATGGAGTACTGCACATGACCCTGGCACGTCAGCATGAAGAGCCAGTGCTGCTGTTTCTAGACGCCTGTATGTTGTGTTGAATGGTACTTGTTCGCTGTCCTGACATGATTGGACTTAGGCCCACGATTCAGTGAGTGGGTCAGGCTCCTCTATCGGAAACCTATGGCGAGAGTAAGGGTCAACAGTACATTGCCTCACTCGTTCACCCTACATAGAGCCACAAGGCAGGTATGCCCGCTGTCTCCAATGATATTTGCCCTGGCACTTGAGCCCTTGGCGGCATTGATCCGTCAAGACCCATTAATATGGGGCGTTAAGGGGGTGAAGGGCTAGGAGGAACGCATCTCCCTCTATGCCGACAATATCCTGCTATATGCTCAATGACCTAGATACACGGTCCAGAGGCTGCTATATATTTTCCAGTTGTATGGTAGCTACCCAGGATATCAAATTAACTGGGATAAGTCTCTTGTCTTCCCCCTGACTAGGAAAGTCTCCTCGCTGCCGTCTGAGTGCTCTGCCTTGACTGTGAGGGATGAGTTCAAATATTTAGGTATTCACATCTGAAATAACGCTGATGATTTGCTGACTCAGAATCTACTCCCACAACTCAAGAGGCTCCGTAATGACGTAGTCTGCTGGAGAGGGCTCCCAATAAGGGAACCATTCTACCTGAATAACACGGTTGGGGTAATTTCTATGGCTGGGGTAGTTAGCGCTGGGAGGGGTCGGGTCATTTTTAGGGCTTGGAAGGGGGGGGGGGGGTCGTAGAAATTAGAGCTAGTTTTAAGGGCTCAGGGTAGGATCGGGGTACTTTTAGAGCTGTCAGGGTAGTTGTTAGGGCTAAGGGCAGGTGGCATAGGGTGTGATCTTTACCACACATCCCTATACCAGTCACACAAGTTACTACTTGAGTAACGATATATCTTTAAGAGACATTAGTTAGTGATAGATTCCTTACCTTAGAATATCCCCAGGCGTCAGACTGGGTCCGGAATTTTTTTTCGCTAGCAGTACCCTTGACCGTCAGTAGGTGGCGTTGTGCGGCTCCGAGTCCAACGCTGGCGTCGTATGCGCCGAGATGACATCACGGAGACTACTTAGGCGCCACCCATGCGCGCTGTCAGTTCTGTACACGACTTTCAACGCCAGGAATGCAGAGCCATACAAGAAACTGACCACTGGTGCCATAAAACTAGGGCCCTGAAAGGGGATGACCTTAACTCTAGAAATCAGTTCGCAGAACGGGGAGGATGGGTTGGGCGGTAAGGAATCTATAACTAACTAATGTCTCTTACAGATATATTGTTACACAAGTAGTAACTTGTGCATCTGAAAGAGACACGTTAGTGATCGATTCCTTACCTTAGAATAGATACCCCAGCAATACCAACCCCGGTGGTGGGCCTGCAAACCGATCACACCAGAAAGTCACGGAGAACAGAACGGCCAAAGAAGCAGTCTCTCCGGACCTGACAGTCAAGGCAGTAATGCTTGGTAAACATGTGCAGTGAGGCCCACATAGCTGCCTGACAAATGTCCTGCAAGGGGACGCCGCGTCCCAAAGCAGTAGTGGCTGCCGTCGCCCTGGGAGAATGAGCACGCAGCCCCACTGGAGGCTCCTTCTTAGCCAACGAGTAACAGGCCTTGATGCAGAGAACAACCCACTGAGAGATGGTCCGCTTGTGCACAGCCCGACCTCTTTTGGCGCCCACGTAGCCAACAAAGAGCTGGTCATCCACCCGAAAAAGCCATGTGCGCTGCAGGTAGAACGTTTTGGGTCCAGATGGTGGAGCCTCTCCTCTTTTGAAGGAAGCGGAGGCGGAAACAAGGTGGGCAAAGTGATGGTCTGCCCGATGTGGAAGGGCGTGACAACCTTTGGCAAGAAAGAAGGACGGGTCCTTAAAACCACCTTGTCCAGATGACCAGAAAGGAAAGGAGGTATGGAAGAAAGAGCCTGGAGCTCACTCACTCCTCTGGCAGGGGTGATAGCTACCATGAAAGCCGTCTTGAGAGTGAGAAGACGCAAAGGAAAGGTATGAAGCGGCTCGAAGGGAGCGCACATCAGATATGTCAAGACAAGGTTTAAGTCCATTGAGGCATTATGAATGGCACGGGAGGAAACGTGCGCGTAATGCCTTTTAGGAAACGGTTAACAACCGGGGACTTAAAAAGAGAAGGCTGATCTGGAAGCCGTAAAAAGGCAGAGCTGGCCGAAAGATAACCTTTGATAGTGCCCAGAGCAGAGCCCTGCTGGGCCAAAGATAGAAGGAACAGAAGGACTTCAGAAAGAGGGGCAGAAAGGGGATCCACAGCCTTAGCTGTGCACCATGCCGCAAACTTGTTCCACCTGCAGGCGTATACCGTTTTAGTGGAGGGACGCCTGGCTGCCAGAATGACATTACAGACTTCGGGAGGAAGATCGAAAGCTGTCAACTGTCGCCGCTCAATCTCCACGCATGGAGGTGGAGGCTGGACAGGTTCGGGTGGAGGACCGTTCCCTGCTGCTGCGACACAAGATCCTCCCGAAGAGGCAGTCAGATCGGGGGATTGATCGCCATGCTGAGTAGCTCGGGATACCAGTACCTTCGTGCTCAATCCGGAGTCACAAGGATAACTTGCGCCCGGTCGCGCCGAATCTTCTTCAGCACTCTGGGCAGAAGTGGTATAGGCGGAAAGGCATACAATAGACCACAACTCCACTTGCGACAAAAAGCGTCGCCAAGCGAGTGCCGCCTTGGAAATTACAACACGCAGAACTGATGACATTGCGCGTTCTCTTCGGTGGCAAATAGATCTAACCAAGGCACTCCCCACTGCTGAAAGAGACCTTGCACCACGTCAGAGTTCAGACGCCATTCGTGATCCATCAAGCACCGACGGCTGAGTTCGTCCACCCTGGCATTCAGAGAACCTGCCAGGTGTTGAACCACCAACGTAATGCCTTGATGTTCCAGCCATGTCCAGAGGCACAGAGCCTCCTGACATAGGGTCCAGGACCCCACCCCTCCCTGTTTGTTGCAATACCACATGGTGGTGGTGTTGTCCATGAACACCTGCACCACACTTCGCCGGACAGAGGGAAGAAATGCTTTCAGTACAATAAGGATCGCCCGAAGCTCCAGAAGGTTGATATGGAGCCGGGACTCCGCCGGAGACCAGAGTCCTCTGATCTCCGCCTCTCTCAAGTGCCCTCCCCATCCCAGGAGGGACGTATCCGTCACCACTGTGTGCTCCGGCTGGGGAAGGGAGAGTGATCGGTCATTGACCCAATCGCGATTCGTGATCCACCACTGCAATTGTCGTGCAGTGCCCTCCGAGATCTGGACATGATCGGACAGGGTGCCCTGATGCTGTGCCCACGAACTTCAGGTCCCACTGCAGAGCCCGCATATGCCATCTGGCATGTGGCACCAGCAGGATGCAGGAGGCCATCAGGCCCAGGAGCCGGAGGGTCATCCGGACTGAAACCCGGGATAGAGGCTGAAACATTGGAATCATAGCCTGAATATCCCGGATTCGCTGCTCGGGAGGATAAACCCGAAACAGTGTTGAATCCAGAATCGCTCCAATGAAGAGGAGCTTCTGAGAGGGACTCAGGTGCGACTTCGGCACTTTGATGGAGAACCCCAGCAAATGCAGGAGGTCGGCCGTAGTCTGAAGGTGGTTGACGACTGCCTGGAGAGAGGTAAGGGAAGACTGTCACCCCTGACCTGCGCAGGTGAGCTGCGACCACCGCCATCACCTTCGTTAACACCCGAGGGGCGCTGGTAAGGCCGAAGGGGAGCACGGCAAACTGAAAATGCTCCTGGCCTACCGTGAACCGCAGGTAACGCCGGTGGGCTGTCAGGATGGGGACGTGAAAATATTCATCCTGCAAGTTCAACGCTACCATCCAGTCTCCAGGGTCGAGGGCAGCCAAGACCTGAGCCAGAGACAGCATTTTGAACTTCTCCTGCCAGAGGAAGCGGTTGACGTTCCGGAGATCCAAGATGGGACGCAGACCCCCTTTGTCCTTCTTGGGGACCAGAAAGTAGTAGGAATAACAACCCCTCCCTACTTCCGGCCCAGGAACGCACTCGATGGCCCTTTTGGCCAAGCGAGCTGTAACTTCCTGCTGGAGAGTTGCCAAGTGTTTCCCCGACATGCGGTGGTACTGAGGTGGCATGGCTGGAGGGGCGGACTGAAAGTGAAGGGAGTAACCCTTGCGGATGATCTTCAACACCCACTTGTCCGATGTGAGAGAGAGCCAGTGGGGGAGGTGATGGCGGATCCTGCCACCCACCAGCGTGGGGTGCTCCCCAAGGCTCAGATTAGGAAGGTTTGGAGGTAGAAGCAGCAGGGGCGGAGGTAGACTGACCCCCACGCTGATTTCCAGACCCGCCCCTGCGGAAGCCGCGGCCACGCTGAGGCTGGTTCTGTACAGGCTTGCTGAAAGAAGGTGCCTGGGCGCCCCTGCCTTGGCTACGAAAGGAACGAAAACAGAAGTGGCTGGGCTTTTCGTGGAAAGACCTAAGGACTTGGCCGTAGTCCGCAAGTCCTTAAAACGCTCCAGCGCACTGTCTGCCTTATCGCCAAACAGACGGGTGCCATCAAAGGGCATGTCCATGAGTGAGCTTTGTACATCTGGCGATCACCCGGTAGATCTCAACCGGGCGTGGCGAGGAAGCGCCACAGTCGTAGAAATGGCTCTACCTAGTGAGTTTGTGGTGTCCAAACAACACCGAATGGCGAACTTAGCCGCATCTTTACCCTCGGCAACAGCTTGAGACAGCACAGCTTGGGCCTCTTCAGGACACTGAGGCAACACCTGTGCAACGGCATCCCACATCGCGAGGGAATAGCGGCCCAAGAGGCAAGCGGTGTTCACCGACCGCAGCCCCAAGCTGGCCGAACAGAACAACCGCTTGCCAAACTGTTCCAGCTTCTTAGAGTCCTTATGCAGCTGAGCCGTGGGAAAGGCACTCTGGGATGTGGAAAGCTTGGATGACCAGGCTCTCGGGCATAGGACGAGTGGTCAAAAAGGCAGGGTCACCCGGCGCCGGGCGATGACGCCTGGCGACATTCTTATCCACCGGGGCCCCCGTGGCAGGACGCAACCAAGTGCCTAGTAAGACATCAGTGAGGGCGTCGTTAAATGGCAGCAGGGGCTCCAACGAAGTGGACGCCGTCTGGAGCACCTCAGTGAGGAGATTAGTCTTGAGGGCCACCGTTGGGAGATCAAGGTGGAGGACCTCAGCAGCCCGACGAAGCACCATCGTGTACTAAGTGCCCTCCTCCATGGTAGGCAGAGGAGAGGCAAACCCCGGGTCAGAGGAGAGATCGAGGCCGCCGGCCTCCTCTAACTCGTCCGCCCAGTCCTGCTCGGAGTCACACTGACGAGCAAGAGGGTCCTTGGACCCCTCCCAGTCATCCTCCACCTCCACCGTATGTGGGATAGGCTGCGGCGGCAGGGCAGGGACCGGTGAAGGAACAAACGGCGCCGGGAACGGCGCCGGACGGGGCCGAACCGGTGCCGTGTCCCAGTGCGAATCCCAGGAAGGGACAAAATTGTCCGAGAACCTGGGCAGGGGCAGAACAAATTGTACCCACTGCGGCACTGGAGGCGGAGCAGAGGGCGGCGCTGGGGCCGGAGCCGGCAGCACAGGACCTTGTGGTGCCGTGGCCGGAGCCAGCGGCGCAGGATCCTGCGGCTCCGGAGCCGCCGACGGCCTGACAGGATCCTGACACGGAACCGCGGGGCCCGAGGGCGCACCAGCGGAAGCCTGAGGCCTAAACAGGCAGTCCAAGGTGGCAAGAAATTGTTGCACCTGAGTGGGAGTCGCCAACGGACCCGGGTAAGGTGGGTAGGCCGCAGGACTCCTGGGCTCCGAAGGAGCCGCAGGGGCAGAACCCCTGTCCCCCTCGTCCGCATCTGGGAGGACAGACGGGGGGACGTTGGTGAGCGACAATGCTTCTTCAACTTCTTTATGTGTCGTCTCTTATCCGAATCCGAGGGTGAAGACTTGGAGCCCGAGGAACGATGATGATTATGGCCCCGCGAGCGTTCGCTGGAGCGGCCACTGGACCGTGAGCGGCGCGGGGACTAGTGCCGGACATCAAACCGCTTCCAGCGCCGCTCCCGCAAGGCCTTCGGGCCACGGCCAAACAGGCCTGGGAGTCGTGGTCTCTCTCCAGGCAGTGGAGACAGACGTCGTGGGAGTCCGCCACCAACATATTGTGACGGCAGGCCCCACAAGACTTAAACCCAGGCATCCCTACGTGCACCAGAGTAGACAACTGACAGGAGACAAAGTCTCAAAAAGATAGTCAGAAAGTGACTGAGGTACGTGCTCTAACCGGATCTGCGCTTACTGGTGCGGAAAAAGGAAGAACTGACGTCAGCGCGCAGGGGTGGCGCCTAAGTAGTCTCCGTGACGTCATCTCGGTGCATACGACACCAGCGACGGACGTGGAGCCACACAATGCCACCTACTGACGCGCAGAGATACTGCTAGCGAAAAAACTTTACAGATCCAGTCTGACACCTGGGGATATTCTAAGGTAAGCAATCTATCACTAACGTGTCTCTTTCAGATATGCCTTTACAAAAATGCATGGTAAAGCCATGCGTGTTAAAGGCATGTGTTGTTCAGACGCATTCATGGACATTGACATGCTATGGGATGTGGGCAATTTAAAGGGATTCCACAAATGGGGGCTACTGGGCACTCACTGTCTTGGAGATATTTGGAGGGGCCAGGCATTAATCACCTATGAGAAGCTGCAGGTAGAATACCAAATGGCAGATAGTGAGAGGTTTTGATAGCTACAGCTGGGACACATGCTTCAGCGTCACGTATTAGAGGGGAGCAACTGCTGGAATATTGGCTGTTCCTAGATCATATGGTAGCTAAAGCCATCTCCTTTACATTTAGGGAACTCATGAACAATTCTCCAGACCCACGGGGGCCCCTAAGGGAAGTATGGGAGGCAGATCTAGGACTATTGGAAGACGATGACTGGGCGGAGGCGATTCAGAACCACAGAGAGAGAGCCACTCGAGCACACTTGAGGCTACAGCTGCGGATCTTCCACAGACCCTATTTCTCAAGGACACTCATGCATCGACTGGAGAGATGAGCTATGATCAGGGACTTCAGGGAATTGGGGTCCTTCTTCCATATCACATGGGCCTGTCTCAAAATTCAGCGCTATTGGAAAGGGGTGGCGCACATTATGGCCAGAGTCATGACTGTTCCACTAGAGATCAGATGGCATCTTCTAAGTGTGACGGGGAGGGAGTATGGCCCGAATATTGCAAAATGTGATTGATGCTAGTGACCGGTGTGGCAAAAAGAAACCTAGTGAAAGCTTCGGGAGCAGTTCGTCCTCCTAGGGTGGCAGTTTGGGTAACAGACCTGAATTGGTGTCAGCAAGCCGAGAGGGTGGTATACCAAACTCGGGGATTGTCCAAATGGCACAAAGTGTGGGGCCCATGGGGTGCGCATAGAGACCAATGAAGGGATGCACTGGTGATAGAAGGGCCCAGAAGTGCCCATGTTGCCTATGCTAAGATGCCAAGCCTCTCTTGTTTGATGTCAAGTATTCAATATGGTTGAAGTAATGTATTAATGTTCTTCCACTATCGGTTGAGACTTTAAATGTTTCAATCTGAGTGTATGCTGAATAATTGTTTATTAAAAAGATGCTTAAAGAAAAAATAACTATAAAGTTTCTTACCATACCAGCAGCCACCATTTTCTCTTCGCTCCTCCAACATGAAAACCATCCTCCCTAGTAGATCAAAAACTGGCTAATGCTAGAACAATAGATTTAAAGGAACCTCTATAATCTTGATATAGTGGGTATTCCTGAAACCTGGCTTAACATTTGGTTGGGATTAGAGTGCCTTGAAGCTATCCCACCAGGTTTCAAATTCTTTCATAAAAGACACAAACACCAGACTCTGTTAAGGGTTGATCAATTCCAGCCGGTTTACTGCCATCCTGGCTACTTGCAGTAAGTAGAATTTAAATTACCATTCCCTGGGGCCTGCTGCCCATTTTATTAACCACTTTCTTATTTTTCTACCTCCAGTGCACTCATGTGGAACACTTTTACAGCTATGGAATATTTCAGTATGGATCCGGATAACATTCTTATAAATCAGTTACTCTTTCTCATATTACTCCTTTGGATTTCCCATTTTGGTTCAGGAATTCGAACCACAGACTAGGCCATACAATTATCCTTGCTGTGGGACATATCCTTCCCCAGAGCACTTGCGCTATGAAAACACATTCACTGCATACAAAAATTAGCTTAAGAATAAACTCACGGCCTATTAATCATCCAGAAATCCGGTAGCTAATAACAGAGAATCAAGTTTTGGACAACATTCATGAGTTTCTTAATCCACCGTCAGGTAATCTTTCACTGACTTATGAAACATTTAAATGCATTAGACGATTAAAGTGCACCCTCTGTGCTCCAGTTTTTAAAAATACTTAAAGAATATTTTTTTTCTGCAAGGGAACTTGCATGTCAGGGCAAATATAAAGATTTTAAAAAGTCCCATGTACTGGCATTCAACCCTTCCCCGACCGTTGCACATATACCGGAATACCCTCATTTTCCATTTCCATAGCTAGTCAAGTCTTGACAACCATTACATAAAAAGTTTTAGCCTACTATAAAATGGAGAAAATAGGTTTCAAACACCTTGTTATTATATAATTCTCAATAGTAACCCCCTGGACAAATCCTGTCTAAAGGGATTCCAGAGCTCTCACTTTGGTGGCCGTGAATCTATCAGCCTGCACTATATTCTCCAAGAAGGTTACCTGGATCATCAGTATGAACCATTGGTTAAAGAAACCACCAACATTTGTTTTCCAACTCTCAAAACAACCCTAACAGAATTTATCAGAGCAATCAAACTTAACCTTTTTCTTGAGTTTATATAGACTATTGGATCAGTGGCATATTCAGAGGGAGGTCATTGCAGACTTATCTAGTGTAAGGATCAAGGTGTCATCTCACAGCTAGGTCCCAGAACAATCCCAGCAAATGCATATAAAAGTGCCTTGAGCTTCCCCACCAGCAAATCTTGGGTGCCCTTCTATCTATTCAATTGAATTTAACAAGAAACCAGAAGGTATTATGTACCATTTTGTAGGCAACCCGTTTTGTGTTGATGTTTCTAGGGCTATGTGTCCATGCCTACAAAACATATGCCCTAAAGTAATCAGATGTCTGAAGACACAAATCATGTGCTAAGAGAATGTAGGTGCTTATGAAACTGTGAGTCATCTCTACCTCACTTATTATGCATCTTCGAAGTGGGTAGGAAACAATGCCTTTACTGAAAGTATTCCCAAAAATGCTCTCCCCTTATGCTAAATTTAGACAGCAGAACGACCCCTATGTCAAAGTAGCGGTTTTCATAACCATAAAGAAGCTGCAAACCTTTAACATCAGTCTTTCCAGGAGATGGCCGTCTATAAAAACATGTTTATTCAACCAAATATTAGAAAAAGCCAGAAGGCACACACATCCATATATTCACACCTATATATGGCCTTAACTTCCCGTTGGTACTCAAGTGTATGGCTGGGTTGATGCAAAATCTAAGTTAGTCTAATCCATTGCAGAACATTAAAGGGATTCAGCACAAAATCCTCATAAATGACCCAAAATCTGTTGAGGTGCACCAATGAGTACTCTGGAAAGTTGTACCAGGCTGTTTGTCCACCAGAATAACTTTATTTTAGGAAATTTGAAACTAGGACAATCAACTTAAAGTGTATACATCTTATTCTGGCCTGGATATAATCGTATCAGATAAAAATATATTTTAGCATCCAAAAGCTTATACTTATTGACTGATCAGATCGTAAATTATAAATCTCAAAAATCACATAATCTGGACCAAGAATATGAACCAAATTGACACAGTATAGCTTGGCTCAGAGTACATCTCCCATAAAATGACACTATGCATGAAGGGGGATGTACTGGCCTTAGTTTATCAATACCACAACACTATCGGCACATATGGACCACACTGCACGTTAAGCATTCAATGAAACAGTATCCCGAGTAGTTAAATAACCAACAAGAAAATCAGAAAAGTAGAAAGAACTTCTAAGACAAAACCACTCATGATCACACTCCATTCCCCTAAATAGGGAATTAAAGCGTCCAAAAATAATGTCTAGACAACAAAGACTGCTTATGACGGAAGTTAAATCAACCAAAACATTACCTTAAATAAAAACCACACATCTGCCTAGAAAAGATTTGGCCCAGCTAGTCAAATACACTACAGCTTCAACTGGCAGCTCTGCCAAAGTGGCAAACGTCTGCCCCAAAAAAGATTTCCAATAACTGAAAAATTATTATACTGCACAAGAATGAATAGTCCTTGTTGAAACTAAGCTTAAATTTCAAGATAGGTGGTCAAGGTTTAAACTCATTTACAGTCTCTATCCCAAATGGTCCCTAAGACAACATTGGTGTCTCAAATTTGCGAGTAGCTTTATAGGGCCTTAAATGGGCTTGGGTGGACTCATTATATAAGGATTTGGCATTCTTGTGCTTCAAAGTGAACTCCATTATAGGCATTTACTAGTGGCTTAACAGTGCCTCTAGTTTATGTGCCCCATCATGGCTGGGTGGTCCCACACTCAACCCAAGTTTCTTAGCATATATATGCAAGCGCTGGAACATGCGCTTAGAGATGAAGGATCATCAAAGTCGCTCTTAATTCATAACAGCAATGTGGATGCTCCCAGAAACGACACAAAGCAGAATACAAGTCCTATTGCTTTGTTTACATTGCCTGCAAGGCTATACCTCAATTCTCCATTGGCTTCCTTCTTCACCCCAAGACAGATGTACGCAGTCACTTCAGGTTTGGAGCACACTAACTGTGCCTCTCCCATGACACGGTTCTCAAATAGAGGTGACTGCAACCTTCATCTTTCACCATCCATTTTACTGGGAGCACCTACTCAACCAATTGAAGTGTACCTTGCGGCACCAACAATATGAACGAAAGCATTAAGCAACTGCTTCTGGGTAGATTCCACAAAGTGACGTACTAATGGTGGTTTAAAAGTGTGTCCATGGTATGGGCCGCTTATTGCAGCATGTGAAACTTCACTGTGGGTTTTAGCTGATCTAAATGTGCTTTCAGAGGCTGAGCTTCAATGGCACTTGGGAGGGCTCCATAAGGTAATTAACTGTTGGTTTAACAGTGTCTCCAGATGTTGGACTTTGGCCATAGCCATTTGGGGAGCACATTCCCTAGGTCTTCCATGCAAAGCTTGGAAATGGCCTCCAGCTGGGCGAACTAATAGAAAAGAAGCATTCGCTCAAATGTCTCAATTTACTGATGATAACTCCATACTTTCTGAATTCTAAACAGGTTTCGGTCCAGGAAGATGCACAGATTCTGCCATAATCGCCATCTGAGATTACAGTAAAAACACAGTAGACCACAACAGGGTTGCTGCACTACTTCTCTTGGACCTTTCAGCTGCCTTTGACACAGCTGATCATGACACACTAACACAAAGACTCAGGGAAACTGGCATAGAGGGGACTGCTCCCGACTGGATGGCATTCTACAGAACTAACATCACCCATGCTCCTCCTTTCTCATCTAAATCCTACATCATAAGAGCAAGGGACCCTTAAGGTTCTATCATCTCACTTATGCTTTTCAACATCTACATGAAGTCATTACCAGCAATGTTCAAGGTCCAAGACACTATCTCTCTTGTGCTGTCAAAACTTGATTACGCCAATGGCCTCTACCATGGGTCACCTCTATAAACTATGAAAAGACTAGAACGTATTAAGAAGTTGGCTGCTAGGCTACTCCTACAGATAAAGCCACTAGCCCACAACTTCCCTGCCTAAAGGTTACCGGTTGGCAGAAGAGCCACTTTCAACCTGGTTTGCATAGCCTACAAAGCAATACATGGAACAGGACCAATTTTCATCAGAAAGAAAATAATAAAATACACACAACAAAGAAACCTCCACTCCAGATTGATGTCTGCTTCAAAATCCCAGCATAAAATCCATGGGTGGAATATCTTTCTTCGTTCAAGCATCCAACCTATGGAATTCATTACCCCCAAATATAAGACCTACAGATAACCATCTGATCTTCAGAAGACATACTCAAGAGTTGGCTCTTCCCTACACGCCTACCGTATTCAAAATATAATTGTACAGCAATAACATGCACCAGACACCAATGGTGCATATACGTGTTTATACACATGGTTACTTTGATTATATGCATGTTTTCAGATATGTGCATCTCTTTGTACAAATGCACATATTTTTTATGAATAAAAAGATATATGCGCTCTTATATGAATGCTTTACAAATGTACAAATTACTCATAGTTAAAATATATAAACTCCTTATATTTATGCCTAAAATATATACAGGTCATCAAATATTTGACTACATGCTTAAGGATCTCTACTATGAACACTCATATCACCATATATACATATGATTATACAGAAAGTATTTGTAAATCTTAACTATTCAATAAACCTATAACTTAAAAAACATAATTAATATATAAATCAAAATAAAAAAATAATAAAAAAATACTCATTTAAAATGAAAACCTAAAAAACAAATGTACAAGTTACTTACCTTCGGTAACGATGTATCTGGTAGAGACCATTCTAGCCGCAGATTCCTTAACGTAGAATTATCCCCAGGCGTGAGACTGGACCCAGAAAACTTTCTTGCCCAGCATCTCTGCGCGACCGGGGGGCAGTGCCACGCTACTCCGCCCGACGTCTTCCGCGGGCGTGACGTCAGCGAGGTCACATAAGCCCCACCCCGGCGCGCTGACGTCAGTTTGCTTCGGAGAACATTTCTGCGCCACAACGCGGAGCCATCACAACAAAACTGAGGGGAGCATGGGAACAGTGTGTGAAAAAACCAGAAAAAACAAAACAGAAAAAAGATGAGGAACAGCGCCAGACGGCACCAAAGCACCAGGAGGCTACAGCCGAAAAGCCAGCACAGGGAAAGAGCAAGGCACCATAGTGAGGCACAACTTTGCAAGCTAAGGCTATACCACCAGGTAGCACGAAAGCGTCAGAAGGCCATAGCAGCGAAAAGCGCAAAACACCACTTCGTGGGACCACCGCGCAAGCAAAGGAGACAGCCATCCTGGAAGCACAAGCATGTGAAAGCGCTGAATCAGAAAAGGAGAGAGAGAGAGAGAGAGAGAGAGAGAGGGTCTGTAAACACAAACCACACAGTGAAGGGCCACCAGCCCAGAACAGAGGAGCAACAGCAACCCACCCCCAGACCATATCGTCAAGAGGGCCATATTCCCTGAAAGGAACAGGAGGCCAAGGGACAGGCAAAAGAATCCCCCACGGAGAAGACGGTAAGGGGAGCAGAAACCTTAACAACAGAGAGAAAAAGCAAAAGTAGACCCCTACACTGGAGAGAAACCAGCTGGAGGAATGCCTGACCGGAAGAGAACGAGGAGGACACCCACAGAAGGCAAGCCACCCAGAGGGAGGCGAGCGCAGAAAACCCAACTGAGGTTACTCGCAGAACGGGGAGGAAGGGCGGGTCATGAAGGAATCTGCGGCTAGAATCGTCTCTACCAGATACATCGTTACCGAAGCTAAGTAACTTGTACATCTGATAGAGACTACTAGCCGCAGATTCCTTAACGTAGAATAGATACCCTAGCTATACCCAGAAGGGAGGAGGGCCTGCGAGAGAGCCTCCCAACCAGGAGAGACATGGCCCAGCAGGGGACATGTGACAGGGACAAGAAGGGAAAGGCCAGGATATCCTAGGCCCAACCAAGGGGGAACCGCCCAACAACCCGCAGGGGCAGACACCTCAAGGAAACAAGGACCACCTCAAACCCCAGGGAAAAGAGGCAGAACCGGAGGAAGGGCCCACCATAAGAAACACATACACATTGACAGAAAACAGCGGAACACACCTCAGCCGCAAGCAGCGGACAAGGCAGGAACGGCTCCACTGCCAATAGCGCAGACGGAAGAAGAAAGGCACAGTAGTGCAAAGCCCTAGTGGAACCAGAGGCAGGGGCACAAGGGAACATACCAAAGGCCACAACGGTGGATCAGAAGAAGAAGGCCCACACGGGCAGGCGCAGCCAGCTGCAGGCAACACCACGGAACAGCGCACCCAGGACAAGCCAGACGCCAGCCGAAGGCAGAGGCCAAGGAGGGCCCGGAAACACCCCGAAGGAGGGGCCGGCCCAGAACACACACACTACAACAAAGAAGTGAAACGGAGGACGGACCAAGCTGTCCATCAGAACACAGAGGCCAAGAAAAGCCAGTCCCTCTGGAACACCAGACAGAGGACCAAGCCGAAACACCAGACAGGAGCGCGGAACCACCACAGCACAACGCCACAGACAACAGGCCAGACTGGTCTAGCGACAGAGCGGAGAAGGACGGACCTGGGCGCAGCGCAAACTGCTGCAAGACAATCTGCAAGAAGATCGCACCTGCGACTTACCGTGACACCACAGAGAGCAAGGAGCCCGAAAAGGGCAACCACACCTCCACAGCACATGACAGAGCTATGTAATAGCTACAATTAGCCCACATAGGGTATGTTACGTCCCAATAAAACATGGGAACCCTTCTTAGGAAAGATTCCTGCAGCAGAGGACAAACAGAAAGACCTGCGGGTAGAACTGCAGATGGCTTGCCAATCAGCCAATAAAGAAGATACAGAAGGCCTAATCTCAGGACCTACACGGGCTTACCAACAGCCAAAACCACAAGTCAAACAAAGGCCGGAGCAGCGGCCAACAGCACCGAAGGGCCAACAGAAGGACCCTGGAGGCACACCAACCAGACAGAACACGCAACCGAGGCTACCGAACGCTAGACCCCCGAATAACCAGGGGAGAACACCTCCCATAGCACAGCAGAGGACCGACAGCCAGGGTTACTGAGGGGGAGGAGGAGGAGGACGAACCCCGCAAGGAACCGCTGAATAGCAGAATCCGCCGGGGCATGAAACAGAAGAGTGCCATCAAAAGGGAGGTCAACCAGACGCTCCCTAACATTTTCAGGAAAAACACTGTCCCTCAGCCAAGCATGGTGATGGAGGGCCACCGAAGAAGCCATAGTGCGACCAAGAGCCTCAGAGACATCCAGGGCCGAGCGAAGAATAAACGCAGCCAGATCCCGGCCATCCAACACAAGGTGCCGCAGATAAGCGCAGGCACCCTCTGGAGAAGACAGAAGGGACTCCGCGGAATCCCACAAGCAGGAAGTGTCTCTGGCCAACACGCAAAGAGTGTTAAGCGCCCGCAAGGCAGCACTGCAGGAAGCAAAGATGTTACGCCCCCACAAATCCAGCCACCGGGTCTCCCTCGACGGGTGAGACAATACAGAGGGCAAAGAAGGGAAGGCAGTCTGCAGAAGAGGGCCCCTGGTAGAAGGGTGGAAGGAAAGGCAGACAGGATCATGCGGAGCAGGACGGTGGCGGTGCAGAAGCGACTGGGGCACCGGGTCCCCCGTGGCAGGACGCCCCCAGGCCCCCAAAAAAGAATAATGAAGCGAAGCTTCGAAAGGGAGAAGCAGCTCCCGTCCACCAGAGCCCTGATGGAGAACCTCAAGTAAATGGTCTGCGGGGAAATGGGCAGCCAGGTCGCCCATGCGCAAAATCCCAGCAGCCGTGGAGACAGCCCGGGCGAAGGCAGCGCTCGCTTCCGTAGGGCAACGCGGTGGGGAGAGCAATTCCTCGGTGGGGGACGGCTGTAAGCTAAGCCGGCCATCCCCCAGCCCAACCGGAGGAAGAAACGGCCAAGCACGGACAGGAGAAGGCTGGACAGAAGAGTGGGGAGCCTGAGGCGCCTCTGGGGAATACTGTGGGCGCGGGGACGACGAAGAGCCCTCCTTGGAAGACGCCGGGGAGAAGGCCACAACACGGCGTCCTGTCTCCGGGGAAGAAGATACAAAAAGTTGCCGAACCTCTGGAGAAGAGGGGGCCTCTGAAGACGAAATCGACGACCCGACGCCGGCACGGCGCCGTGGAGTCCGCCACAGGCACCGGCTCTGCGTTGACTGGCGCAGGAGGGGACGCCGAGACGACCACCACCGGCGCAGCGGGGGGACGGGGTCGGAGCTGGGGCGGCCAAAGAACGATGTCGAAAAGGCGCCGACTCGACCTCCGACGAGGCAGCCACCTGCGTGGAGATACAAGAGGGACCCGGGAACGCACCCCCAGCCAGCCCCTGCGGCGCCGCCAGCCGCCGATGCCTGAACGGCGTCAACTCAGCACCGGACTAGGCCGCCGCCTGCCCAGAGGACCGAGGGGGACTCAGGGAAGCATCCGTTGACGTCCCAGGAAGGGAAGGAGGAGCCAAGGAGGCCTGCAGAGCCGCAGCATAGGCCTCCATTTGGACTCGGGAAACGGCGAGTAGGGTGGCGACGCTTGAGGCTGCACGGCCCGCAAAGCACCTGCGTTCCCCATTGGATAGGGACCGGGCCTCGGGGACAAGCTGCGATACTTACCAACGGGCGAACGACGCCCCTGCGGCTTCTCAGGAGGACTACAGAAATGTAGTCAAATTTTTTAAAATAGAGTGTATGATCTTTTCTAACAATACTGTGCACCTCTATCTGATAAATCATTATTTGTGTAGAATTATCATTATTGCTGGTGATCTCAACTTCTCCTGCAACCTTTATATTCAAAACTCATGGGGAGGTAGTCCTCTACCTGCATACTAAACTACAGAAACGACTTCAGACCGAAGCCCACCTAACATCGCTACAGCGGACGTGCTCTTCTGTCCATGTGACAAGCTGTGGTATATTCTCCCTGGTGCATTCTGATCCAATTACAACTTGTATGCAAATTATACAATAATTTGGTTCACTGCAAGGTCAAAGTGCCTAGAAGAAAGTTAGTTTTGTTACTTTAATCAAGTTTATTGACTTAGCTACTGTGAAATATTAAGTTCCTGTTGGAAAACATATTCAGTGTGCAAATGTTAAGGTGCAGTGCAGATCATTTCTGATCAAGTTGATCAATTCCTTCACATTTACATCAACACATTTAATGGTCTCGCTAAAGAATTGACACGAGAGGGAGAGTTATGCAAATAATGAATAGACAATTAAGTGAACATACCGGTACTAACCACCTGGGCGTAATGGACGCATACGAGGGCACCTATCAATATAAAAAAACAAATATTCAACAAACGCTTAGGACAGAATGTTGCTTGCCACTCAGACCTAATTTCAGAGACATTTCTCAATCTAACAAAAATAAAGTTTAAATGCATGCTTAATTACATAATTGAGTGCAATGTGGGGTTCTGTTGGAAGGCAACTGCTCATTGTTCAAGGACGGACAGCTAAAGTTAGCCCTCCTTATTACTCCTTAAAGAACAAGGCATACTGTTTTAAGGTTGCAACAAGAGGTAAATTAACCATAACATTGCAATGTCTGGAAGAAATAAGCAATACTTATTTGGGGTACAGTCCAAGCGCAAACCATAGCCCCCTACATAAACGTGCAACATTCAACTCAAAGCTCATTTGCGATCCTTGGTAAAGCGGTCTAAGTTCCATTTTAACCTGCAGTTATGCTCATGACTGCTGATAACCATTCTACCTCCATAAACTTTGCTGCTGAGGCTGTATTATTGCTAATACTGCCGAAAAAACACAGCAGAAAACAAATGGCCAGTTCAAAGCAGAATACACTTCTACTCATGGCTCCTGAAAACCAACACACCAAAGCACAGGGATAAAAAAGCAAAAGAGTAACAAACAGAGCGCATGGGTAACGTGTCACCTACACCTATTTAGTCATTTCAGCATAGAGCAGTCATGCCTCATGCAATTTTTGTGAAAAGTGCAAGTGTTATCTTTATTGTAGTATAGTGAATCCGACCCCCTGCGTACATGCACATTCAAGATGCCTGAACCTGCAATACGTACCTGAGGAGAAACATCCGTGAAATCTATGAGGTTCTCAGTCAGTGAAGCCAGTAGACTATCCAGTTCGTTAGTGGTGCTCTATGTAGAACAAACAACATTCATTATTATCAGATGCCCAGTCCCAGGCAGCAAACTTAAAGCAATGATTTTCACCAAACAATTTCAAATAACCAAAAACTCAGTTTTCCAACTCTTTTGTAACCCCAAGCTTTTGATTATGAAGTGGGAATAACCAGTGCCTTCTCCTCAAAACCTCCTCTAAATGATTATAAGAGAAGAATGCATAATCACATGACAGCTTGATCAGTGTGGTGAGAGCAAGGCTATACCCTAGAGGTCCAGAGATCTTGTAAGAATGGCTTCCACAATGCTTGTATAATAAACAACTGTGAATAGACAAATCTATTGGAATTTTGCACGCACGCAAAAAGCCTTTGAGTCAGGCTTCTTATGCCTCAAAAACCAACTTGTAAAGCAAAGCACGAACAATCCAAAAGTTTAACATTTTCACAAGTGTGACAGAGGCGTTAGCCAGATTTTAACCAATTGATAAATATTAGAAATCAATTTCACTAAGTGATGGAAAAAGTGGGAATGTTTCAGAAAGCAGACTAGAGGGTTCACCTTTGCTACTGGAACATCTTCGACTGGATTCAGCATCTCTTCAGGAGGTAAGGCAGGGTTCTCTTCATTCACCACGTTACTGAAAAAAAGACCATTCTTAATGCACGGTTGTTTGATCGGGCAACTTTGAACATGAGTTCCTCAAGGGCCATCACAACACCATTCTACATGATTCCTAAGCATTTCACTATTATGAGAAGTAAAGTGAAAAGTTTTTCAACCTCATTTTAAGTCAGTGGGAACACAACAGTGAATGCGTTTTAAAGCACTGTAATTCAATATATTTCCAAATGTAGCAATATCTCTACAGATTTTTAAGTTCTACCCATCTCTAAAATCACCCTGTGCCTGTAGTCACTCTTACAGCACAGATGGTGCGTGTGCGCACGTGTGTGTGTGTGTGTGTTCCAACTCGCCCGCTTTCCATTCCAAAACAGGCTCCAGCACGCTCGGACTCGGTTTATAAAAATACTTTATGGTGACACGTTGTCAAGAATTCCTGTCATGCGAGGGGAGGAAAACGGTAACCAGCGAAAACGGACTACATCTCCCAGGATGCTTAGCGGTTGAGCGGTTATGTAAACAGGAGAGCTGTTACATAACTCAAGGAAAACACGCCCTTATGTAAACAGGAGAGCTGTTACATAGCTCAAGGAAAACACGCCCTTATATAAACAGGAGAGCTGTTACATAACTCAAGGAAAACACGCCCTTATGTAAACAGGAGAGCTGTTACATAACTCAAGGAAAACACGCCCTTATGTAAACAGGAGAGCTGTTACATAACTCAAGGAAAACACGCCCTTATGTAAACAGGAGAGCTGTTACATAACTCAAGGAAAACACGCCCTATAAAGGGAGGAACCGGGAGGTACAACGCTGTCGGATATTGTGTTTACACCGACGTACCTGCTTAGTGAAGAGCAGTGTTCCGGAGTGGTGCTCCAGTAAGGCAAGAACGGAGGTAGGTCGAGTCGTTACTCCCTGGGCCGTGTCTTGCCCCATCGTCACCTGTGAAGGACCCGGAAGCTCTACCGGATAACCATTGAGCTTCGCTTTTTGACTCGGCTGAGTCAAAGCGCAGTGGCGCTTTTGCTGGTTGGAGTCGTAACTCCCAGCCCGACCAGAGATACAGGGACTGCCAGCTGTAACGCACACCAGGAGGTGTTTGCCGCGTTACAGACTCGGAAGTCCACAGGATCGATCGAGCGGCTGCTCTCGGTTCAGTCTTCTTTGCTTGTGATTGGGGTATCGGTGACGCATCACCAGGAGGTGACTCCGCGTCCCGGTGCAGTCTGAGCAAGAGGTTGAGCGGCTGCTCCCTTCAGGTAGAGACCCCGGCTGGGTGTTTCCCTGACTCCTCGATTCTCCCCAACATCCTTCGTGCCCCTCGCAGCCTACCGATTGGCATTGTCGGCCATTTCATTTCTGCCCTCTGTTGGCATACGCCGGGATCGGCGTATATGCAGAGGACGGTTAGGACCATCCGTGCTGTGGGCTGGTAACGTACTTAGCCTGGAGGATTCCAGTGACTATAACCTTTGTTTATTCCTTGTATTATTTTTGCCTTCATTAAAATAACTAAACCTTCACAAGTGGTTGCGTTCTCATTATCGTGTCTGTTAAACGATCCTGAGACGTTCAGGGCGTTACAAAATATCCGACCTTAATAACACTAACTGTCTCCCGGTCGATAACAGACATGGCAACACTTGATGATGTGCTGGCTGCTTTAGCGACCGTGCAAATTGAATTGGCTGCCTCCAGGCAAGAAACAGCCGATGTAAAAGCCAGACTGGATGCTATCCAATTGGACCCGCTCACGCCCAGCACCTCCCTCACGAACCAGACCCCTGCGGTAGTAGTGGAAATGCTGGTAGCCGTCCCCTTGGCAACACCAGAGAGGTACAGTGGGGATCCTAACACAGTGCAGGTATTCCTCACACAAGTGGCGCTACATTTATCGTGCAAACCAAGGGCGTTCCCCACGAGTCAGGCTCGTGTGGCTTTCCTTATATCCTATTTGGCTGGAAACGCGGCACAATGGGCCGTACCTCTGGTGAGCAGGGACGACCCCATCTTATGTGATTGGGGTGCTTTTCGCGAGGAATTCCTGAAAGTCTTCGACAGAAGGGCTGACTCGTACACGGCGGACCGTGAAATGCTTGAGTTGAGACAGGGATCCAACGACCTGGTGCAGTATCTCAACGCGTTCCGAAGGCTGGTTGCGGAAACCAAGTGGCCTGTTGCTAAACAGACGGCGCTCTTCCATCACGGGCTGTGCGATGAGCTCAAGGACGCCGTGGCTCATATTGACCCACAACCCAAGACATGTGAGGGCCTTATCAACCTGGTATTACGGCTGGAACATAGGCTAAGTGAAAGAAAGGGGGATCATGGGAGAAAAGGAAACTCCCTTCCATCCTATGTGACAGTGGGAAGTCCTGAAACTTCCACCGCATCCAAGGGAGAACCCATGGACATCGGCGCAATACGAGCGAGCCTCACAGCCACGGAGAAAGAGTCACGCCGTAAACAAGGGTTGTGCCTATATTGTGGCAAAAAAGGCCACTACGTACGTGAATGCCCTGCCAAACCGAAGACGTCACGTTATCGGGCCAACCGGTCGGTAACAGCCGTGGTGGACGTACCGGCGGAAAACTAGAGGACTCCCAGACCAAAGAAGGGGCATCTCGGAGTCACTCATCCATCCCTTCACTTTCCAACTCGGTCACTAAGGGACAACGACACCTGTTTCTCACGGTGCACGTGGGAGTGCATGACCAGTGGATACCCGTTGTGGCCATGGTGGATTCAGGGGCCACTGGCATGTTTATGGACCACAACGAGGCATGCAGGCTAGGGCTAGTGCTTCTTCCCAAAGCTGTACCCGAAGACGTCTATGCTGTAGACGGAAGGCGATTGGTGACGGGGCCCATCGGGCAGCACACGGGGGTCCTTCCGATGAGATGTGGGAGGAACCATTTGGAACAAATCGATTTTAACATCATCCGAGCGCCCCAATATGGCGTCATATTGGGATTGCCGTGGCTACAGAAACACAACCCCTCTGTGGATTGGCCAACACATCGCATCGAACTGACGTCACCGTATTGCATCCTGCATTGTGGAATAAGAACGGAATCCCTTGACGCAGATGAGAGCGGGAGTCAGACGGTGGCTACAGCGGCAGAAAAAGATGTGGCTCTCCCCCAGGCTTATCACAGTTTTGAGGATGTATTTGATGAGGTGAAGGCAGAAGTGCTACCACCACATAGACAGTTTGACTGCCAGATCGACCTGGTGCCAGGGGCCAGCGTTCCCAGCGGCAGGCTGTATGCCCTGACGGAGCCAGAAAACGTGCATCTCCGGGGGTACCTGGATAAACTCCTCAAGCTAGGATTCATCCGCCCGTCCAAGTCTCCGGCCGCCTCGCCACTCTTCTTCATCCTGAAGGCTAATGGGGAGCTGAGAGCCTGTGTGGACTTTAGGGCATTGAATGCGATAACCGTAAAGAATCGGTACCCCTTGCCTCTCATCAGTGTACTTCTGGAACAGGTCAAGAAAGCTCGTATCTACACCAAGTTGGATTTGAAAGGGGCATACCATCTGGTGCGCATGAGGGACGGAGACGAGTGGAAGACCGCCTTTAAGACCAGGTTCGGCCTTTTTGAGTACCTCGTCATGCCGTTCGGTCTGTGCAACGCCCCGGCAGCCTTTCAGTACTTTTTGAATGAGGTATTCAGAGAGGAGTTGGATATCTACGTGGTCGTATATATCGACGACATCCTCATCTATTCGTCCAGTGTGGAGGAGCACGTACACCACGTCAAAGCTGTGCTCCAAAAGCTGAGGGAAAACATGCTGTTTTGTAAACTCAGCAAGTGTGACTTCCACGTCACATCCGTGGAATTCCTCGGAGTGATGCTGAGTCCAGAGGGACAGGAGATGGCAGAACGAAAGATCAAGGCGGTGAAAGAATGGCCGGTGCCCCAAAGCGTGAAGGACGTCCAAAGTTTCATTGGCTTCGCCAACTTTTACAGGCGGTTTATAGATGGATTTTCAGGATTGGTGGCCCCAATCACACAGCTACTGAGGAAGTCCACGGAGTTTGTCTGGTCCCCTGAAGCGAACAAAGCCTTTGAGGCCCTGAAAAGCGCCTTTGGTAACGCGCCGGTGTTGGCTCACCCCGATCCGGATCTCCCCTACGTGGTGGAAGCGGACGCATCGGATGTGGCGCTGGGGGCTCTCTTGTCCCAACGCAACCACGACACAGGGGTGCTTCATCCCGTTGCGTACATGTCCCGCAAACTCAACGACGCCGAACGCAACTACCATATTGCGGAGAAGGAGCTTCTCGCAATCAAGGACGCCTTCACCGAATGGAGGCATTGGTTGATGGGGGCAAGACATGTGGTATCGGTGTACACGGACCATCGGAACCTACAGTTCATGACGGCCACAAGACACCTTTCTCCCAGACAGCTGCGGTGGATGATCTTCTTTGCGGGGTTCAACTTCCGCATCACATATCGGCCGGGGACGGAAAACCGGAAGGCGGACGCCCTGTCCCGTCAATCTGCAGTTAAGGAACCATTGCCTGCGACCGAGCATTCCATCATTTCCCCGAGGATGGTATTGGGGGTTATCCAACCGGATACTTTCCTGAGGGGAATAAAGAGAGGGATCAGGTCATTCGCATGGCGGAGGTGGCTCCTCAGTCACAGAGAATGGCAGCTGAAGGACGGGATACCCCTGAAGGGCAGGTGCCTATTGATACCCACGCCTAGGCTAAGGAAACAAGCATTCATCTGGTGCCATGACTCTCCATGCGCAGGTCATTTGGGCTTTGAAAAAACGGTGGCTAGCATGGGACGGCATTTCTGGTGGCCAACCATGAGAGTGGATGTCAGGAGGTGGGGACAGGAGTGTCCTACGTGTGCTACCATGAAGGCCGACCATGGCCGAACCCAAGGGCTCTTACATCCACTTCCGACCCCGGATAGACCATGGGATAGCATATCACTGGACTTCGTGGTGGGCCTACCGGTAGACCAGGGGATGACGGCAATACTGGTGGTGGTGGATTACTTGACGAAAATGGGGCACTTCATCCCCTGCAAGAGAGTCCCTACGGCCGGGGAATTGGCGTCACTACTCCTAAAGAATGTGGTACGACTGCATGGATTACCTGGGGTGATCGTGTCGGACCGGGGGTCGCAGTTTACTGCGCAATTCTGGAAGACTTGGTGCACTGCGCTGCATGTTAAGACCGCCCTGTCCACCAGCTACCACCCTCAAACGGACGGCCAAACCGAGCGCCTGAACCAAACGCTCAAACAGTATCTGCGATGTTTTGTGGACCAGGGCAGGGAAGAATGGGTCGACTTGCTATGGGTTGCAGAGATAGCCTATAACAACGCCACTCACAGCTCCACACTGTCATCTCCATTCTATAGCAACTATGGCCAACATCCCAGGTTCTTGCCATTTCTACATCCGTTCAGAGAGGACAGGATTCCCGCCACAGCGGACAGGGTGGCACACATAAAAGACACGTTGATGCGCTCAAGGGCTGTCCTAATAGAGACCAAGAGAAGATACAAGGCTGCGGCAGACAGGAAGAGAAGGCCCGGGCCACTGTACCGCACTGGAGACTACGTCTGGATATCCACAAGAAACATGAGGTTTCGAAAGAACAGTGTGTTCCATCCCAAGTACATGGGCCCCTATCGTATTACCAAGTGTATGGGTCCCGTGAACGTGAAGGTGTGCTTGCCCCAGTCATTGCGGATACACCCTGTCTTTCATGTATCATTGCTCAAACCAGCACCCTCCAAGCCGTCTGGGACACCTAGGCCGGTATGCGTGGAGTCGGAGGTGGAGTATGAAGTGTCGGGCATACAGGCGTCCAAATGGCGCAGGGGGAAGCTGTGGTACCTGGTTGCGTGGAAAGGCTATGGCCCGGAGGAGCAGTCATGGGAACCGGCTGAAGGGGTTCATGCTCCGCGCTTGGTCTCCTTGTTCCATCGGCGTTTTCCTGCCAGCGCTGGACCCGTGGGGAGCCGCTGAGAGGGAGGATGTACTGTCAAGAATTCCTGTCATGCGAGGGGAGGAAAACGGTAACCAGCGAAAATGGACTACATCTCCCAGGATGCTTAGCGGTTGAGAGGTTATGTAAACAGGAGAGCTGTTACATAACTCAAGGAAAACACGCCCTTATGTAAACAGGAGAGCTGTTACATAACTCAAGGAAAACACGCCCTTATGTAAACAGGAGAGCTGTTACATAACTCAAGGAAAACACGCCCTTATGTAAACAGGAGAGCTGTTACATAACTCAAGGAAAACACGCCCTATAAAGGGAGGAACCGGGAGGTACAACGCTGTCGGATATTGTGTTTACACCGACGTACCTGCTTAGTGAAGAGCAGTGTTCCGGAGTGGTGCTCCAGTAAGGCAAGAACGGAGGTAGGTCGAGTCGTTACTCCCTGGGCCGTGTCTTGCCCCATCGTCACCTGTGAAGGACCCGGAAGCTCTACCGGATAACCATTGAGCTTCGCTTTTTGACTCGGCTGAGTCAAAGCGCAGTGGCGCTTTTGCTGGTTGGAGTCGTAACTCCCAGCCCGACCAGAGATACAGGGACTGCCAGCTGTAACGCACACCAGGAGGTGTTTGCCGCGTTACAGACTCGGAAGTCCACAGGATCGATCGAGCGGCTGCTCTCGGTTCAGTCTTCTTTGCTTGTGATTGGGGTATCGGTGACGCATCACCAGGAGGTGACTCCGCGTCCCGGTGCAGTCTGAGGAAGAGTTTGAGCGGCTGCTCCCTTCAGGTAGAGACCCCGGCTGGGTGTTTCCCTGACTCCTCGATTCTCCCCAACATCCTTCGTGCCCCTCGCAGCCTACCGATTGGCATTGTCGGCCATTTCATTTCTGCCCTCTGTTGGCATACGCCGGGATCGGCGTATATGCAGAGGACGGTTAGGACCATCCGTGCTGTGGGCTGGTAACGTACTTAGCCTGGAGGATTCCAGTGACTATAACCTTTGTTTATTCCTTGTACTATTTTTGCCTTCATTAAAATAACTAAACCTTCACAAGTGGTTGCGTTCTCATTATCGTGTCTGTTAAACGATCCTGAGACGTTCAGGGCGTTACACACGTTTAGACCGGTCTTTCTAAAAACAATATAACGTCGTCATTTTTTAAAAAATTTTTATACACACAAATGGGCTTCAAAGTTTAAAGTGACAGTGCATAATTAACCTTAAAAGTGAAACTAGTGCAAATAACATATGTCTGAAACCACCTGGTTGTACTGCATGGCTAATACCACTACGCAGACAACACGTGCCATATCATTTGCATAGATCTGAACACTACCAAATGTATCAACTTTACGGATCAATGCTTAATGAGGCCAGAGCAGGCTCTGCAAGCCTTTAAAGTTACTCAATCTTACATATCACTTCTGGTCATCGAGAACCAAGCTGCATAGACACTTTAAAGTGCATAGTGCAAAATTCTATTTTTCGCATATACGTAAATATATATATATATATATATATATAGATATGTGCAAACCATTGCATACAAAATATACAATAACGTTCATTTAATTGAGAATTCAGATCAGAATACTCTATTTGATTTAGAAAAATATTAAACCATAAAAACACAGTACATGTTAAAAAAAAATGTACATTGCATCAAGATAATTTGAATAAACTCGATTAAAAAATAAGAAAAAGGACTGACAATTTAGGAAAGAGGGGGACCATCCATTGTCATCCGGTGTCTAACCACCCCTTTCAAGTATTTAGCGATATAATCAGTCACAGGTCCATCGTTCAAATATTGCAGCTTTAGGAAGGCGGGTCAACATTGTCTCAGGCAATACCTCTTTAAAATAGGTAAAATCCATATTTTCCTGGGTATAGTGTAAAATTTACAAAAAAACATAACGTGAATTGTCGACTGTGCAGAGAGGTTATCACACGGGCATAAACATAAGGAGCGAGACCAGTCATTAGGCTTTGGGAAAGTGACCCTGATGTGATAATTACCAAGGCGTAAGCGGGTCAATAACTGCCTGTCATAAGCTCCTATGGTATTTAATAAGTATAGTTGTATTCCTGGGTGAGTCAAAAGTAGTTGGTGTGCTCTCACTGACGGTTTTGCAATGTTACTAGCTAAATTGATAGACTCCAGATGGTCTAGGCATAATGATGTTAAATTATTTCTAGTGACATTATTCATACTGTCAGGTTTGGAAAAATACTCTGGGTGTCCTAGATCCTCAAAGAAGTTTTTAACGTTGGTCAACCAGGGAATACGGTCTGCCCCATCAAGGGACAGGCAATCGTTAATCAAGTCCCTGTTCAGGCCAGTAGAAATACCGGTCCAGGCCTTATGCCACAGCAGGATAGGCTGCAATTTGATCAAACCCAAGAGATAGGGCAAACCCAGCTCAGCGTGGCATATGGATACGGCTATACTGTTGGGGACCGCTAGAAGGTATTTCAACTAGCTGCAAGCACTCGACATTAGCATAGCCCCAAATGCCTGCTCCATACATGGCAATGGGTGTATATTTGGCTTTGTAGAATGTTAAAAAAGGCCCTAGTGTTAAAAATATTCCAATAATTTGCATAATCTCTCCTACTATCAATTGAACATAATGTGTTCCCATCATATATCTATGGCAAAATTATACATACATGTATACACAAAACACTAAAGGCAAATAACAGTTGTGTGAAAATTTCAATTTTGTTATGACTCATCATAACAACTGACATGGTATCATTGACGACAACACTGTTCAGGTTATTACAAGAAACCTGGAAGAGCATTGGTCCTCATAATACCTTCAAACGACTAGTAAACAAATCTGTAAAGAAAATTTCGCTAGCGGAAGACAAAGCAACACTAGCTAACAGGGCTCATGGCTGGATTGTCATCCAAAATTACACGAGCAGCACCTGCCAAAGCTACCTAGGAGTTGGTTACACACGGATTATAAAGGAGAAGTTCATACGACTAAGGATGGGGATCCTTCCGTCTCAGCACAATCTTCCCCCATGGAAACGAACCCAAACGACAACAAATTGTCAGCTATGTGGGGACCCAAAAGAGGACATCCTTCATCTAATTTGCATTTGTAAAGGACTGGCAAAGGAGCGTAGACTCCATTTAAAACCAGCTCTAAAGAAACTGGGAATAAGAACATGTCGGCAGGCGGTCAAAGCATGCTTTGACGGGAAAAACATTTAACTAATAAGTCATCTCGTCAAATTTATGGAAAAAGCGGGAAAAAAGCAGGAAGCTAGAAGGGAGAGACCGGACGAAGTAAACCCATAAAACATTTGAGCCCAATCGCCCCATTTGGCAACGTCAAGGAATAACTCCCGCTATGTAAAGCCTCGTAAGAAATGGTGGTGTTGCTTAAAATTGTCCCAAGAATCTGCAGGTGTGAACATTTTAATACAGACAATTTGGGCACATAACGTCTCATTTCTATCTGCTTCTCGGACAGTGACAAAAATGCTTAATTCTTTTACTTTTTAGAATGCACCTTCTTAACCTTATGAAATTTCGCTAGAAGTTTTCTTCTCCTTTTTTAATGAAATTTTAACAAACTTATTATAAAAACTGTATTTTAAGGTTGTTTACACGTAATATATGTAGCTGATTGCAATGGTTTTAATTTACTGAGCAATAATAAAGAAGAATACATAGAGACTGTACATGGTGGGGGCGCCAGTTAAAGTAACTTAAAATAACTACGAGTGGTGAATGTTTTGTGGTATAAAATGTAACACTAACATTTTCACCTATCCATAATGTCACTTTAACCTTTGTTTTTGTTAGTGAATTAGATATATATCATGTGATCAAGGCTCCTGTGAGAGCTGAAACACATTATGCCGCCAAACACGCAATAAGGGAATTCAATTTGCACCAAAGCGAACATGTTACGGGTCTCGGTCTCTCTCTCTCTCTCTCTCTCTCCTTTGTTGGAAAAAGACCATTACACACCCAGCCAGCTAGGTGTCATGCTTCATCATCGGGTCTGCTCCTACTCGGGTCGGCCATGCAATACCCAATCAGGCGCCCATGATGGGGTCTACTTGGCGGGGATCTTTATTCCTTAAGCCGTTGGGTGCAGTGCGTGTGAGGGACCTAGATCAGTGTAGGTGATGGTGATGTGTAGGGAAATGTGAAATTAAAATAGGGAGAAATGGTCCATTCAAGATAATTTTAATGAAATTGCCCACTTCCCTAACTAAAATAAACAATGCGCGTATATTCACTCTATGGTGTGAGGTTCTACGCTAGTGATATCGGTCAACATGTTTCTTGCCCTTGTATCAAATTGATGGCAATTCTTCAGGACCAATTAGGATCTACCTACACTTTTTGGTAGAAGACATTAACATAACTTAGTGAGAAATGACCACCATTAGAGCACCCTAAAAAGTGGTGGTACCTGTAGATCAGAAAACAACCTGCAAGGAAAATAAAATAACAAGCATTTGTAACAAACATTAAAGGTATCATGTTTATAAGCACAAAGTCGTATTCAGGAAGCTGGTGCACCAATCAGTGTCTTTGGTGCATCACACGCATGCGTAACGTCAGTGAGAGGTGGCATGCTTTGCACAGAAGTTCTATATATTATAGAGCGTGAGGGATTAAAAACAAGGATTACTCTAGGGATAAAAACTGGCAGCTGAATGGATGCAAATAAAAATTAAGAACAATTGTTACTTACCTGTAAACAGGTGGTTCTCCAGTATTGGTGTCTTTCATAGATTCACATGCTTGAATATTCCCTGTCGTCGGAGTGGGAGTCCCACGGTAAATAATATAGCAATATATACAGTCATAATATATAAGTAATCATATAAAACAGAGATATAAATAGGTGATAAGCATCAAGAATGTCCCTATATGAAATCTCCATAGAGAAACATGGAGAGAGAAAAAAGACATTCGCAGTCTATCTCTGTCATTATGTTGGTCCAAACTACGGCCAATCAGGCGCCAGCTCCTCTCTAGAAACCTTCTCCTCAGAGCTCCTCACCTCAGATTTTCGTAGCACCAGAGTGACTTTAGAGTTTATGAGGAGAAGAGAGCCTCTGAAGGGAGGAGGAAGGGTCGCATGTGAATCTATGAAAGACACCAATACTGGAGAACCACCTGTTTACAGGTAAGTAACAATTGTTCTTCTCCAGTATTGGGGTGTCTTTCATAGATTCACATGCTTGAATATAGAATAGATAGCAGTAACAATTAGCATTGTTTCCATAATCGTATTAAACTGAAATCGTAATGACAATCAACATCCTTATATATATGATATCATTCAATATCTATACAAGTGCAAATGAGCCACTATTCAACGGTAAATGGAAACAATATGGAGGAGGGAAGGAAGAGGCTCACATTATTTAAAAAGATTGCGAAGCACTGCCTGCCCAACTGCAGCATCCTCTTCGTTTAAAGCCGCCAAACAGTAGTGTCTTGTAAAAGTATGTCTGCTCGACCATGTAGCTGCTCTGCAGATTTGATGTAAAGGCACTCCAGCAAATAAGGCGGTTGAGGAGGACATTGCTCTAGTGGAGTGAGCCCTCACTGGTGACTGCAAAGGCTTGTTCGCCTTTTGGTGGCAGAAGACGATGGCTGCTGACACCCAACGTGCAATTGTTGGTTTTGTAACTGGACGTCCCTTGTGAAAACGCCCATAAGCTATGAAGATCTGATCCGATCTTCGAAAAGAAGCTGTTCTGCTGATGTAGAACTTTAAACATCGTTTCACATCCAGGGAATGTAATTGTTGCTCCGCAGGAGTTTGAGGTTTAGCAAAGAAAGTCTTTAAGATCACTGGTTCGTTAATATGGAAGGCACTTTAGGCAAGAATGTTGGATTAGTGCGCAGTACTACAGAATCTGGTTTGAACTGTAGGAAAGGAGGATTTATTGTAAAAGCGTGAATGTCACTGACGCGACGTGAAGACGTTAGTGCTAGAAGAAGAGCCACCTTCCATGTCAGATACTTCAAATCGACCTTGTGTATTGGTTCGAACGGTGGTCTCATTAATTGTGCCAACACAATGTTAAGGTGCCGCAATGGAGGAGGGCGTCTAACAGGTGGGAATTTACGAAACAACCCTTTGAAGAATTGATGCATTATCCTCGAAGAGCAAAGGGAAGTTGAACCATCCTGACGGAAACGAGAAATTGCCGCCAGAAAAAACTCTCAAGGTTGCAAGAGAAAGTCCCGATTTAGCCAATTGTAAGAAGAACGGTAGCAGTTGTTCTGGTGTAGAGTGAATTGGATGAACCCCAGTAGATGCACACCAATGGCAGAATCTCCTCCACTTTAATTTGTACGTTTTCACCGTAGGAGCCCTCGCCTGAGCCAAGATGTCTCTACAGTCCTGTGGAATATCTAGATGGGCAAATTCACAGTGCTCAGGTTCCAAGCTGATAAGCTCAGTGATGAGGGATTCGGATGACAAACTTGCCCCTTGCTCATTGTAAGTAGATCTGCCGAAAGGTAATACCTTTAACTGGAAATCCTTTTCACCGACTCGAAAGCGTAGAAATTTCCGATGTCGATGTAGTATGGGGATGTGAAAATATGCGTCTTGGAGGTCGATTGTTGCCATGAAATCTCCCTTTGAAAGTAATCGCAAGATCTCTACAAGCGTTAACATACGAAAGGATTGTTTCTTTAAATATTTGTTGAGAGCCCTTAAATCTAGTATTGGCCTCCATTCCCCGTTCTTCTTGGTGATAAGGAAGAATCGGGAATAAAATCCTCTCCCTCTTTGAGATCTTGGTACTACCTCTATGGCTCCTTTGCGTATTAAAAGTTGAACTTGATGAAAAAGTTCTTTGATATGAGCCGGCGGTGGTCCGGTAGGTGGCGTGGGTGGGGGAAATTCGATGTCCTTTGTTATGGAGAACCATTGAGAACAGTACAGTGAGATTCGACCTCCAATTTTCTGGGACTGATGTAAGTCATTGTCTTTTAGGAGTGGAACCTCTGTACGAGGATTTCCCTCTGAAAGTCTTGGAAGACTGCTGCCGAGAGGATTGCTGTTGATTGTAGGTATAACGATTGGAACCCTGGTTGTATGGTCGATATTGATTGCTTCCTCTCTGAAAATTAGAGGAGGTGCCGCGTCCGCGTGCACCCCGAAAGGGCTGTTTCCTAAATTGCAGCGTACCTAGAGAGCGAGCAGTTTCTGTATCTTTTTTGATCGATTGGAGAGCTTCATCCACATGATCTCCGAATAAAGATTCTCCGTCATATGCCATATCCAATATTTTCGCCTCCACCTCCTGGCGAAAAGATGTCGAGCGCAACCAACCTTGCCTGCGCAATACCGCTGCTCCAGCGAGTTGACGGAAACCTGTACAAGCGATGTCAACTGCACAGTCAATTATTTCTTCAGATGTTCTCTCTCCCTCTTGAAGTAGCTTCACAGCTTCAGTCTTAGATGCATCAGGTAGCATTTCAACTAAAGCCGATATATCCGCCCATAGTTGCCGGTCGTAATGACCTAAAATGGCTAAGGCATTGGCCGCTCTTACAGTGGTGGAAGCCATCGATGAAAATTTTCGCCCTATGGCATCCAAGCGACGTCCATCACGATCAGGTGGTGCAGTGATTGTAGATACAGGGTTTCTAGCCCGACGTTGCGCTGCTTGTGTGATTACCGAATCTGGTTTTGACTGACCCGTGAGGCACGCTGGAGCTCCTACTGGCGGCTTATACTTCTTCTCCAACCTAGGTAACTGTGCCGGAAGGCTATTTGGTGTTTTCATTATCTTTTTACCTTCATCCCAAATAAACTCAATAGGGATTGTATGCGTCTGCTTGAAAGGTTGATTTTTAAAATCATACAGAAAACAATCCTCTTCTTTATGTTCCGTAGTTAATTTGAACCGTTGGGCCGCTCTATCCATCAACTGGTGAAAACTTGCAATGTCAACTGGTGGTGAGTCTCCTGGTACCACTGGAGAGGGAGATGGTGTTTGGGCATGGTAGTCATCCCACTCCGCCATATCATCATCATCATCATTACCATCGCCACCATGATCCAGGATCTCACCATCTTCCTTGTCTTGAGGAACTTAGTCTTCATTGTCATGTTGAGTCAATGTCCGAGCTGATGATTGTATCAGCGGAACTGAAGGCGTTATAACTGGCACTGGCGCCGACACAGGTGTTGGAACCACTGGAACAGCAAGAACTACAGACTCTTGTGGTGATAAAGGAAAAAGCCGATTATAATCATCCAAAATGAGTTGAAGATTTGTAATCAGCGACAAGGGTAACGTCGCAGTCTGTTCTTCCATAGGAATTTCTTCCTGATAAAACTGTTCATCCTCATCATCATCACTTTCCTCCTGGCATTTTATTATCAAATCCGATGGACTGTGTGCTGTACCGAAAGATTCAGGTAGACCTTCTCCTGAATCTTGATCGGAATCAGTTGCGAAAAAGGTGAAGGAAGTTGAGAATCATCCAAGGGTATGACCTCATTTAACATATCCTGTTGGCTACTTGGTGGCAATGGCAACAAAGGTACAGAGGCAAAGGACGAAGTAGTCGTTGAAGGCGCGGAAGAACTTTGTGTATCTATTGACCTCTGCGCAGAAATTGTCGTTGCTGGTGTCAAAGACGATTTTGAAACCTTCTTAATCTTTATCTTCATCAGCGAGTCTGCCGTCGACGGGATCGGAAGTACAGGAGCCACTGTCGACATCTTCGCAGATGGAATCGTCGACGGAACCAGCGTCGACGGAACCAACGTCGACGGGGCCATCGTCGACGGAGACGACGACGAGGTCTTCTTTTTCTTCGTTGACGGAGCACTCGTCGACTAATCAATCGATGACGTAAGCGTCGACGGGGCAGATTTTGCAGTTTTCGACGATGATGATGTTAGCGTCGACGAGATCTTTTCCTTCTTCGTCGACGACGATGCAATAGGCAACACTGATGACACAGTTTTTATTGTACTGATAATCATCGTAGACGACGATAACGTCGACGGGACCGCCGTCGACGACTTCGATGCGGACGCCGTCGTCGTCAGAGTCACCGTCGACGAGCAGGAAACGGCGGATTTCGTCATCGGAGGTTTCGTCATCGGAGGTCTCGTCGACGATAAAGCCAATTTCTTGCCAGAAATCAGGGAAGTCGATGCCTCAACAGCCTGAGAACTAGGTCTCGTGGGCGATATCGCAGTAGTCATGGATGAAGACATGGCAGATGTCATAGAAAGAGACATTTTCTTCTTCTTAATGAAAGGAGAAGGTAGATCTTGAACACTACTGCGTTTTGAGGTTGTGAGGGAACGGCCAGATCTAAGGCTTTCTACTTCAGAAACCACCTCATCCTTATCTTTCAGTCTCTGGAGCCACAACAAGAGACGACCTTCCCTGTCTTTAAGAGTCTTTGTAGAAAAAGTTCTACAGAATTTACATTTACCCACTTCGTGGTCAGGGTAAAGACAGTAAATACACTTACTGTGTGGATCTTCTGAATATAAGCGCAGCTTTCCACAAGAGGAACAAGCTCTAAACACAGACTTCTTACTTGAAGACATGCTGAAGAGAAAACTGAGCAGAGCTCAGGGAGACTCCCTTTCACACGACGTGCGGTAGAAAATCTGAGGTGAGGAGCTCTGAGGAGAAGGTTTCTAGAGAGGAGCTGGCGCCTGATTGGCCGTAGTTTGGACCAACATAATGACAGAGATAGACTGCGAATGTCTTTTTTCTCTCTCCATGCATCTCTATGGAGATTTCATATAGGGACATTCTTGATGCTTATCACCTATTTATATCTCTGTTTTATATGATTACTTATATATTATGACTGTATATATTGCTATATTATTTACCGTGGGACTCCCACTCCGACGACGGGGAATATTCAAGCATGTGAATCTATGAAAGACACCCCAATACTGGAGAAATATAAAGATTCTCACCCCATTAGGGTCAGCGATGGACCACAACAGTACCGGCCGGTGTAGACACTAAAGTGTAGTGTCCTGATGTATGGGGAAAGATAGTTAGAGGAAGCTGGAGCACATATTTCCCAGGTACAACAGTTCACAACATATGTCAAACTGACAGTGAGCGGACAGAACCAAAAACAGGTGGATCCCTGTTGTGTCCTGCCACCGAACTCCGCTATTTGTAGTTGAGCCATCTCCATGCTCGATACTGCCCGGACCGGCCGAGTGAGGGGTAGGACAGACGCAGACCCACTTCCAGTGGTACCGTGAGTAAACTGCGACCGTGCTTTTCCCTTTGTGTCTGGATCCTGGCTATCGCCTGGACTAGACACTGTTTGGCTAGCGTAGAACCTCACACCTTAGAGTGAATATACACGCATTGTTTATTTTAGTTAGGGAAGTGGCCAATTTCATAAAAATTATCTTGAATGGACCATTTCTCCCCATTTTAATTTCACCTTTCCCTACACATCACCAACACTGATCTAGGGCCCTCACACACACTGCACCCAACGGCTTAAGGAATAAAGATCTCCGCCAAGTAGACCCCATCACGGGCGCCTGATCGGGTATTGCAGCGCCGATCCGAGTAGGCGCAGACCTGATGATGAAGCATGACACCTAGCTGGCTGGGTGTGTGAGGGTCTTTTTCCAAAAAAGGAGAAATTTCTCCTGACTTCTTACTCCATTTGGAGCACTTGATCTTATCCAACAACCTGCTTTTATAATAGGAACTGCATACCAGTATTGTTTAGATATTTCCATGGGCATGTATGCTGGACCTGAATAAATATTAGCCCTCCCTTCCCTCTCTTGGTTTAACTGCTTGCACGGGCTTTTGCCCGCGGGAATCCACATTTAAGGCTACCAGAAGTTTGCGAATGGCTCATCTGGCCCAATCTTTATAAAAAGATCTACATTTTCTTTCTTGTGTCTTTCAGTACCTCCGACAACTAGTATGGAGGACTATCAAGGACTTAGCTTCGGTGATGAAGCAGCAGCTGAGATTTTGAGAGCACCATCGTTACTGGGACCTGATGGCAACTCAGCCTCGGGTAGTCAGTCAGAAGACTGGTCCTTGCTAATCAACATGAAACACGAATGGCTTAAGGTGACCCTCCACGGGGCAATGATGACTGAATACCTTAGGGCCAATATAGCCCCCAATGGCCTTATTGTTAACGTCCCACGTTTATTCTTAGAGGATGCAATTTTCAAAAAAGAATGGTCCTTAGTGGCGTGGAAGTGCACTAGGGACTGGCTGATCCTCATAATAAACACAGCTAAAAGAATTGCAGACGCACTACTAATCAGAATACAAACAGCAGAGGGTGCGATAAAGGTCACTGTCCAGACAGCAGTTTATAAAAGCAAACTGGCTGAGATAAACGCGGAGATTGCAGACAACAGGGAATATCTAATGAAGCAAACAATTTCAAAGTTCTAAAAAGATATCCAAAAATTCTCCACAGAGAAAATCTACCCTTATCTTAAAGCGGATTACACCAACACCGCTACAGGGTACTCCTCGGATGATAGCACCAATTCATCACAAAGGGGTTCGGCATCTAACAGTGATTCAAGCACTGGGAGCTGGAACAACAGGAAAACAAGACCCTTCCACCAACCTGTATATCCTCCATATAACATCCCTCCATATCAGGGACCACCATTTTGGCAATACTAGATATACCAACAAGGCTCACCACCTTTCTTCTAATCTGGACCTGAGCCACCTTTTTTAGACAGAGGTTGGGGCAGAGGAAGAGGGCGCAGAAGAGGCCAAAAAAGAGTGCAATGGCAGAACCAGCCGACACGATCAGTGAAAACCAGGAGCCAAACCAGGGGGAAGAAAAACTGATCATCAACCTCTCCTCAAGAGCCCTCACACCTATAGAGGAGAGGGTTCTTCAAAAAGGCCTTGGTTATGTTCCCACACACCCAAGAGTGACAGTTTCCGGGATAAATGCTAAATACAAAGTTTTTTCCGCAAAATCCGCCTACAAGCTTTTTTTCAGGACCAACCGCCACCCACTATGAGTGACTCTGGCCGCCATAGACCCTCCACCTTCACCCCAAATAGTAGCATGATTCCCAACGAGGTACTAACGTTTGAGCAAACAGTGTTGAAAGATCTAAATAGAACCACCCTGGCTCCATTTCACAACTTATCTTCCGATGAGACCGCTGCCATCAAGGCCTTGGCGAATGATGTAAATATCACAATCAAGCAGGCAGACAAGGGTGGGGCAACTGTGATCATGTCCACAGCGGACTATGATATCGAGTGCCGCAGACAATTGAGTGACAGGAGATATTACACTCCCATAACAGAGAATCCCACAACCATACTGAACAGTACCATTTCTGCTATGATCTTCTCTGCAGAATCAGAGGAGTGGATCTCTAAGAAAGAAGCAGAATTTCTGATAACCAAGGAGCCCGTTGTACCTTACTTCTACTGCCTTCCAAAAATTCATAAAGGGGTTACCCCTGTCCCTGGACGCCCTATCGTGTCAGGTATTGGGTCCATATTGGAACCCCTTTCTAAGTTCGTCGACCATTTTCTACAACCATTGGTCAGGGCTACTCCTTCCTTCATTAAGGACACAACCAACGTTTTACGTCTTCTTGAGGGGACCCAACATCCAGAGGAAGTAAACCTGCTGGTTACCCTGGATGTTGAGGCCCTCTATACGAACATTCCTCAAAGGGCAACCCTGGATGTCATTGAGGATACCCTAAACAATGTAGAGTGGGATTCTCCCACCCCAGTGGCTTTTATAATGGAGTGCGAAACACTAACAGAAAATTATTTCCAATTTGACACCCAACTCGATCATGCAGGGTACATCGATGGGCAGCACGTTTGCTCCAAGCCTGGCATGTATGTACATGTTGGCGTTTGAGGAGAGAGAGGTCCTTAATCCCAGAAACCCTTACATCTCCAATGTGTTGTTATGGAAACGATTTATCGATGACATACTGATCCTCTGGAAGGGAGATCGCAACAAATGCGACGAATTCTGCGCATGGATCAACACTTTGAACCCCGTTTTGAAATTTACAAACACTATCTCAGAAGGGGAAATCCCATTCCTTGATGTATTGATTAGACTAGAGGAGGGTAACATTTCCACCACCCTATATTGCAAACCCACTGACAGGAACAGTCTCCTACTCTTTAGTAGTCATCATCCTAGGGCTCTCAGGCAAAACTTACCATTCGGACAATTCCTACAGAGCAGGAGGAATTGCAGTACCCTTACTGACTACAAGAAGGAGTCAGATACTTTAAAACAAGACCTTCTCCGACGTGAATAGCCGAGGCAGGTGACTGATGCAGCTTACAAAAGGGCTAGACACAACAATCGTGAAAGCCTATTGGAAGACAGAATTAGAGAACAAGACAAAACCATTACATGTGTTACCACATATACCCCTAACTCTAATCGATTGAGGAGTATCATCCATAAACATTGGAACATCCTCAAAACTGGTACACTAAATCTTGCCACACCTAGGTTCGCATTCAAGCGGACCAACAACTTTAAAGACATGTTGATACACACAAGACCCAGGAAACATCATAACAACATACAAAGAACACTATGGGATTTACCACCTATCAAGGGGCAGTATCCTTGTGGATCATGTTCAGCATGTCCCCAAAACAAAAGTTACTAAAGAACTGAGGTTTCCCAATGGTGTCACCTGGAAATTGACAACGCATACTAATTGCAATACCTCGAATTGCATCTACATACTGAAGTGTCGATGCGGTCTCCTTTATATAGGAATGACTTCCAGACCGGTCAAAGTACGAATAATGGAACATAGAAACAACTTTAGGTGTTTGAAGACCAACACCAAAATGACTACTCATTTGAAACAAGCACAACATCCCCCAGACTCATTTGAATGGGGAGTACTAGAATCACACCCAGGAATGTCCAGGGATGCACTGTTCCACCTTGAGCAACGGGGGTCCTACGACTATCTACCAACTAGGCGGGACTCAACGAAGACATTCCATGGAGTCTCTTAACCTAAATGACACAGGGAACAGATTATGTATATACATACCTACATACATTCAATAATTGTATCAATCACCCCTTTCTACACCCACATCAGGGATTACCATCGCGTAGGGCACGGTCCCATTCCTGACCCTACAGGGGTATGGGGCAATCTGGATACAATTTCTGACTTGATCAGCACCCATTAGTGACACAGTAGGGCCCTGCCATTAACTAATGCAAGAATAACTGACACAACCCCTACCATCCATTTGTGCCATCCCCCATTACTGTATTATGTTTCGGTGATAACCGATAAGTGATACTGGACACCATTAGAATACCATGCTCTTATCTGAATTATTTCTAGTTGACAATAAATACAAAACGAATCAGCGCTGTATATACTCATGGATACTGAATAAATTGAACATATCCATGAATTGATTGACCGGTTTAAACATTACTGTACGGATACCCTACAGACATAGAGGACTTGGACATGTGGGACACAGACGAAATGGTCACATGAAGTTCATTGCGGCTGGGATGCGAAAATTCCAACATGGCGCCCGTTAGGGGGTTGATGCTCGAGTTACTCTACCTGGCTACCCGTAAAACACCGGAAGTACCGCCCCCTCCTCCCACCGAACTCCGCTATTTGTAGTTGAGCCATCCCCATGCTCGATACTGCCCGGACCAGCCGAGTGAGGGGTAGGACAGATGCCGACCCACTTCCAGTGGTACCGTGAGTAAACTGTGACCGCGCTTTTACCTTTGTGTCTGGATCCTGGCTATCGCCTGGACTAGACAGTGTTTGGCCCACCCACGAAACAGGGGCTTGCTACGTGGACCCAAACTGGGTTCCGGCACACCTGTGGCATTGTCCTGTAGAAACCATCCTAACTGCAGAGGCCCCGCCGCCTCCACCGGGGGTCTTTGTGGGATAAACGTCTACAGCGCTGGTTCCCACTTTGGTTCTTGAGGTGAGCTCTAGTCCCTTATTTAGTTTGCGTACGCAGCGGTCGTCAAACAGCTTCATAGGAGTTGAATTGACCCTTGGGAGTAATTGCCAGTGACGGACCTAGCACCAAGCATGCTGGTGACAGGAACGCTAACGGCTCACTTCCCAGACCGGGCACTCACTCCTTGGACCGTTTGCACGCCGTACTGGGTAACTGTGTGCCCAAGCAGCGAGACAGACAACTATATCTAAACCGACACAACAGGGATCCACCTGTTGTTGGTTCTGTCCGCTCACTGTCAGTTTGACATAAGTTATGAACTGTTGTACCTGGGAAACATGTGCTCCAGCTTCCTATAACTACCTTTCCCCATACATCAGGACACTACACTTTAGTGTCTACACCGGCCGGTACTGTTGCGGTCCATCACTGATCCTAATGGGGTGAGAATCTTTATATTTCATTTTTATTATTTGCATCCACTCAGCTGCCAGCTTTTATCCCTAGAGTAATCCTTATTTTTAATCCCTCACGCTCTATAATAAATAGAACTTCTGTGCAAAGCATGCCACCTCTCACTGACATTACGCATGCGTGTGATGCACCAAAGACACTGATTGGTGCACCAGCTTCCTGAATAAGACTTTGTGCTTATAAACATGATACCTTTAATGTTTGTTACAAATGCTTGTTATTCTATTTTCCCTGCAGGTTGTTTTCTGATCTACAGGTACCACCACTTTTTAGGGTGCTGCAATGGTGGCCATTTCTCACTAAATTATGTTAATGACTACTACCAAAAAGTGTAGTTAGATCCTAATTGGTCCTGAAGAATTGCCATCAATTTGATACAAGGGCAAGAAACATGTTGACTGATATCACTAGCGTAGAACCTCACACCATAGAGTGAATATATGCGCATTGTTTATTTTAGTTAGGGAAGTGGCCAATTTCATTAAAATTATCTTGAATGGACCATTTCTCCCTATTTTAATTTCACATTTCCCTACACATCACCATCACTTACACTGATCTAGGGCCCTCACACGCACTGCACCCAACGGCTTAAGGAATTAAAATCTCCGCCAAGTAGGCCCCATCACGGGCGCCTGATCGGGTATTGCAGCGCCGACCCGAGTAGGAGCAGACCCGATGATGAAGCAGGACACCTAGCTGGCTGGGTGTGTGAGGGTCTTTTTCCAAAAAAGGAGAAATTTCTCCTGACTTCTTACTCCATTTGGAGCACTTGATCTTATCCAACAACCTGCTTTTATATTAGGAACTGCATACCAGTATTGTTTAGATATTTCCATGGGCATGTATGCTGGACCTGAATAAATATTAGCCCTCCCTTCCCTCTCTTGGTTTAATAAATAAAATAAACTCAGTTGAGTGATTCGGTCTCGTTATGAGCTTTTCAGAGAGATATAGCTCTGTTAAGACACAAGGGAGCACCAACTAGGAGTCAAATGAAACTAGTCACTTACCTGTAACAATAGTTTTGCAGCTCGACTCTTCTAGATTCACATACTGTGTATATGCTGCCATCTAGTGGTTAGAGTCGGAAAGTGCTTTTTCCCCTCTATTTTCCCGTATGGGTGTCTGTGAAACCTGATCCTCCTGGTCAGGCTACAACCCTAATTTGTATGTGTGCAAGCTCTCAGAATATTTTTTACGTAATGGAGATCGGTGGTGCCGTGAAGACTTCCGAGAAAAGCAGACATGCTAGATAGAAAGCCACCAGAAACTCCAAAGAGGTGGTACTAAGGAAGGTTGCATGAGGGAGAAATCATGAGCAAAGCAGCTTGTTTGGCGCTGCTCACATTGTTCCTCATGCAGCTTCCCTTTTATGAGTCTAAACAATACCTTTTCAAGCTTAGAGTGCTGCATAAATTATGCAAAAAGGATGCAAGGGACCGTGGGTTGTTCCCAAGTTTAGGTGGCGGGCAGGTCCAATATAAGCATCCTACAACACCAGCGACACTCTGAATCAGCTCCCCTTAAATATGTTTTTCCAGCAAAGTTTTTAGGCATAGGATTAGCGCAGTGCCATCCACGTCGAGCTAGAAAGTGACACTCAATTGCCATTTTTTACAGCAAATTCTTAGGAATAGCTAGTGTGTGTGTGTGTATATATATATATATATATATATATATATATATATATATATATATATCCAAAAAACAAGTTGCCCTGATGCAAGAACGCCACCAACAGCAAAGTGCTTGCAAAAGCCTTTTAATGTCAAACCGGCAATTTTAGCTCCAAAAGAAATGTTCTCCTTACACGTTTCAGAGCTCAGGGGCTCCTTCGTCAGAGGATGGCAGCTGATGAACTGAATGACTCGTAAGCACCATTGATTGCATGCACTCTTTTAAGGCCCCTCCTGGGTCTCTCACGTGAGTTCCGGTGTCAGCATGCTGGTACAAGTAGTTTGTACATCGAGTTAGTATTTCCCCAGTGGGCTCAGTTCGTTTCAGTGTCCTTTAAAAATAAAATAACATCAGCCCCAGTGGGCTTTGGTGCAGAAACTTCGGTCTTGTAATTTGACCTTTGCTGTGCCTGAGGCTCCGAAGCCTTCGAAACCTGTGGGGCCCCCTTCTTAGATCCAGGGGTGTGGCATCCTTCACGGCCAGGCTGCCGTGCTTAAATCCCAAAAACAAGTTGCCCTGATGCAAGAACGCCACCAACAGCAAAGTGCTTGCAAAAGCCTTTTAATGTCAAACCGGCAATTTCAGCTCCAAAAGAAATGTTCTCCTTACGCGTTTCAGAGCTCAGGGGCTCCTTCGTCAGAGGATGGCAGCTGATGAACTGAATGACTCGTAAGCACCATTGATTGCATGCACTCTTTTAAGGCCCCTCCTGGGTCTCTCACGTGAGTTCCGGTGTCAGCATGCTGGTACATGTAGTTTGTACATCGAGTTAGTATTTCCCCAGTGGGCTCAGTTCGTTTCATGAGATGTAGTTTTTGATGAGGAACAACTGAGAGCTCCTACAGGGTAGTGAACCCAGGTTGACGTGCCCATGTCGGAGCTATTAGGAACAGTGTGAGGGATGTTTATCTGAGCTTCCGAACCACTAGTGGAATGAGTGAGAGAGGCGGAAAAGCGTAACATGACATGCCCATCCCGTATTGACTACATCCTGGTGGACTTACGCCTCTGGGAAGATGTAGCCGACATGGTGGTAAGCCCAACTGTAGATAGTGACCATAACCCCCTATCTCTAACTTTGCAGAACCGTTGGGCAGTTTTGCCGTTAAATCTATCCGCATGTAGAGCAGACTTTCCTTTTTCCAAGGAGATAACACTTTCTAGCTGTGGTAGACAGCTAAGGTGGCCTAGGGTAGTAGGAGATGGAAAAAGATCACCCTTATCTCCTCAATATTAGCTGAAAAAACGAGAGATCTTGAGGCTGCCTTGGTTTCGTCTCAGGCGAGGGACAAGATTCCCATAATCCACCAGGAAACCATACGCATGATTGGAGAACAGTTTTTAGGAAGCGCCAGCTCAGGAAAAAAGAAAAAAATTGCAAAAAAACAACCCCAATCCCTGGTTCACAGGTTCTTGCAAAGAGAAAAGAAAAGAACTAATAGTCGCTGTCAAAGTGAAAAATATTACTAGGGTCACATTAGCGAGGAAAGATTACAAATCATCGCTGACACTAGAAAATGGGCATGGGAGGAGGAAGGCTGGGATAAGCTGAAAACGGCGGCAACTGAGAAAAACTCTGCCTCCTTTTCGTCACTAATTAACTCTAAAGATAGGGCAGGTACTGTCTCCATTCCAAATCACATAGGCAGTCAGACCTGGTGGGATCACTTTTCAAAACTCTATGCTGAAGATGCAGAGGGAGAACTAGGGTCCGGCAGGGATATCCTACAACTACCTGTCCCAGACCCCATATCCCCCTTTAGCCTTGACGAGGTCGTAAGTGCCATCAATAGTATTGTACCCGCTAAAGCGGCAGGACCAGATGGCATCCCGGGCGACCTGTTCCGTTTGGAACCTGATAAATGGGCCAAATACATCCAACATTTGATTAATAGCCTGTTAGAGGGCGGTGAAGTTCCCCCATCCTGGAAACAAGCTGAAGTTATCCCTATTTTTAAAAAAGGTGATCGCCAAGACCCTGCCAACTATAGGACCATCAGCCTTGTAGATTGCATGCAAAAAGTGGCAGGGTGAACCCTTCTCAATAGAATTCACCAATGGATGGAGGAAGGGGGAATCCTATCAAAATGCCAAGCGGGATTCAGGAAAGCCACTAGCACCATAGACCAAGTTTTTCGTCTACTTTTACTCTATTGGAACGTGGTAGTCATTGCTAAGGGGAGCTTGTACCTTGCTTTTATTGACCTCAAGACGGCATTCGATTTAGTTCCACGAGCAAAGTTGTGGTCCGTCTTGCAGGAAATGGGAATACCCCCTTACGTCTTATCCCTTTTAGTTCGTCTTCATGACGATACTTCTGCAAGGATAAGATGGGGTGATCAAGGGCAGACCACAGAGAGTATCCCAGTAAGGAGAGGAGTCCGCCAGGGCTGTGTTTTGGCCCCCACACTATTCTCACTTCATGTGAATGGTGTGGTGGATTACTTGAGCCAAATCCCAGCAGACGCACCAACCCTGGCGGGGATAAAAATAGCTACGCTTCTCTTTGCTGACGATACCCTCCTAATCTCCAAATCCCCTATGGGTCTTCAAACATTACTCACTCGCTTCCAGGCTTTTTGTACACTAAGGGGCCTTACTATTAACATCGCGAAAACTAAATTTATGGCTTTTAACCGTGGAAAACAGTTTAGACCCAAACTTGCTCTAAATGGTTTATATTTGGAGCAAGTTCATTGCTTTGACTATCTGGGGATAAGACTATCGGATAAAATGTCTTGGGGGCCCCATTTGAGCAAGATGCTCCTAAACCACAAAAGGGCAGCGGGGGCAATCTTGAGAGAGCAGCGTTTGTCCTCTTCCAGATTGGTCTCGCCTGTCCTGGTTGTTTATGAGGGCAAGGCAGTGAGTTCGGCATCCTACGGAGCGGAACTCTGGGGGTTTGAACAAACAACAGAGATCCAAAAATCAGAGAATAAGTTCGTAAGAGATCTGGTCTCCGTCCCCCTTTGTACCCCTCTAACCCCATTGTTCCTCGATATGGGGAGACACAGGTTGAGTGAGACTGTTAGATTACGCCCCCTCTTGTACTGGGCAAGACTAAGATCCACTCCCGAGTTATGCCACTATGCGGCAGGACTTAGCGAATTGATTACTCTGGACACGGGCAAAAGGGTCAAATGGCTAAGAGAACTCAAGGAACTTTTGTCATCTTTGGGCTTAATTGATATGTGGGAGAACCAAGCCCTGCCATCTAAGGCGGAGTTAAAAAAGACCTATTGGAACTGGATACAGCAACGGCTCATACTTTATTCAAGCCATGGGAAATTAACAGAGGACTTTTTACAACACAAACAAGTTGGCTTTTTGGAACCCTATTTGGATTTTATTCGAGTTCCCATGGACAGAAAGTTGTACATGCTTTTCAGGTTTGGGTCACTATACCTTAATGCCACAGTTGCCTAAAGGGACTCAGCCAAAAATCTTTCACCAAGCTGCCCGTGTTGCAACGATATGCAAGAAACTATAGCACACTGTTTATTCGTATGCCCGGCTTATCGCCAGGCAAGGAACAAATGGCTTAAATGCATCTGTGTCCAGATGGGAACAAAGAACCATCAAGTTGCACTCCGTATTTTGAGATCCGATGCTTCTAGGCCTGCTTTTGTATGCAGAGTTGCTAAATTCCTGGGCTGTGCCTGGATTATTCGTGCAAAAGCTATACCTAAAGCTGCTGAAATAGTTGATGTCGCCCCATAATGAACTTGTAGCTATTACTCTGTGTAAGAGGGTAGAAGGGACGAACTGTGCTTCCTAGCTTATCTGCTGCTATGAGCAATTCGCTTTTATTGGAAATCCTGTTTTTAATGAATTGTTGTCTTAACCATTGGTGCTATAGTGTGTGTTTTATGGAATTCTTATTTTAAGTATTTTGAACCTTGAATTGTATAATGCTGATTTTAAGGATGTAAAGCTTTTATGATAGTAATTATCGAATAAAGCAAATTTCAATTTCAATTTCAGAAAAGCGTAAGCAATTATCCCTGACCACTTCATCCATAGAGCATTGGACAATGGGTGTGGATACCTGGAGGTGAAGTTTGGGCATTTTGCGTTCTGGTGTGTGGAGAACAGATCTATTTGTGGGAACCCCCACATTTGAAAGAATGGGAGGAGAACCGGAGGGTGAAGTTCCCACTCGTGAATCTGTTGTCTCTGCCTGCTGAGGTCTGCGATTTGATTATTTATGCCTGGGAGGTGTTCTGCTAGGAGATACACTTTGTGATGTATGGCCCACTTCCAAATGGCTTGTGCAAGGCATGACAGCTGGAGAGTGTGTGTCCCTCCCTGTTTCTGTATATAATACATGGCTGTAATGTTGTCAGTGCGGACCAGGACAGTTTTGCCTGCAAGGTGAGTCTGGAAGGCTTTGAGCGCTAGAAATACTGTTGGCAGCTCTAGATGATTTATATGAAGTTGCCGTTGCTTTTGACTGCACAAACCTTGAACTGTTTGAGTTTGGAGATGAGCTCCCCAACCAGTAAGCGATGCGTCTGCTGTTAGCACTGTCTGTGGAACTGGGTTGTTGAGGGGCAGCCCTTTAGATAGGTTTTGTGGATTCCACCACTGCAGAGAGCGATGGGTGCGGCCGTCTACCAACACTAGCTCTGACAATTGACCCGGAGACTGATTCCACTGATGCGCTAAGCATTGTTAAAGGGGACGCATTTGAAGTCTTGCATGTGGAACTATCATGATGCAAGATGTCATCATTACCAGTAGCTGCATATATACTCGAGCTGATAATGACTGGTTGGGCTGAAACTGTGAGATTAGAGCCTGAATATTGCAGATTCTTGCTGCATTGGGACAGACTGGAGCTTTTTGAGTATTGCGAGTGGATCCCAAATATGTTTGTGTGTTGGAGGGTTGGAGATGGGACTTCAACACATTTACTGTGAACCCCAGATCATGCAGTATTTGTAGTGTAATTCGAGTGTGCTGGAGCCACTTTGGGTAAGACCTGGCTTTGATGAGCCAGTCGTCAAAGTATGGGAAGACATGAATATGCTGCATTCGCAGGTGAGCATCGACTACTGCCAGGCATTTGGTGAATACTCTGGGAGCACTGGTGACTCAGAATGGAACAACTTTGAACTGGTAGTGTTGTCCCGCTACCACAAACCTGAGATATTTGCGATGAGCGGGATGTATTGGAATATGGAAGTATATGTCCTTTAAGTCTAGAGTAGACAGAAAGTAGCCTTGCGGTAGGAGTGGGAGCACTTGTTGAAGAGTGACCATATGGAAGTGATCTAAGTGAATATATTGATTTAGCTCCTTGAGGTCTAATATAGGCCTGAGAGAGCCTTTCTTGTTGGGTATGAGAAAGTTTAGGGAGTACATGCCCGATCCTTGATATTGTAAAGGTACCGACTCTATAGCTTCGTTGTGCAGAAGAGAGTGATCCTGTTTTAGAGGTGTAGATGCTCTGGTGACATTTTATATGAATGTGGAGGAATGTTTAGGGGATTGTTGGTAAGCTCCAGGCAATAACAAGATTGGATAATTCCTAGAACCCATCTTTCTGAAGTTATTGTATGCTAGACAGGGAGGAATCGAGAGAGACGTCCCCCGACAGGAGTGGAAAGATTCGGGGGGAAGGGGAGGCAAGTCACTGTTTGCTGAGGGGGAGGTGCGAGGTGTGGAACTTTTACCTCTTCTATTGCCATCATGGCCTCTAAATCCGCCTTGAAAGTAACCTCTTGAAGAGGATGACTGACTGTTGCCTTTATACGATGTAGAGGTGTTGTCTGTAGATATGTTCTTGGAGCCTCCCCTGTAGAAGGAGAGACGATAAGAACCCCTACTGGATGGGGACTGTAGGGCTCCCATAGATTTTGCAATGTTCATGTCTTTTTCATTTTCTCTGAGGAAGTGTCTACAAGAGGATCAAAGAGATGCTCTTTATCAAAAGGTAAGTTTAATATAGAAGCTTGTGCTTCAGGTTTAAACCCTGAAATTCTAAGCCAGGCATGTCGTCTTAGCAAGACACTGGTGTTGATTGCAGGGGCTGCAGTATCAGCTGCATCTAAAGTGCATCTAATAGATGTGTTTGAAATTAGCTTTCCTTCCTGAAGTAAGTCGTGTGCCTTAGCCTTATGTTCATCAAGTAAAATTGGATTAATTGTTCCAATTCGTCATAGTGCACTCTGTCATATCTAGCTAAGAGAGCTTGGGTATTGGCAATACGCCAGTGATTGGCTGTCTGTGCAGCTATTCTCTTGCCTGAAGCATCTATTAGTTTAGATTCCTTGTTTGGAGGTGGAGCATCCCCCAGGTGTTTGTGAGTTTACCCGTTTACGGGCATTAGAAACCACTAAGGAATCTAATGGTAATTGACCCTTGATGTAAGCTGGATCCGATGGTGCAGATTTATACTTATCGACCCTTGATGTAAGAATTCTTGCACGAACCGGATCTTTAAAGATGTTGTCCACATGTCCTAGCATACCCTTACGCATAGGCAATGTGTGAGCAGATCTATGGGATGAGCTTAGTGTCTCAAAGAGAAAATCCTCTTCAAGTGACTCTTTATGAAGCTGAACTCCGTGATATTCAGCAGCCCTATTTATTAGTTAATTGTACCCTACATTATCGTCAGGCGGAGAGGGTTTTGTAGGGTAAACATCGGGATCATTATCTGTGTTTGGATCTGTGTTATAATCATCCCATGGATCAGGGCTATTATCATCTAACTCGTCGCCGTCCTCATGGTTGTCAGGGGTTTGTGGTCGTGGTGAATTTGTGGGTGTTATTAACAGATTTGGGTTAGATGGGGAAGGAGGTGTAAGAGGAGGAGGAGAGGGGTTAGTGCCAACATGTTTTCTTTTATGAGGAATGTGGCAAGTGTCCTCTGTTTCTGGTTTGCATTTTGAAGGCAATTTTGCATGAATATGTCCAGTTTTTGGATTGATGACCAGTTCAATGACTGTTGCTTTGGCTTGGTGTCTGAATGCGGCTGACTCGAACCCGAGCCGGTAGGCTTTGATGTCTGTTTCAGTGCCGAGCCCGAAGGCGGGGCATTGGAAACATGTTCTCAGTGCCGACCTTGGCCCTTAGAGGAGGGACCGGGGCCTTTTTCTTGGGCAGAGATGGTGTTTGGGGCAGGGTAGGATCAATACTCCGATACACTGACCCTGCGGAACCTCTTCGTCTACGTCAGATTCAGCTTCTGACACGGAAATGAGCTCGGCTTCTGACACAGAAATGAGCTCCTCTTCTTCCTCGGCTCCTTGCGCGTCATAGATGTCTTGTTCGGAATCTTTTCCAAAGAGATCTGGAATGGAGCCGCTGTGTTGATGTTGCATTTCGTGACGTCAAGCTCCACGGTCATGGAGCGTCTTCTTGGATCGGAACGATTTGGACGCGTAGTAGTCTTGTTTGTCTTGCTCCGGGGAGAGGTACTACTTGCACACTTTGTGCGAGTCGGTGCGCAGGTACTTGGCGTGGCACCCAGGCCAGAATTTAAATGGAGTCTGTTGCATTGAGTGCGAGATGGCCCAACACGGCTAGGCCAGACGGCCTTCCACGAAGTTTCAAAGTGAAAGTGATTTTTCTGAAACTAATACGACACACAGCGAATGGGAAACGCGATCGAATAACAATACAGTCTAGGGTAAGTGAATTGCGTACCGAAGGGAACACGGGGAACGGTGTCGAACCGAAGCGCAGCAATACACATCCGAACCCGATGGCGGAAGAAAACAATCCAACAATGGATGCCGATGCACACTATCACCGAAAGGAGGAGTTTATATTATATATATTTACACACACACCGAAAAAAACAAAGGTTACAGGGACATAATAGATAGGCTAAGATTTCACTCATCCAGAACCAGTGAAATTCAGCAGTTATGGTTACCCGACCTAACTGTAACTTCCTCCCCTAGTATACTAGGTGCACTACGACTGAGTGATACTACTTCTAACATATATTATGTAAGTGGCTGTATGACTGTATGCATTCTTATGAGTGTGTGAGTGGCTATATGGGTGTATAAGGGGGTGTGTGAGCAGCTGTGTGGATGAGTGAGAGACTGCAAGTTGCTGTATTGGTGAGTGACTGGGTGTGTCAGTGGCTGTATGGGTGAGTGAGTAGTGGTAAGAGTGGCTCTATGGGTGGGTAAGAGGGTAAACAGTGACTATGTGCGAGTTGGTGTCTGAATGGCTGTATGAGTGAGCAACTGTGTGAATAGGTGGCTGTATGGGTGAGTGAGTGGGTGTTTGGTTAAGTGAGGTGGTATGTGAGCGGCTGTATTGGAATGAGTCTGTGTGAGTGGGCTGTATGGGCAAGTGAGCGGTTATATGAGTGCTTGTACCCACGTGAATGGGTATGTAAGTGATTGTGTGACTTTGTGAGTGCTTTTATGAGTGAGTGAGCGGCTGATTTGAGAGGCTTTATGGGTGAGTGGGTGTATGAGCGACTGTAGGTAAAAAGTTGATGTGTGAGTAGCTGTGTGTGTGAGTGACTGATTATATGAGTGGCTGTATAGGTGAGAGAATGGTTTTGTGAGTGGTTGTACAAGTGAGATGCTATGTAAGTACTGGTATGGGTCTGTGAAAGGGTATGTGAGTGGGTGTGTGAATAGGCATTCAAGAGGATGCATGGGGTGTTAGTGGGTATTTAAGTGGCTCTGTGGATGATGTCATCAGTGAGGTCACTGACCACGTCATTAGTAAGGTAATATGTGAGGTCATAAGCAGTGCATTGCAGGGGTGCAAGCTATAGTTAGCTCAGGTAACTATAACTGCTGAGTTTCAGTGGTTTTGTATGAGTGAAATCTTAGCCATCTAGAACATCACTAAAAAAAATACAAAGGTTACAGGGAATTTTTTATGTTTAAAAAAAATGTACTTTTCTAACTATGACCACCCTGTAACCCTTGCTTTTTTAAGTGAATTTCAATGTTTGTTTTTTTAAACTAGTAGTTGCGTTTGCAGAGTGTTGGAAAAAGGGGGCGGGGTTCCTGACCAGCTCTCAGGAATCCTGCTGTTGTTGGACTTACTGGAGGTAACAGGAGGGCTTGTTGATCCCCAAGAACCCTCAGCATCCAAGAGGACGTAATCCACCAACCAGCAGTGCGTCAGCAGACACGTTTGCAGAGTGGTGGTTAAAGGAGGCGGAGCCTCCGGCGATATGACAGTAATTTTTTTTATCTTATTTTTTTATTTTATTTATTAGGGGAGAGGGCCGTGTGGGCTCGCTTCCCTAGGTCGTTTTCAGCCTCTGGGACCCATCCCCGGAGCCAGGCCTTTTTTCAATGGGGGAGTGGGTGCACAAGCAATTAAGCAAGAGCATTTGCAATGCTCTCGTTTGCTATAAGCGGAGCATTTGCTATGACTTAGCGGGAGCAGTGAAGATCCCACCAAGCCACTGCAAACCGCTATGTCCCCGGGGTGGGCCTCATGGGACATAGCAGGAGCCGGCCCTGCATGCCCCTCCAATCCTTTCTAGAATTTTGTCTCACATGGGTGGTGGTCCCCTGGGCTGCGGGGTATGGGGGTGGGGTTCACCAGGCCCCGTGCATTAATTGAAATTAAAGCCCTGGGGAGGTGGCGGCCCACAGTGCTGTGGGGTGGGGGTGTGTCAGGGCAGACCCCCTGCATTTTTTCAGGTAAAGCCCCAGGGAGGTGGTGGTCCTTGGGGGAAGCCATACGGCCCTCCTCCACATTCCTTTATTAAGCCGCCCCGGGAGGTGGTGGTCCCTGGGGCAATAGTAAGGCGCTGGGGGGGGGGGGGGGGGGGGGGGGGGGGAGGGGGGGAGGGGGGGGGGCATGCCCCCCCTTATTAAAAGAAATGAGCCTGTGCTGCTTTTTAAAATGGTTTTATTTTTACAGTTTCTGCGGGATCCACGAATCCTGCTGAAAATTTGGGTTCCTGCAGTCGCCAGTAGAGAGTTCTAGTTAGGAACTAGTTTCCATAGGAAGATTTATATGTATATATATATATACACACCCACACACCCTGACGCACGTCTGTATTTGGTACGTGTGCATAAAGTTACACTGTCCTGTATCTATCGTTATTGCATGTAAAAGTTCAATATTTTATTTTAAACTCCAACTGAAGTGTTGTAAAATTATGAGATGCTACTGCTGCTGCTTGCATTTTAGGCAAATCCAGGAACACCACTCAACAGCTTCCTTTGATGCTTCTCAAAGATCTCAGAATGTAACCACTTAACCAGCATGCTAACTAAAGATTCATAAAGTAGAAGCTTTGCTCTTGGTTGATAAATGGAGATACAATGACTTTAGTCATAGTTCTAGTTATAATAGTACAATTGCAGCTAGCAACACACAATCGAGCGACGATAACTGGTACAAGATCTCAGAATTCAATATTTGTGCTGAATATACAGCATCATAATCTAACTGATAAAATGGAAGATCTCAAAGCATTATTGGTTAAATTGCCTATTTCATGGTGGGCCGTACAGCTAACTAGAACTGGGTTTCAAGCAATACAGACTAGGGTTAGCACTGCTGATCCCAATTAATATGGAACAGCATGCCATGAAAGTTCAACTTGAAACAATGAAGAGGCCCCACAAGTCAGGAGGTCTGCGAGTCCCAACTTTAAGAGACACTATTAGGCATTACAATAGTAATATATGACAGACTGGAGAAAAGATGCCTGAAGATACAGAAAAAAACATGATCCCCCATCTCTTTCAAGAGATGCAAAATGCAGATCTCTTCCTAAATGGGAAGCAATAGAGGCCGTTTCTAGTATAATATTTTCATCCTCAATCCCCCAGATTTAAAAGTGGCTGACCACTTCCATGACATTGTCGAAATGGCCAAATAATTTAAGATTTTCCATATATAGAAGAGTGATCAGTTTATGTGTTACACCAATGTGCATTTTTGTCAAAGGAAAACCTGTAAGTACATGTGAAGAATTTACCCTACCTTTTTAGGTTTAAATCTTTTTATTGGCATGGAGCAAAGCAAATAGAAAATGCATAATGAATGCGCCACGCAGGGCACGGTATGGTAAGTGTAAATGCAGGAAGATATCAGAGCTCCAATATTAAACAAACTACCCCCCACCCACCCAAATGCAAAGAAAGAAAAAAGGAAGGAAATGAGAGGGGGGAGAGGAAGGTAGGGAATGAGACCACTTCATCGTCTCGGAGGTCGTTGACTCTAGATAGCATGGCATGAGTCGGCATAGTCCAGATGGGGCCAAGATGAATCATGCGAGGGGGTCTGGAGTAGTGAGGTGTAGCAGGCGTAGGTACTTGGGACAGTACAGTTCCCTAAATTCTGGTGCCAGGAGGGCTAAGAAGGGTTGCCAGATGTCACTGAAGGAGGAACCCTTGCCCGCTAAAGTGAGAGAATTTTTTTCCATGCCCAGCACATGCCAAAGACGTTGGTACCACCCGGCGTGTGTGGGAACTTGGGCGGTCTTTCAGTGCATGAGTATGTTCTGAGTAGCTGTGCCTAGAGCAATGGCTATCTGTTTCCACCTTCATGATTTCAGGGGGGTAAGTGAGTGGGTTGGGGACACCAAGCAAGACGTAGGCAGGAAAACGAGGGAGCTCCGTGTCCAAATGTCAATCTTGTCAACTACGTGTAAGGAGATGAACCAAGGAGCCCCTCTGTCCGCAGCCCCTCCAGTAGTCAGGGCTATGTGTGGGGTCGGCCTGATGCAATCGATCTGGTGTGTAGTACCAGTGGTATACTAGTTTGGTAAGGGTTTCGGTCAAACCGACGTGGGTGGCTGTGTGGAGAGCCCTGTAGCAATCGCCATCCCATTCCTGAGAGCTAAGGTCACGTCCCAGGTCCCTCTCCCATCTTGCTCATCCGGCATGGTAGGTGTGAGTATATCTGGACAGGGGCATTTTGTAGAGGTCAGAAATCAATTTCAATTGAGTAAAAAGCTGCGACGTATTAATCCGGTTATCGGGTGTAAGGCCCAATGTCGGACCTGTAGATAGCGTATGCGTTCCGATTCAGGAAGGGCATGGTCAGTTCGGAGTTGCGGAAAGGAAACTATCTCCCCCTTGTGTAACAGATGACCTAAGGCGCGGCAGCCCGCTTCCCTCCATAGTGGGAAAGCCCGGAGGCCAACTCCAGGTCCGAAGTCTGGGTGATCAACAAAGGAGGTAAGAAGGGAGGGAAACGTGGTGAGGGCATGTCCTATGTTGACTCCTTCCCAGACCCTGAGGACGGAACGCATCACGTGGGAGGCATACATGTTGGGTGGGCGATAGTGTTTGGGCATGAAGGGGATCTTCATGAGGGACATGCCAGCAACAGCTCGGTCCTGGAAGAGCCAATGTTTCTCAGATTCTGCTCTACTCCATTCGACCAGGTACCGGAGTTGCGTGGCAGTGTAGTAGAGTGCTAGGTCCGGGACTCCGAGACCACCCTCATGCGGTGGAAGAAAGCTTACCAGCCGCTTCAGTCTCGGCTTACGCCCTTGCCAGATGAAGGAGGAAATAACGGATTGGATCTTTTGTAACCATCCGGTAGGGAGAGGGAGGGGCAAGGTCTGGAAAAGGTATAGGACCTTGGGGAGAATAGTCATTTTGTCTGCTGCTATTCGCCCCAGCCATGAGATCGGGTACTGTTTCCACTGCAGCAACGCAGCCCGAACGTGCGTTTGCAGGACGGACTAATAGATGTGTCGCATAGTTTGTAAAGTTGGGGCCAGCTGTATGCCCAGGTATGGACCAGTGTAACGAGTAATGGGCTTGAAGGTCTGCCAGGACTGCCGGCGGCAGGGACAGACTAAGCGCCACGGATTTCGTCAAATTGATCTTAAAACCAGAAGCCCTCCAACTCCCCCAGGAAACTCCCCAGGGCGGTCGCCAGGTGCGTGAGGGTGGCTAAGACGTTGTCCACGTAGAGGCTTACTGTGTGGGTATCACCACCGAAGCGAATGCCGGTAATCTGGGGGTGGTCATGGACCCTCTGAGCGAAAGGCTCCATATAGAGTGCAAATAACAGGGGTGACAGAAGGCACCCCTGTCGAGTGCCTCTGCTGATGGGGATCGATGCTGAGGTATAGCCATTCACTCCGACCATTGCAGTAGGGAAGCTGTAACAGTTCAGAATGTGCGTTTGCATCTTGTCCTGGATACCGGCGTGTATTAATGTCTGCTCAAGGTATGGTCAGTGGACGCGGTCGAAAGCTTTCTCTGCATCCATGGCCAGTAGCATGCATTCGCCAGGGATACGGGAAGCTTTTTCGATTAAATGTGCGACTTGTTTTGTATTGTCACTCGTCTGGCGCTGCAATATAAAACCTGCCTGGTCGGGATCCAACAATCCCTGCATATAAGGGCATAGGCGAGCGGCCAAAATCCCAGTGTATAGTTTCAAATCAATGTTTAAGAGGGAGATTGGGCGGTAGGAACCGCATGACGTTTTGTCTTTCCCTGGTTTCATGATAACAATAGCCCCCTCAAGCATGGATGCAGGGATTGCTCCAGGTTCGGCAAAAGAGTTAAAGAGCCGAGTGAGCAAGGGGGCAGCGTGGGGCAAAATTGCTTGTAAAAGGCCGCGGTGTAACCATCGGGCCCTGGTGATTTACCCAATTTCAACCGGCTATGGCGGTCATGACCTCCTTAACCCTAATTTCTCTCTCAATGTGGGCCGCCTGATCAGGTGTCAAGCTGGGAAGTTGGGCCTGGGCCAGGTATGAGTCTATGTCCAAAGCTTCCAGGGGTTGTTCAGGGTAGAGCTGCGTGTAGAATTTGCAGAATGACCCGGCAATAGCCGTGTCGTCCGTGAGTATCGCCCCTGAGTGGTCCCTAATCTCCCAAACCCCATCCCAGTGCCGGGCTTCTCGCAGTTTGTGCGCAAGTAGATGCCCACACTTGTCTCACCCCACATACAAGGAATGTCGTAAGCGCATTGCCGCATATTCTGCCCTATCCCTGTCCAGGGCGGTCAGTTGCGATCAGGCCGCTGTCAGTTGTCTCCACGCCCGCGGGGCCCCAGTGCGATGGTGCATCTGCTCCAGTTCCCGTACTTTCAGTGTCAATGCCTCCCTTTTCTGCTGGCGCTCTTTATTGTCAGCCGTGGATATGGCTATGACTTCTCCCCCTTATGACCGCTTTGAGGGCCGCCCACCTAGTGGAGAGGGATGTATCCGGGTTGTCATTATGGGATAAATAATCGTCCAAAGTCTGTTGTAGCCTTGTGACCGTGTCTTGGCGAAGGAGAAGGGTGTCCCTGAAATCGCCAGTGCAGGGTCAGGGGGTGTGCCTGTGGGAAGTCTAAGGTGAGCAACACGGGGGAGTGGTCAGAGAGGGTCGCTGGCAATATGTCCGCTGAGCGCGCACTGTCTAAGACCGGTTTGGTGCCCAAGAAATAGTCTAGTCTGGGGTATGTTTTATGTGCGTTGGAGTAGAAAGAGAAATCTCTTGTGTCAGGGTGGAAGTGTCGCCATAGGTCCATGAGGCCCAAGTCGTTAAAGTGTGCGTGTCCGGCCGGGGAAAGGGAACCAACCTGACTGGTGCATTGTGTGGATCGATCTGCGACATTATCGAAGACTAAGTTGAGGTCTCCCCCGATCAGTATATGACAGTCCTGGGTGGCCATCGCTTCCATCAGTGCTTCACCCAGAAAGCGTTCCTGGCCCTCATTGGGTGCGTAAATGGAACCTACTGTAAATGTGCATCCCCCTGTAGTGAAGGGGTATGTGAGAAGCCTACCCCGTATTTCAGCCCCTTTTTGCGCCACCTTACCCTGAAAGTTTCTCGAGAGCAGGATGGCCACCCCTGCTCTCTTTGCCGGGCCGGAAGAGTGGAATTGAGTTGGGAAGAAACGAGAACTGAGCCTGTGACAGTCTTTGGCGAGGAGGTGGGTTTCCTGGAGGAGGCAGATATCTGCCCTGTACCTTCAAGATAAGAGAGGAGCACCCACCTCTTGATTGAATTGTTAAGCCCCTCACATTGAGGGTGAGGATTTTAATAGGGGGGCAACATTTAGTCCTGAGGGGAGTGTGTGCGCTCCAATGGGAACCATGTAGAGCCAGGACTCCGGCACAACCAGGCACATGACAGCAGCACAGTGGCCAAGGGCTGAAGCGTCTTGTGGACCCCGAGAAACCCCCTGGTGGAGAGAGGAGGTGGAGGGCGAGGAAGGTGTAAAAGAAAGAGGGGACCCCAACTACGAAAGAGAAATAGAAAAAAGAAAATAAAAACATATTGCGCAACAGGCGCTGAAATTGGTTTGGTGTCCAAACATTGTCCGTCATCCAAGGATAGACAGGAAGGAAGTCTATCGGGCGATCGCGTGGCCAACATCAGATCTACCACCGTCCCTCCTCCACCCAAAATTTAACACAGAAAGGATACAGCAACATAGCCAGGTACAGTCACACAGTTGATGCTTTGGCCAAGGCCCCCGGGAGGGCCTCCAAGGTTGCCTGTTGCTCCATCTTGATTGGTGTAGGGTTGGTCTGTGGACCCACTGAAGTCGCCTCTGCTGTCTCCACTGCGGGCGTCTCATCACCGGACCCTTGGACAGGGCGAGCACCTTCATCTGTGTCATCCGGAAGAGTGATCCCGAGGAGCTTGCTGGCCTCGGACAGTGACCGAAGTTGGAATAGTTTGCCATTGTGCCGGAACACCAGGCGAAACAGATGTCCCCAAGAGTAGGGGATATAGTGCTGACGAAGAACTTCTGTGATGGGCCGGAAGGTCCTGCGCTTCTGGAGAGTGATTGCTGCAAGGTCCTGGTAGAGGGAAGGCGACTGGTTGCAAAAGGAGATTGGTTGGAGTGAGCGCGCCTTGCGTAAGATCTCCTCTTTGGTTTGGAAGTCCTGGACACAAACTAGTATGTCCGCAGGGGGTGCTGTCGCCGCCCTGGGTGGACCCACTCTGTGGGCGCGATCCAGTTTCAACGTGGTTTCAGGGGGATTACCCAGAATATGGCTGAAAAGTTACCGGACATAGGCAAAGATGTCCCCAGCTTCTTCATTGGTGCCCACCCCTCGAATCCGGATGTTGTGGCGCCGGGAGCGGTTACCTAGGTCCTCCAGATGGGACTGCACATCCACCTGTTGGCCGTGGATACGGAGAACCTCCCATTGGAGAGCCGCCATCTCGGTGTCTCTGGAGTCGCTCTTGTCCTCAAAGGTCGCCACTCTCTCCCCTGTGTCATCCAAGTCTCTGCGAACGTCCCTAAGCTCCGCAGTAAGATCGCGCTTAACTGTTTGGAGGTCCTCGCAGAGGGTGGCAAATAGTGACTCCAAGAATACCCGTGTCACAGGAGCGTCCGATGAGGGCAACATCTGGGACGGGGGACTCGAGCGGTCTGGGTCACCGGACTCCTCGGTTTGCATCTTGGCGAAGAGGTCTTTTAGTGTGTTATTTTCTCTGGCGGTGGACTTGTCCCTCCGGCCATTGGCTGATGACATAGTTAGGGCCCTCCCGGCCCCGGGCGCGGCAGCCGCCGGTGTAGGGAGCCGAGTTCAAGTGGCGTCCGTATCGGTAGGTTAATGGGGTGCTTCGGTCCTGCTGGTGTATACTCCCGAGGATGATGAGGAGTGGCTCCAGCTGGACGCAGGGGGCGTCCCGGGGTGCCTGTGTGGGGACCCCGCAAAGAAACCAAATGTCCATACAGGTGCGGCCAAGTAGAAGCAGAACATATGGGGAAAGGCAAGGAGACAGTCTCAGCTAGGGTGCTGGGCTTGATACTTGGGGAGAGAAGGCAGTGGTCGGGCAAGGTCAAGGCCGCAGCTCCCGGAGAGCCCCCCTCAGGGAGAATTCCCCCAGCACCAGCCGCAGGGATCAACCTCAAGCAAGTCTCACAGGGCACCCGGGATGGCGATGGCGGGCACCTGGTGAACACAAGAGCTGGTACAATCCAAGGGCAAGAGGCAACCCCGGTCACCCCCGGCATTCGCTGATGTGGGCCACAGGGCCGGAGGCCGAAGTGTCCCCCGCTCCGCCACTTCTTGAGAGCTAATGTCGCCACTGCACAGGGAGGTCCCCCGCCGAGATCAAGCAGGCGGGACGTGGGAGTAGCTGCGATGTTGCTTCCCGCAATGGCGACGAAGCGTCGGCCAGGAGCAGCTGAGCCAGTCCCCACCTGGACGAGGGTGGCAAAAGTCAGGTGGTGGATAAAAGGTTAACAGCTGGTGGTCGCTAGGCCTGGGCCGATCCAAGGGCCGCGCGGAGGCAACCCCGTTCACCCCGGAGGATCGCTGGCGTGGGCCACAGGGCCGGAGGCCAAAATGCCCCCGATCGACCGCTTCTTGGAGCGCTGGTGTCGCCACCGCGCGGGGAGAGCCCCTAACGAGGCTGAGCAGCGGGTCGGGGAAGTAGCTAAGATGGCGCACAAAGCGCAGGTAGTCCGATGCCCCCAACAAGGACGTGTGCAATGGCGGCCAATATCAGCGGGCCCTGTCCCCCGTGCGCGAGGGTGGTGAAGGTTGAATGGGGGACAGAAGGGCTCCCAGTGGTGATCAATGCCACAGGCTCGGAGGGCCGGAGGCGCGGCAGAGGGCGGAGAGTGTGCCGACCTCGCCACCCGGGTGCAAGCAGGCCCGCGGCGTCGGAGCTCCGTAGGCCTCACCAGGTCTCGCCGGGGAGCGCTAAGTTCGCTACAGCTCACCGATGGGCTCCGGCGGTGATTTCCAGGTTCCGCAGGCCAGGTCAGAGAAGTACTGAGGGGCCGCTATTCCCGCAGCACCGTGAGAGGGGGCCGCCCGATCTCACAGCTCAGGGGCAAGGACGCGACCTCGCTCCATGTAGCACGCTGATCCCCTTCAGCAGCAGTCCCGGGGCCGAGGGCCGGCCCGATCGGCAACCAAGGAGGCCCCTAGTGGATCGTCTGATGTTTCTGGGTGCTACAGGAGGCACGACAATCGTTTCTTGTGCTTATTAGGGCCCAAGGCCGGTGCTGGAAGTTGGCGGGTGGAGGAGCGAAGACAAAACACTTGTTAGCTCGCCACCATCTTGGCCACATCCCCCTATCCCGCTCTTTTTTAGATATTCTAAAGTAAACGTATGACTTCACAGCAAGATGAGGAGAATGTACTGGGATTTATGATGCCTTGAATGAAGCATAGCATCAGGATGCTCTCAAGCTGAATAAATCGGAAATAGAGGCAGATTTGTTAGATAGTGAAAGGGAGCAAGCCCATCACAAACAAGCATTTGCAATGCAATAGGTCTCGCAGGTACACGAGTTAAAGCTACTGGCATTGTAAATAACAATGCCTTTTATTTATGTTTTTAAAACGAAAACATATATAAAAGGCATTGTTATTTGCAACGTCAATAGCTCAAACTTGCGTAAATGCAAGACCTATTGCATTGCAAATGCTTGTTAATAGTGGCTTAAAACAGATGCAGTGTCCGTGTATAGCAATGTTTGCCTTTGACCAGCCTTGGCACAGAATGGAGGGTGGAGAGACTGTATGGGAAGGGAAGGAGGGAGCGAGTAAATGGGAAAGCGAATAGCAGCGGCATATAAAACAAGTTCGAAACTACATTTCCCGTAGATATCAAATAAAGCTCTACGACTGGAAACACGGTGTGCCGACGACACGGTGCTAAGTGACCGGACCCCCCAGTCACAACAAAGTGAAGCTTTTCACGCATTTTAACCTGCCGTTGGTGAAATGGGGCTCTCACTAGGTACATGTACCTCTAACAAAATAAATACTTCCGCTCGAGCTGCCTGAACCAAGCGCTTATTCTCGGCGCATCCAAGCAACTGTGTGTAAATAACCGCATAACAAAAATAAACCACGTGAGTGCTGGAAAATTCTCACCACTGCCTGTCGGGGATCTCAGCTCGCGCAGCAACCACAGGCCCCAGTTGGCGAGGCGTCACCGAGCATGACAGGGTGGGAAAACCGAGGCAGCGATCGAAGGCGCGCCAAAGGAGGGCACTTGTGCAGGAACCGGCAGAGTCGGCCTCATCTGTATAACTGATAATGATATGCGAACAGAACCAGTGCTTAATTTGCGCTGGTGGCTGCCACCGGCAATTGTTTTCCGCAACATATATTTACTAAGGGCAAGAGAGGGAAAAACAAACTTTCACAAAGGGTGAAGGCAAGAACCTGCAGGTGTGAGATAAATAGACACTAGTGTATTAAAAGAGAGGGTCAAGCAACTTGAGACGGTGTGGGAGGCGACACTGACCATGGCTACAACATTGACATTGTTTTGAGACAACAAGATGCAGTGGGCGTCCGAACCTTGGCTCAACATACAGCGGCATGTGCAGCTGTGCACCATCAGTAGTGTGTGCTGCACATCCACAAAGAACCTCAGCATGGAAGGTATGCAACAACTACCAAACATGATGCAGCACATCAGTATGTCTTGGTCCAGAACGTAGTATGCCACCCACCCACACACACGCATGCACTGCTCAGCATGCAAACATGGAGGCAAATCGTGCACAGCACACAACTTGCATACCTGGTGACGCATCGCTTTGGCATAACCCCAGAAGTACAACACAGCACAGGTGGACATTAATAGAGCGTGGTAGTGAGGTGTAGAGCGACGCCTGGTGACAGAGCGTGTCATGAGAGGCTTGTAGACACTACATGTCTGTCAAGTCGACACCAGACTGAATCTGTCCGGAGATGCATTGGAGGGGAAACTTCTTGCTTACACTATGCTAAAGAATGTTCCGGAAAGGAAAGAAAAGACACAGCAGTAGCAGTTCGCAGAGCAGCGAAATCAGCACTAAAAGTAAGTCTGTGGACTCCAGTCTTGGGGGCCTTTCCAGATCCAGCACAGTGGCTAGCCTAGACACAGACTCCACTAAAAGTTCAGGACAAAGCAATAGCTCTTCTGAGACCAGTACAGAATTTAGAGTTAAATATGTGGGTGCCATTGAGAAACTGCAAAATTGAGGAAAGCAGGAACCTCCAGGGTCCGTTGGATTTGATAAACTACATTGATGTCGCTCAGTTAACCACAGTGATGGAGTCCTGATGAAGGCATTGCCGAAACGCGTTGTTTTTTTTCATCATATGTCATCGATCTCTGCACTATATATCTCAGCAGTTCAGACTGTTTCAGCAAGTCATTGAAATGTTGGCAACAGATTTATAATGTATGTTGTAACACTATACTATGCCAACTTATTATTAGTTGTCTAAAATCATTGTTTTGGTTTAGATGCAACTGAATATGTGGTTTTGATCATTATCATTGGGTACATGTATTTATTTATTCTATTCATGTAAACCGGCACAAATGAATGTTTTCCTGTTTTTTGATATGACAAATTTTTTTTTTATATATTCAATAAAAAATCAATACAAATAGAATGATTTATTATCAATCCGGTTTTTGAAAATATTGATCAAAATGTGTTGATAAATTGCATGTCTGGATCATACTTGCCCTTCCATGCATAACATATAATTACGATTGTTTTTTCTTTTTTCCAAAATTAGTCTTTTCCTTGGTAGGTTTCTATCCTAATTCCAGGGGCCCCGTTTGTTTTCCAGGAAAAGGACATTCATGTGGATGCCAGTGTGTGCTATACCAACGAGGCTATGTGCAATAAGGATTAAACAAACTATCCCTTCATTTAACTTCAATATCGCAACCATTCCATGTTCTACCGTGTAGCAATTTCCTAACAGCTGCCCGTTTGCAAGTTTTATACGGCCGAAGATCCACGACTGGATTACATTTGTTTTTCAACCGCTCTTTACACTTATGGCAACAGGGAAGCTGGTTTTCGGGAGAGGCTGGAAGGCAAAGCCTAGGTGCGGGGGAGGGAGCAAGAAAGCCTTAATCAAGTGGGGGGCGCAGAGAAAACAGGAGCAGCCTCTTGGTAATTTACCGCGTTTTTATTTGTCTCTACTGTTGCTTTGTGCTGCAATAGCTACTTAATTTAAACAAAAACATTCCAATTAGAGAAATATAAATGCCCCTTTTGGTTGCAACGTAAGCGACTTCCACACAAAGCACGGCGCTATGGTAGAAGACGGGAGAGCATGTCAGCATTAGCTGGAAAAGCACAGCTAAGCATGCGAGTGGTGCGCGCGCGCGCCACACCGAGCGATCTGTTTTCAATTATCGAGCAGGCCTCTGTGCACGATAATTGCAAACAGATGTCGGGCCTGCGGGTAACCGACATCAATAGGCCATGGGCGGAGCAATGCGCCTGCCTTTCCCAATTGTGTGCTGTCTTTGATAAAAAGACGCACGCAAGGGCCAATAGCGTGACACAAAAGGAATGGCACACGCACAAGCATGTGCGATTCCTAGGTTAGTTTTGAAACCCCCTACAAGAAGTCTCTCGCTGCACGAGCACTGCAACGCTAGACGCAAGACCTAAAAAGGAATGTGTGTGCTGCAGAAAAGCAGCAGCACACTCAGATTTCTCAGTAAATGGAACAATAAACTTGGCTCTCACTGTCAGCAGGTCATGGCCTACATTTACATTGAAGAATTTAAATGCTGAGTAAATCCGTACACTCTGAATCTTTGTTTTTGGTGCAATTCAAATGAGAAGAAAAAAAAAAGAACAGTGCCGCCTTTGTCAGATCAGATGACAATACGAAAGATTCTAAACTACATAGTGGTTGGAATCCGGGTTGATGTCAAGGATAGACCACTAACAATGAGACCTAAATGCTGTGTACCTTTAAATTGTGATTCTTAAAAAGTTGACTCAAGTAGGGTGACTCTTATGCTTCCTCGAGTGGGGGCAGTGTGTACTCATTTAGCGCGAGAGTCGTAGTGACGAATGCACAAGATGACCTACCCAATCTACACCAACCTGAATTCCAACCACGAATTACCATCTGATCATCTCTGACCAAAACGGCAAGAAACATGTTGATCTTTGGACTCTCTTGAGCTACCAGATATCAGTGTCTCTACCGTTAGCCACCACCTTTTTAATCAGACAAGTAGACTCACATATTAGAACTTGCTTTAGAGAACTACTTAGTTTATTTTAAAACGCTTCCTTTTATGCACAAACAAATTCACCGCACCAATCTACACTTTATGGCCCTAAACCCCCACTTAACGTACGGCTTTGGAACAAAGATCCCCGATAAAGAGCCCCTTCGTGGATGCTCATCAGGCATTGCAGTGCCGTCCCGACGAGGAGCAATGCCCTATGATGAAGCATGACACCCACGTGGGTTTGTAAGGGCTCAAGTTCCTAAAGGAATGGACCTAGTCTGTTTCCTTGGACACTGACCGACCGCATATTCTCCCTAACTTTTTTCTCAGTAACTGCATACCTTTGTTGATAGACAGCTCATTTACAAATATCGCAGCATTTACGTCAGCAAAAGAAAAGTAAACACCAAGCTGCCCCAGAAGACATAGCCTGACATTAGACCTCTGTCTTTGAATGCACAGCAAATGAGACAAGAACAGAATGTAAAGGCCTGTTCACAGAAAGCGAGCACTCGTGTAAGAATGCAGGGGTGATGGGAGGGACAGACATGCTGGACAGCCTAAAACAATTAAAACAAACAATTAGGAAGCAAGCAATGTGAGTAACAAACTAAAGCCAATGGTAAGCAATAGGGGGAATGCATTCCCAGGGACGCTTTCGGAATGTTACTAAGCTTTTCTGCAACTAGGACGGCTGACCTGTCTGGTAGGCTTCGACCTAAAAATGTACTGTCTTATAATTCATTTGAGATTTTTTATAGTACGAACATGGCCAATGGGCATAAGAGCACTTTACAAGAAAGCAGGTAGTCATACAACTAAATAACAGTATTATAGAATGATTGTGTAAGACTCAAGAGAACAGAAAAAACGCTCCAGTCAAACAGACAGGATAAACCGTGGAGGACAGGCTATCATAATGTAAGTATGTAAAAAAAAACAATAGGATAATGAGTTCCTTTTTGAAGGTTACACGATTTATTGTAGTACACAAGCTGGAGGGAAGGAGTTCAAACTCCTTGTCGCACTGCCAAAGAAAAGTCTTATTCATATAGTGTTTGTGCTTGAATGTCAGAGGCTCCAGGAGAAAGGATTGAGCATTGCCTAAACCCTGCTGGGTGCCACAGATATTCAGCTTTCCAGTCAGATAGGAGCGACCAGAGTTGTGAAGAGCTTTGTGCGTGATGCATGCCATATTAAATTGACTTTTTGCTTCAATAGGACCCATTGTAGGAAGTGCAGGATCGGAGTAATTACGTGAAATTTCCTTTGACAAAGCGGGTGACTGAATGAAGTGCTGTTCTAAGGGGTGATTATGAGATTTTGGGAGACCAGAAAGGAGTGAGAAAATATTCAATTTGTACTTTCTTCTAGCTTCCCTGAGCTTGGTTAGATTTCAATGCCTGTCTCCACATTTTCTCAAGAAGTCTCAGATGTTTTATTTCAGCATAATAATCCTTTGAGAACCAGGGGCAAGAAGGTGTGGGATTTTACTGCAATCCTTTTAGTGGAATATGGTCACGTATCAGGTTTTGGATATATTTATCCTATTCTTCTATCATGAAATTGATGTTGAGCCAGAGTGAGGGATGAGGAGGATAGAGCAAGCCAAACTGTGTATAGCATTAATGTCAATTGACATTACTGGAATGGGGGGGGGGGTGGGGGGGTGGGGGGGAGGGGGTCGTCCACAGTTAGAGGTGAGGCCTTCAATAAGATCAAATCGAGAGTGGAACATTCGAGGTTAGCAGCCTCCTGGCAGTGTTGGCAGAGGCTGTTGTCACGAAGGAAAGAAAAGAACAGCTTCACAAGTTTGAAGAAGATGGCGGTGCCTGAGATTATCAGTTGAGAAAACATTAATTCCAAATATTCTTCAACAAATGTGTTGATTTCACTTGGATGGTGGTAAATGACTTTCACTCTGAGATGAGGTGCTAGCTTGTCTAGACGCAGAGATTCCCAGGGAGAGACACTGGAAGAAGCAGAAGCATCTCAGGGAAGAAGACTGCAAGTTAGAGTGTTTCTGTGGATCACTGTTTGTCCATCACTGTGTCGGTCTTCACGATCACATCACACAATGAAGTAATGTGAGGGAAGAAAGATCGAGGATGTTGTTGGAGGTTTCAATTAATTAAGTTTGACAGGACAAATGTGTCTAAGTTATGGTTTGTACTAGTGTCTGAGAACTGCAGGCAGTATTTGACTGTGGATCGACAATTGCATAGCATACAACATGATGTACATGTCTGTTTGTATATAGGCATTGTATGTTATTCAATGTATGCCAGAGCATTGTTGGAGAAATCTTTTTCCCTGGAAGGGTGACATGGGAGTCTGTGGCTACAGATAATAGCTACGGGGAGTGGTTAACAGCTTGATTTGAGTTCGGTTTACTGAGTACTTTGTGGCTTTAAGACATGGGATGAGTTTATGCCACAAAATCATCTTCCAAGTTGGACAAGCAGGACAAGGATACTGGGGTGAGCCGCATGTGTGTGTGGCCAGGATGAGCGTAACGAGACAACTTTGGATAATACTTCAAATTCAATTAGAAAGTAAGGCCAGAGAGGAGAAAGTATCAGCAAAGGAAGATAGTCATGGGATAAGATTAGGGGTGGCATCATGGGGTCTGGATCCAGTAGTTGGTTGTAGAAAATCTGTAGTCGGAGTACAGAGGATGGTGTTTTGGGTTGGGGGCTTGATGGGGATTATGGGGAACAGATGTGGTTTATGTGGAGGGGATGGTGTGAGACAGAGGAGATGGAGGGGCAGGGGCCTGCTTGTTGAAGTGATTGTGACCTCTGTACATATGGGGAGCAGAGAGCCAGGTAGGGGGGCTGGTTGATGTTATGCTTCAAGGAGAAGGGTCAGCGCAAAGGGGATGATTAAATAGGTGGGTGGGTTGAGAGTGAATGGGATGGGTGAGCTAGTGTTGGGTTGGTCGAGGGTAGAAAGGAGAGGTCTATGAGTTGATGTAAATGAGTGATGTGAATTCAGCTACGGAATGGCTTGTGTGGAAGCTTATAGAGGGTGCAGAGGGTACATAGGATGAGAAGTAGATGCTTGTGTCAAGCTGAGGGGTATAGGAAGGGAAGGGTGCTGTAGTTGGGACTAGAGGAATAAATGTAGTGGCTGGGAATGGGAGAAGATAGTTGAATGGGCTGTTTGAGAGAGTCACAGAGGAAGAGGAGATGTGACAATACATGGGAAAGAACGGAGGGAGTGGGCAGGATCATTCATGCGACAATTCAGAAGAGGATGAGAATAAGCTGTGGTGTCAGCTAGATTAGTAGGAGATGTGATGAGGTGGATAGGAATGGGTGGTGACCTGTAAAGGTATGAAATATTACTGCGGTTAGACAAAGGTAGATAAAGATGGATCAGCAGGAGAGTGGCGGGGAGAAACAGTACTGTGGTGGTAAAATGGGAACAGGAAAGAACCAGTTGTGATATAATTTCGAGAATAGGAGACAGGACAATACAAGGTATTCTGGTTCCTTTGGAAAATGTGTAGCCAACTGTCTGTGTTGCGAGTTAAGTAAAGAAGGTCTGTTTTGAGAGATCTTTTTGAGCACAGTGATAGTTGTCTACAATAAGTGTATCTGGGAATTCTCTTAAGACCTTATGTTTCAAATGTTTCATGACATATTTGGAAAAATTGGGAGGAAAGGTGATTTAAAGGAGTTTTACCCTCTTTAGAGAGGAGTAGAGAGGAGAGGAACTAACCAGGCTGGGTCATTATCCAGTACTGGTTGTAGTACTGAGAGGTATTTTCACGAAGTTTGGGCCCCAAGGTGTATTTGCAGGTTTTGGTCATCAAGTCAATAAAATCTTTACAGGGAGACAATCTTGCAGCTCTAATCTCTAATTATGTCATCCATGTATGCCACAATGAAAAACAAAAGCATGGACTGGCTAAGCTACTCACATACAGACATGGGAACCTTGAGAGATCTGCCAATGTTTATTACTACTGTGACTGTAGCCAATTTGTCTCTCCTGTGCCAGCCTGGCTTGGCTGTCAGACTGTGTTTCATGCCATTTATATACATCAGCGCTCATAGCTTTATATGCATGAAAGATCAGATTTTGCTGTGTAAGAGAATAGGTGCCCATGTACGAGTCTTCTACTTAAACAGTAAGTTCAGCATCAAGCTGACATTAAAGCATATAATAATTTGTTTCCTTGCAGATGTAGAGACTGTAATTAAGAGTAATAGGGCTTGTAAACAGTACGGGGCTACCTTCTCCGAGTGACATTGACACCATGTTCTAATGGTGGTAAGGGTTTAACAGAACATTGTTGAGATCATTTTCTAAGGTTGGCTGGGGTTTCTGAGCACAACTTTAAGGCCTTTTTTAAAAAAAAAAAGTGGTTGGCTTTATCCAGATATGAGACCATTACTGAAGGCATCTGAGCTCATTCTGGACAAGCATGAGAAAGAAACAAGCTCAACTTGACTTAACACAAGGATGCAAGAGCGGCCCATCCCACCAAAGAAGAACTACAGTTGGTGAGGTTCTTGAGTCAACAACCAAAGGTGCATCCGAGGACATCTAGGCTGCTGCTGGGGTTAGGAGAGGAGCAGTGGGTCAGGTCAGGAGCATATCCGGAGGGCACGGAGAGACAAGAGAGCTCCAGTTCAAGTTCTCTGTGTCTAGGTTTCAGTCTTTTTACAGATAGGCCCATGATGACTAGTACTGATGTGGAGAGTAGCAGGATTCCAATTCCGGACGTGGGAGCCTTAGCATAGGGGCTTCATCTTTTTATGACTCTTGTATACAGTGTGTATACCACAATTCAGTAAGGTTTACTCATCCTTCCAATGGAAAGGCAAGGCTTTAGCAAAACTTGGCTTGTATTTGAGAATCCTGTATGGTGCGGCTATCATGGTGAGGGTGCACTGATGTCTCACCGTCCCCCACTGGAAGCACAGTCTATACTAAAAAAGGAAGAGTTGAGCTCAACACAATCCGCAGCTGACAGATGGGGGTGCAATGGCAAAAAGCAGACAGGCTTGACCGATATAAAGATCCCTAAGTAATTTTTCATCATCTAGTATGAATCAATATTACAACACAGTATGAAGTCTGCTTTGTTGCTTCAACATTATTCCTCATTTAAATATTTTTATGGTAAGTCCTGGCACTCAACAGTGGTCTGGAATGCTGCTAAGTGTATTGTATATTTCATGTACTTTCACTATCCATCAATTTTAGAAAAATAAAGTTACAAAATGGACAAACATAAGAAACCTTGTACATCCACCTTTATCTGCGAAATCACTGTTAAGTCAAGAATTCTGACAATAGCGTTTGCAGAAGCATTTTGCAGTTGACAGAGCATGGTATGGTGTACCAACCATCATCTATTCACCGGTAAGCTGTCTGTGCAGTCAGGTGAAATGTTGTAAACAAGTGGTTACAGTCCCTTGAGTCCACATGGTGCTCAATGTTTCACACTCCCATGCATCCATATATTGTTTCTTTCTTGTGCCAAGTTACTTGCATTGTTGGGGGATGAGGAAAAATACAGCAGGTTTGTTCAGGGCAAGATGCCTGCTCAAGGAGGCCGGCTGTGACTCGGAAACAACACTGTGGTTTGTTTCCACAGCCAGCCTACAGTTCTCTTTTTTGCATGTTTACTTATTTTTATTGGAGGGTGCGATCTCTCTCCTGTACACCACCTCTATTCTGCTGGTAGAGTCAGAGGTCAGATATCGGCCATGTCTTCATTGGCTGGATAGTTATGGAGGCAGCTTGTCTGCCCGCCACCTTTATCAAACGATGAATCAGAATGATGAATAACTAATGTTCTATGTACCTAGGTGTCACCTCATGTTCAGAGATGGTAAGTGCTAGAACCATAAAAGGTTACAGAGGAGCATGTGCTGTTTTTATTAGGTCGGATAATTTGTTGTTTTAGTCACACATTACTAGTAGCATCAATTCACCAAAACCATAGAGACATTTCTTGCCCATTCACCTGAATGTGTGGTAGTGTATTGAAACATGCTGCATCATGTTAATAAACAAGGCTTAAAAACAGGCACAAACAAACAGCATTAAAGCTAGCAAAAGCTGAAAGCATACTTATGTTTAAAAGATCAAACTATTCAGAATGCTTAACTCATGAGGTATTACAAAGGAGTCGAACAAAACCAGAAGCTGTAACAGAGAGGTTGCATGCAACCACCTAGATACCTCTGCTTGGAAGAACACCACTTTTTTTATTACCAATTTTATTTATTTTCATCGTAGTGATACAGTATAATACACATTGATAAAATGAACTGAAAGTGGGTTCTGTACATAAATGGCCAGGTCAACAAGGCGCCGTACTGATGACATTCCTTTTCTGAGCGAACCCCCCGCCCCTGGATGGACGTAAACATCAGAGATCTAGTCTATGCTGCTCTATCTGGCTCCTCTAATGGGCAGTGAAATCAGGAACTTGAGTGAAATTGAGAGGCGGACCAATAAGCCAAAGTAGGATGGCAATCCTCTGCGCTGCTGTTGGGCTTGGGCTCTAGCCCGCGAGGGCCTCTTTGCACGTTTGCAGATCCTGCATAAGGACATCCCATGATGCTGTTATGGGAATCTTACACAGGTCTCGGACCTCCTCTCGCCTAAGTGCCTCTGCTTCAGCCCTAACCCATTTAAGTGTTGCCGCACACCAGTGTTGTAATACCAGGAGTGATTCTACTTTCCAGTGCATTGCTATGGACCGGCAATGAGCAGCGCTAAATGAATGACACAATTGGCTACTCTTTGTGCATTCTTCCACCTGAACAGGCCTAGTAACACCCCCTCCATAGAGAACAGGTCCCCTTGCCCAGTCACCTACAACAAAGCTGTTGTATCCTCCCTACAAAGTCGCGGCAGCTGGGCAGCTCCACAACAAATGCTCCATGTTGGCTTTGGCACTCTGTATCTGGAACAGTGTGAGACAGACCCAAACATTTTATATAAACTCATCGGTGTGAGGTAAGCCCTATGAAGAATGTTGAGTTGTATATATTCACATTTAGCGTTCCGAGATAGCTTCCTAGGATAGTGGAGCACCCTGTCCCATTCCTTGGATGTCAAATTGTGGCCTATGACTTTCTCCCAGTACCTACAGGTTAATAAAAAGGGGTCCTGGGTGGTGTGTGCCAATGCCCAAAATATGAAGTGTGTGCACTAACTGATGTTGCCTCAGGTCTGTGTCAGTAATATGCCATAAACTGCCCACCTCTACTACCAGCTGTCCATGAGCTAGGAAGTGGCCTATTGGCAACTTGTACTCTCTTTGTGGCTGATCAAATGGTGTGAGTGTGCAGTCACGAAACAGAGCTTCCAGGGTTCCTATCCCAGGCTTTTACCAGGTCACCAGGCTCTCTCAACTGACTAAATCGCAGAAAGGTTTAACAGTGTTTACCCTGATGTCAGGAGAGTATGGCGTGCTGGGTGACATGAGTCAGAGGCCTCTACAGTAGCTTACGTAAGCTATGGTACTAGGTTGTTAGCCTCTTGGGGAGTATTGCCTGTGGAAGCAGCGCTTCCCCAATCACTCTCTGCCCTCTCACCACTGACTGCAGTACTAACTCGTCTGATAGGCGCCCCACCAGCCATGAGCAGGCCATTGTAAATAAGCTGCTAGGTGATAATGTTCAAAACTGGTTGCCCCCACATTTTCCCTTGTCAACAAGCAATTGCAGCTTGCGCAGTGCGACGTGCCCAATTCCTTTATTCCAAATAAAGGCACCTAACATAGCATGTACAGTATGGAAGGTGCTACGTGGTATGCGCACAGGTAGGATGTGGACAAAATACATGAGTTGAGGGAGCATCACCATTTTCGACAGGTACTATTTCCCTTGGACTTTGAGTTGGAGGGTGCTCCAAAATGACAACTGGGGTACAGGGAGGAGATGGCTCTGAAGAGCATTCCGTCTATGAGCTATGTGAGAATGCCTAGGCAGTGGAATGAGTGGGGTTCCAAGTGAAGGAGGCATGTACCTACTGTCAGGTGTTGTGGTGGGCAGGGCACAAGAATCTGGAATACTTTGGATTTGGCCCAGTTAACTCATAGTCCTGAGGCCAGGTGAAACTCCAATAGTAGCTCTGCTATTCCCGAGATGCCGTAACAGATATATTGGACATAAATGAAGACATCAGCATACTGGAAGAATATATGCTTATCCCCATTCTGCGGTATGCCCCATTCTCTGCCCTGTTGGCAGGGCCGCTGAGCCAGCGGCTCCCTCGCCAGGGCAAAAAGGAGCGGAGACCAGGGACATCTTTTCCAGCTCCCTCTGCTCAGTGTGAACGAGGGAGAGATGTGTAGGCCTATTTTTACTTGGGCTGTGGGCTATGTGTAAAAGAGTCTGTGGAGTCGCAGGAGCCTGCCAGTTATGCCCATCGAGATCAGAAAGGAGAACAGATAGCCCCTGTCCACCGTGTCAAACGCGTTCCCCAAGTCTATCACTAATCAGCCTGCAAGTGGACACTGGGCAGGGGCAAGTTCCATTACCGTGTGTAGTCTGGGGACATTGATGGTGATGGATCTACCCAGAATAAAGCCATTTTGGTCTGGGTGCACCAGGCGGAGGAGGTGTTCCAGCGGGCGGACCGCTATAATTTAACTGAGAAATGATAATGGATGGTATGAGGTGACCTTCAATGGGTCTTTATTAGGCTTGGGGAGGGATAATAGTAGTGATTCATGGAGTGACAGCAGGAGCCGGCCCTCTGTAAGAGCAGCCTGGTATACTTCTAAAAGCTTTGGGGCCAAGAGGGGTTCTTAGGCTTTGTAGAACTCTACGGGTAATCATGTGTGGCTGTGCCTCTGATGACTCCTGTGATTACCTGAATGGATGGAGACCAGGGTGTCGAGCTCCACAATGTACAGGGGTTCCATACGGGCAATGCATTCCCATTGAGAAAATCATGAATGTGCACCTGGCGGTACATCTGTTGGGGGGGGGGGGGCATATTGTGTCTGGCCATGTGTGGTGTTTGACAAATGTATTTCCGCTTGGCTAGTTATTTGTGTCGAGGTCGCTCTGATTATAGTGATGGGTGATACAGGCTTTACGCTGCGCAAGAGCCAAGCCATTAGGGGGCACGATTTGTCCCCTTGAGCATGCATTTTCGCCTGATAGGCTCTGAAGTTCAGGCAGCGTAACTGCTCTACCAGTTGGGTGTGGCGTTCTAAGGCCTCTGACAGGGCCAGCTGCTCCTGTTCAGGTCTGCAGCCACCTCTAGATTCCCAAGTGAGGCCTCCGTCTGCACCAGGTCTCTATGCAGCTCTACTCTGGCACCTACTACTGCGCGAATGCACTGAACTCTCACCATAACTTTCAACACCTTCCATTCTATTAGCCTGGAGGTGGCTGAGCCCCAATTAACTGCAAAGCAATGAAATATAACCTAATGTTTTTCTTATAGGAAAGTTTGGTCTTCTAACATGGCAGGTTGCAAGTACCACATAGTCGCGGCGCCCCCCTAACCTAGAAGGAGTTGAAGAGGGTTATGGTCGAAAAATGTTTTCCCCTGGTATTCTGCATCAATGACCTGCAAATGGATAGTGGAGTGGCAGAGAATATGGTCTAGCCGCACATATAGCTCATACTAGGATGAGTAATAGGAATATTCCCCAGCCACCAGGCTCACCACTCTCAATGCACAGACCAATGGGCTAGCCATTGCGAAAGGTATGCAAGCAGACGCTACCACTGGGGAGGTGGGTAGATAGGATAGGACACAATTATAATCCTCCCGATAATCCAGGGAATATGCACCCACCTAGGGAGTACAACCGAGAGGCACGCTAGAAAAGCTGGTTATGCTATATTTGGTTCGTAAATACTCCCTAGTAATACAGGTCTGCCGTCAAGTTAACCTTCCACCAGAATACATCGCCCTTCTGGGTCTATTTCTTCAGCCAGACACCGGAATGGGCCACCTGGCTATAACAATAAGAGCTCCATGTGGACTACATGTCCTTGCTATACAAAGGATTACGAGTGGCTACGAGAGCAAGGTGAAGACCGGGCAGCCAAACCATTTATAGATTGTTAAAGTCAATAAGACAAAAAAAATTGGGAATCTGTGCTGAATGTGCGGCACCCAATTCCAGTTACACTCAAACTGCCTTTAATGATAATGGAAAAATGATGGAGCTCTATAGTGCATCACTGCTGATGAATGGGCCTAGTGAACATTTCAGATGTAGGTTTTGGACAGAATTTGGACAAGTTAAAGCCCATGAGGACTACTAGAAATTCATATTATGTAGTTCGCTGCCTGCGAGGTGACATCTTGGAGGACCAAGGATGCGGCACTATCCATAGAGATGTGCGGGTCTGTCTCAGAAAGTGCATGGTTGGTGGCCTTAGGTACCAGGGAGCACCGCTCCATCCACCAGGAAGTTATGGTAGCTAGGCCCATTGCCTGTGCAGGCGTGGGTGGCTCAATTGTCGCGGTTCCGGCATCTGCCTCTCCTCCCGTGCCTGGAGTCTCAGTGACATCGAAGGTGGGATCGCTGCGACGTACCAGCACTGCTCCACCCAGTCCCAGGCATCCGTTGGTTCAATGAAAAAATAGCTGGAGTTGTTCGCCATGACCTTCAGCTTGGCAGGGAATAATAAGAAGTATCTGAGGTCGACTTGTCAGAGCTTCATCTTTATTCCTAAGAAAAAAGCACTGCGATGCTGGGCTGTCATGGTGTAGTCCGAGAAGAGATAGATGCTTGTACTTTCGTACTGAATTGGGCCTGTTGATCGAGTCGTGCCGAGTATGGTTTGTTTGTCTCTGTAATTCATCATCCTGGCCATGAGGAATTTGCAATTAGATAACTACTAGAAAAAGTGTTACCAAAGGTAAGTAACTTGTTATACTGCTAGAGACTTCTAACCACAGATTCCTCACCTAGAATTGATACCCAAGCAATGCCTCCATGGAGGGGGGTCTGCAAACAACTCAAACCAGGAAGTCCTGAAGAATGGAAAGGATAAAATGCCTGTCCTGACTGGCCCAACAGTCCATGCAGTAATGCTTCATGAACATGTGGAGTGACACCCATGTGGCAGCTTGGCAGATGTCCAGTACAGTTACCCTGTGTGCTAACGTAGTAGAAGCAGCTTTGGCCCAGGTTGAATGGGCACGCAAACCCTCAGAAGGCTGCTTCTAAACTAGTGCGTAGAAGAATTTGTTTCAGAGAACAATCCAGTAAGAGATGGTCCACTGGTCTAATCCTGCACCACCTTGCCTTTTTGCGCTCAGGTAACCTAATGAAGAGTGGATTGTTAACCAGGTGTTCTTTGGCGCGATTGATGAAAAGAGGGTCTTTCTGGTTCTAAACAATAAAGCCTCTCCTCTTCCTAAGAAGGATAAGGTGGCATGAAAAACGTTGGTAGTGTGATACATTAGCAGTCATCACCTTCAGTAGAAAGGAGACACAAGTTCGAAGAACCCGTTTGTCCGGGTAGAAGCTGGTGTATGGAGCTGTGACCGAAAGAGCTTGATGCTCACTGACCCTCCTAGCTGATGTTATAGCAATGAAGAATACTGAATTAAGGGCCAGTAGCCACAGAGGACAGCTATGAAGGTGTTTAAAATGTGGAACACATAAGGGAAGTCAGAATCAGACTTTGGTCTCACTGGGGCATGACAAAAGGGATAGCATGGATCAAATATTGCAAGCCCTTAAGCAAATGTGCCCTAATAACAGCACCTCTGACAAGGAGGTAGAAAGTGGATCAACGTGACGGGAGGAACACCAAGCCACAAATTTGACCCAATGGCAGGTGTATACAGTTTTTGTTGTGAAACGTCTGGTTACCAAGATGACATCACAGATCTCAGGAGGAAGATCACAAAATTCAATTGCTGCCACTCTCTCCACGCATGAAGGTGGAGTGAGTGAAGGTTAGAGTGCAAAAACCTGCCCTGTTACAACAGAATATCCTCACGAAAGGCCAGCCTGATCAAAGGACAGAGGCTCATGCTCAGGAATGCGGGACTTCAAACTCTCCTTCCCCATTCTGGAACCACTAAGGTAACTTGGGCCCGGTCGGTCATGATCTTCTAGGGAACCCACTGCAGGAACGTATCAGCGGAGAGGCATACGATTCCTGGGTTCTAGTTTAAGTCGAACAAGTCTCCGAGTGAGGGGCGCTATGGAAATTCCAACACGCAGTAATGCTGACATTGCGTGTTATCAGTGATCATGAATAGATTGAGCAGAGATTATCCCCATTGTCAGAGGAGACTTTGGGTCTGCAGGTGCTGAATAACCAGGAAGATGTCCTGGTGCTCCAGTCAAGTCCAGAGGTGCAGAGCCTCCTGACACAGGATCCACGACCCCACCCGGCACTGCTTTGTTGCAATACCACATTGCTGAAGGCGTGGTCTGTCAACACTTAAAATCAATTTCCCTCGAAGGATGGGAGGAAGGCCTTCAATGCCAAGCGGATAGCCATCAGCTCCAGAGGATTGATATGGAGCTTAGGTTACGCCAAAGACCCAAGTCCCCTGATCTCCACCTCTCCGAGTGGCCGCACCAACCCAGAAGTGATGCATCGGTCACCACTGTCCGCTTCAGGAGGGGAAAGTAGATGGGTCTGCCACTAATCCAATCACGGCCCGTCAACCACCACTGCAGATCTTTTGCAGTCTCCTCCGAAATCTGGACCAGGTCTGAGGATTTTCCCTGGGGCTCTGCCCACTGGGACTTCAGATCCCACTGTAGAGCCTGCATAGGCCATTGAAAGTGTTTCACTAGCTGGAAGCAGGCGGCCATCAGACTCAGCAGACTCCTAGTCAGTCTCTCCAAAATCCAGGACAGATTGAAACATCCAGATCACGGCTCAAATGTCCTGACAATCAGCTCTGGAGGGTAGGTACGGAACAGCCCTGTGTCCAGAATGGCTCAGATGAAAGGGAGCGCCTGAGAAGAGTCAGGTGTGACTGCTACATGTTTATAGTGAATCCCAACAAATACAGAGGTTTACCGTAGTCTGGAGGTGGGTGACGACTACCTGGGGTGAGCCCACCTTCAACAGTCAGTCATCGACTTGTACCCCTGACCTCTGCAGGTGTACTGCAACCACCGCCATTGCTTTTGCGAAAACCTGATGGGAGCTGGGGAGGCCAAAGTGAAGCACATCCAACTAAAAATGGTTGTGGCCTACCATGAACAGCAGCTAATACCTGTGGGCCTGCAATACGGGAATGTGGAAACAAGCATCCTGAACATCCAGCGCTACCATCCAGTCTCCGAGGTCTATGGCAGGCAGACCCTGAACCAAGGTGAGCATCTTGCATTACTCTAATTGTAGAAAGGCGTTTTGAGGGCAGAAATCTAGTTCAGAACGTAGGGCCTCTGTTTTTTCCAGTACCAGAAAGAAGCAGGAATAACAACCATGTACTTCTTCTAAAGCTGGTACCCTCTCGGATCCTTTGGCCAGCAGAGCCTGCACTACCTGACTGACTTAAGAGATGGTCCTCCTTCCTCCATTCTACAGAAAGTGGCAAAGTAGGTGAGGTTTCCAGCAATGGAAGGCCATAATTGCTACACGATTTGGAGCACCAGCTTGTCGGAGATTATTGCTTGCCATTGACGAAGGTGGTGCCTGATCCTGCGTTCAAAGGGATGGGGGTTCTTCTTTGAAGGGCGATTAAAGGGGTTTGGAGGCTGCGTAGCTGGGAGGGCAGCGGACTAGATGGTACATTGGGTGTGAGTCTCGTGTCTTCTGTGGGATCTACATCTATGAAAGGACTAGGAAGCTTGCTGGCCTGGGGGATAAGGTTGATCTTGCAGATGCTCATGTAATCCCCATCGGTGGCCTTGGAAGGGGCAAAAGGACTGTTGCTGAGAACCCAATGAAAGGCCCAGGGAACAGACAGTGACCCAGCTCTCCTTGAAGTGCTTTAACACAGGGTCAGCCTTGTCGCCAAATAGGCGGGAGTAAAAGGGCATGTGTATCAGAGACTACTGGACATCCCCTGAAAACCCAGTGGACCTCATGGCATGGCTTTGGAGTGCCAATGTAGAGACCATGGCCCTGCTTTGTGAGTCAGTGGTGTCCAGTCCACACCAAATGCTGAACTTCACTAAGTCCCAGCAATCAATCAGTGCCTGGTTCAGAATGGCTCTGGCCTCTTCAGGAAGCATGGGCAGCAGATGCTCAACCAAATCCCACAAGGCGTGGGTGTACCAGTCCAAGATACATGCTGTGTTCAATGACCATAATGCCAGCCTGTGGAAGAGAAGATTTGCTTCCCAAAAAGTATCCAACTTCTTGGATTCCCAATCTGGAGGAATAGTAGGGAACGCGCTTAGGCTGACCTTGGCTGTCGAGGCCTGCACCACCAGGATCCTGGGAGAGGGATGCTGAGAGAGGAAGCCTGGGTCTACAGGTGCGATGCTGTCACACAATCATTTTGTGTACGGGAGCCCGTGCAGGGTTTGGCCCAGACCTTCAGAAGTAAAACTGTGAGAGCCTTATTTAAGGACAACAGGAGTGCTGCGGAGCTTACTGCCTGTCACGATGTTCATCTTGATCCCAATGGAGGGTAGTTTTAGGTCAAGGACCGCTGTTGCCCTGCTGGCTGCCCTGTCAGCACTACCACAAAAGATGTGCCTTCTTCTGTGGCAGGGCCAGAATCAAAAAGCAGGTCAGAGTCCAGAGAGGTGTTCAGGCTACTGGCGTCACGCAGCTCCTCGTACCAGTTTTCTTCCTGGCAGGAAGCATCCTCTGGCAGGAGTTACCTTTTTCATCACTCCCTATTTCATGAAAAGAGGGTCTATCCAGGGCCAGCAAGTTTAGGGTGGGTTGACGTCAACTGGAAGGCACAGGTGTCAAGCTGCATTTAGGTGGTGCTGTCTCAGAGTCAGAGAGAAGAATAGATTCCTCTTCAAGCAGTGTCAGTGGCACAGAGGGCGGCATCGGTCAGGCTGGGACCAGGAATTACATCAATCCGGATCAGAGTGTGGATCCAGAGAATCCGATTGGCGTCGTGGGTGAACCCACCAACAGTAATTAGGCAGGGCCCATCTCCGTGGGGCCCAACGGCATGCCAGAAGGAGCTGTTGGCCCAAAGATGGAGTGGATGACATTGTAGAGCTCCTTGAGTTGGGCAGGAGTCACTTCAGCACCAGAGAACTCTGGGGATCATGGAGCGTACCATGTCACTGGCTTCGTGGGTGGACTGTGGGAGCAGCCCTAGAAGCACAGCACTTGCTAGAAATCAAAGAATGCCTCAACAACTTTATGGACTTTTCCGATGACAACTTGGAACGGGATGATGATCTTCCATTGGATCAGCACCACGAGCATGCCGGAGATCTCACTTCGGACCGGGATTGGCTTGGGCCTTTTTCCATGCCACTAGGAGCTTGTCCCTTGCTTGCGAAGCGCCTTCGGAATCATGGACTTACAACTGACGCAAGCCTTGGGGTTATGGCCTGACCCCAGGCACCACAGACAAGCCAAGTGCGAGTCAAAAACAGACATCTGTCTGTGACATTCCTCACATGGTTTACACCACATGGGTTTGTTTTGAAACATGACCCTAGCACATTGGGAGCCAACCTCAAAAAACAGGAGTTGACAAAAAGTCGCAAATGTTAGTAAAAAAATTACTGAGGTAACTCTCTGGATCCACGCTGTTGGCGCAGAGAGAAAAGGAACATATGTTGGGGCATGGGTTGGCACCAATATAGACTACGCACGTCACGACATGGATGACATCAACGTGGACCCACCAGACACCACCTACCAACATGCAGAAATACTGCAAGATTTTCCAGATCTAGTCTGACGCCTGGGAATATTTTAAGGTGGCAAAGCAGTGGTTAGAAGTCTGTCAGAATATGATGCTCTTGTACATTTCTCCGTCGTTTGACAAAATCAATAGAAAAATGTGAAATAATCACCTTCAAGATGCGTTACAGTTACATCAAATTACCTGTATCACACTATTCACACAATCCCACAGGACACAATGTGTTATTACTTAAAAACGTGAAAGGTTATCTCCTGTAAAGTCACAATTAAAAAGATGCTACCTTTTGATAATGACATCCAGAGACACTTTTTTATATTGTTAGCAACAAAGTATCGTTTTTGAGAGTAAATAACTACAAGAAGCTCAAAGCTTCTGTCTTATACCTTGATTTTGGGAGGAAATTTCTTGATAAGGGTTTGTTGGAGGCTGTACTGAAAAGAATTAGTTTTTACTATTTCTTAATTTCACATAGTCCTGAAATAAAAAAGTAGAAATGCTCTTGCGCCTATGGGCGGGCTCTGTATTGGAAATTGTGATTTATCAACATAATATGTACTTACAAGTTCCCAAGGAAAACTAATGTAAATAATGTATTTTTTGAATCTTTTAGGGTCTGCACTAGAATACAGCCTATCATTATGGTTAGTGATATAACACTTATTTGCAAAAACGCCAGGTTGTGAATGGAAATGTTTAGAACACCCTTACGGCTCTTTCATCCGGTACGCTTTGTTTCTTTAACCCAGCACTCTCTATCCCCCATTGCCTTTACCCCACAGGTAAGTATATATAATAGTTTTTAATAGGGGGGGGGGGGTTCACCGCACAAAAAATATATATGTGTGCTGTAAAATCTGATATTCCCAATGCAAAGCAAGCATCAATTATATTACACCAAGGATGGTTTAAATTAAGAAACTGTGCAATGCCTGTCCATCAAAGGTAAGGTGCAGTACAGGTGGCGACAACTGTTGCTAACAGATAGACTCTGTTGCCTAGACTTTCACAAATACACAGCCAGACACATGTGGAGGGTGACAAATTAGGCTGCACTTTTGCCCTTTTGATCAAGCAGGACACTAAACTACAACGAAAGATGTCACTGAAGGGGCAGGAAGATGAAATTAAAAAAGTGCAAAAGGATATTAGTAAGATATTTACCAACTACTATTCACAACTGAATTGAAGCTCATATAAGGAGTATGTTACTTACGCTGTAAGCATCTATTCATAGCGACCTTACACATTGTTTTTCTCAAGACAGTCTTTTTAATGCTGGTGTGACGTGGAGTCTCCACCTCCTCAAGAGAAAACACATGTCCAACGGCCCCTTTGTTATATTGTCCATTTTTTTTCCCCTTCCATATTGGCGAGTGAGGATGTAGTGTTGAAGGATAGTAGTTGATGTTGAACATGTATATCACACTGTAATAATACATATAAGGTTTTATGTTCTGAGCAATACAATAATGTTCAAAATGTTTCTATGTGGCTGCATAACAAGCTCTTGGTGTTGGCCGCCTTGCCTCTCTAAGAATGTCCATGCATTCTAGAGGCAATTGTAAATATGCTAACTCTATGCCTTCAGGAGTCAGACTGCTAGGTTCAGTTGTCTAGGGTCTGGGTGCCTGACCCTGCCCCTGCTGTGACTGAGAAGATCTGGTATGTTGGGTAGCTTCTTGTGATGTACTATAGGGACAGCTCCAATAATGGTGTGAATCGGTGTGGTTGTGCCCAGGTTGGAGCAATACGTATCATCTTAAGTGATGTTTATATGATTTTCCTGACCAGATATGGAAAGAATGGGAGGGTGGACAAGCGTATGCAAATATCCTTGACCAATTCATCCACAGACCATTGCCCTTGGACTGTAGATGGTGCCTGGAGGAAAAGTTTAGGCATTTAGCATTTTCTTTTCTGGTAAATAAGTCTATTTCTGGTGTTTCCCAATGCTGGAAGTACTTGTGTAGGAATTGTTGTAGGAGTTCCCATTTGTGGACGTGTTGCTGCGTCCTGCTTAGTAGGGCTGCTACTGAATAGTCCACCCCTGGAAGATATTCCGATAGGAGGTAAATGTGGTGAGGGCTAGCCCAATGCCAGGTGGCCTGTGCTCTTTAAGACAGCTGTAGTGAAGGACATTCTTCCCTGCTATAGTGGGGAGGAAACCTTTGAAAGCCATCTGTATGGCTATGAGCTCTAGGATTTGAAGTGGAATGTTTGTTGGTGAACAGTACACTGCCCCTGTACTGTGATGTCCTCCATGTATGATCCAACCCATGAGTGATGCATCCGTTGTTATAGTCGCTTGTGGAATAGGGTCCAGGAAAGATCTGCCTTTCAGGGTGTTGTATGCGATCCACCACTTTAAAGATTGATGGACCCTGGGTTAAACCAACACTAGATCCTCCACACTACCCTCCGCTAGTGGCCACTGAGATGCTAGACACGCTTGTAATAGGCACATGTGTAGTCTGGCATGTGGAACTATTGCTGTACAAGAGGCCAACATGTCAAGACGGCACATTTCTTTCTGGAGAGTGAGAACCCTCTGAGCAATGGGGTAAGCTTTGGCTGATATCAAATTGAGTATCACTCCCAAATATGGCTGAATCTAAGCGGTTGTAAATGGGACTTTGTTGTATTTATTTTAAACCCCAGTTTGTGTAGCAGATTGATGGTTGCCAGTGCGTTTTGCAGGCACCTGTGTTTGTTTGAACTCTAGATCAGCCAATCGTCTAGGTATGGAAATACATGTATGTTGTGTCTTCTTAAATCAGCTCTTACCACAGTTGGACACTTTGTGAAAACCCTTGGTGTTCATAACCCGAATGGTAATACTTTGAACTGGTAATGACGACTACTGACCACAAATCAGAGATACAGGCGATGTGCAGTGTGAATTGGTATATGAAAATAAGCGCTCTTCAGATGCAGTGCGGTCATGAAGTCCACTTTTAGTAGTTGTGGTATCACATCTTGTAGTGTCACTATGTGGAAGTGTTTTTATAAGATGTGTAGTTTGAGGGATCTTAGATCCAGTATTGGTATTAATGCTCCATCTTGTTTGGGTATTAAAAGAAATAGGGAGTATACCCCTTTGTCTTGAAGTCGGTTTGATGCTCTATGGCCCCTTTAGCAGCAGAGCTTTTGCTTCTTCGACAAGGTGTACATGCTGAGGGTTTGGGATTTGTTTGTGAGGAGTAATGTTCGGTGGGTGACGTTTTAGTTCTAGGCAATACCCCTTGCGGATAATATCAAGAATCCACCGGTCTTATGTTACTTCTGGCCACAAACGGTGGAACTGTAGTAGCTTTCCCCTGACAGGTGTTGTATGATCGTGGAAATGGAAATCAAGTCACAACTTAGAGGTAGAGGTTCCCCTTACAGGTCTTCCTCTACTTTTTCCTTGTGATTTGAATCCTCCCCTATAATAGCTTTCCCCAGCTGCTTGTTGATGGTACTGCTGCTGCTGTTTTTGATGTGTGCAGTTCAATAGCAAAGTTGGAGTTTTAATAAATAGTGAGGAAAAGTAACTTTTAGAAAGTCACCTTGTCCCTGTCTTAAGTTCCCAGAGGCTTATTTGCATTTGCTCTCCAACTTCTGACACCAGTAATAAGCATTTGACTACATGTGAAAAAGATGCGAAATGCATGCCAGGAGCAAACAATAGGCTGAAATGAATGGGCAGATGACTCCTCTGAACCTAACAGAATATGCAGGGTTGGGCTGCGGGTATCCTATTTGAAACTGCAGAGTTCAATCCTGCTGGAGAGTCAAATCCTGCTACAGGTCTCCTGGGTTTATGTAGAACACTGGGGGCACATTTGAAAAGTAGAAAATAGGATCTCACGACTATTCTTGTGTAATCACAGAGTGGTTGCTGGAAAATCCTGCGTTTGTTCTACCAGAGATCTGTATATGTATAGTGTGGGTGCAATGGCTGCTTCAAACTGGATTTTAGTATTAGTTGTGGATGGACACTAGGATTACCACAGCACACACAACAACCCCCCCCCCATCAAAGTTTAGGGAGGCTGGAAACTTTTGCCATCTTTAAAATGGGATGGCCCTAGGTATTGGTTGCAGTATGCCCAGGAGTCATTCCCACACTCCACCTAGTGCCAGGCATGTATGTGGCATCTATAGGCACCCACTTCAAAACACTGCTGGCCTGAGGAACAACAAAAGAGGTCTGGACCTACTGCCTGGGACCTGTGAGGACCCCTGAAGAACTGGACCTTCTCCCTCTTGTAACCAGGACAAAGAAGTGGACTCCAAGGCTGACCTGTTCACACTACAGTAATACAGCAAGCTACAAGAGGCCCTTCCTACAACTGCTCAGCTGACGAGAAGCAACTTTACTCTGTTTGTCTAATTCGGTTTGGGATTTTACTGTTTTAGACTAAATAAACACTTTACACATTGCCATAAGTTAAGTCAGTCAGTTCGGTGCCATGTCCACCGGGTGGCTGAAATCAGGTTTATTTAGTGACTTTGAGGGTTCACTCCGAAAAAAGTTGTGATTATTCATTGAGGTGGGTAGTCACCCACCCCAAATAATCCAATTTCTTATGTGTACACTTCAAGATAGTCCCAATCCTCCATTATTTTCCTTAGTGACGGACCCACTGGCTTGGTGTATTTGTACAGCCCACACTACAAAGACAGCCCCGTCTATTGCATTAAGCAATCTTTTTCTATATGATAATGATATATTACTGTATCTGGATGACCCAAAGAGGGAAGCTGATTTGTGCTACGTCTACTGGTAAATACTTTGGTAAGATAGCGTCCTTCAATGTGAACTGGAACAAATTATTTGTTTAATATTGTGGCATTAGGATATATAGAATGAAAGCAAATAAAGTTCTTGTCAATCCTAATGAAATAGTATTGGTGACACTGGCAGCTCAAAAGTCTGGTGGCATATTTCACTTTCAGTAATAGGACGCACTGTCCTAATAAAGATGTTAGTGAAATAATATAATAGTCATGGAAGAACTATTATTCCAGTGACGCTACCCAGGCAATTTAAAGAATGAATCCCCTTAATGACTGGTCTGACTTGGAGGGGCAGAAGTAGAAGAGTAGCCATCTTAAAATGAATGTTACCAATAAAGGAAGCTGGGACCCCAGACGCTGAATGCTGTTTTCTGGCAGCACAGCTGCAGTGGTTAGCAACGCAGATAGTAGGCACTAAAGAGTTGAAATCCTGTCTTTTGAGTAGGCTCTAGGATCTATATTGGTAGCTAATGCCTTCAAGAAGACTTCCACCCACATAACCCCACTAAAAGGCAGACTCTGAGGGGGCTGAAGATGAGACTTCGACTCACTAATGGAAAGCACCAGGGTGGACAGCAAAGACCGTTAGCTGCAGGAAGTCCGAGACTGGCTTAGGAGCGCTACCTTCAACAGTCACTCTTGGATGTAAGGGACCTGGGAAGAGGGCCTGTGACCACCACCATGGTATTCATAAAGACCACAGTGGCCGATGTAAAGCAGAAAAGTAGGATGGTAATCTAGCAGTGATCTGGTTGTACTACACAATGAAGATACTTCCTGAGGGACTCCAGGACTGGCACACGAAAATAAGGGTCCTGCAGGTCTAGGGACACCATCCAATTCTTGTGGTCCAAGGTCAGCAGAACAGTGAGAGGTCATCATCTTGAACTTTTCCTTCTTGAGGAATAAGTTTAGTGACTTCTTGAGGAATAAGTTTAGTGACTGGAGGCTTAGATTACGTTTTAAGCGCCTGTTGTTCTAGAGAATCAGGAGGTTCTGTGAGTAACAATCAATTCCACACCACGACTAGCACAGCCTCAATTGCTTTCTTGGCAAGCAACACCAACACTTCTTTGCAGATGTTACCTGCTGTTTCATCAGAGTCAATGGGGGAATGCATGGAGGGTTTTTCAAAAAGAGGGATATAACCAACATGGACAATCTAGAGAAGCCTCTGGTCTAAGTGATTGAAGCAATGTTGTATCCAACACCCTACCGGATTCAGATGTCCGCACACGAATGAACTAACAGTCCTAGTGCTTCCTGGAGAAGAAGAGGCAGAAGACTGATGCTGCTGAGACTGTCCTTGCCCTTTGGCAGCGCTTCTTTCTAGTTGGCGCAAAAAGTCTTCACTGGCTTCTGGATGGGCTTTCAACATCAACATGCTTCACTGGCAGACAGCAATGTATATAATCAAAGTTTGATCCAAATCTAGCCTCTGTCCTTATGAAGTTATGCTGCAAAAACGTCGACGCTGGAGGGTAGTGGTCCTCTCCCAATTGTTGTACTTTGATTATGATATAAAGTGACATAGGGTGACCTCAAGTCAAAGATGGATTTGAATCTGGAGCTGAAATCAGAGCTGTTGGAGCCAGATCTAAGTGAAGAGTAACTGGGGAAGCATGTGGTAGAGGTATAAACACCTGCCCTCGTGCCAGAGGCACAGCAGGCAGAGTTTTTCTAAGGGTTAGCCAGCACCGGGTAAGGGCCTTCCTGTGGAAGTTTTTCTGCGGGCCACAACTGGTATGTGGGACCAGAAGGTGCAACCAGATGAACAGGTATGAATTTTCAAATCTGTTGCATGGCATCCATTTTGTCAGGTCAATGTGGCCTAGAAAATTTGTGGTACATCCGCACCAGTTTGGGCATTGGAAGAAAGGAGGAAGACAAAGCTGGAGTCTGGTTTTTTTGAATGCTGAATTTGTGACCTCTCTCTAGATTGCCTGAACATCTAGCAGTCATGCCTACACGTTCTGGGTTTCTTCTAGACTTGTCCTTTGATTTTCCCTTTCACTTTCCTGACGAATGAGATTTGGAGAGGAACTAACCTTGTGATCTGGACTGTGGTATGCACTTGGATTCCTACTCCCTGATGGCCTTCAGGTGCATCAGAGATCATTTGTCACTTGGTGTCATGTTTGGCTCAGAAGCAACATAGCGGACATTGTGCAGGCTCATGATTGAAATTTGCTTAGAGTGTTCACAATAAAGTTCTGAAACCAGTCATCTTTGAGACGGACAACCCTGCACATTGCCAAAATAATTTGTTGAAACAAAATGGCTTTAGTAAAGCACTGAAATCAGTAGGAACAAAGCTCCAACTCTATGTCAAAGGACATGGAAAAAGAGGAACTGACGTCTGGGCGCAGGGGTGGCACCTGTATGCAGCCCTGTGTCAATGTCGAGAGGGTTATGACAGAGGCAGATGGCAACATCTGTTGGCATGTTGGCACTATTTTAAGAGTTTCTGGATCCTGTGGGGTGCCTGTGGAGATTCAAGAGATGAGGAAAATAAAGTTATATCAATGTGGTATTGTTTCCCAAACAGACTGCAACCAACTGGAAGGTTGCTGACCACGCATTATTAGCAAACTGGAAGAAAAATGGGCTGAAGCATGAATTAGAGCCCTTGGGAAACAAAAAGAAAATGTATAAGTTCCAACGCTAGGAGAAGGAACATCCTCCCACTACAGATTTAGAGGGACAGGTGGTAGGTATATAAGCATCTGATAATTACGTAGTAAATATCTCACCTTTTATGAAAATTCGGCAGGTGTTAAACATGCCAGAAATTAGGGTAAAAGTGTACAGTATTTACCATACAATGTGGATTTTGGTGTAAAAGCACCAACATCTGTATGCTATTCCCCAGAAAGATGTACTAGATATTTATCGCATCAAATAAATAATGTACCCCAGGGTATCGGTATTTATATGGTACGATAAAAAGCACCTGAATTCCAACAAACTCTCAATCATGGCCTTTGTGTTGGTTATCCAATTCTAAATACAGCTCAGAAGTAAGTCAATCTCTGCATTCTTTTTATCACATTGTTTTCTGGCTAAGAACTTACGGAAAGATAGCACTAGAGGTGGAGAGTGGTTTTGGTAGATCTCGTGATTCCGGAATCTCTAGCCTTCTGGTTGTATGTGGGCTGTTTTGAGCAACCCCACCCAAAGAGATACTCCTAGAAAGAAACCAAGAAATACAGTGTTCACTGCAAGTCAAAGAAAACAGGTATTTTATTAGGTTTCCATTGTTTTGGGGGTGGGGTGACAGGGCCAACAAATAATTAGAATTATATTAGAAATATGTATCACTGACAAAAAAAGTTACAAGTTATATTTCAGCAAACAAAACTGAAAACTCACTGAAATCTTAAAGTTAGATAATCAACGCAAAAACTACAATATAACAGATCCCCCCGCTGAGTACAATACTTTACTGAAGGCACAGGAAAAAAAGATTAACAAAAATAAAAAAAATAAAAAATAAAACTTATGTCATGGGTTTTGTGAACCCCAAGAACAAGTTACTTACCTTTGGTAATGCCTTATGTGTTAGAAACTATCTAGCTGCAGATTCCTTATCTTAGAATATTCATTCCCCAGGCATCAGCCTGGATACAGGAACTGTGAGCAGTACCTCTGTGCGCCAGTAGGTGGCAACGTTTGGCTCTGCATCAGAGGCATCCGTGCCGGAAGTGATGTGTGTGGTGCCGCACCACATCAGAGCACTGACATCACTTACTTTTTGTGACCTTTCCACGCGAGAAGCACAGAGCCATGAAGGTTGCTGCAGTATCAGTGTGCAGACAGTAAGAACCTCATAAGGGTTACACTATGTGGAGATATCAGTTCGCAGGATGGAGGATGGGAGGGGCGGCTAGACAGTTTCTACCAGATAAGGTGTTACCAAAGCTAAGTAACCTGTTTATCTGATAGAGAACTTTAGCCACAGATTACTTACCTTAGAATAGATGCTAAACCATTACCTCACCAAAGGTGGGTCTACGAACAGATTTAGATCAGGAAGTCCCGGGGGACTGAAATGGCTAAGTGCCCATCACTATAGACCTTACTGTCTAGGAAGTAGTGCATGATGAACGTTTGCAGAAATGTCCACATTGCTGCAGCCTGACAGATGTCCAGGACATGGACTCTGCGAGCTAACAGTAGCCGCAGCCTTCGATCTGGTCGAAAGAGCAGCGGCCCCAAGGGGTTTGCTTCTAGGCCAGTTGGCAGCAGATTTTGGATGGAGACCACAATCAATCATGAGATGGTCCGTTTATGCACAGCCTTTCCTTTCCTCGCCCCAATGAGGCCAATGAAGAGTTCATCGTCCACCAGGAACTGTGTTACTATCAATGTAGAAGGACAAATTTCTTTTTGGCTCCAGGCGGTGGAGTCTCTCCTCTTCGGAAAGGTGAGGCGAAGCAAAGAAGGCACGCAAGGTGACGGTCTGGTCTACGTGAAAAGGTATTACCACTTTCAGCAGGAGTTATCAACACCAGTTTGTCCGGGTAAAAAGTTGCATTAGGAGGGTGCACAGAAAGTGCCTGCAGATCACTAACCCTCCTGGCCAATGTAATGGCCGCCAGAGAGACTTTTTTTGGTCAACAAACACAAACAACTGTGCAAAAGCTCGAAGGGCATGTATATCAGGAATGGTAGAAGTAGGTTCAGATCCCACTGAGGTATGATGAAGGGTTTTGGAGGGAGCATATGCTGTATTCCTTTTAGGAAACGAGTCATAAAAGGTGACTTGGACAGGGAGGACTGATACGGCAACCGCAAAAATGACGATATGGCAGAAAGGTACCCTTTAACAGTGCCCAGAGTAAAAGCTTGCCAGGCTAACGAGAGAACAAACAACAAAACCTCAGACAGTGGTGCAGAAAGGAGAAATCAACATTTTCTGAAGAACACCAAGCCACACATGTCCCAACGGCAGGCATAGACAGTCTTTTTTTTTTTTTTTTTAAACCTTTATTCAGCATATGGTGTCAGCACACGGCATGATGCCTACAACCACTTCTGTCCGGCAGCGTGTAATAATAGGAAAGAAGCAGAGGTGTACACAGCGTTTCGCCAACAACCCAAAAGGGCCGGCCGCGTCAAAGTATATGTAGGTTTTGCATTTTAATAGAACAAGGGATCATTATCCCTAAAAACCATAAATAACAACTGACTAAGAACTTTGCCAACTAGCCTCACGGTGAGAGTGGTTCAAAGATTAAAGCATCGTATCGATTCAGAGAGCGCCTGGAACAATAGGACTCAGTCTTAAGGGCGTAAGCATTACAGTGGGTATCTCAACATCATGCCAGACTCCTCATGCAGCCACCACGAGTACACTAGCACACTCAGTAGGCTGTGCAGCTTCACCGAAACCCATAGTTCCCAGCTTGCTTCCGTAGGTGTCCGGTCTCTGTGATGTTATGGGAGCATTGTGTAGCCTAGTCGTCCTGGGGTGTCAGAAACGGCCGCCAGCATCCCCTATCAACGGTCGCCACCCCAGGGACTCCCAAGGTTAGTCGTCTATCTGGATGGG